>NC_047048.1:11099209-11700047 GCF_011762595.2 Tursiops truncatus
AGGCGGACTCTCAAACAACTGCGCCACCAGGGAAGCCCCTTCTTACCCATTTTATGTGATATCAAGTGACATCTGCCCAGGTAAGCAAATGCTCAGATCTTATTTCTTCCTACAGACACCCATCTCTCTCCAGATTTCGGTTAGTTCTTTGCCCTGCTACGTTGTTTTTTGGTTTTGTTTTGTTTTGTTTTGTTTGATGGGTTTAAGAAAAGCAATTAATGTTCAATGTGTCTGGACTTTTTTCTTTTGTAAGGGTGGGAGCAATGCTCTTTCCAGCTCTCTGCATCTCCAAGCTTAGTTGCCAGTATATTTGATCAGAGTTTTCCTTCAATTTTTCCCTATCTGTGCCCAGGGATTTGGTTCAGTAACAACTGATTCTCTGTTCCACGCTTCTCTTTTGCCAAAACTTCTGCTGGAATTTCCACCTGCCTCCCTTAAAGAGCTCACCCCATGTGATGGCAGAGTTTTGCAGGATGCTATATGCTGTGACTATATCATAGACATGGCTGGGTCAGAAAAGTAACGCATTACCAGACTTCTCTGAGCATCTGAAACCAGCTCTTAAAATGTCAAACGTCCCTGTGATGCCCTGCTGTTCCCATGAGGGAGGAGGAGGGCATAGAAGTCATGCTATTCTTTATCCATGTAAGTCAGTGAGGTACCTATTAAACACCTACTGTGTGCCTAGGGTGGTTTTAAGCTCTGTGGAGGGCTATGGAACATGACCCTTGTTCTTAAACTTTTGGACAAGAAAGGGCAATGATCCAGACCTCTAGTTACATGAGTTCAAGTGCTCATAATTTTCAGGTGCTGAGGGTCCCTAAAATTGTCAAGCTTATAATTAGGAAAACTCTCAGTCCCACAAATATAGTCCAAGCCCGAGCCTCAGTATTCACCAGCAGTAGACAGGCTGCCCCTCATTTGCTTCTGATCTATCCCCTGATTTCCCAGTTACTGATCCTATTGTACAGCAATGACTACGTGGCTTTTAGACACAGCTTTGCCCCTTAATTCTGTCTCTTTCTTCCAAGACAGAAACTAATACCTGCACTTTTCCAGTGATGATCTCTGATCTCAATGATTCCAATGATAATCCAGTTTCATTTTTGCTCTAATCTCTGTGTCTCTTTTTCATGCTTTTTCTAGTCACATCATCCCAGTGTAGCTGGCTGTCACAATGTAGCCTTCTATCATCTCTCAGTGATACACGGTTGGTTGGCACCACTAAAGCCCGATCACTCCTTTTCTTGCATCCCTCTCCCCCAGGTCAGTCACAGAGTAGCATCTGAAGGGCTGGGAAGAAGAGCAAGTGGAAGTGGTGGGATGAGCCACAGGCATTGGTGACACAGAAGTGAAATACTACTGTTGAGGGATAGGAAAGACAGTCTCGGGACCTGGGCTCTTAGGCTGATACTCTATTATATGAAAACAAAGCCAGAAAATGAAGAGAAACAGGCAGTTAGAGGCATGAGATTTGGAGTCCTACCAATGTGGGGACCAATCCAGGCTCCACAGGTGAGTCTATTGAGTGACCTGGAGCACAGGTCTCAACACCTCCGCTTCTCAGCCTCATAGACTCACATGAGGATTACATATGCTTTATGCAAAGCACCTGGCACATCATCTGGACCATGAAACATACTCAGTAAATTCAAACGGCTGCTGTAATTATAGCTGATACTGTAAGTGGACCTTGGCCACAAAAGACCAGGAAGAAGCCCAGTTTCCCAACACAGTGAAGATACAGTTGGAGAAATAAGGAAAACACGATTAGATTCCTGCCCAGCTGAGTGTTAAATAGAGACTCTGGCTCCAACTAGATGTAGCCAAGATGAGGCATTTCAATAACCTGGCTGTGTCTGTTTCTGGTCCATTTCCCTCTGTCAAGGCAGAAGGAAGGGGAGACACTACCGTTTCCTGAAACTTCCTATACACCAGCCACCATTGCTAGTTAACTTTAATTTTCATTCCTCTTAGTTTATCAACTGCCTTTCACTCTACACGTCCCAACCTCCAGGGTAGCCAATGGAGGGATAGGAGCAGTGGTATCATAAACTCCTTTCCAAATACTCAGTCATACAAGCAGTCAACATTACTCCCTGAGCATGTATTCATGTGGGAACTCTGCTGTGTGCATGTAGACATTTCCCCTCCAAGGGTTCCTGTAAGTCAGCTTCCAGGACATTCCGCCTTAGGGCATTGCTATTGTGGTCACACACCAGCACAATAAATAATCTGAACAAGCTTCCTCAGGTACAATATTTATGGTTCAGTTTGAAGCAAAGAACAGTCAGAGGCAATGGGTAAAAACTAATTTACTGTAATGTCACCGTGGATATATAGCAAATAGCTGTAAACAAGTATGTACAATATAATTAAAAATATGATAACATTATAAAATAGGATGATGGCTAGTTAGAGAGGAAGATCTATCAAGTAGGAATATGTGTATATCACTTGAAATATTGCCTCAATTACTTGAAGTCATCAGCTCAGGCTCCTCATCTCAAAAAACAATCCCAGGGGCTTCCCTGGTGGCGCAGTGGTTGAGAGTCTGCCTACCGATGCAGGGGACGCGGGTTCGTGCCCCGGTCCGGGAAGATCCCACATGCCGCGGAGCGGCTGGACCCGTGAGCCATGGCCGCTGAGCCTGCAAATCCGGAGCCTGTGCTCCGCAACGGGAGAGGCCACAACAGTGAGAGGCCCACGTACCGCAAAAAAAAAAAAAAAAAAAAAAAAATCCTTACAAATGCCGACTTCAAATGACAAACGCTGTTTATTTCTACACTTGGTTTCCTTTCATTCCATCTGTCCACAGAAATTTCCCTTCAGAGTCTGTTGAACAAATTGCTGCAAGACAAGGATAATACTCAAGTTCTTGAACTCTACCCTGTCTCATTCCTGACTCCTCA
The DNA here is from genome assembly GCF_011762595.2 of Tursiops truncatus. Taxonomy (NCBI): domain Eukaryota; kingdom Metazoa; phylum Chordata; class Mammalia; order Artiodactyla; family Delphinidae; genus Tursiops; species Tursiops truncatus. The sequence continues at coordinate 11,102,122 of NC_047048.1, forward strand.
ATGGATCTTAGCATAAGAGTTGAGTTAGAGAAAGCATCCTTAAATCTCTCAGTGTAAGACATCCAAGAATGCTCACGCACGAAAGCAAGGGGGAAAAACTAAAAGCAAATGCAATGGTTCATTAATAACACAATTAACTTACCTATACCATTCCAAACAGGTGGACCAATTCTCTGGTTGCAAATGAGCTCAGACACCAGGTAGTGTGAAAACCTGTGGCTTCCTAGGGATCCCACAAGAGAAAGTGGATCCCTGCTGGCTGTGCTGTGTATTTCCAGCCCTTTCACCCTTCTCAGTAAGGCTGTGTCAACCTTTACAAAACCGACCCTAAGTTATTTTTTAAAAAGAAACTCAAAATTTATCTCTAGTTCTGCATCATTCTCCTCAAGCTACTTCTCATGCTTGACATCTGGTTCCTTCCAGCTACAGAACTCTCTCTTTTCCCATTTCCATCCTGGCCTCGATACTTAGCACTTCGCTCACTTTTCCTTGCTATGATCAGGATTCTTATCACTCACTATCTGAAGCAGCTTGAGGAACAACTCCTACCTGAATCATTCAACATCTAGAACTCTCTATTATTCATTTCTCTCATGTGCAATTTCCCAAAAGGTTTGCCTTGTCCTGGTCCACAAGTAAAGACCAAGTGTCCACTGCCTACTTGGTTTGTGTAGTTTCTGAGGTTTCCTGTATTACGCCCTGGTCCACCTAGAGCCAACCCAATGTCCTGTTAGTGTCCTTACTATATGCAGATTCTGAATTAATACAATAAGTATTTTCACTCTCCTCACCATGACCTATCTGGACATTTTTTTCTCTTTCCTTTTACTCAATTAAATGTTACCCACACCCCATGTTCTGATTCAAATTTACCACTTCTTTGAAGCTCCCCTCACTTTTCTCTCCTTAACTAAGTTCTTGTTTTAATTGTCTTAAGTAGCAACAAAATCATAATTGATAATTGCTTTATATCTTCACACAAGATTTGGAATTCCTTGAGAAGAGGGATTACACCTTATTAACGTTTATCCCTCTTAGTGATGTTAAAAAACAAGACAACAGACCCCAAATGGAGTCACTTATGGTAAGCCCCACATCACCAAACTGAGACTTATAGTTTCAGATCTCCCAGACCAGTCTGTCAGGAATTACCTAATCAGCATTAGTTAGGTCATCTGCCTGATGGACCCCTGCATCCCCTAAAGGAAAGTAACTTTGCAATAACCAACCTGCTTCTTTGCCCAGTATAACTTCCTTGTTTCTGCTCCCTTCTGGCTATTAAAGTCTCTTTTTGTACAGCTCCTTGGAATTCCTTGCTACCTGCTAGGCTGGATGCTGACTGATTCAAGTCAATTTTTCCTCAAATAAACTCTTAAAGTTTTTAATATGCCTTAGTTTATCTTTCCACAGTTCTGGTGTCAGAAGAGGGAATTGAAGGAATGGCTCCCAGGAGCAACAAGTAATCAGACAGATACACCGGTCCGAACCCCTGAGCTTGCTCCTTTCTCGCTGCCTCTGGAGGTCATGAGTAAGTCCCTCTCAGATTCTACCTCCACAGCTTTTGTGTTATGAACTTTCAGACTTTATTTGAGCATTTCTTTTTCTGGACTGGGTCCAGAAATCAACCTGAGCTGGAATAAGTCTAACTCTGAAACTGGACTGGGTCCAGGGTCAGACTGGGTCTGATTTAAGCTGCACTGGGTCTGGGTGAGGCCTCGGGTAAATAAAATTTTGTCTTAAGGCTGAACAAGGACTTTCCTGTGGCGCAGTAGTTAAGAATCCACCTGCCAATGCAGGGGACACAGGTTCGAGTCCTGGTCCTGGAAGATCCCACATGCCCTGGAGCAACTAAGCCCGTGCACCACAACTACTGAGCCTGTGCTCTAGAGCCCATGAGCCACAACTACTGAGCCCGTGTGCCGTAACTCCTGAAGCCTGCGTGCCTAGAGCCCGTGCTCCACAACAAGAGAAGCCACCGCAATGAGAAGCCCACGCACTGCAACGAAGAGTAGCCCCTGCTCGCCACAACTAGAGAAAGCCTGCGCACAGCAACGAAGACCCAACGCAGCCAAAAATAAATAAATTAAAAAAAAAAAAAAAAGGCTGAACAAGCATGCTAACCTTACCAAAGATAATTCTGAATTACAGTGGCCACAGTGGAGACCTTTTAAACTTAATAAGCTTATCCATTTATGAGATGTCCTAGAGAGAAAAGGGTCTCAGCTAAGCACGCATCATAAAGGGTAGAGGGAAACGTATTTTTCCTCCCGTACAGTTTCTGGTGACAACGATGGGACACCCCACTGGCTCCAGAGCCTGTAGAGGGAATTCTGTGAAAACTCACAGAACCCAGCAAAGGGTGAGAATTCTTACCAAAGTCAGCTCTCTTAAATCTCTAGCTGTAGTGACTGGTTCAGAGAGGAAGGTAAAATTTCACGTTGTCCCTTCCTTTCTAATTTCAGATTAGTAGGTCAAAAAAAGATGTTTTTTTCCTAAGAATTAGATCTTTGAATTATGACTTATGAATCTGCTTCTGGGTAGTCATTGGTTATTGATTCTTTCCCTCCCAGGGACAGATATCGCCTTCTTGTTGTCTTATTTTGTGTCTTAAAAACTTGGCTTGGCAAATGTCAAGTTGGGGGCCCTCCAAAATATGGCTGGACAGAAATGTGGGTTGTACTCCACTTGTGGCTAGGGTCTTACCACTGTTACTGGCTGTCAGAGAATTGTCTAAGTCTTTCTTTCTTTTGGTTATCTTTTGCGGGGGCTCTGGACCTTGGGAGGGTAATATCTTTGGCACCCACTTTGGGGACGCCTCTTGCATCCAAGGGATTTGTTCAGTACTGCCAGGAATATTTACCATTTGCCCCAGCTGAAATCTCACAAGATATCTGACTTTTTTAATAGTTCTCTGGTGAGAAGTTGGCCAGATTGGAAGCTGACATTGGGAGCCTGATAGAAACTTTTTTTAAAGCCTTCTTCCCTAAGCTAAAATGAAACTCTGTACCCAGAAAGAAAGAGAAACATTTTGAAAGAAAAGCATTCCAAGACACATAGCTCTAAATCTAGAACACAGGAATCTTCTGATTTTCATCTTAGATGAAGATATTCTCCCTGGTCTAAAGGAGCAAGCTGAAGATAATATGGTCGGACGGGTATGCCACTCGGTATCACTCAGGTTACAATCCAATTCTTTGAGGAAGTGAAAACAACTATACTTGTCCTATAGATTTAGTCTTTACAAGAACAGAAATGAGGATCCAGGAACAGTTTAAATCCCACTTACCCTTTTTGCTAATCCCAAAACCTCCCCTACCTAGTCTTCTCAAAAGGTTTGTAGATATTGTGAAAGATCTGGACTTTGGGAACGAAATTTCTTCTTCGTGGAACTTGCATTCTTTCTGAAAATTAGGCCTGCAAAACATCTGAGAAGTCTCTTCCACAAATATTAGTGAAGAGCTTGAGCCATCTGCCATCTGAGCAGATACACTTATTCCATCTGCCAGAAACACAACTCGGATCCCAGTGTTCTTTTATAAACTAGTGAGTCTTACATGATCATACCTATCTCATGGCTAAAATTTTAAAATGAAAGCTATAATACCTCTGTTTGCATCTGTCTGTATGTTTATGTATATTTTTGTATGTATATTATAAATGTGTGACATTTTTCTATGTCCAGATGGTATTGCCAAAATTAATTTGTAAGAGAGCTCTAGTTAATTGGCTTAAAGAAAAATAATTGCTTATCGAAGTCATTGTTCTCTCAGAAAATAGAAACTAACCCAAATGTTTTTCAAATTTACATGATCAAGGATAATCTTCAGTAAATAAAAGCTAGTGTAAGTTTGTTGGTTTAATTAAAATAGGCATGTCTTCAAGGCTTTCAGCATTAAATTTAGTGCAGACATGCAACTTTTATTCTACTGGAATTTACTAGTCAAATAACTTATCTCTGTTACAAAATTTGTCAGCAAGAAAAATAACTTTTAAAACAATGGTTAGATGTTTAATGTCTTGTGAAATATTCATGGGTAATCTAAACATGATTGCTTTTAACAAGTAAATTAAACAGATGTAAGAAGAATAAAAGTTTATAAATAAACTTTTGAACAGTGATGAGGTTTTATAAAGTACAGTTTTTAGGGTCCTTTGGTAACTTGAAACCTTAGAGTTTTGCTGACTTAAGTTAAATGGTGGAAATTAATTGACTATCTAGGTCATTTCCAATTAAAGTAAAATACTGAAACATTAACTAATCAACATATGGCTCCCTATCACAGAATAAACTAAAGATTGGGTCTCTCGGGCTTCCCTGGTGGCGCAGTGGTTGAGAGTCCGCCTGCCGATGCAGGGGACGCAGGTTCGTGTCCTGGTCCGGGAGGATCCCACGTGCCACGGAGCGGCTGGGCCCGTGAGCCATGGCCGCTGAACCTGCACGTCCTGAGCCTGTGCTCCGCGGCGGAAGAGGCCGCAGCGGTGAGAGAGGCCCACGTACCGCAAAAAAAAAAAAAAAAAGATTGGGTCTCTCAGTAAATATATTTTGTGCCACATTGAAAAATTTACTATAAGGAAGAATGTACTTCTAGAAATTATAAATAAATCTATAAATTTGTCAGTCCACAGATGCTAGTGTAATAGTTCTTAGTTTTCACTAGGAATTAAGCATTCTAAGGGTTAAGAATTCTAATCATTATGTGTAATTTAAAACTACTTAGAAATAATAAGGGTGAAAAGAAACAACTGTATGAAAAGTAGGCAAGAAAAGTAAGATGATTGATTATTCCAGAATGAGAGAGAGGGAAAAAAATAGAACAAAACCTGCATGAATGTTAAAACGTTGTAGAAGGTTTGTGAAAAAGGAATCGTGGGAAAGAAATTTTATGTGTGGTCAAACTGGCTAAGATTGGAATGGATTTATTTAAATTTTTTTAAAGTGAGTTTTAATATCAAAGGTGCACTGATGCAAAACTAGAATTTTTTTTTTCTGTTAAAAGGATGAAAGTTTTTTTTAAGGTATTGTTCTGTTCCTGTTAAGAGATTTTGAAAGATTTTTCTTTAACTTTTAAGTAATCTGTTTAGAAAGCAAAGATTTTGTGTTTTACTTTGCTTCATGTTGTCTTCATCAAGTCTTTGATTACTTAAGAAAACTGAATCTTCTCAATATTAAAAGAGCTAAGTTTTGCTCACAACTATGTAACCTTCTGTATTTGTCTTTAAAATCTTTTATTGTCACTTTGGTTAAATAGCTAATGAAGTATTGTTTCATGATGATCTGTGATCCTTTTTAATCAAGTGTCCAAAGCCTTTTGATATTTTTGACAAACGTCCCAAAATAAAATTCTAAATTAAGTCTTTTTTTTTTTTTTTGCGGTACGCGGGCCTCTCACTGTTGCGGCCTCTCCTGTTGTGGAGCAGGCTCCGGACGCGCAGGCTCAGCAGCCATGGCTCACGGACTCAGCCGCCCCGTGGCATGTGGGATCTTCCCGGACCGGGGCACGAACCCGTGTCCCCTGCATCGGCAGGCGGACTCTCAACCAGTGCGCCACCAGGGAAGCCCTAAATTTTGGCCTCAAACTAATTTGGGGATTTTACAGAGGGCCCATGGAACATCTCAAAAAAATTGTTTTCTCTCCTTATAAAAAGAGAGATGTTAAACTAACTGGGCTTATTCGGTATGTTAAATTACATGGGAAGCATTTTCAAATAAGAAGTAATAATTATGCTGTCTTTGTATGGATACGTGGTATTCATATATGTTCCAGAAATTGTATAAAGTTCTGATTGTCCTGGTTTAGCATTTTCAGTTATAATTCTAGTTATTATCTTGAAATGCTGTATGTCACAGAAATAAGCAAATTTCCTTGTCAATTGCATTATAATGAATTATCGTCAGATCTTTAACCATGGCCATTTTTATGTGCTTTGTTTTAGAGATATTGTTTCATTCTGCTTTTGTATCCTCAAGGAGACTCACGAAAAGAACTCTGACAAGTACAGGTTTCTGATAACTTTCAGATCATAAAACTGAACTGGGTAAGAATTCTCAGAACTGGTGGAAAAAGCAGATTCAAGCAGAACAGGAATTAATTACACAGAACTGAATGAACTGATGAGGACGGTTATCATCTGTATGACTTTTTGTTTGAAAAATTGCTGGTTCTTTAAGATTTCGTTTTCCCAGATTTAAGGAAACTTTTCCTCTTAATCTATCTATGACTTGAAAGCAATTTGGTAAAGTATATCTTTTGGAGCTAAGATAAAACAATTACTTTTCCCCCCTACCTGGACCCTCCAGAATTTGGAAACTTGGTGAGTATACTTATTTCAAGCAGTACAGTTATTTGCATAAATTCAACAAGAAACCGTTCTCGTAAAGGATACAAATGGAGGCTGGTTATATTACGAAGGCTTTGACCGGAATGTCATGTTTGAGAGAGATGTGCATAGACTCAGATGTGACCAGGCAGCTTTAAAGAGCTAAGTTTGTCTTTATGGAGCCAATAAATCCCCCTGGGAAAATCGTCTTGGTACAGGGTTCCTGGCAGCTTTGCCAGCTGAGCAAGGAAAGTCACTTCCTGTCAGGCTCAATAACCTCAGGATATCTGGGGGACCTTGAGAAGAGAGGAATTCACCCAAACTACAGGTATGGCAGGCAGAATCATTATGAAATATTCCAGCAAAGCGGACTCAAAAAGAGCCTATATGGTCAGTCAGTATTCTTGCAGCACTTATGAAAACTGTCAGGTCACATTTAATGAAAACAAATTAGTTGTACTGTGATTATATTTGGTAAGAATAGGGGTGACTACAGGGAGAAAAATTACGTTTACACCTTTGTAGGTAGTAGATTCCAATCCTGTTATTTGTCCTTAAGGTTTTGTTATGTACCTGAAAACTGGACTGAATTCCAAATTCTTCTAGTTTCTTCAAATATCTGGCTACCACTCTCCAAACTAACATTTCCAATTTTCTCATGCCCTTTTGATTGGAATCACTAAGAACAAAGTCTGTCTTTGAACCTCCTTAGTAGGCATTATACCAGGTCCTCTTCACTACCTAGACAGCAGCCAAACTTCAGGGATTTGAACCTTGGGTCCCCAACTCCCTATTAAAAAGGACTCCTTCTTCAGACTCTTGGAACTGTACACCAGCTGGAGATCTAAAATGAAAATTGACTAGGGAGGTTTCTCCCAAGAAGCAGAGGACAGCTTGGGTAGGCAGCTCTCCCAAGATCACAGATCAAGATCTTCATCTCTAATATGAAACCTTTATTCCATTGCCTTTTTGCTGCTGATTGCTTTTCTCTCTGTTAATGTATGGGAAGGGAGTGTTCCTTAACTCTGGCAACGATCCCTGAATCTGCTGCTAAAGCAACAACTGCCCAACAAAAATCCTTAGACTCTCTGACCAAAGTTTATATATGGTCAGTTGGCTTAAGAAAGTGACTCGTTCAATGGGGTCTTTCTTTGACTTATTTGATTTTGATTGGTTTCGTTCCTGGGGACCATAGCTACAAACTGCACTCCGGACATTAGGAATTATCCTTCTAGGAATAATCATAATAGTCTCCCTGGTGCTCTGTATTCTCCCAAAAGTTTTAAATGCACGTTTGCAGGCACTAATCACCAAGCACATGATCTGTGTAAGGACAGAACATTGGAGCAAAGAGAATGACCAACTTAAAGAACATGAACACCACACAAAGATTCAGCAGTAACGGTGAGAACTCTGGAGTGGTAGCTGGGAGTGGCACTAATACCTTAAATTTTTATCAAGTCTCTCAGATAAGCTGAGAGTCTGATCAAAAGGAGGAAACTGTTAAAAACAAAAACAAGACAATAAGCCCATAATGGAGTCACTTATGCTAAGCCCTGTGTCACCAAACCGAGGCTTAACTTAATTACAGCTTTGGCTCTCCGAGAAATGGAATCTTAGGCTAGTCAAGCAGGAATCCCCTGGTCAGCACTACTTTGGTAATCTGCCTGATAAACCCTGTCCATCACCTAAAGGAAATTAACTTTCAGCAATCCACCTGTTTTTTTGCCCAGCATAACTTTCTTATTCCTGCTCCCTTCTGGCTATAAATTCTGTGTAGCCCCTCAGAGCTCCTTTCTATCTGCTAGATTGGATGCTGCCTAATTCAAATCAATTTTTGCTCAGAGAAACTCTTAAAATTTTTAATAACCCTCAGGTTATCTTTTCAGAGTGCCTAGTATAACTGTTGGCCCATAGTAGACACTCAATAAATTATTTTGACTAATTGAACCAGGAAGAATGCTTGGCAATGATAGGATGGATATTTGGGGCCATATAGAAAGAAATTTCTAGTAATAAATATTGGGCAAAAAAAAAAAAGTATTAATCTGTCTGAATTAGGGTCTAGCCCAGGGCCCACCAAGAAAGGACATTCTATTAACTAACCCACAGCTTCGGACTGAGCTCTGAAGTGTTTATCACTGGATAAGAGACGAAATGAGAGGTATGGAAGTCAGACAGAATAGATAAAAAGAATAAGAGCTAACAGTGCATAATACATGCCAGGCACAGTCCAGGACACTTTACATATATTAGCTTATTTAATCTTCACAACAACCTTCTGAGGGTCATTACTCCAGTTTTTAGAAAAGGAAACAAACTCTGAGAGGTGAGGCAACTTGCCTAAGTTCATGTAGCCATTAAGTAGCTACGCTGTTTCTCAGCATAAATATAATTAGTGCCCTGGAGAAGAGAACTAAACAACATAACATCAAATGTATTTAAAGGAATAATTCAAGAAAAACGTTGAGAAACAAAAGATTTGAACTTATGTATTGAAAGTACACACTGTGTCCCTGGAAAAGCTTGATAGAGAATCAATATTACCAAGACAATAAAGTTACTAGGCTTGAAATATAAAGAAAGGAGGTAAAAGCAAAGCCGAGTTTTAAAAAAATACCAAATTTCTCTTATAAAAAGAGAGAAATCAACTGGCTTCCCATTACTCTATAGCAAGGTTCATCACTAGAAAACACTTGAGCAATATATTCTAACTTAAGAATTTCACATCCAACCTGTCACTCAAGTATAAAAACACAAACACTTTTGGTCCTACAAGAGCTTAGGTAATACATTCCCCATGAGCCTTTCTTGAATAAGCTACCGAAGAATAAACTTCAGCCAAGAAGAGAATAATGATGAGATGTTGGCAAAAACACTGGAATCGAATCCAATTTTCCACAGAATTAGGTACAAAACAACTGAAAATGTTATAAATGACAACTTAGAAATTATATAATTAGCCAAAATAAAAGCAAAAAGGAGAAATAAGTTGAAAGGTAATATTGGTACCCTGGTTTCCTCATGTTTTATGGTGGGGGATCAAAAGATGTTCTCTAAAACTGCTCAATTAAGAATGCTTTAATTTAAAACAAACAATAACAAAGTCAGAAAAGAAAACAAATTACATAGCTGCCCTTTCAGGTTAGGCTAATAAAGTTTTTTCAGTCTTTTCCTATTGGGATAAAGGAAGATGTATTTAGACGAAGTCCAAATGAAAAGAGGCTATATCTGCATATGTGATGCAGGAGATAAAAGAAGGGACAAGCTTGTACCATCTATTCCAGTGGAGTCCTGGGGATATTCTTACTGATTCTGGTTGAAAGTAGAGGGCAGAAATAGAAATTCCCTCATATTTAAAGCTATGGATGGGCTAGGTGAGGTGTAGGAGACAAGGCATAGGTCTCATATAAGGGACAAAAAAGAGATCGCAGATGACAAAGATGGAGGGGTAGCAACATAATGTATGGATGGGCGCTTTAGAGAAATTTAAATAGAATATGAGCTATTGAAATAGTTTTATACACAATTTAAGTACCAATTTAAAGTTTAAAAAAATTTGCACCACTGCTCAAAACTTCTCCTCCAGTGCAAAGAGCTACCTAATCACCTTCCAGCAACATCCTACCTATACTTCATGATTCAAGCGAATCCTGTCCCCACTAAGAAGCCTTGATCAGCTTGACTGCAAGGGAAATCTGCACTGCCTCTGTATGCTAGGGCTGTAATGCTGTCTCTATCCTGCCCAAACTCAAGGGGCCATTGATTTAAACCCTCTCTTGACAACATCTTCTAATCCCTTCACCCTATATTCACTCACTCCGAAAGCCAGCAAATGTTTTTGAACAAAGAGGTACAGATGTTGAGTATCTGCTGCGGGGGATGAGAGAGGTAGCTGAACAGACATTGAGAAAGATGCGGAATGACATTCACACCTCGGCTGAGGTTGAAAGCAATACATTTTTAGACGTGACCAGGTGTGGTTCTGGGTAAAGAGGTCCACACTTGGATCTAATAGGCTTTAATCTCCTACATTCCTGGTTTTGAATTCTAGCTCTATCGCTTCCTACAAGCTGCAGGTCACAAACTCAGCTGTGCACAAGACACAACGTTCCTTATTGCTATGTCTTCCCTGCTTCCCCAGAGCTGTGTCTATGCTGTGAGGGGCTTACTTGGTACCAAAGCATCAGCAGACAGCCAGGGCTGGGGGTGGGGCCTCTGCTCCTGGGTGATTCCACCTGTCCTCACTGGCATCCCAGTAAAGAGTTTTTGTTTCTACGTGGTTTTCTGTCTAATCCACAGGCAAGGCTGTGTCGGGCCAGTGTGCCTAAGCCCCCTTCTCCCAAGTCTACCCTGAGACATGGAACCTCAGAGTCCACCAAAGGTGACCCAGGTCCCTTTGCTTTCAGATGCCCTTGAACTGTACATGTTTTCTTCTTGCTGCCAAGGGCTCAGCTCGAGGGAGAGGAGGACAGAGATCGATGTCAAGGTCTCCACTTCCAGCGTCCACTCTTCCCTCCTCCCTCTTCTCTTCCCTCTTCCTGGGAATATGTTTGAGTCTTGGTTTGGAGGGGAGGGAGGGATGGATCATGAGGTGCTCATCATTCAATGCATCCGGCCCTCTCAGCCTAGGTTTTTGAGACTCAAAAGCTAGTAATTGATTGATACTCATTGTGCCATCCCTTCTCAGAGCAAGTAAGAATATTTTAGCTGACTGTGTGGTGGGGGAGGGGTCCCCAAGACCACTCCCAGGCTCAATTATTTGCAAGGAGCGCTGATAGGAACCTTCATAAAGTTGTACTCGTGGCTATGATGCGTTAGAATGAAAAATACATACAAAGTCAAAGGTGCGTGGGAAATCCCGTGCAAGCACCCAAGACTCCTTTCCCAGCGGAGCCACACAGGGTGTGCTTGATTCCCCCAACAAGGGGTTGTGAATACCCTTGTGAAGTGTCGCCTACCAGGGAAGCTCATTAGAGAGTCAGTGCCCAAGGATTTTGTTGGGGGCTGGTCACGCAGGCACCCTCTGCCTCGCAGGCACCAAAATCCAAGACTCCCAGAAGGAAAGCAGGTGTTCGGCAGAAACCACATTGTTCGTACAAATAGTTTAGACACAGTGAGGCCGCTCTTTTCAGTGAAAGTGGTGGGAACCTCCCAAAATTCGAGTTACCAGACAACGGCCAAGGGCCAACCTGTAAGCAGGCTGAGAGGAAGACCAGGGGATAAGCCTGAGTTAATATTTCAGAGATTTGTTACTCCCAGTTTACGGAAAAGCAAATAGAAGCTAGGAGAAGTAGAGGAACTGTTAAAAACACACAACCAAAAAAGCAGTAAAGCTTATATGTAAAATTCCTAATTGTTCACCATTCCTGCCTCTATTTCCTGTCCCTCACCTTGTTTTTACCCTTATATCCCATCCTGCATCCACTTCGCTACTTGTTCTTTAATCATTCTTTCAAATCTCCTTCAACCTTTTTCTATAGAAAACGCACTGAATTACTTGAGTGTTCTTTCCGGCCCCCTTCACCACCCCCCTGAGCTCCTGGAAGGTAGTTATGTCCTCTTGCTCATCCTCATAACCTAAGTCAATGAGTAATAGCATCTGTGAAAGGAAAAGCATTTCAAGATCAGAAACACAGTACCTCTGAGAGCACTCAGAGCATACCTGAGTCGTCAACACAGAAGAGCATACCTGAATATCGTCAAGGCCGGGTGACAGCTGGTGATGACACTTTCTCCACCTGACCTGGCGTTCCATTTAGTCCCTTCAAGCCCAGTCCATCTTCTCATACGTGGGGCTCAGCAAGACTGTCCATTAAGTTGTCCATTTACTTGAGAGGTCTGTCCTTAAGTGAGAGAAGCGCCCCAGATGTACGTGTACTGATCAACAGCTGGCTGAGTCCAGGACGGGCTAAGGAGAGGAGAACCAGAAGAGAGTTGTAGTTTTTAAATTTTATTTCTTTTTCTATTCTTTTTAAAATTCTTTTCCCATTTAGGTAATTACAGAATATTGAGCAGAGTTCCCTGTGCTATACAGTAGGTCCTTGTTGGGTATCTATTTTAAATATAGCAGTGTCCATCCCAAACTCCCTAACTATCCCTCTCCCCGACCCTTCCCCCACAGTAACCATAAGTTCATTCTCTAAGTCTGTGAGTCTGTTTCTGTTTTGTAGATAAGTTCATTTGTATCCTATTTTTTTTAGATTCCGCATATAAGTGATATCATATGATATTTGTCTTTCTCTGTCTGACTTACTTCACTTACTATGATAATCTCCAGGTCCATCCATGTTGCTGCAAATGGCATTATTTCATTCTTTTAAAAAAAGCAAGAGTTATCAAAAGACTCCTATAAATCATGAGCTGCAAGTGATTGTTCCCCTGGCTTGACCTGGCGGCCCCTGCCCTCTGGCATCCTATGTTCACACCCTGCACTTCCAAGGGACCATCACCCATCTGGACACCTGAACCGGTGTCAGCACGTGAGTAACACACAGGGGCCCTGATTTCTCAGCGAAGAGAAACCAGGAGCAGAGGTTTACCTTCACAAACAGTAGGCAGTCGCACACGATGACAAGTGACCAGAGGAATAGGTAACCAGTAGATTTAAAGGAAACATCAGTAATATATGTAGTGTGCATCCAGGAGAGGCAGCAAATTGTTGGCTGGAGAATTTTCTTTCTAATTAAACAAGTCATGTATGCCTGCATTTAGTCCTATAAATGAAAGTGTGTTCACCACACAGGCATGAATCCTGTTAGGCCCCCCTGTACATAAGCTGTATGGCTGGTCACCACTGATTGCTGTACTATTAGAGACTTGTATGGGGAGTGGCTTGATTGGAGCACGCCTGGCTCCTGAAAGGGCTCCCATGTGCTTTGCCTGAATGGTGGGCAATCAGCAGGGCTTCACACTGCCTGGCAATTCAATTGTAGGTTTGAGTAGTTGCAGGTTGGGGGATGTAGATGCAAACCATCAAATGGAATGCTTTCTTTACTCAGGTCAGAGAAAGGGAAAAGACGTCCGTGGTGTCAAGGAGGCCTCAAGAGCCTCTTACCTTGAGTGCAGAGCCTGTGTGCAGACCCACCTGGCAGGTACCTCCCCAGATCACTGAACGATGCCTTTCCAGTGGACTCAGAGACTATGGTCACTTTTACTTCGTATTATTCAGAAAAATCCCACCTGCAGCCTAAGCTGTCCCCTCCAGACATTTGTGTCTCTTCAGAAATCACAAATGGAGGTAGACCAGGGAAGTAAGCTAAGGTCACCCGGGCTTTCACGACCACGCCTGTCCTTCCTGACCTGCAGACAGGCTCTGCAAGCTGCCTCTGACCACATCTTCTCCTTCCAACTCATTCACTCCCTCTTTGCTCTTCCTCTGACATGGACTCTGGCTCTCCAACACTTACATTTCCTTCCATCCAAAACACGTGTGCTACCCCTGTGTTCACAGCAGCACTATTCACAATTGCCAAGACATGGAAGCAACCTAAGTGTCCATTGACAGATGAACGAATAAAGATGTGGTACATATATACAATGGAATACTACTCAGCCATAAAAAATGAAAGAATGCCATTTTTAGCAACATGGATGGATCTAGAGATTATCATACTAAGTGATGTAAGTCAGAAAGACAAATACCATATGATATCACTTATATGTGGAATCTACAATATGACACAGATGAGCTTCTCTATGGAACAGAAACCAACTCACAGACATAGAGAACAGACTTGTGGTTGTCAAGGGGGAGGGGAGGGATGCAGTGGGAGTTTGGGGTTAGCAGATGCAAACTATTATATATAGAATGGATAAACAACAAGGTCCTACTGTATAGCACAGGGAACTATGTTCAATACCCTGTGATAAACCATAGTGGAAAAGAATATTTTTAAAAAAGAATGTATATGTGTATATATATATATATACATACATATATATATATATATAACTGAATCACATTTCTGTATAGCAGAAATTAACACAACATTGTAAATCAGCTATACTCCAATAAAAAAATAAATTAAAAACAAAAACGTGAGGTACGCCAAGGGCCACACATATGAAATAATCAGAATACACAAATGCATAGTGCCTCAGTCAGCTCAGCCTACTATAACAGAATACCATAGACTTGGTGGCTTTAACAACAAACACACTTCTCCCAGTTCCGGAGGCTGGGAAGTTCAAAATAGAGTGCTAACAGGTTCCACATCCAGTGAGAACTCACTTCCTAGCTTGCAGGTAACTAGCTGCCTTCTCACTGTGTCCTCACATGGCCAACACATCAGAGAGCCCTCATCTCTTCCTCTTCTTATAAGGACACCAATTCCATCATGGGGGCCCCACCCTCATGACCACATCTAAACTGAATTACGTCCTACACAGACGTGGAGAACAAACTTAAGAACAAGGGGAGAAAGCTGAGGGTGGTGGTGGGATGAACTGGGAGATTGGGATTGACATATATACACTAGTATGTATAAAATAGATAACTAATAAGAACCTGCTGTATAAAAGTAAAATAAAATAAAATTCAAAAAACAAAGCAAAAAAATAAATCAAAATGAATTACGTCCTAAAGGTCCCACCTCCTAATATCATCCCATTGAGGGTTAGGGTTTCAGCACACGAGTTTCAGGAGGACACAAAAAAACAATCCACAACACACAGAGACAGAAAGCAATTTTGTCGTCGCTAAGGATTGGGGGAAGGATTAGGAACTCCTTAAAGGGTACAGTTTCCTTCTGGGGTAATGAAAATGTTCTGGAACTAATCAGAGGCAAAGGTTGTATAACATGGTGATTGCACTTAATGCTACAGAATCGTATACTTTAAAATGGTTAATAGAGTAAATTTTGTTATGCACGCTTTCCCATCACCACCACCACGCAACGCTTGTCCTAACGCGGGATTAGTTTACATGATTAAAACAATTAGGGTTTCACTGTGAGTGGTTGATAATCCTATGCTTTTAATCAGTTTTGCCAAAGCCTGAAGCCAAAGGATCAACTAGCAGTAGGAATTTCACAGGTATTAGAATCGATAGTCCAGAGTATCTCTCGTTTTTGACCTTCAATGACACCATCACACCACAGTCACTATACCACTGCAGTGGCTCACTATCTGGTTTATATACAAATTATGTGAGAATCTATTTTCTCTCTCTCTCTCAGGTTTCTGGGTTGGTAGGAAGGGCATTTTTACGGGCAATTGTTGCTGGTTAATTCAACAAACTCAGTCTTAACAGGCCTTGTCCTTTCCTCCGAATTACTAAATCAAGGATCTGTCTCCATCCAGCCAGTGACACCTGCGCTGCTCCTCTTAGCTTGAAACTTACCCCTTTATACACAGACACCCACTCCCTTCCCTCTCTTCCCATAGTCTCATTCCTCCCCTATCAGCCCCATCCCTACCTACACCCTCCTTTAAACCCGTCAGAGCACATTTCTCAAGTCATTACAAACAACATTTTCATACAAATAGATAATGAATACATGTCAGAATTTTATTTACCTCTTTACTGAGGAAACCAGCAGAATGACAGGACTGATTTGATGGAATATGAGAAATCAGGATTTATACAATCCATGGGGAAGAGAGGGCTGAAGTAAGACTGCCAAGGTAGGTACAAGACTAGTTAATGTCCTACAGGGTAATAAAACCTTTGGGCTTGTCTTCTTCTTTTCCAAGCAGAAAAAAAGGAAAATCATCATGCCTCACCGGGTTTCTGCAAATTGGCCTGTAACTGTATAGGACTGTGAAATGTCTGAGCCTAAATCAGTTTTCGGTCAAAGCCAGTTACAAACCCAAGAGAGTCAGATGACCCTCCTGTGGACATATTAGAAAAAGCTCTAATATGGCACTGAAAGTTCATGTTACCATCTTTTTGGCCTTATTTCCAAGTTTTGCATTTTTTTTTTAAATTTATTTTATTGAAGAATAGTTGATTTACAATGTTATGTTTATTTTCTCCCGTTGCGGAGCACAGGCTCCGGATGTGCAGGCTCAGCGGCCGTGGCTCACGGGCACAGCAGCTCCACAGCATGTGGGATCTTCCTGGATCGGGGCACGAACCCGTGTCCCCTGCACCGGCAGGCGGACTCCCAACCACTGCGCCACCAGGGAAGCCCGCATTTTTTTTTTGAACACAGCTTTGCCATGTGTTTTTTTTTTTTTTTCTTTTTTTTTGGATGTAACAACCTGACTCGGCCGCGGTCCCCAGCTACAATCAAACACTAATCTAGATGTTGCTCATCAGCTGACTTTAAGTAAGGGATGTTATTTTGGATAATTTGGGTGAGCCTGATTCAATCCCTTGGAAAGCCACAAAAGCAGTGCTGGGGCTTCCCAGGGAGAGAAACAGCTCCTCCGGTGAGCTACGGCTTCAGACTGTCCATGACCTTCCCTCCCTGACGGCATGCATGCCCAGTGGATTTTGGACTTAGCCAGCCACCACAATCACATAAGCCAATTTCTTGTAATAAATTAATAAAAATATATCCTCCCTACTGGTTATGTTTTTCTGGTTGAATCCTGACTGATACACTTCTTTTGTGTGATGTAAATCCATTGTTCTTCTAAGAGCAAACTCCCATCTTCACAAAGTAGAACCAAGTATCTTCCAGAAAGTAGGTATTCTTTAAATGTCTGCTGGCTCACACCAACCAGGAAATATCCTCTACTACCAAGTCTCAAGAGATGGGTCAGTTGGTACTTAATGAACAAAAGCTGACCAAACAGAAATTGACTTATACTGTCTAGAGGAAAGAATAATGACTCTTTTTTCCTTGAATGAGAAGACGCATTAACAAAGTCTCCCTCCTTGACCAAACTCCAGTCAGGGTTCCCTTAAGCTTGCTTCTTGACTAGACCTAGTCCTTGCCAGCCAAGCCCACTTTTAGCAAAGAAACCTGCTAAGACAGCTTTTTGAGAATCCCCTACCCTTGATACTCAACCAAGTTCCTCTTCCAAAACCCTTGAAACCTAACCAAGTTCCTCTTAATAATTTTCCATGCACTCCCTCACCGGGCGCAGTGGCTATGCATCCCCACTGTCCCTGTTGTATTTGGAATTGAGTTCAATCTCTCTCCCCTATTGCGATAGTTTTGAATAAAGTCTTCCTTGGCATTTTAAACAAGTGTCAGAATGATTTTTCTGTAACAGTACTAAAACATGTCTGCCCTTACCTCGTGAGGTTCCCTTTATGTCTCCATCAGAACAAGAGGTGTGATTTTCTCTAGCATCACTACCATGCTGAGAGAAGAGGGCACATTCCTTAATAATGACAACACAGCACGTATTGAGTATTCACTTTTGCCAGGCTCTGTCTTGAGTATTTTACAAGGATTATCTCCTCGCCCCATACTTCTGCCCAGACTTTTAGTAGTCCCTGCCTGCAACTGACACCAGGAGCTCAATATCCTCATCTGGTTTGTCTATTGATCTTGATACGCTGGGAATTCACCACATTTTCTTGCTAGCATCATGAATATCCAGCAATGTGAATATCCATGTCCGTGGTGTTTCAGTACTTGGACTTTCTCATCTTGAAGTGGATCAAGTTTGCCTTTGGTTCCTTCAGCCACACCAGCAGGCCCCGGTGCCCTATTCTAGGTATCATTCTCCACAGGAATCCCAAGCCTTCAGGAACTCACTACTGTTAAACTCTGGCTAAAGGATCTATTCTATATCCGCGTTGACCTACGTGTGACTCTCAACTCCAGAGGTTGGCATTCGAAACACCTCTCTCATTGAGGGTGTTAAGGCTTGGTTTTCTTCTTTAGGCACTCCAGGTACCAGATGAGAGGTTTAGGGGCAGTATTGTTTCAAAGGTAGGAGAGGAAGACTTTGCCAGGGCACAGGAAAGCGTGCTCTGGACAGTTAATCCCACCTCCACATGCTGACATTTGAAGAGCATAGAAGTCATAGACAGACAACTCAATATGCGAACATCTTTGGAAAAGGGATAATCACTGAGTGTTGTACAGAAGTGTTTAGGTATGAACGAAAGTTGATTTATGTTAAACTTCTACCCCTGTAACTATTTTGATGCCATGACCTTGCTCCATGACACATCAGCCTGGGCCCAGCTGACTTGAAAAAAGCAATGGACCCAGACATGCAAGAGCCTTTCTGTCACTTTGCTGTACTCTGAAGGTCTCTGGCAAAGTGGCCGTGGAGACACTCAGGGTCCTGACAATGACTCCATCCAGGTGCTAAGACGGGATCCCAAGCCCCACACACCAACACCTGGCAGAGGCCATCTGTAAACCAAGCAGCAGGTCAACAGGAAACATCATTTAAACCCATACTCATAAATAACATCAACAACAGCAGTGCCTCTCACTCACCAGACAGAGCCCCCACCCTGGATTGAAGAGCTCAGTAAAGAGTCCAAGATGATCAAGCACTTGCCAGCAGGTCCTCCTGGAAAGCTCTTCTTCCTGGGGCTGGAATGGCTCCCAGCAGCACAACTACAGCTGCACAGCCCGCTTTTTAACAAAGCCTTCCGAGGAAGAGAGCAAGCCAGGTGGGCCTGTCCGACCCACTTAGCCCAGGTGGGACAGGCACTGGGCATGTCAAGGTTCTGTAATTAACCATTCACTGCTGCCTTCCACAAACTAAAGCTGTAATTTCCCAAGACTATCCAAGGTGACACAGGCTCCTCTTCTAAAGGCATTAATTAGGAACATCTCATTCCCTGTGGCAGGGGTGGAGCAGATCTTTCCAAGTGGAGTGTGTATTTATTTAGAGCTATTACCACATAATATTTACAAGATACTTAACATGCATTAATTACCCTGTAATGAACTCTATGGCTATAATATCCATGTTCTGTCAGGACTGTAAAATGCACCCCTCCCCCCTCACCAAACACACACTTTTTAAAGATCACCTTGGGGGGAAGAAAAAGAAAAATTAAATTTAATTGCATGCCCATTAAATGCTTATTTTTAATAGAAAACTTGCAAATGATGTGAAAATGCAAAACAGGGTACACAGTAAATCAAAGGCAGATAACACTTCTAGACGCACTCTACTGTTTTTATGAGCATGTTTTACAATCCATTCATTATGCTGTCTGTCCTTTTGAAAGCTGGTTATTATACAGCTCATACAAAGAAACATGTGAATAGCTGTGCAACAAGCCATGAAAATCAGCACAAAACTGAACATTTCTGCTGTTATTTGAATCCGCCTCCCTCAAGTCTCTGCCTGGAGAATTCTAAGAGGAGGCTCATCCTTGTAACACCCACTCAAAGCCTTGTATCAAGGAGAGAGAGGGGAAGACTTGCCATGCCGTTCATGCTTCAAGATGGCGGTTATCCAAAGAATGTTCAGCCGCTATCCTAAGTCTTTAGGTGGTGGCGTTTTCTCTGGAGGCTAAGAGATGAAGTAAGGAGATCGGGCTTGCACAGAATGATCTGCCTCTTAGAATCCCAGGTCACCCCCTGTATATTCCTCCCCCAAGATAAGTCATCTTTATGTTACCCAGGGCATATCACCATCCAGGCTATCTTTCAATCATGGGAGCGCCCTAACTCATTGAGCAGAGTTGAACTGATTCAGTTTTCAGAAAATCCTTCCTAATTTAAGACAAAATCTTGTTTCTCTATGAATTCCACTCCTTTGTTCTAATGTTGACCTCTGGGCATAAAAGACTTTACTCCGTCTTTTACTTGCTCAGCTTTTCAGTATTTTGTAACAGGTATCTAATGCCTGAGAGAGTTCAACTTTTTGGTGGTGTGAAGAATGTCTTTACCTTGTTAGAGGTCATGGGCAAAAGAGGTAGGGTTACTTGGAAATTTACCTACGGATAAATAGAGAAACCTGAGCTTCCAGACCCATGGCTGTTCACAGTGGGCCTCCTTTGCTAGGATTCCCCACTGCCCTCCCATAAGATGGAGGTGTCTGTCTCCCTTTCAGATTCTTGATTTGTCTCTTTGGTGGCGGTCACCTGCCTGGAGTCTATCCCAGTACATTTGTGCATTTCCTAGTTACAGCTTCCAGTTTATGATAAATGCAGGGAGCTTCTTTTATAGAGCTTACAACTCCTGACAAGCATGCAATAAAAGTATGAAATGAACATCTTATTCCAAGAGAAGGATTATAGACAAGAGGACTGGTTGACACGAGTACATGCTGAAAATGATCCAAACAAGAGGGAAATTGAATACATTTCCTAGGTAATGCCCAAACATTGCTTATTTTATGCTGCTGAAAAAATGTGAAAATTATATATTGAATTGTCTCTTACTCACAAAAAGAAATACCATGGCATAATATTGACATCCCTTTGGGTTGTATTTCTTCGAGCATGAAATTGACAGCATTTATTCAACAAACATATATTGACATCCATTTTGTGCCAGATACTATGCTAGATGCTGGGGCAGGACAGCTGTGGATACTGCCCTAGAGGTATTCATGAAGGACACAGATATAGAATGATTATAATGTATTGTGTGCTATCATCAAGCCACTTCTGATTTGCCAAGAAACCACAGAGAGGAGAGTAACCAACTCAACCTGGCACAGCTGAGGAAACCTTGCAGAGGCAATGATAGGCCCGCTGGGTATGAAAGGGCAAATACGATTTACAGAGCAGATAAGGGTAGGAAAGATAGTCCATGCAGAAAAAGCAACTAGTCAAGGCCAGTAGAGTGAAAGAACATGGCAAATTCAGCAACAATGCTAGTCCGTTCATGATGGAAATTTAGGGGCACGTGAGCAAGCAGAGCAGGAACAGGCTGATATAGTTTGGGTTTATGTCATGCAAGGCCTTAGATGCCTTGCTGAGGCGTTTGAGGTAAATAATGGAGGAGATATGGAACAATTTGAATTTGTTTTTGTTTTTCTTGGGTTTTTTTGCGGTACGCAGGCCTCTCACTGTTGTGGCCTCTCCCGTTGTGGAGCACAGGCTCCGGACGCGCAGGCTCAGCGGCCATGGCTCACGGGCCCAGCCGCTCCGCGGCATGTGGGATCTTCCCGGACCGGGGCACGAACCCGTGTCCCCTGCATCGGCAGGCGGACTCTCAACCACTGCGCCACTAGGGAAGCCCTCAAAAAAATTTTTAATGAAAAACAATTTCTTAGCACAGAAGGGGGCTCTGGAAGTCTCCTCCTGTCCTGGATACTAACCTTTGTAGCTGTTAGAGGTAGGGCAGCTGGTAGGTGATGCAGGGGAGGGATCATAGTAACAGAAAGGCGCTTGGTAAAGGCAGCGACTGTCAATCACGTGGGCCGATTGTCATCTTACGGACAGAAGCATTAAAATGATCATAATGCCCTGACATTAAGGTTTTCATAATTCATTAATGATGAGATTATTCGTGTTGTGTCATTTGGGTGTACCTGATCCACCCCACGGTGCCGTTCCCTTCCTGTGCTCTGTCCAGAAGACCCCACGCCTAAATACAACCAGCTTGACGAGAGAACCTGAAAATCTCCATCCTGCTTAGACTCAGTTCTTTACTCAAATATGGATTATTTAATTATATGTGGCTACACACAGTGTTCAAGTCTGGTTTTTCCATTCTGAAAAATCACTTTCCACATCCTTGTACCTGGTACATAATATGCAACAATAAATATTTTACTAAGAGAATGGAAGCATGGCAAGGAGGAAAGACACTGGAATAGAAAACTGAGCGATCTGAGTTATGGTCCAGACCACTGCACAAGCAGATTATTTGTTAAGTTACTTCCTTTCCCTAAACCTCAGCTTCCTGACCTCTGAGATGAAAATATATAAAAGCTTCATTATTCTCAGCCTTTACTAGGACGGATTAAATAAGAAAAGAGAGGCAGAAAGCCAACAATCCGTCTGGCGATCTCACAGTCCTATCCAAAACGTCTGCTACCTTCTTCAGAAGTTTCTGGAATATCCAGGTGGGGGCTCCACTTCACGTGAATGGGAGTTGATTTATGATTTAGTCCAAGGGCCATGAGAAACTCAAGGGTCTAAATTGCTGTTTCCTTGAAATTATTCCACTATTTCACATTTCACGCGAACTCACGTGAAATGAGGCAAAAGCCGGCTCTCACGGAAACCCCAGTGAAGCAAAACTGCTGATTCTCACGAGCCTCCAACACGTGCCTGATGAATCTGCTGACACCACCTAAACCAGAGCCTCTCCCAAGGTTAACAGGAGCCCATCAACAGGGGGGAAGATGGAAAAGTGTCTCCTGACCTACATTCTGGGAGCCAACCCAGGTCATTTTTCTATCAGTCTTTGAAAACAGACTCAGCCTGATGTCGCACCCTGGTGTCAACCTCCCCAAAGTGAAAGCTGAAACTTCAATGCTTAGTATTTAAGTTTTAGTCTTTTAGAACGTTTCAGACGATGCCAAAGAGTCAAGGGTATTTTAAGGCCTCCAGACAAGGGGTAGGGGTGTCGTTAGGGGAGCAATGAAAGACAAGCAGCATTTCTTGAGAAACGCCATGCGATGGCTGTACTTTACATGTGACGTCTTGTTTAAACCTACCCTCGGAGTCAGTAGTTTACAGCTGAGGAAACAGAGCCTTAGAGAGAGATTAAAATGTATATATTCTCAGATTCTTAATTGACTTAATCAAGAGCAGCTGATATCATCCAGAAAGGAACGTGCAGATCATTTTGGAACCTGATTTAAAATGCCAGCGAAGTTTTTGTCCATTCTTTCTTTTCTGCTAGGTAAGATCACATTTTGCAAACTCTTCTGTAGAGGTTAGCAACATTTCAGGGGTATTTGCTAAAGATCTATCACGTTATTCAGAGGGAATAAAGAAAGGAGACCAAAGGTTTCTGATGCACTGTGAACTCTCATGAGACTTTTAGGAAACAGGAGTTTCAGGAAGGGGACTTTTAGGAAAGAGGAAATGGACTTGGGCTTTGAGGAAAGTGGATTTTCAGGAAAGAGGAAACGGACTTTCAGGAAAGCAGAAATGCAGCTGGGAAATTTTCCCAAGTAGGGTGTCACAGTAAAAATTGCAAAATTGTTAAGAAACAGGTATAAAATGGACACAACTTTGGAAATCTCAGCTTTTACAAAAATCCCGAGTCTTTTGCCAACAAAACCATGTGGGGTAAAGAACTGGAGGAAAATAATACAGTGCTGCAATATTAAGATTAGGACTTTTTCACCTACAAAATGGGTGTTAGAAAAGTTGTCCTTCACCTGCTGAGGATGACTTATAAGAGGGCTGCCATGCCTCTGCAGTGGGCTACATCATCCTCCCTGATAGGCTGCACATTCCTGGTCCATGAGTCGGGAGAGGGGCTTCCAGAAAGTGTGGGAGAAGAGATGTGCTTGGTGGTAGGGAGTGGAGACTCTCTTCCCTTCTTTCAAGATTTGAGTCAACCTGGAAGGGAGGATTCTGAGCTGCTCATGAGATGCCCTTGGGCAGTGCTACTGTAGATAAACACACGTCCCTGACTGCCTGGGTTTTCTCAAAGGGACGGTA
The DNA here is from genome assembly GCF_011762595.2 of Tursiops truncatus. Classification (NCBI taxonomy): domain Eukaryota; kingdom Metazoa; phylum Chordata; class Mammalia; order Artiodactyla; family Delphinidae; genus Tursiops; species Tursiops truncatus. The sequence goes on from NC_047048.1 coordinate 11,125,892, forward strand.
ACTGTGACAAGGAGGCGATTTGAGAAAGCTCAGTGACAGCTTTGTGAGCTGCCTGTACTACTCTTTGACCAAAACCCAAAAGACAGAGACAGAGGTGGGGAGGAGGGAGAGGGGGAGGAGAGAGCAGTTAGGTTAGCTTTGCCAAATCAGCACAATGAGACTACTACAGAAAGCTGAAACCAGAGGGTGAGCAGAAGATATATCAAAACCAGGTTTCTGTAGGAAAAGGGGCAGTGTATAGACAGGTTTATGAATGAAGCTGGCCAGATGGGAGGTGTCAAATCAGAGCACAATGCTTATGTAAGCCCAGTCCTGGTGCCCAAACCCAAAGTCAAAGAGAAACGGACACTTTGCCTTCAACTCTTTGTTTTTTAGTTAGTTGCGGCACGCAAACTCTTAGTTGTGGCATGCATGCAGGATCTAGTTCCCCGACCAGGGATCCAACCCGGGCCCCCTGCATTGGGAGTGTGGAGTCTTACCCACCGGACCACCAGGGAAGTCCCTTTACCTTCAACCGTTTAAATGGAAACATTTTTTCTCCAGGAAAGCTTATTATTAGATCCAGTAGAATATCCAGGCTTTTGTCTCTTGTACTGATCCACACAATTGCCCGTTCACCTATAATCACCATTCCCCTACTCTCGTGTTTCTGGTTATCTATTGCTGCATCATGACCCACGCCAAAGTATAGTGATGTAAAATGACCATTTTATTTTGCTCAGCCTGTGGGTCAGGAAGACAGCAGGGTGCAATGGGGATGGTTTGCGTCTACTCCACGATGCCTAGGGCCTCAGCTGGGATGACTCAGATGGCGGCGGTGGGGGGGCGGGGGGGATGACCTCTGAGGACTGGAATCATCTGGAAGCTCTTCACTCACATATCTGGTACCTGGTCTGGAATGACTCTGGCTGTCATCAGTGGCAAATGTTGTTCCAAATGTGGCCTCTCATGTCTTGGGCTTCCTCATAGCATGGTGACCTCAGGTTGGTCAGTGGTGGCTCAGAGATCCAAGAACGAGTGTTTCAGCAAACAAGATGAGAGCTACCTGACACAGTGTCACTTCCATTGCACTCTATAGGTCAAAGCAGTCACAGTCCCGCCCAGATTCCATAGGAGAGGATGGAAGAACTTGTGGCCATGTTTTAAAATGGCCACCCTTCTCTTCTTGGGCATCCCTCTTTTGCCCTGTCTCTTCATGCCAAGACTTTGACTCTTCTCTGAACCCTTTCTTCTTGACATATCTGTATATGCATCTCCTGTGTTCTTCCTCAGACATAATTCTGTTTTTTTTTATTTCCAAAAGCTATGGGTAAATGGTCCCCAGGTTTGTATGACTTGGGCTGGCCTCAAGTTGATCTATGCTGCGTTTATTTATACTAAGTCCTGTGCATGCATTATCTTATTGGATCCTTATTAAAACTCCCTGATGATGGTATAATTATTTCCTCATTTAAAAAGTGAGGAAACAGAAGCTTGGCGAGATTAAGTAATTTGTCCAAGGTTCCACAACTAAGTAAGTGGTAGAACCTCAATTTAAACCCTCAGTCTTAATCACCAGGCTATACACTTCTCTCACCAGCGCTGTTCAGTGACTACTTCCAGCTCTGCATACCTAAGTGTGCAGAATAGGATTCTATTTTCTGCCATCCCTGCAACACAGTTGGTTGGGGCCATGTAACCAGTACTGGTCAGTGTGAATGGCAAGCAGAGGTGACTGATGTCATTTCTGGGGCAAGCATTTCACAGCTGGTGCAAGACCCTCCTCTGGAGCTTTCTTGTTCCTCAAGCACTGAGACTGGCATTATTTGAGATTGTGGCCGCTCAAATAATGAGTCCCCGGGTGACTACAGTGAGCAGAGCCCCCTTCCATCCCACTGGGGACATGTAGCATGAGTGAGGAAACTTTGTGGTTTTAAGCCACCGAGAACTGAGCTATTACGCAGTATTATCTGTATTATATTCTCTAACTGACTGTATCATCTCTTTGAACCTCAGTGTCCCTGACTATGAAATGGGATAATAATTACTACCTAAAGGGACGACGAGAGCTTTTGGAAACAGTATATGTGTGTCAAATATCTTGTTCAGGTTTTAAGCCAAAATAGGGCAGCATCATGTAGGATGTTCTCACTCTTACAGATAAGGAGAGTACAAGGGCACTGAGTGGACGGGGACAAGGTGAGCTCAGCCCTACTCATGTGGACAGCCCAAAGGCCCACCCCACCCATTGGAGAACCGCCCCCCATTAGCACCCTCTCTGGGACTTGTCGGATGCCAGCAGGGTGGCTCCTGGCTGAAGGACATAAGAGAGAAGGCGGAGAATGGGGAGAAGCAGAATTATTATGACTTATTATGAGTGTGATATTTGCCAGGATAAGATTTAAGCCAGTAGGTAAAACAGAACGAACAGAGAATAGAACCAACCGCTTCTCTGCTATTCTCCCCGAATTTTGGTCACAAGAATAATTTTGTGGAACTGAGGTTCCCCAAATCGATTTCTTTCATAACCAAGTAACAACCAGGTAGGAAAATCATGTTTTAAATGCTGAGCTTCATTTCCTTCTAGATGAGGAATTTCAAAAACATCCCCTAGTAGGAACCAAGGAAGTGCCTCTTATTCAAATGGATGCCAGTCTATGATTGTCCAATTATTCACTGCATTCTGCCTTTGATGGCCCAGATGTTCTCAATTTCTTGTAATAAATTCTTTCGTCTGAAAAGTCGTTCTACTCAGAAATGCAAAATCCTCTCCAGTTCGCCGGCTTTTTTTTTTTTTTTGAGCTGGGATAATTGGCCTTCAATTTGCTTATTGTTTTGCAATAGAAAGCCCAAGTTTAATTTCGTTTCTGTAAACCTGTAGACAAGAGCTGAACATCCCACCATTTAAGTCGTTCTCATTACAATCCACTTTGGCTCTGCCCACCCCCATCTCTATCATCAGGATGAGATTACGGGAAAAACTTTTTTTTTTTCCTCCTTATTTTTCTGCTTAGAAAATGAAAGAATTGTTTCCCGATGCAAAATATTTAAATTTGAGTCAATCACAATATCTCTTCGGTCTCCTTCTATTCTTGAAGCAAGCAAATGTACTTATTAGCATACGTAATGATTAATCCGTTGATTAACATCTTTAGTCACCAATCTAATCACACCAGCCAATATTTATTGAGCTCCTTACGGTGATCCCATAAACCATGTAAAGCCCTGTGGGAGATACAGACCTGTATTAGGTAAGTTGCTAATCCACGGGTCTATTTCTGGAGGTTGGGCATATTCATCATACAAATATAACAAATTACCCATAATAGATCAATTTGCTCACTCAAAAGAATTACTTTAACAAACACTGAGTAAATACTTTACCATGGTTAAATACTAGGAGATCAATTTTTTTACCTGTCTTTACATTTCCATTTTTTGTGGCATTGATAAAGCCCCCTTTCTTTTTTCTCTAAATGGTTTTGTATTCAAGTCCATGTCCTGCATTAAACAAATTTCACTTCACAGGGTTGAGGAAACTGAATTGTCTGATATGTCTCTGACATGTGTTCTAGACTACAGCACAGAGAAACAATGTCCCTTAGTGGTTGTAGCACCGAGCCTGGAATCAGACAAGCTGGGTTCATATCTGTAGTTATGTGCTTCGGGTGTGGCCTTGGTCAAGTCAGTTATTCCTAATACCCCAGTTTCCCTATCTGTGATGATTAATCTTGTGTGTCAACTCAACTGGGCCACAGGGTGCCCAGATTAAAAATTATTCTGGGTGTGTTGATGAAGATGTTTCTGAATGAAATTAACATTTGAACCAGCAGACTGAGTAAAGCAGATTGCCCTCTCCAATGTGTGTGGGCCTCATCCAGCCAGTTGAAGGCCTGCCTGAATAGAACAAAAGGCAGAGGAAGAAAGAATTCACTCTCCTCTGTCTGTCTTCAAGCTGAGACACTAGTCTTCCGCCTTCAGACCCAGACTGAAACTATACAATCAGCTCTCCCGGGTATCCAGCTTGCCAAATGTAGATCTTGGGATTTCTCAGCCTTTTCTGAGCCAATTCCTTATAATATATAAGGTTCGGTTTCTCTGGAGAACCCCAGCAGATACACTGTCTATAAATTTAGCATAATAAGACATAAATCATTAAATGGTATAATATAAAGAGGATACTTAGAACAGTGTCAAGCACAAGTTAATGCCTCTGTAAATATTCACTGCTATTCATCTCTAAGCTATGGTGCATAGAGCTTTCTGACCATTTATATCCAAAGATTGTCTCTCCACTGACAATGCCCTCCCTCATCTTGGACTGCACCCTCCAAAGACAGAACTGATGCTTCTTTGAAGCACTTAGATGATGTATTCATTTTCCCCTTTTGTTATCTCACTTGAAATCATATTGTCTCCACTCAGCGGAAAACGATTCTGTTGGGTCACACACAGATTCAGAGAAACTAGAAATAATCAGAAATTACTTATACCAGTGAAATGTCAGGTGAGTCTGCATGGGCCATTCTTCAAGAACATTTTTGGTAATTCTGTAGATGAAAGAGGATTGTGAAGGTTTTGTGAGCCTTTCTTTTTTCTTCCTCTTCTTCTTCCAGATGAGAAGAGCTCTCAACAGACCTTTGTCGAAGAATAAATTTCCAAGGCTACCAATCTGGATCTCAAAAGCCCAGATTCAAAGAAACTCTCAGTTCATCACAGGCACTGCTACCTACAATAAATGTCTGAATAGCTATCAGTTAAGGTACACACAGAGTGGATGGGAAATGGATAGTTACATTATAGATTGCTCTGTGAATTGAAGAGGTCTTTGTCTGAGGACAATAGTAATATGAGCAAATATTCAGGTTTTCAGTTATGGGCCAGCCAGAGGATCAAACAAGAAATCAAATTAAATCTAATTGACTCAGCTGTACCAGTACCGTCAGTACAGAAAGCAAGCACCACCAGACATCCTTCCCCAGGTCTCCTGGCTCAGCTCTAGGAAATGGGGCTGGATTATACCCAATCTAAGACTTCCAGTTATCTTTCTGGTTAAGTACACTGATGAGGTTTTATTCTTTCTAATTGAATTGGGTCGATTCACAGCCACGAAACGGTTCCCCTGTGCCTTTCACCAAATGAGCATCTTCTTAAAACTCTAGATATGTTTCAATAGGAAATCTTCTCTATCAGTTATTTGAATGCTACTAAATTTAAGCTCTGTTAGCAGGATGGCCGGGAGAATAATCACCCCTCATCCACAATTGTGCTGTCAATCTATTTCAACAATTTAACAGTCGGGTTTGGGTTTACCCACAGTGGCTGTTGGCTGCATTTGACTCAATAAGAAAAACTCTCTCTGTATCTATGTACCTTTTTGCTCCGAGCGGCTCTATCCTCATATGTCTTATTTCAGTGGAAGGCATCAACATTCACCTAATCCATCATCTTTGCACCTCCCTCTTGAAACCTCAGCCAATCAATCACAAATCCTGATCATTCCATCACCCACATAGCTTTCCTATTCACCCCTTCCTCTGCTTCACTTGGACATTTCTCCTATTTAAGTAAGAACTGTCATGGGTGGGTAGCTCCAGCCAAAAGGCATTCTGGAGTTCCAAGTGGAGAGGAGAGAATGAGTAGAGGGTGATGGGGTGGTAGCTTTGGAAACTGATTTAAGTGAGAAGAATGAAACTTGCCAGAGATGGGCTAGCCAGGTTAAGTCACGAAATGTCACAAATGTAACCACAGTGTTTATCTGAATGGTCTGATTCAAGGGGACCGGGTCAAAAACAGAAGGCATGATTCTGGACAGTAGTCATATCAACATTAAATATAAGTCAAAAGAATACCTTTGAAGTCTCCGTTTTGGTTCAAGTAAGGTTAAATCTGCAAAGCAGTGTCGATCAGTTTTAAAGCAAACAAAAGAGCTAGAGGTCAACTCAGATCTAACAGCCTCCTCCCCGTGACCACACCATTTAAAATAGTTTATACACATATAAGCCCCTGGTAAAGCACTCAGCAGCCACTGTTCCCCAAGGGAGAAACAATCAACAAATGTACGAATGATCTTTCTGCTTTCATTTCTACATTGATTCAATCAAGGCCTCGGTTTGGACAATTATTGATTGTGTGTAACTGGAATTGTATTTAAATTTCTCATCTCACTTTTATTCTCAGAAATGCATTCTACTATCCCTCTCAAGTGCTGATAACTATAATCAAGCTATCAAAAGAAAATAATGACAATAACGATAATAACAATAGACTTGTATCACACTTTACAGCTTATAAAATGCATTCCAAGATGCTTTCACATATCTTATCTCACACAACAAGGGTCATTTTCCTACATCAACAGAGATTTGTCTTAAAAGTAAAAAGGATAAAAAAAGTGAACGCTCATTTGTGAATTAGCACTTTGTGGCAAGCCCAACCACGTATGTTCAACCCTCCTCTCGGAAATTGCTTCTTGATTGAACCCTATTTAGACAGTGTCAAAATAACCAAAAATTTTCTGAATCAATTTACAGCATGTGACATACAAAAGATAAAAACTCACGCTAAACTGAGCAATCTGAATCTCCATCTGGACATCCATGTTATTCCTTTTTTCTTTTTACTTTTTTAAATCCATTTTTTTAAAATTTTATTGGAGGGGCTTCCCTGGTGGCGCAGTGGTTGAGAGTCCGCCTGCCGATGCAGGGCACGCGGGTTCGTGCCCCGGTCCGGGAGGATCCCACATGCCGTGGAGCGGCTGGGCCCGTGAGCCATGGCCGCTGAGCCTGCGCGTCCGGAGCCTGTGCTCCGCAACGGGAGAGGCCACAACAGTGAGAGGCCCGCGTACCGCAAAAAAAAAAAAAAGTATCGGAGTCTAGTTGATTTACAATGTTGTGTTAGTTTCAGGTGTACAGCAAAGTGAGTCAGTTATTCATATACATATATCCACTCTTTTTTAGATTCTTTTCCCATATAGGTCATTACAGAGTATTGAGAAGAGTTCCCTGTGCTATACAGTAGGTCTTTATTAGTTACCTATTTTATATACAGTAGTGTGTACATGTCAATCCCAATCTCCCAATTTATCCTTCCCCCTCCTTTCCCCCATGGTAACCATAAGTTTGTTTTCTACATCTGTAACTCTATTTCTGTTTTGTAAATAAGTTCATTTGTACCATTTTTTTCAGATTCCACATATAAGCAATATCATATGATATTTGTCTTTCTACCCGGTCTGACTTACTTCACTCAGTATGACAATCTCTAGGTCCATCCATGTTGCTGCAAATGACATTATTTCATTCTTTGTTATGGCTGACTAATATTCCATTACATATATGTACCACATCTTCTTTATCCACTCGTCTGTTGATGGACATTAAGTTTGCTTCCAAGGACATCCATCTTATTCTTTAAAAAAAAAAAATCTCTCACCTGATAAGGTTGTGGCTGCTATTATCACAAATTTGTCAAGATAGCTTAAGAACAGAGCCTTGAAAGGACAATATGCTGGACTCTAAGAGTAAAAATGAAGTCATTGACCTTGACCTCCCAGAGTTCACAGTCTGGAGATTAGAGACAGACACCAAAAGAAAGCGTCGACACACAGTGGACCAGTGACCATGAGCTGAGGGTATGCAGAAGGAGAAGAGAGACTGACTACTCACCAATGGTCTCTTTAAGGTATAACCAGACTCTGAAACACAGGAAAACAGCAGATGCAAGGAAATAGCCACCTCTGACTGCACCACAACCGAATCAGGTGGCTCACTCTTTGTAGACTGAATTCACCAGCGGATGAATGGGTGTCAGTAAGATATCATCTCACAGCCTAAAAGAAAAGGACAAAACCAGAAGTACTGATCTTAGCAAATCCTCAGCAATCTCAGCATTTGTCACAAAGCTTGTTTGTCCCATCAGAAAAATTGATGTCTTGCAACCAGTTCTTGTACAAACTGTCTCCGAAGACAGAGTGGAAATAGATCAAGTTCCAATCATGTTCTGGTTGAAGAAAACAAACACTTTCCACAACGATGCATCAGAGAACAAAGAGCAGGGTGTTTCCTCCAATCTCTATATCTCTGCTTCACAGAATGAGAGCTGAAGTATTCCCTTACGTGTAAAATCAGCTACCCCCACCCCTTCTTTCCATTTTCAAACATAAGCAAGATAATTTTAGGACAAAAAAACATACAGCATTTCTTTATACAGTTGATAAGAAACAGATGCAAACTTGTTTCTCTAAGAAACTATACGGAACAAATATATTAAAAGTTTCCAAAAGGATTATGATACATTTGATGGTAGACTCAACACTGATTACTAATAGGTTTGTCCAAGATCAGTCAGCCCCATAGAATGAGGGCAGAAATTTAAATAGCACGCTGCTATTTACTTAGAGAGCCATCTTCTTGCTCTCCAGACAGCCATATTTTGCAAGCCTCCTGTTATGCAGTATGATTTCTTTTAGTCCTCAGAGAGTTCTTATTACAGACAGATAGACAGCAAGACCTCAAAGAAGGAACAGCTGCAAGATCTTTCCAGGCAGCCAGAGCCTTAGTGAGCCACAGAGAATTTCCTTGGACCTGATAGAACGATGCCCATGTACCCAGGTGTGACACAGGACAGGCAGAGAGAGAAGTAGGCCCCCAAGGGTTCTGAACACAGTTGTGCATCTCTCTCCCCAAATCAGCCCCTAAGAAGTTTCACACACTCTGTGTCTCCAATTCCTCTCCTCCAGTTCTCTCTCTATACATACTCTAATCAGGCTTTCCCCTCTCTTATTCTGCAGAAACTGCTCTTTTCAAAAGCACTGACAACTTCCACTGCTAAATCCAATGGTCTATCCTAGTTCTACATGGTACTTCATGAGTCAACAGCATTTATCACAGGTATCACCTCCTCTTCATCAATTCACCTTCTTCACTTGGCTTCCAAGACCCCAGACTCTCAAGGTTTCCTCACACATTGCCTTTCAATTTCCCCTGTTGGGTTCTTCTTCTTCCCAAACTCTTAAGGTTAGAGTGCCCCAGATCTTAATCCTCCGTCTCTTCTCTCTACACTTTTTCTCAACCTCAGAGCATCAAACACCAATTTATATACCAACAATTCCCAAATCCATGCCTCTAGCCTAACCTTCCCTCCAGAACTCCATATTTGTCCATACAACTGTTAAACATTTCTAGTGGGACATATTCATACCTTTATTCTGGACATCTGATTCTCCTGCCTCAACCATCATACCTGTAATCTTCTCCATTTTCGCTGATAAAACCTTGAAGACACATTTGAGTTTTCTCCCATCCCACTGCAAATCCACCAACAAATAGATTTCTCCCAACCCATCTGCAAATCCCATTGGATCTACCCCTTCATTATGCCCAGAATCTGACCCTTTCTCACCACCCGGTCTGAGCCATCATCATCTCTGCATTGTAACTACTCTTCCTGTTTCCATCCTTGATCCTTCATTTTATTTCCCAAACAGATCTAGGATTGTCCTTTTAATTTTTATTTTTTAAAATTTTTATTGGAGTATAGTTAATTTACAATGCTGTGTTAGTTTCAGGTGTACAGCAAAGTGAATCAGTCATGCATATACATATATCCCCTCTTCTGTAGATTCTTTTCCCATGTAGGTCATTACAGAGTATTGAGTAGAGCTCCCTGTGCTACACAGTAGGTCCTTATTAGTTATCTATTTTATATATAATAGTGTGCACACGTCAATCCCAATAGGATTGTCCTTTTTTTTTTTTTTTTTGCAGTACGCGGGCCCCTCCCACTGTTGTGGCCTCTCCCATTGCGGAGCACAGGCTCCGGACGCGCAGGCTCAGCGGCCATGGCTCACGGGCCCAGCCGCTCCACGGCATGTGGGATCTTCCTGGACCGGGGCATGAACCCATGTCCCCTGCATCAGCAGGCGGACTCTCAACCACTGCACCACCAGGGAAGCCCAGGATTGTCCTTTATAAATGTATGTCATAGTATTTGTATTGCAGACTTGGTATTGCAGACTTGGGTTCAAGCTCTCCAATGGCTTCCATTTCATCAGAAGAGAAGCCAAAGTCCCTCCAGTGTCTGCTTGATCTGAGGCACCACCACCTCTCTGCTCTTTTTCCCATTACTCCACCACCCCTAACTCCAATCTGCATACACAGGCCTCCTTTCTCTTCCTTGAACATACCTGACATGTTTCTGCCCGAAAGCCATTAAACTTGCCTTTGTCTGGCCTTTGTCTATCTAGAATTCTCTTCCCCTTGACGTCTGTTTGGCTCATTACCTTACCCCACCCCACCTCCTTCAAGCCTCTGCTCAAGTGTTACCTTTTCAATGAGGCCTATGTTGACCACCCTAATTAGAAATGTAACGCAATAGCCAACTCCCTCAAATAGCTCTCTCCCTGTACCTTATTTTCCCATATCCCCTCTGGTATGTTGTACAATGTAGTTATTTATGATGTTTATTGCTATTGTCTTTCTCCCCCTGATAAAATACAAGTTCCACAAGGACAGGAATTTTGTTTTTTCCATTCACAGATCTATCTAATGCCATTGCCTACAAGAGTGGCCAGTACATGCCAGGAACTCAACAGATATTAGCTGATTTAATTACATGAATAAATGAGAAAAGTGGGAAACAAAGAAACCAAGGGAATAAGGTGGAGGTGAAGGGCAGACAGTGGTCGAGAGTGGCCTCTATTCCTGCCCTTCCCTGAATCCTTATCCTGTAAATAAACCTCTTTTTCTTATGAGAATTTGAGTGAACCTCATTTCCTACCAGCAAAACATCCAAAACGAGAAGAATCATCTAATCTCTCCCCTGCTTGGGGGTCCATAGACACTGCTTATGACTAATTAGATCAAGTTCAAAGACAGCATCCAAATTCAAGGTTCTGTCCATGTGGGTGAATCTCTCAGCTATCTAAATCCTATTCAACCTTCAAGGGCTATATTTTTTAAGAAAATTTTCCTAGAGACCAATAGAACATTCACTTGTTCCACCAGACATGTTGAAATTTGATTATATTAAATTTATCACATGGTGTATCTGTGTTCCTCAATTGTGAAATTGTATCTCTCTACAATAAACACGTAAGCAACTTGAGAGGATGCACACTAACGATAGCTGATATTTATTGAAACCTTATTAGGTGTTGTGTACTGTTCTAAACTCTTACATGTATTACATCATTAATCATCACAACAACATCATAAGGAGAGATGTACTATTACCTTTATTTACTGATGAAGATACTGAGGCACAGAGACTTTTACTACCTCGTCCACTATTATAAAGCTAGTTAACAGGTGAGCTAGGATTTATACTTAATGCAGTCAAGCCCCATATCTCACATTCATAACCACTGGCCTATTTCAGAACTCCCCCATTGATGTCTTATAGTACATTCAGAGGTGGTATTCAGAATATGTCCCTCTTCCTAGAAGTGTGGTCCACAGACCAGCAGCTTCAGCATCACCAGAAACTTGATAAAAATGCAGAATCTGCTCTCCACCCACCCCCACCTACCCCCAATCAGAACTTGCAGGTTAACAAGATTCTAAATGATTAGTATGCACATCAAAGTTCAGAGACACTGAAAGATTTAACTTAAATTGTATTAGTAATAATCATGCAGAATGAGGGAGGTAAGGAGGTGTCTCAGGGAAGGGCTGGGAAGTCAGAGTGGGGGTGGAATAGCTTAACCTAGGGTTCCTAAGAAGGTGGGCTGAACAGAGGTGGGTCTGATAATGGATCCTCATATCTCAGCAGGCATTGGGTTTGATGAGTGACACACAACACCTGTTGCTTGCCACAATTCTGAGCTGCAAAGGAGTTTCTCTATATCTTGGACAACTACGTTGCAGCCAGCACTATGGTATACCCCAACCCACCATAAACAAGGGGTCCATAAACACGCTAGTGTAGTTTGGAATCCAAATACCTAAGCACTCAGGTGCATAGGCAAAGGAACAGGAGTTAGAGTTGAAGAGGCTGAGGGATCAGCAGGTGTTCCTGGCAGAGTAGCTCCAGGGGGCCCTGAGTCTCTGCCTTCACACATACTGGATGCTTTTGCAGCTAATATGCCCTTTTAGTGCCATCCAGGCTGGCTGCAGGGTGAGTGCTCTAACAATGCATGTGTTTTCTTCTAATTAGAGCATCATCATTATTTTGAAATACTTGATATGAAAACATTCTGTTGGATTTGAAACCCATTTGCATTATCACAAGAAATTTCGACATTACATTTGTCAGTGCAAAAAAAGAAAAAGAGAAGCTGTTAGCTCCTTTAAATACACTTTTAACTATTGCAAATTTTGAATAGTTGTAATAACGGTTTTAAATTTTTTATCACCTACCAGTATGAATAAATTTTCTTGCCAATGGTAACTATCAAAAATTTGAAAAGATCATCATTAAAAGGTCATTATCAGGAATTGAGTATAGCCTTGTCAAGCACAAACCTGATGTAAAAAAAAATATGTTAATCGAAGATAATGGCTGATTAACATAATTAATCAGATCGAACCAGACCACCCCACCTGCAGATAATAACTATGAACTGTGGATATCATACAAAACAAATAGCCACCTGGAGGCACTGAAGAGTAAACAGAAACAAGTGTATTCCATTGGAGCATGCCCACATGAGAGTTGTATGGAGTTATTTGTTATTTTCAAAACTTTTAGCCTGAGATCAAACGTGGTTAGCATGGAGCATGAGGGAGTGGGGGTACCAATGGAAAAACCACAGCTTTCTGTCCAGGGAAACCACTGAATCTGGGTCAACAGTAGCCACCAGAGAGAGAGGCAAAATACCAGAGAGAAATCCCACAATTCTGTCTTCCCACAACTGTGGCTAACTCATAAACCATGCATGCAGGGAAAAGAATCAAAGCAACTCAACTAAATACTACAGATCTGAACTGAGATCAGAATTAACAACCAAGACACAGAGATTACAATCCAAGTCCAACCAAGATAACTGCACAACAAAACAAACACTCACTAGAGAAAAAGAATCCAAAATCTCCAAACTGAATATTCAGAATTTCTAGGATATAATTAAAAATTACCTGAAATACAAAGAAACAAGAAAATGGAACACACGGGAAAAAATGACCTATAGTCAACCCCAACATAACCCAGGTATTAGAATTAGCAAAATGAATTTTAAATCAGCTATTATAACTATCCTCAATGAAGTAAAAGAAAACATGTGGTGATGAACAAAAAGACAGGAAGTGACCACACGCAAATAAAAATGATTAAAAAGAATCAGATGGAAAGTCTATAAACTAAAAGTACAAAGTCTGAAATTTTCAAGTCACTAGATAGATTTAACAGCATGCCAATGACGCAAGAAAGAGTATGTGAACTTGAAGAAAGTTTAATCAAAATTATCCAATGTTAAGAGCAAAGAGAAAAAAGACTGAAAAAGAAAAATGAGCAGAGCTTCAGGAACCTATTAAGTAATGTAAACCAGTCTAACATATGTGTAATTGGAGTCCCCAAAGGAGAGTAGACAACAAATGGGGTAGAAAAAATTTTTGAAGAAATGGTCAATATTTCAAATCTGATGAAGGACATACAGCTTCTTATGGAGAGCTGCAGATTAAACTGCAACTCCAGTTTACCAAAATATATATATATATATATATATATATATATATATATATATATATATATATATATATATATATATATATATATCTTCCAGCATAATGATGTATGTAAAAGAAGGCACACTGCTCTCCAAATCCCTATACTCTATTTTTCTCCTCAGAGGCACAGCATAAAATTGCCATTTCAATGACAGTGTCACTAATTATTTAATGCAAGTAGAACACATTGCTTTTATTGGGAAGCCAGCAGTGAGCAGTCCCTGGACACCACAGAAAACACAAGCCTCATGGGTGCAGTAACACACAACTGATTGCACTGCGGATACAGAACACACACCACTTGCCAGTGGCAGACAAGTAGAAGACAGTGGAATTTAATGTCTGTCACTTGCACAGTGTGTTTTTAAATAGAGGCTTGATGAGGATCAAGGAGGCAAACTCAGAAAGAAGAGAGGGAGAGGGTGCTGTAGGAAGGAAGAGAAAAGGGGAGCATTTGTGGAGAAGTCTTTTGTTTTTTATCTCAGAAAGACCAGAAATTCTCTTTGGCAGATGGATATATCTCAGATGAATAAAAATGAGAAAATAAATTACCTAATACATTACTTAAATGTACTGTGCTTACTAGATAAAAATTTTCAAGATGTGACTTACAGAGCAACAGTAACAAAACAGTACTCTTGATGGCATGCAAGATAGGGGACCACTGGTGCAGATTCTCTGTGCTCACTTTTAATGCTGGGAAAACTCACATTTTCAGAAAGGTTTCTGGTAGTCTTGTCTTGCCTCTTTATGGTCCCATTCTTCTTGTTCATCCCTGACTTACTTCCAAGTGCCCAATATGTCCAGGTCATCTCCAATGGTCAACGGAACCCCTTGCAGTACGCCCACCTGATTGTTCCCCATTCTATATACATTTTTCTCTTCAATACTTATCATTCCAGGGTGCCATACCCTTAGAGCTCTGCCAGTTATTCTCATAAGCACAATGAAGATATCAGGAGAATGCAATAAAATTCAACCAATCTCTCAGATCACATGTCTTTACTAAACAGTTCTTATTCAAAATATGCCATGAACTATGGGAAACCTGAAAATAAAATAAATGCATCATCTCATGAGGAAGGGTCTTGGTAAATGCTGAAGAGATGAGAACTATTGTTAAAACTGAGCAGTGACTCTTCTGCAGAATAATGAGGGGTCCCACAGCACCATGAAGGAAGATGCCCATCTGGCTGAGGCTGAAACCGAGACTCTTAGAGATTAAGCAACTGGGGCAAGATTAGACAGAATAAATAAGGAGGATTAGGATTCAGTTCCAAATTACTAATTTTAAAGCGTGTGTTTTTCCACTACATGTCCTCTCTTACAAAAGGTGAATTTTAGCTGCTGGAAATTCAAATACCTGAACAAATGGCTTGTTTGTGAACTGATAGGCATGGGCATGGATTCAAATTGTTGATGGAAGCCGTGATCTTTCTTGACGGATATTTTCTCCAAAATGTGTTCGTTTACATTTGGATCCAGGAGCATGACCACCACCATTTTAGCAGTTAACCCTTCCTAATTAATAATAATAGCACAACAATGCCTTACATGTGAATATCTTTTCAATACTTTCAAAGTATATTGTGAACATCACTTTAAACACCTAATATTCTTTGAAGTCGGGAAGGGAAAATATGATCATGCCCGTGTTGCTGATAAATCAGCTAGTGCCCCTGGCACACAGGGAACTCAAGAGACAGAATTTAAAGCAGGTTTTCCATCTGGTGGTGTAGAGCTTTTAAAGCTAAACCGCATGCTCCTTGAGGAAAAGAAACGATTAAAGAAAACATACTATTAAATAAAATAGTAGAAAAACTCTGTGAGAACTGAAATAGGACACTGAAATGGTGTCATTTATTCCAACTCAGCTTTCACATAATTCCTCTGCATCTTCAAAATAATAGTTCACACACATATTAAACAAACAAAAAGATGATCAACCTTGGGTAAAAATAATATATGTGTAATCTAAAAGAGGAGGTGTTTTTTTCTTAAAATGATTAAAAATAAGAAATTGAACATGTATTTTATTTATTTACTTTTAAAATGTCAGTGACTGAGATTAGCTCAGAGGCCATATACTGTGTGGGGAATAGACTGCACTGAAATAGTCCAGCCAAGACCAAAACCAAAAATAAAACAAACCCAAAAAACCCCACAAATGAACACACAAAGAACAAAACTGACAAGCCCTAGAGAGGGAATGGGGTTATCAGTATCTGAAGTTGCTACAATGTATTATCTAAAATGTCCAGCTTTCAACAACAACAAAAAATGAGACATGCAAAGAAAGAGCACAGTGTGATCCATACACAGAAAAAAAGCAGTGAACAGAATCTGCCTTTGAGAGGTCCCAGATATTGGATTAGCAGAAAAAGATTCAAAGCAACTGTCATAAATATTTTCAAAGAACCAAAGAAAACCATGCTTAAAGAAGTGAGGAAGACATGATGACAATATCTCATCAAATAAAAAATATCAATAAAGAAATAGAAAAATATTTAAAGAAATAATGAATGAAAACTTCCAAAATCTGAGGAAAAACATTAAACTACACGTCCTAGAAACATAATGAATTCTAAGTAGAATAATTGCAAAGTGATCCTCACCTAGAAATATCATAGTAAAAATGTGGAAAGACTTAAAAACAAATAGAAAATTTTGAGAGTAGCAAGAGAAAAATGATTCATCACACACAAAGGAACCCCCCAAAAATTCACAGCTGGCTTCTCATCAGAATGATGGAGGTCAGAAGGCATTTAGATGACATATTCCAAGTAGAGAAAAGAAAAAAAAAGTGCAAAACAAGAATCTTATATCAACTAAACTATCTTTCTAGAAGGAAGACTAAATAAAGTCATTGCCAGGCAAACAAAAAACAGAGAATTTGTTGCTAATGGACCTGCCTTCTAAGAAATATAAAGGAAGTTCTTCAGACTGAATGCAAGTGATCCCAGATAGTAATTTCACCCACACCCACACACCCACACCACACACACACACACACCAAAGAGCACTGGTAAAGGTAATCATGTAGGTAATAATTATAAAATTTGCATATTTCTTCTCCTCGCTTCTCTTACCTGATTTTTTTAAATAGATCTTTATTGGAGTATAATTGCTTCACCATACTGTGTTTGTTTCTGTTGTACAACAAAGTGAATCAGCCATATGCATACATATATCCCCATAACCCCTCTCTCTTGAGCCTCCCTCCCACCTCCCTATCCCACCCCTCTAGGTCATCGCAAATCACCGAGCTGATCTCCCTGTGCTATGCTGCTGCTTCCCACCAGCCAACTATTTTACATTTGTTAGTGTATGTATGTTGATGTTCTCACTTTGCCCCAGCTTCTCCCTCCCCACTGTGTCCTCAAGTATATTCTCTATGTCTACATTTTATTCCTACTCTGCCACTAGGTTCATCAGTACCTTTTTTTTAGATTCCATATATATATGTTAGCATACGGTATTTGTTTTTCTCTTTCTGACTCACTTCACTCTGTATGACAGACTCTAGGTCCATGCTTGTAATGTATTGCTGGACCCATAACATATAAAAATGTAATATATTAGCCAACAAAAGCACCAAAGTGGTGGGTGGAAATAAAGCTGTACTGGAGTAAGAAAATGACACTAGATAGTAAGGCAAATCTACAAGACATAGGAAGAGAACCAAAATTGTAAATATGAATATTAACATGACAAATTATATAGAGATATATATACTGCTTGTGCTTTTATTTCTTCTCTCATCATCTTTAAGATTTTTTTGTATTTTAAGATAAAAATTTATTTATTTTTAAAAGAATTATTTTATAGAAGTATAGTTGATTTACAATGTTGTGTTAGTTTCTGGTGTACGGCAAGGTGATTCAGTTACACACACACACACACACACACACACACACTATACATATATATATATTTTTTTCATATTCTTTTCCATTATGGTTTATCACAGGATTTTGAATATAGTTCCCTGTGCTATACAAGAGGACCTTGCTGTTTATCCATTCTATATAGAATAGTTTGCATCTGTTAATCCCGAACTCCCATTCCATCCCTCCCCCACCCCCCACCCCCTTGGCAACCACAAGTCTGTTCTCCATGTCTGTGAGTCTGTTTCTGTTTCATAGATAAGTTCATTTGTGTCATATTTTAGATTCCACATACAAGTGACATCATATGGTAAAAAGATTATATAAAATAATAATTATGACAATGAATTCTTAGGCTTGTAACATATATAGACGTAATATACATATACAACTATAGTACAGAAGAGGGAATAGAGCTATATAGGAGTAATATTTCTATATAGCATTGGAATTGTTAGTATAAATCTGAAGTAGAGTCTGACAAGTTAAAACGTACATTGTTAGAGCAACCACTATGTAAATATGGTGTTTAAAAAATAATTGAATGAATTAAAATGTTACACTAAAAATATTCACGTAAGGGAAATGAAAGCACTAAAGAAGGAAGAAAAGAATGCAGACGAGACATGAGACATAGAAAACAAAAACTATAATGGCAGGCATAAGTCAAATTGCATCAATAATAACATTAAGTATGACTGGATTGAACAATCCAACATAAAGGCAGAGATTGTCAGATTGAATAAGCAAATAAGATCCAATAATATTCTACCTTTATGTGATATACTTTAGATTCAAAGATACAAACAGGATGAAAGTAAAAGGATGGGAAAAAAAGATATATCATTCAAACAACAATCATAGAAAGTTGGAGTAGCTATTCTAATCTCAGACAAAAGTCCATCCATCAGGAAAATATAACAATTATAAACACATATGTACCTAACAACCGAGCCCCAAAATACATGGAGCAAAAACGGACAGAATTGAAGGGAGAGATGGGCAATTCAACAATAATAGTTGGAGACATCAACATTCCATTTTCAGTACTGGCTACAACAACTAGGCAGAAGATCAACAAGGAAATAGAAAGATTTGAGCAACACTATAAACCAACTAGACCTAACAGGTTTTATAGAAAATTCTACCCACCAACTTCAGATACACATTCTTCTTAACTGCACATGAAACATGCTCCAGGATAGGCCATATGCTTGGCCAGAAATCAAGCCTCGATCAATTCATAAGGATTAAAATTGTATAAAGTACATTATTTAATCACAATTGAATTAGAAATTAATAACAAAAAGAAATTTGAGAAGTTTATAAGTATATGGATATTAAACAACATTCTCCTAAATAGCCAACGCGTCAAAGAAGACAAGGGAACTTACAGAATACTTTAAGATGAATGAAAATAAATACATGACATACTGAAATGTACGGATGAAGCCAAAGCAGTGCTTAGTCAGAGGAAAATGGATCGCTATAGATGTGTACATTACAAAAGACTTAAAATGTCAAATCAATAACCTGATCTAACTTATGACACTGGACAAAAAAACAGGAAACTAAACCCAGAGCAAGCAGAAGGAAGGAAATAATGACTTAGTTTTCCCACAAGTGACTATGTGAACCATTATAGTAATCTTGTGGAGGGGAAACAGAGCTAAATGGAGAGTTTGGCACTGGGTAGGGTAGAGTACAACCTTATGTGAGCGAAGGTTTCTAGAAAATGGTGACAAAGAAAAAATTGAAGTTCCTCAGTGTATCTCCTGTGCCTAGACCATAATCTGGCATATAGTATATAGGCTCAAGAATAAATGGATTAATTAATTAATCTTTTTAGTTAGGAAAAAATTGCAGGGCTAAGTACTGGAATATGTGAACATTTTGCCTCAAGAGAAAGGTTGGAGGAATAAACTGTTGTCACAAGGTCACCCAGCAGAGAAGGGCCAAGCAAATGTATTGTGGGGTCACTGGGGATGCTTCTACAGCCCAGGGGGATAGTGTGGTCCTCTAGCATCCACAGTACCATGAATTACCGTTGACTGGTTTGGGCGTTATTTTGAGTCTTTGATCTTTTCTAGTGTGCGCCACCCCCACCCCACCCCTCCAGAGAAACCTTCTAGAATTCAAAAGTCTGGTTCAAAGACAGAAAGCCGGAGATCTAACACAGTGTGTCGCTTGTGATTAGAATAATCCCCCGCTGATAATTCATGTATTCAACATGAGGTGCACCAAAGGCCATCCACTTTCCATACACCAAATATTTCCTTCCTAGGGAAAATAAACTTTGCAATCCTCAACTGATCACACTCCTGGTTATCTCCTATTATTTTAGCGACATGGCCTTGAGATCCCACAGAACAGATTTAATTTTCATCACATTGAATAAAAAAATACCAGCCATGCTGATCTACGAGGAAGAAGGTAGGTTGCACAAAATCAAATGGCAATATATAGCTGCTGCTCAAAAAAAGAACTGCTACTCCAGAGAATTCTCACTTCCTAAATGGCTATAAAGGCCCCACGCTCCAGAAAAGTCAGAAGAAAAATTACCTCCCAGCTTGTGCATCTATTTTTATGGCTGCGGTTGATTGTTCCCTCCCACTCCTGCCTCTGACATACCCCAGCGCCTGTCCATTCCCAGACCTCATCCTACACCAGTTTCCAAAGTCCCAACTGGGCCGGTTTCCTGAAATGACATGATACGGTCGGCTTTTGTCAGGCATCCACGTCAAGAATTATAAAGTGAATGAGTCTATCTGTCTTTATAAGTGTGTTGTGAACTTTATAGTTTAATATTAAACTTGCATCATAAAAAATGGCTCATAAATGGCTAATAAAAGCCGAGTTTACAGCTTATAAAGTGTATCGGTACTTTACATGGGTTTGCTTAGGAAGATTTATGTGCAAGCTCTCCGTCTCCGGGTTACAGATGATTTCTACCCCCCCCCTAAAAAAACATTAAAACAAGTCTTGAAAAATGGCCCTTTGGCTGAACTCCGTACGGTACCGAATTGGAGGCATCCAAGAAATTCAAACCCAGTGTGCTGGTGCTAATTAATGTCACAGGAAATGCCTGGGGTTCCAGAGAGGCCCAGGGTGGGTGACACCTTGCAGTCTCCTTGGGAGGTACAGCAAGTTCAGACAACTTGGCAGTAACCTTGATCTCAAGTCATGTCTACACGCCCCCTAGTATGAAATCGGGAGTTAGTCCCAATCCTGAGGGCATGGAGAGCTTTGTGAAAACAGCAGAAAGTCTAACACACTAAGCCTTAAACTGGAGAGACAGGAGAGACCGTGGGCTCCCACCAAGAGCACATGAAAACTCCTTTAATGACTTCTGTGAGGTGGCCCGCTCACTCCTCCCGCCTCCTTTCCCGTCTCCCCCTCCACCCCATTTCACTTTTTATTACCCATTGCACTGCTTTATCCGGGTTTATATACTTCATTATGTTCTCTGCTGTCACTTTTTTTTTAACATCTTAATTGGAGTATAATTGCTTTACAATAGTGTGTTAGTTTCTGCTGTGTAACAAAGTGAATCAGCTATATGTATACATATACATATCCCCTCATAGATATCGCCTCATACATATAGCCATATCCCCTCCCTCTTGGCGTCTCCCTCCCACCCTCCCTATCCCAGCCCTCTAGGTGGACACAAAGCACTGAGCTGATCTCCGTGTGCTATGTGGCTGCTTCCCACTAGCTAGCTATTTTATATTTGGTAGTGTATACGTGTCAATGCCACTCTCTCACTTCATCCCAACTTACCCTTCCCCCTCCCCGTGTCCTCAAGTCCATTCTCTACATCTGCGTCTTTGATTTTTACTTGAACTCAGCGGCTGGCAGCTGTGTCGCCACCATTGTCCCCCCTCCTGCCTCCTCGTGCACCTCTGCCCTGCCAGAGACCAAGGTCTTTTATGACATATCGACTTCTGACTCGAGACACTGGAGAAGACGCAGCATTCTGTGATGCAGTACCTTGGATGTGATTGTAGGAACCTGGGTTCCTGCACTGGTTTTGTCACTAAGTAGCTGTGATGCTTTGGGGCATTTAATCAGCTTTTGAGAAGGTCAAATGTAAAAGGGAAATGATAGAACTAAACGATCTCCAAGGTGTCCGAACAATTCTCAGGGGCTACCCGGTCTACAAAATATGGACAAGAGCTCTCTGCTTCCCACCCAAGACTGTTAATTAAGACAAAATGAGATTACGACAGTTCAAGATCTTTGAATACTCTAGTGCTCTTTCCAAACCTACGAGATTATATTACTCATTAAAGGATGATTTCAGCACCTTCCTTGTCAGTATACTGGTGTTTTTGTTTTTCTATCTCAAGATCAAATAATCAAGAATTATGTCCCTCCTGCATTTTTTAGGAGAGCAGTCCCATGTTTCCCCAAGAGAGGTATTCAATCATCCTTGCATTTACAAAACTAGGTACCAGAGAGAGGAGGTCAAAGAAATAAAGTGCAGAGAGTCTGCCCTTACTTAGCTTTCTAGAGAAGACAAAAATACCGAGTTATTACATCAAAAATAGCATGCCTGAGGGGAGGAGAATGGCTTGGGGCCTTCTTGCAGGAGAAAAGACTTAAGCTGTGCTGTGGAGGCAGCAATGGTTCTTCATAATCTGAAATTGACACAGAATGGGTTTCAATTTTAGACATTTGGAAAGTGAGGAGCTTCGCTTTAATGAATTGCTTCATCCCTGCCAAATACTGGTGACTAGAGCTGCTTGGACTCACCAGGGAACAGTATGAACTCAGGTCCGTCTACATCTTCATTTCAAAATGTTGACAAAAAGCCAAATCTTTTAATCATCAATTGTAGCAAATACAATTTAGGGTGCGCCATGGGCTGCATTCTTTGTTCTCTTTGATTTGAAGACCTTCTCCTTCTCCAAAACAAAAACGTGTGGCGTGAGTAAGTTTCCTGACTCCACCCGCCTCCTCGGACCATGATCAAAGCAGGAGGACGGTGGTCCAAGGTTAATTCCTTCTCTTTGATTCATTTACGTGAGTCTGAGAAGAGACAGAGCTTTTATGTGATGATCATAAAGCTGGGAAGATGATGTGAGATGGAGAGAGGGCTTCAGTGGCCTGGACCCCCAGCATCCAGATATTCCAGTTCTTTTCCAGCCATTCTGGATTGTAGGAGCAAATAACTTCTCCATTTGACTTCAGGCAGGGGCACTGGGCTCCTGGCACTTGTAATCCAAAGCATCCTCACTAATGTCTGAAGGCATCACAGCTCTTCAGAAACAAACCTCCATCAACTCTTCCCAACTCATTCCTGACCCATCCCTTACCTGTCACCTAATTTCTCATCCTGGAGCATCACTTGTGGTTTCCCCAACCCCACCATGCCTGTTCACAATTCCACAGCTTTGCATATTCTTTTTCCTCTCTCTGGAACATTCTTCCTTAATCTTCTATCTGGAAACTTTCCATTCTTCTCTCAAGGTTCTGCTCAATCACAGTGGCCACTCTGAAAGCTCCAACTGCGCTGGAATCCACAGGTTTATTTGTATTGAAGGCACAACTGTTTCGGCATCCAATGAACACTTTCAAACCCAGAGGGGATTACAAAAATTCACAGGACTAACAGAAACAGCTTCCACCATCAAAGAGTTAACCATCTAGCTGAGGAGTAAGATTCATTCCATGGAACAATATGAGAGAATGTACAATCAAGCCCCAATTTGGGCAGTACAGATTTTAAATGCCAAAGGAGTGGAGAGAAGGAGAAAATCCATCCCAGCTGATTCTGCAAAAACTCCAACCCATGGCTCACATGTATATAGCGGCTGAAAATAGTGTGTTCTCACCTGTTGTACTGCCACCAGCAAAGTATTGAAATTTTCTTCCTACCCAGGGTAAGGGATTAAAAAAAAAAAAAAAGCAGGGAGGAAGAAAGTACGGGATTATAAACATTCTCACCTAGGAGGGGAAACAGCGTAGAAATGCAAATGAGGTTGTCAAAATTTGCTTCACTTCTTTCCCCAAGCAATTCTACTTCTGGGTGTTTATCCTAGAGAAATATTCTGAATGCACAAAAAGTCTGCATTGTTAGTAATGGAGAAAAATTGCAAACGAGTCCGTCAGTAGGAGACTGGTTGAACACATTTTGTTATAGCTGTACTGTGGAATCCTACTGCAGCCATTAAAAGAAAACGGTGTGTTTCTTTATGTACTGTCATGGAAAGACCATCAAAATCTATTATTAAACAGAGAAAAACAGCAAGTTGTAGAAACACTGCTGTGGTATGATGGAGTTTTTGTAAAACACAGAGGCAGAAAATACTGTATCTCTGTACAAATAGTCAGTCAGTCAGTCAACCAGTCAACGATTATCTGTCGGCTCCTATCATGTGCTGGGCAACGTCCTGAGTTTTAGAGAATCCACAGTGAACAAAATAGCAAGTCTTTACCCTCCCAGAGTTTCCATTATAGTAGGAAGAGGCAGACGTGAAGCAAATAAGCAAGTAGGACATGCCATATATCAGATGATGGTGAGGAACCTGGAGAAAAATAAAAATAAGGCTGGGGGCACACTGCTATTTAACTAGCATGACAGAGACAGCAGAGACCTGAAGGAGGTGAGGGTGGTGTGGCCATCTGGAGGGAGCGCATTCCAGGCCAAGGGACTCGCCATTGCCAAGGGCACAGTGCCTGGGATGGGGTAGAGTGAGGAAAGAGGGGAGCAGGAGGAGAGGGACAGAGAGGTGGCGGGGCTACTTCACGCAGAGCTTCAGACGCCAGTCTGACCATTCCAGCTTCCACCCCGAATGAGCCAACGAGCCGCTGGAGCGCTGGGCAAAGCATAATGTGATCTGAGTTCGGTCTCATCTGGGCCACTCCAGCTGCTGTGTTGAGGACAGATTGCTGGGGAGCAGAAATGGAAGCTGGGAGACCATTTAGGAGGCTAATAAAATGACCCTGTAAGAAACGCTGGTGACTTGGATGACAGCAGGGTAACTGGGAAGAACTGGGTGAATTCTGGCTGCATTTTGAAGGTCAAGCCAACAGGATTTTGCAAAGGTACAGAGAAAGAGCTTTTCTTTTCGCAAAGCCCATGAAAGAATGAAGTGGCCATTAACTGAGGTGGGGAAAAACCATGGGAGAAACAGGATTAGGGGAGGCCATGTACATATAAAATGAGAACAGAAATGTGTGGATAATTTATGTGTTTTCCCTAGATTCCCTCATCTCTTTTTCTTCCTATCCAAACTGGTAGCTAAACTCTGTAATTCCTAGAGCCAGGGCAGAAACAAGTCACGGGCAGTCCAAGGATCGTTTTTATTGTGTAAAAGACTGATCAAACCTTGAGGAAATGCTGTGGGGTCCTGGAGCAGGGGAAAGCAGAAGTCTCTCAAGGGTCAAAAGCTAGAGAAAGGACACTTCCCCCAGGCTGAGGAGGAAGAGAGAAGTGTGAGGGGCCTGGACTGGAAGCCAGGTCCTGAGCTTCAGCAGTCCTGCTAGGGATGCAGCCGAAACTTGGAGAGGCAGCAGGATGGACTGGTCCTTAGGCCCTGATTCTGGCACCTTTGCAGAATTCCCAGCCCTGAGTAGAGTGGAGGGCTGCAGAGGGAGCCACAGTTTAGGGAGACCATGAGGGCAGGGACAAGGGACCTCTGAGAAGTAACACACGGGGGCCAATGGCCAAAACCCCGCGGCCACCTGCCATGCCTTAGAGCTCCATAAAACCCACCAGTTGGCCCACAGCAATGGCAATTAAATTTTCTGCCAGCTTGACAGAGCAAGGGGTTCAAATCAGATATTACCCTGAGTTACGGAATGTGAAAGGATGCTATTTCTTCTACATCTGAATTCGTGTGGTTAGATTTACGTCCGCCACACAGGAAAACACATATCAAGTGGTCGAAAAGACCACAGACCAAACTGCTTTAATCTCTGAGTTCTGTGTTGCTTGGTTAACCCCCCGTCACACACACAAATATGTATATCTGTGGCATACTTGTGTAATTAGTATTATTTCTTTATCCTCACTTCATTGCAAAGCCCAGCTGCTGAGAAATCCTGGTAAAGACCCCTTTTTGTCCATTAGTAATCCTTTTGTCACCACACTCTGCTATACAGATGGATTTTTATCCCATGCAATAATAAAAGGTTTCTCAAGGAAGGGAATATAAATTCATTTTTCTTGTAAATGAAACTATATATTTTAAATATGCCAGGTTAAATAACTCAATAAAGAAATTTCACTAAAGCCACTTGTCAAGGGAACATCATTCTGCGTACACACACATGCCCCCTCCAACAAATACGATTTGAAAGATCCATCTGGTTGGCATAGCTGATTGCATTTAAGTACACCATGCTTTCAGACATAAAGATCTATCTCTGCAATAGCTCTCTCATAACAGCATCTTGCTCCAAGGCTAAGACTCTCGAACAGGAGGGAAAGATGTAGTTTGCCGATAGTGGCTGCAGGAGTGAGATCAATGGCAGACAAGTCACATCAAGGAAGGAGGAACTGCCTCCCAGGAGCTGCCTTGTTGAGGAAAGACAGGAACCTGTCATCTCCTTGGGCCATTCAAAGAGGGAGTGATCAGTAAACGCAGCCTCGCAGAGTCTTTACAGATGATGACTCAACATGCCCAATGGGCCCAGGGAGTCCTCCCAGGCTCACAGACCCATGTGCAACAGGAATTTGGAGTATGAAGGGCTGCAGTGTGCAAGACTCCTAGAGTCCCCATCAGCATCCCAAACCTGGCTCATGGCCAAGCTCCCTTGGCTCCTGTGATAAGCCTTAGATCTGTAACCTGTCCAGGTTCAAGAAACCATGGGGGCCCTAATCTGGGAAGCTGCTTTGTGCCTGGGTTGGCCATAATCAAATCTTCCTAAGGGAAATATTTTCAGTTGCTCCCAAGAGCATGGGGCCAGGTGTTATTAACACCCAGCTGTCCTCATGGCTGAAGAATCTGCCTCCTTCCATGTTTTCTACAAGCCCCTTCCAAGAGGACCTCTGATCCCCTGAGTCTCGGCTCCAAAGAAATAAGTCCCTATAAAAGAACAATCAGGCCAGTGTTCCCTGCTAGGGCCACCAAGGCACATCCTCTGCTGTGGATTCCAAAGCATCCTTCCTCTCAACGCCCGATCCACCAACAAATCCTGTCCTCAGGCCTAGGCTATTCAAGCATGGAGCGATCAATAAATCCAGCCTCACCACGTCTTCACATCACGCCTACCCCCAGGATTGGTTACATAATTTGTTGGGCCCAGTGCAAAATGAAAATGTGGGGTCCCTTATTCAAAAATTATTGAGAATTTAATACAAATTTTAAATTGTTAAGGATTTCAAGACAGCATCAGCAGAGCCTTAAACCAAGTGGAAGCCCTTTCTGGCCCCTGTGAGATTACACGTTTTGCATGCCTGTGAGGGCGGCCCTGTCTACCCCATCTACCCAAGGCCCGAGGCGCACTCTCGTCCAGCAATGGGATAACAATGCTTTCCTGGGTCTCCCCACAGTAGTTGGTCCTGGGCCAGACCAGAGGAGAACCGCCCAGGCCTGCCCAAGACGCAAGGGATGATGAGCTGGACCAGCAGGGTTGTCCTGGAATCATCTCTAGGAGGGGAAATTTCCAGGTCATAAAAGTAAAAAATAACACCTGGGGAGTGATTTGGGGAGGTTTAGGAGGTAGGAGATGGAAGGGAATTTTTGAGTACCTAGGGTAAGCTTTGGCCTTACTAAAACTTCCCACGAAATGGAGAAAGCATCTTCCTTGTTATATAGTTGAGAAAACAGAATAAGAAATTTGCTCAAGTTATGCAGGTTGCAAGCCATGAACAGGTGTTCCTGTGTCTTTATCTTCAGGAAACCACTTTGAGATAATTTTTGGATATCCTCACTAACAACCTTAAATCCTGAAATTCGAATTTCTCCAGGGAACAAAGAGTAACATGAACTACTCAATACATTTAAACTGTTATTATGTACTAAACACAGAGCCGAGGGCTTTTGCGTGTGTTTTACATTTAAATCTTCCCCAAATACTAATATGTGGGCACTACTGTTTCCTTATTTTGCAGTGGCTAAAGGTTAAGAAAATCACCCATAGCTCACCTATCTAGGAAAGGGCCAGCCTTCTTTAAGACCGTGCCTCTACTACCAAATGTAAAATAGATTAGCTAGTGGGAAGCAGCCGCATAGCACAGGGAGATCAGCTCGGTGCTTTGTGACCACCTAGAGGGGTGGGATAGGGAGGATGGGAGGGAGACACAAGACGGGGGAGATATGGGGATATATGTATGTGTATAGATGATTCACTTTGTTATAAAGCAGAAACTAACACACCATTGTGAAACAATTATACTCCAATAAAGATGATAAAAAATAAAAGAGTATAAAGAATCATTTTCCCTACAACACAGGCAGTTGCAAAATATGATGTTCCAAACGTACAGAGCTTCGAAAGACTATTTCCACTGAGAGTTTGGATGTATATTACATCAGAATGTAAACATGGTAAAAGGTAAAACTTCATTAAAAGAGGCAGCAGTCAAGAAATCTAAAATAGGCAGGAAAACTGGTCATGGGTCCAGGAAGCATCATCAACCAGCTGGTGTCACTGGGTCTCTGGGGTTTGTTACTTTTGATGGTTAAAATGAGCTTAATTGGAAGAAGTAATTTCTAAAGGTCTAACTAAGCTCTACGATCTTTAGAATTCCTGTTAGCTACAAAACTTGCAATATTGCTTATTCCTTTCCTTGTTCATTTGTTTGTTTGTTTATTTGACTAGTTGGATTCAAAGGCTTCTGGGCTTACCTTCCTGGAGCAATTTCTCTGACCAACTGCTAATAGTGAATAAAGGCATCCACCAACTGAAATATTGGAGACCAGGTAACGTATACTGTATCTTATGACCGCTCTATAGAAACAAAACCCTAAAGGCCTGAGGTCTCCTTTCTAGTCTAAATGCTATCATCGTGATGCCACTGCACCTAGCAAGAATGTTTAACCCAGGCAGACCCGTCATCAAGACCAGGACTCAGAAGAGAACTGTGGACACCCCAGCACTATTGTAGCCCAACATCTGTCCTCAGACGGCAATATCCTCCCGTTGTTCCTTGCAGCCCTCTCCCTTCCTGTGCTGTATTTGTCTTTTGACCTTTCATGGCTCAGTAACGCTTCCCCAGGGCCTCACTTAACATGGGTCCTGAGCACGCATTAGGTCTCTGAATTTCTGACCCTCAGAACTATTTCTTGCACACAATTTCCACTTATCCTCTTGGCTTCATTAGCATCTGGCCACTCCAAGGAGCCACCCACCCGCTCCGGCTTAATCCCCAGACACCCCTTGGCCGTGGCCTCAGACGATTTGACCTGGCCCATTACAATAGAGGTGTGGAGTTATTGGACATCAGGAGGACTTGGCCTCATTTCTTAACTTTGCTTTAGTTTCCCCCTAGCAAACTGGAGATCATAATACACCATGTTAGTTTGTGTTAAAGATCAGATGTCTAAAATGTACCACTCAGGATGAAAATGCCTGTGATTGAAAATGATGAAGAGGAGGAAGAGAGGGGAGAAGAAGGAAGAAGAAGAGAATTCCAGAGATAAACCCAGGAATTCACATCCGGCAAGTTACCCTGTTACCAATGGGCACCAAATGCAACAGCTGAGATCAATTAAATTCACTGAAATCTGAGATCAGTCATTTTACAGAAAATGATTTCGATGAAATTAATTCAATCTGCAATTCTGGTTTTTAAGCAGCAATAATGATTCCCTTGGCTAAAATGTCAGGCATTCAGAAGGGGAAGGAAACTTCATTATTACCGAGCGGGGTATCCCCCAAGAGCTCTGGCTTAGATGTGTAGCTGAGCCAAGACATCTGGCAATTTCAAAAATTGAACTTGATCTTCAACAAATATAGACACAAATGTGAAGAACATAAAATCACTCTTCAGAATGAGCCTTAATGGGCTGCGCTGCCTTTCAGAAACATTTTCTAATGAGCATTCGGACATGAAGTGATTCCAATTTGTAATGCATTTGAGGCAAACTGAGAGGAGAAATTGCATTTGCTTTTCCCCACTGGGCTGTTAAGGGACCCAGACTGACAAGCCTCAAAGACTTAGCTGTGGGCAATGCTCTCCGTGTTCCTCACTTGCTGGGACTGGCCCAGGGAAGACCCCAGCTCAATGGAGCCCTCCAGAACTGCTACAGACCAACACTCAACAGGCAGCCCAGGCAGCAAACATGGAGGGAGTCCCCGTGTGTGCCACGCACCTTGCTAGACACTGGCTGGAAAAAGAAGAGGAGCAAAGGACACAAAGACGAAAGAGACACAGAACTCATGGGCCAGGAGTGGGTGGTACACCCAGCCTTCTAAAATCCTGGTCTCCATTCTCCCAAGTTGTTGGGACAACTGGCCTTTGACATGCTCTGACTACCATATAATATGTACCCCAGCTATTTCCCGAGCTTCTCAGGGAGACCTGTGCCCTTACACGTGACAGCCTGCACATTTGACCCATGTTTTGCCGACGCACCGAGGTGGTGCTAACATCTCAATGTTTACCTCCTTCCACATCTTGGCGTCGATTTAACCCAGGCAGAGCAGACTCTAAGCTTGCTATGTGGGCTTTTTCCACGGGCCACCAAAATCTAGGCAGACCCAACGTATGATAGAGATTTTTAAATTCCAGGCCAATTTAAGTCCCTTTCTCCTTAGCTCAGCCATTGTTTCAGCAGCTCTAGTTAGGAACCCATCACTGGCCCCGGGCCAGGCACTTAAGCAACCATTAGAGATGGATTGAGCCAAAGAGCCAACATCAAGGAGAGAGAATTCCTAGGCCTTGGGCATCTTTGTGAGTTTCAGGGGAACACCGCACTCTGCTTGGTATATCTGGGCCAAGGGCTAGTCTGTAGAATTCCATTATGCAAATTAGAAAAGGTACTCCTCAGGGTAGGGAGAGCTCCAAGGGTCCACAGCTTGGGGAGCATCTGGTTCTTTGGCAAACAGAGCCCAGAGTGGACATCAGTCCCACTCGCCCCTCAGCCGTTGTCCTCACACAGGTCACAACCTGTTCCATTATAAGCAGAGGCTCTGTTTCAGGGAATCGTGGCCTTTCTTGGCTCCTTCCTAGACTCTCTCCTGTGTATTTGCTCCTGAAGAATCCATTGACAGGA
Organism: Tursiops truncatus; assembly: GCF_011762595.2. Lineage (NCBI taxonomy): Eukaryota > Metazoa > Chordata > Mammalia > Artiodactyla > Delphinidae > Tursiops > Tursiops truncatus. Next base: position 11,156,594 of record NC_047048.1, read on the forward strand.
CACCTCTGGCTTCCAAAATGACCTGGGCCTCTACTCATCATTAACCCATTGCTTTCCCTGGGGCACTACCTGGACTTCCTTGGAGAGCTTCGTCACCCTTGGGCAAGCCCACCACGCTGCCCTGTTTCCAGTTCCCTGAGATGCTAATATTCATGATCCTGGAAAGATCATTAATAATTGTTCATAACCAATAGAGTGGGGAGACCAAGAACCTTGCTCTGCAACCAGGCTGTCTGCCTTGCAATTCATGCCCCATCCTTTCTTAGTCATGAAAGCCTGAGCAAGTTTCTTAAGCAATTTGTACCTTAGTTACCTCCCCTATAAAGTGAGCATAATAATAGTAATCTCACCGAGTCTGGAGGAGGATGAACTGAGCGCACAAAGTGCACGAAGACAAGTACCTGCTCCATGCGATGCTTAGCATGTAAATATTATTATTGTGTTTATCTAAGGAAGGTCTTTTATAATAACAGACACGGTGAACTGTTCTACTACGTGCTCTCAACATTCCTGTGTGGTTGAAAATTGTTCAAAATAAAGCTGTGGGAAGCCACAAAATACTTCTAAGTGAGGGACATGCGTCAGCCCCTCCTACTTGGCTTTAGTGCTGGGAGTCGGGTTTTGCATAAACAGGACTGTATCACATATGTTCGTATGAATATACGCATTATTGGTACGTAAACGGGATCACATTTCACATGCTATAGAAAGCTCCTTTTAAACTCTGTGAGCCTCATTCTCCACATTTGTGAAAACGAGTACTAATCGTATGAGGCAATATATTTAGTGTGTCTACCAGTTCTTCCCCCCTTCTTTCTAGATCTCTACGCAAGCTCCTGTTCTTCTGTCACCCTTACTGTCTTGGTCCCTTCTCTCTGCCCATCTCTCTCCCAAAGCATCAGAGCAAAAGCAGAAGAAAAAAAAAATTCACCCATGATCCATCTCCCAGAGAGGGTCCATAAAAATGCTGTGCTGTGTTTTCTTTTTGAGTATGGTAGAGCTGTCCCTGGTTTTGTGCCCTATGTAATGAAGATGGAGAAGAATGGGAACACCAGCCTGGAGAGGTGTCATGAGTGTTAAATGAAACTATGCAGATTTAAGTGCCGGCACTGCATTCAATACACATTGGTTCTTTCTAGCTAGGGTGCTGCTTAGAAGGTTGATCCGAATCAGTTACATTTTTCCTAAAACTCAGTACACATTGGCCTGTGTATAAACCTTTTCTGTTCCGGGTGATTTTTCTGCCTGGCATCACTCCTCTGTCCCTTTCCTACCACCCTGTGTTTTGCTGATGGCGAATCAATGGCACATTTTTCTTAAACAGCCTGCACTTGGTATTTTACTACCAACCATGAGGGCCCCCGCCTTTTAATTACTCCTGCTGAGCCCAGCACTATATATAACACTAATGTTTCTGGGACTGCCAGCAATTAAAACCAAAAATAAATAACACATTACAAGCTGCAAACCCAGCTAGGCCCGGGGAATGCTACGGATGGATAGAAGGCTTTTGTTTTTAATTGCTCAAGTTTCTCCAGGCCCTACAGAATGTAAACTCCTAACAGCTGCTGGCCAGGAGATGGAGCAGAGGAGGCCTTGATTTCCATATGTTTTCCGATGTTCTTTTGCTTGCTCTGGGCCCCCAGGAACCAACTGACATTCTTCTGCCTCAGTGTTTCACTCTGCAAAAGGGAGACGTTCGTGAACACAGCTGAGTGTACGCACATCCACAGATGAACATGCTGTTCTGGGGCATCTATTGAAATGGAAGAAGTTATATTGATTTTTGCCGCTATCTTCGTTTTTCTAACTTGAATAGAGTACTGAAAGGGCAGTTGCGATGAATACTTATTTCATCTATTGAATGTGTGATACCAGAGGTTGTCCATAACCAGGACGAACAATTATAAAATCAAATTGCTAAAGCTCTCTTTGAAGCCCAACTTGGACAAATAATTCTTTTTATTTTTTGCTACAGGGAGTTCTCATGAGGCACCCATGTCAAAGGGTTGGCCGTGCTTCCAACAGCTTCCGCTTGTGAGAAGCAAGAGGTCAGTTTCACCAAGAAGGACACTGAGCCTTATTCAGTCCCTGCCTCTCACCATACCTTCCAAGGAGCTCTGAATTTTTCTACCTAGTAGACATTAGATTAAAGGAGCAAAGGGTCCCGAAATTGTGAATGCATCTGACACATGGTGCAAAATTGTTCTTAGAAAGACTGCACCAGTAAAAACGCTGTTCTGCAAGGTCAGGAATGATTCTCCCTATTGGTGCTGCTGGATGCCTCCTGAATGGTCCCTCCCAGAACTGAGAACCTGCAGACTCCAGACCAGTTTGTTCTCTGCCTCAACTCTGAACAGCTTTCTTGGTGCGGCTGAGACAGAGCAGGAAGGTACATGCCGCTGCTAATCCAGGCAGGGCTGGGCACCTGCCTCGCCAGCAGATGGCTGCGTTGCAGTTGAGTCCCTCCCAGTCTTACTGCCTAGACTGCCAAGAAGTGCAAGATGCAGACTTCAGACACACCGGGGCAAATTCACATGCATTGCCTTTACCCGTGGGTGCTGGCGGTTTTGCTGCAGGCAAAGCATCTCTCTTAAAAGCAACAAATAATCAGCCTTGACAGCAGCAGTACCGAACTAACGCTGACTCATGAATGTCATCATTGTTCTTTGCCGCTATGGGCATTAGTCCATGTTCAGCCCTAAGCCAGAATGTCTGCATAGAGAACAAAGCTGATTATCTCCACGACGGCTTCACTGGAGGCACGCTGCTAATGCAGGCAAAAAAAAAATGCAACGCTGGGGGAAGAAACATCCAAGGACAAGAAGACAAGAGGGCCTACCATTTGTTCCCATTGCCCACTGCTGCCTTTTGATGGGTCCCTTCAAGAGGAGGGAGCCCATGAATGGCTTTTAGTTCCACGAGAAGTGCTAGTCTGCCTTACTCATTAAGCTCAAGACTCATCATGTGTTGACTGCCAATGAGCCAAAAAAAAAGTACCAGCTCTCTCCTCCAGCTCCAGCATTGCTTGCCCCTCTCCTGCACCTGTCAAAGCTCTGGGCACCAACCTCCCTGCCCTGAGGGAGGACTGAGGGAGAGGGCAGGGGACAGGCTGTCAGCAGCCCAGCTGCCTGGCACAGCCCAGCTGGAAGCTCAGGCTCATTGCCTCTCTGTGTCTTTTCAAGTCATACCCATCACCATCCTTTTTCACCCTTGTCATGTCCCTGGCCCCTACCTCGACCCTCAGCCCCCCGCCTCCCCCCTTGGATTGGTTGGCTTCCCTTGAACACGTGTTTTATTTCTTGCCCTGATGGATATCTTGGCACAGTAGCCCCTGCCACACACTGGACGGAGCAGCATACCCACTTAGTTCGAGGGGTGATCATTTTTCTCTAGCAAATATGGAGTGCCGATGGTTACAGACCCTACCCACCGCTCATGGTGATGTTAGACCTTTTGGCCTGTGAGAGAAGTGTCAGAAATGACCAGAAGAGAATATAAGAATTCCTTCCTTGGAGCGCAAGGATGGCGCAGGAGGCAAGGTCCCTGTGACCCCTGGAGGGAAAACCAGAGCCTGCATGTCATCTTCCACAGGAGGTGCAAACTCAGATACCTCCGGGGCTGGACAGATAAGACAGATGTGGGAAACTAGCCTTTGTAAAATAACAGGGAGAGCGAGCTGTAGGGGAAGTGCAGAATGCACACCCCTCCAAAGGGCATGCAAATTCAGTTTGAAAAAAAATCTCTATTCCGAAAAATCCATCCACGGACCACTATATAGAGGCTGCTGGTTTTGCCGTCCCTGGAAAATGGCAAGTATCTGGCGTAGAGAGGCAGACACCTGGGTGTCCATCCTCAACTCTGTCACTTACTTGCTGCCTAATTGTGGCAATGTCACTTCACCTTCTAAGCATCCACTTCCCAGCTATGAAATGTTATGACTCACAGCACTATTGGGAGGTTACAGGAGCTCTTCTGTGATGAGCCCAGCACATTGCCTGGCTCATAGGGGAGCAAACACACATTGGGTTCCTCTGCTCTGAAGTCTCCCAGAGACTTCACTTTCACTAGGCAGATAATAGTAGCTGAGGACTTACTCCCCAACAAGCCAGGCGAGTGGACCTCTGACAGAGGCATCGAGCTGTTGGAATAGGTCATCTGGGAACATCCAGTCAGTGAAGGAGCTTCACTGGTGTCTAATGATCCTCAGTGAAAAAATTCTTTCTCAAGTAAGAGACTTTGGGAATAGATAGGGGCTCAGTAGCATCATTCATTCATTCATTCATTCAGCTGGTCACAGATCTTATCAAGCACCTACCAGGTGTAAAACACCATGACTTCTGCTTAGCTGCTTCTGGGTCTTTGAACTTCTAGCCCCAGAGCTTATTACAGATTGATGTTCTGATCTCACTCAGATCACAGAAGTACAAGGAATATCTTTTCTTACCCAGGCATAAATATTGATCAGATGACTTTTTAAATCATCTAAGTGCTGATTACGCATCTGTTTGGAAATGTCCAATATTCCCTCAAAGCAGCTGCACACGAACCTGAACTGTAATTTTCCTAACACATCCGTCAACATTTACGCCCAGTGCTATACCACCTACAGAAACGTACGAGGCACTTAAAACCGCAGCTGGTTTTCAGCACTCACACTGTAATTCACCAATTACCAAGGCTTAAAAAATCATTCCAGGGTGGACCAGGAATTATGTAAACCACAGATATAACAGTGATTATACCTGGCCCTTCTGGGTGGCTCTCACCTCAGCCACAGGAATCACTTTGCAAATACTAATTAGTTGCATTCATTCAGGGATGCCCCGTGTGGAATGTGACAGTCACTGGAAATGGGAAGAGAAGCCCTGGAGCCGCTCTACTGATTGAACAGGAAGGGCAGTGGCTCAGAGCCCAGCTTTCTTCCACGTGGTGCATCAGAGAACAGAATGAGGTAACAGGTGGTGCAGGCAAAAAACTGCCGGGACCATGGGAAAAGGAATGGAGTGATAATGGCCTAAGGGCTCCCAAAATTCATAGAGAGGAGGGAACACTGGAGTGACGATTAGGGTGGTAAGAATCTACCCTAGATTCTGGATAGAATCGACAGCTATCCCAAACTGACTGTCTGTACCTGGTTGAGATGTGCCAAGACCTCTTGACGTGACCATCAGGATGGTTGTTTAACTATCTCCTGCCTCCAAGTAACCATGTTCACTGCTATCAATATTCCCACATCACAGGTTCAATCAGGTAATTATCTGCTAGGAATCTCTAACTGCCTTTAACCCCACCACTGCTATTACTTTGTACAAGGGTTGGGGGAGGTCCAGTGTGCCGCCTGTTTTTGTAATAAAGTTTTATTAGCACACATGCATTGTCATTCATGTATATAGGGTCTATGGCCGTTTTTGTGCTTCATGGCAGATTTGTAGAGTTGCAACGGAGATCGTATGGCCTGCAAAGCATAAAATATTTACTATCTGGCCCTTTAGAGAAAAAGTTTTCCAAGCCCTGGTCTAAGGCAGGGCTTTTAACACTTTTCCTCCAAAGTACTTCAAACCCGAAAGGGCATTCATTGTCTTCTTACAAGTGCACAAACACTTCGATGTCGCCATGTTTATCTTAAAATCATACGACTTTTGCACTACAATATATCTTGTTTGTTTTCGTATTAAAAAATCACAGGTATTTTGTTTGTCTTAAATCTGCAGAGAAAATTGATGACCCAAGGAAATGTACAATGGTTATTTCATGCTTTCAAATGAGAAGAATGGGCTCATGGGTTAAATCCTGAACCTTTCAAGCTAGTATTTGAGGGTCCACAGGGTAGACAACCTAGGAGATTGAGAGGAAGTTGATTTAGTCAGGGCCCGATCAGGAAAACAGAGGACACTCCCAGTAATATTTTAAAAAGGAATTTTACACAAGGAATCGATTACAAAGGGCATGGAAGAACTAAGACATCAAGACGGGACAGTGAAACAACTAAGAGATTGTCAGAGCAGGAAGCACTACCCTCCCCCATCACCACCACCCAGGGCTGGAGGCAAAGGGAAGAGGCAGAGGTGTTAGAACCCAGGAATTGGGTCCATTGACGGAAACTGGAACCACGGTGGACCTGTGACGGGGGCGGAAGAGATGCGTGACGGAGGAGCAACAGCGGCTGCCCTGGCCTATCCTGTCCTCTGTCCTCCAATCTCCCACTGGTGCCCCCTACTGGCTGAGCCCAGCTAGAAGCCACATGATGGTTCCCTGGGAACTGCAGCACTGTTACATTACAGAGTGAGAGAAGGGCAGGTCATGGGTCCAGAGCAAACAATCAAATGACTGGCACAGATGGCCCTGAGGGGAGGTTGCCGTCACTAGAAAGAGTCCATCCAGGTGGCCACCAAGAGGCCAAAGAGTGACAGAGCCTCAGGGGATTCATTACAGCGCAGGATCTGGTCCTCAGAGCCTCCCTCTGACCACGTATTATATTCATTCTGATGAAATGAAGCGAATGCATGAAAAACATAGTAACCATCTAGCTGATGAGACGATGGACAGGCCTGAACTTTAGTTCCCTGTAGGAAAACGGTTAGGGACCCCAAATCATCTGCAGACGCTTTGGAGCATGGATGCCAAACCTGGGGTTGCTTGTTTTATGATCAGTATGTTTTTAGACATCGGGTTCCCATAAGCTGAGTGATCGTCTCCACGGCAAGGCTGTCCATGCCATCAAAAACAGATCCATCTCATCTTTGGGTCAAGGCCCCTTTCCACGGAACTGTGCCCACAGGAGTCTTGCCCGTGTTTGCTCAGCGACCCACCCATCATGCTTTCGTGACTGGCTAAAGGGCGACTCTTTATTTAGACGGCTAACAAAATCAATCAGGTCTCAATCTGGCCTGGGAGACAGTCTGCCTCTTGGAGAAGACACATCTTTGCTTTTATTTATTACATGTTGCTATTATGACTTAACTGTCAAAAGACAGCCCTTTCCAGAAGACTAGCATGGCAGGATGGGGGAATCAAACAAGGCAGGTTTGCTATAGCCCCTCACATGCTACACGCAGGCCCTCGCTATGCTGTCTTCCTGTGTTTTCCTGGTCCTTGTCTATAGAAGACAGTTCACAGTGTGTTAACCACATCCTGCATTTTCCCAGCCACAGGCTTTTGCTGACCTGCTTTCCCCCAAGGAATGTCCATTCCCAAGCACCTTCTAATGCTCAGGGCCATTCTCAGTGTCCATCTTTCATCGATCTGTCCTGAACCCCAAGTCAAGCTAACTCAATTGCCACTCCTCCAAGGCCTCAGAGTGCCTTGTTGAAATACTTCTACTGTAAAATACTCTTCCTTTATTAGGGCCAGAGGTCTGCTTTAACTTCCAAAATTACCTACCAAAGGACAAGAACCATGCCTTCCTCACCTCTATATCCCCAACAGTGCTTGGTATACAGTAGGAGCCTTATTATCTGAATTAATAACTCTGACAGATGATCTGGTTTCTCTCTGAAGACTTTCCCCTGAATCATCCTATTATTAGATAGCTTTAGTTTTTAGAATGTTCTTCCTTCTTTTGACCTAAAATCTTATTATGTTCATCCGTTTGTCTTAGGTTATCCTCTGGTGTTACACAGAATAATTCTATTCCTCCTTCCATGTGGCAACCCTGTCAATATTTGAATAAAGGTCTCCTTTTCTCTCATCTATACCTTCTATGCTTTGGGCGTCGATAATGCCCATCATATTGGCTCTGTCTCATGACTGTCCACTCCCGGGATCTACCCTTCACACCTATTGGACTTTCCATTCAAATGATGCTGATGTTGAACATGATGCCTAGGTAGTCATATGTGTTCATTAGCTGTCGTGTGCTCCGGGAAATCATGTTAGACAACTTCATTCTCCCACAGCCCGCACTTCCACCTGAGGTTTTCAGCTCTTCTGAACAATGCAGGCTACTGGACGACTCTTTTCCAGACCAGCTCTACATCATGGCATTCCTGGGCTTCGTCTATAGATGCTACAGCTGGGACCCTCTGTTGGGGATTAAGCTGTCTGTGCCCAGCCATCCTCTTAGTTGCCACAGAGGTCTTAGTTCATATTAAATTAAATTAGCTAATATTACTTAAAGTGCACCACTGTGTGCAATCTTATAATAATCTTCTTCTACAAACCAACCTTAGGATAATAGATCATTGAGAAAGAGAATAAGAGAGAGAGGGAAAGAGTGAGACCAAATTTCTCTCAGGCACCAGATGTCCACATGCCCAGAATCAACAGTTCACCCAGGCCACTCTCACCAGGATGGATGCAATAGCCACCTCCAACCTATTCTCCACACAGTATCTGCTGTGAGCTTTTATTACTGAGTTTTGTTTTTTTCTTCTTCTTTTTTTTTTTTTTTTGGCAGTACGCGGGCCCCTCACTGTTGTGGCCTCTCCTGCCGTGGAGCACAGGCTACGGACGCGCAGGCTCAGCGGCCATGGCTCACGGGCCCAGCCGCTCTGCAGCACGTGGGATCCTCCCGGACCGGGGCATGAACCCACGCCCCCTGAATCAGCAGGCGGACTCTCAACCACTGCGCCACCAGGGAAGCCCTGCTGTGAGCTTTTAAATACAAATCTGGTCATACCGTTCTCCTGCCTAAAACATTCCAATGACACCCCTTTGTTCTTGGGAAAAAGACCAAAATTTCTAGCCTGGTCTTTGTGGCCTTCCATAAATCCGTTAGAAACCAGTTGACTATCTCTTACACACCCTCCTCAGCCCAGATCAAGCAAATTCCTCTGTTACACAGTCTCAGAGCTCCATGGACCATTACTACATCATGTGATTCTACACTGACTTGTGTGACTCTTGGAATCAGGCCTGTCTTCCCCTCTGGAGTAAGCTCACGTGGCAGGGACCATGTCTGTTTCTGCTCATCCCCATAGCCCCAGCATCAGGCACGGACCTGACACATAAACAGTCTTCAATAAAGCATTTGTGAATGAAAAGAAAGAAGGATGGTGTGGTAGGCTGAATAATGCCTCCCCAAACTTACCCACATCCTAATCCCCAGAACCTGTGAGTGTTACCTTCTACGGCAAAGGGGACTTGAAGATGTGATTAAGTTAGTGGTCTTGAGATGAGAGATGCTCCTGGACTATCCAGGTGAGTCCAATGTGATCACAAGGTGCTTATAAGAAGGAGGCAGGCTTCCCTAATGGCACAGTGGTTAAGAATCCACCTGCCAATGCAGGGGACGTGGCTTCGAGCCCTGGTCCAGGAAGATCCCACAGGCCATGGAGCAACTAAGCTCATGCGTCACAACTACTGAGCCTGCGCTCTAGAGCCCACGAGCCACAACTACTGAGCCCGTGCGCCACAACTACTGAAGTCCACGCATGCCTAGAGCTCGTGCTCTGCAACAAGAGAAGCCACAGCAATGAGAAGCCCGCGCACCACAATGAAGAGTAGTCCCCGCTTGCCGCAGCTAGAGAAAGCCCGCGTGCAGCAACGAAGATGCAACGCAGCCAAAAATAAATAAATTAAATAAATTAAAAAAAAAAAACAGGAGGCAGGGAGGTCAAAGGAGGAAAGAAGGGATGTGAGGATGGAAGCAAGAGGCTGGAGTGATTCAAGGGAGGGGTCGAGAGCCAAGGAATGCAGCCAGACACGGGAAGTAGAAGAGGCACGGAAATGAATTCTTCCCTAAAGAGAGCAGCAGGACCAGCCCTGCCCACAGCTTGCCTTTAGCCCAGTGAGACTGACTTTGGACTTCTGGCCCCTATAACTGGAGGAGAATAAATTTGTGTTGCTTTAAGCTGCCAGATTTGTCGTAATTTATAACAGCAGCCACAGGAAACTAATATAGATGGGAAGAAAAAAGAGAAAGAAAAAGACAAAGATATTTCTATTTCACATTTGGAAAAAAGTAAGAAATACCTTACCTAAAAGTACCTAAGAGAAAAGATCTTTTCAGAAAGATCAAAGTACATCTATCCAGGTAGAGAACTGCGGTCCTTGGAAAGGGCCTCCTATGTGAGAATACGGTGTGTCAATTTCATCGAACTCTGGCGAGGACTTTTCCACTCCCCCGCCCCCGCCCCCCCCCACACACACCTTCCGGCCCTTACACTTTGTATGTAAGTGAACACACTCCCCCTGCTCTGCTGACATCTGGAAACTGCTTTTTTGTGTTTAGGGCCCCTCTGCATCCTTCCAGGAATCTGACCCTCACTACGCCCCATCTCCCCCTCAGTGGCCCCTGCCTAAGTCCTGGTAACTCAGAGGGCTTAAGCAGCCCCTGTGACACCTGAGCTGCCATTCACAACCAGTGAGGGCGGGGGCAAGAGCTGGAGCCTATGTCTTCGTGGTCCTTGTACAGTGCTCTGTCCACCACCCACGATGCCTCCTTGTCTACAGGTCAGAAAGATTAGGATGCTTGGGGGCTTTACGTAGGGAGATAAAAATGACTCTTTCCTAAAACCTTGCCAACCAGAGAGATCCAACTGCATTTCCAGCTGCAAGTCCTGCTCCAAAGTATTCCAGAGCTTGTCTTTTCTCCCTCATTGCAGGCCAAGGCTTGCCTGGCACGCATCTTAATTTCTTTCTGCCTCAAAAAGCCCCCTGACCAAAGAGGGCTGGTTTTCCTATTCAAAGCAGTGCAACCTCCCTGCCTCAGCAAATGACATGACATTTGCATAAAGCCTGAATTGAGATGCTCTGGAGTGGGTGATGCATTCAGAAAGGGCCTTGCTCTGTTCCTGCCCATCACCCTCACCGGAGATCCTCTGCCCTCAGCCTCTGTTTCCGCACAGCCAGCCTCAGAACTAGCACGGGGAGGGAGGCAGAATCGGGCCAGCTGCCTGACGACTTTAATGTTAAAATGTGTTGAACATTCACAGGCCACAGAACTCTGCTAAGTGAACCAAATGGGCCTCCCTAAAGCCATATGTTCACTCCATCACATCCCAGCTGCAGCCCTCCTGCAAACAGGGAGCAGACTTGCTGGGGAAGCTTTGGGTTTTTTTTTTTTTTCTTTCTTTCTTTCCTTCCTGTTGAACTGCTAATGCCAGATGCTGATGTCACAGCCTGAGCCCTGGCAGAGAAAAGTCAGCAGCGAGCGCACCCCAGAGAGCAGGAGCCTATCCTTTCTCAACAAGCACTTTTCCGAGGCATCTTTAAACTTTGGCATCCCCGGTACATACTTAAAGGATGAGATCATTACGGAGTGATTAGGAGCTGGGTCAGAGACTGGCTAAAACTTTCCTCTTTCCCTTGGGCCCCCAGCCAGTCCACATTTGTCAGCCTTCCTTGTAGTAAGCTGTGGCCAATGACTGATTTTTAGCCAATGGAATGGACTATGTGACACTTCCATAAAAATAGAATCTTCCATGGTCTAGGGTTACCAACCATCCCAATTTGTCCATGACTGTCCCGATTTTAGCACTGAAAGTCCTGTTTCCTGGGAATTCTTCCAGTCTCTGGCAAACAGGAATGGTTCGTCGCCCTTGTGATCTCCCCCCCACTCCTACTATCACCTGTCAGCTCTACACGAGGCTCCTGGGCCCTAGATCATGCTTCTCAAACTTCAGCTTACAGCAGCATCACCTGAAAGGCTGGATAAAACATGGATTTCTGGGCCCCGATCCAACAGTGTCTGATTCAGGAGGTCTGGGGTGAGGCCCAGGAATTTCCGTTCCTAACAAGTTGGCAAGTGAGACAGGCGCTGCTGGACCAGGGACCACACTTTGAGAGCCCTGCCCTAGGTCAGAGGGTCTCAAACTTTGCTACCTGTGAGAGTCACCTGAAGAGTTAAAAGAAAAAAAATCCCATTACTTAGGCTCGTCCCCAGATCACACCAGAATCTCTAAGAATGAGCCCTAGTTGGCAGTTGATTTTTAAACTCTACAGGTAACTCCAATTTTCAGCCACATTTCAGAACCAGTGCCCAACACCAGTGTGTTCAAACGTTAATGTCCCTGTGACCCACCTGGAGATATTATTAAAATTCAGGCTCTTATTCAGTCTGTCTGGGAAAGGGACTGGGATTCTGCATTTTTAACAAGTTCCTAGGTCATGATGAAGCCACTGGTCTGAGCAACCACACTTGGAGTAGCAAGGCCTCAGCTCAGTGGTTCTAAGACTTCGGTGTGCATCAAATCACCTGGAAAACCTGGTAAGAACATAAAGATTTCTGGGCCGCACCCCCAGAATTTCTGACGCAGTAGGCCTGGGTGGGGTCTAAGAATCTGCATTTTTAACAAGTTCCCCAAGAAAGTTCTGGCTACTCGTGCCAGAAGAAGAGAAAGGAGTGGATTCTGAGGGACAAACCACAAAGGTTCACGACCTTGATACAGATCCCGACCCATTTTAGGGAAGCCGTCAAGATGCTGAAACGAACAATGAACACAACAGAGGCCCCAAGGTCTCCCTCTGATGCTGAGAAATGGACAAACAATCCATCTTAATCTCCACATTCACTCTACAGCTTCTGATAGAGGCCAAACCAGGTGAGGTCAGAAATACCTTACTATCAGTATGTCTAGCGGTTCACATTTACACACTGCTTTCTACGTGCCAGGCACTGTCACGGCCACCGAAAATTCTGTCCTTACAGCAACCCTAGGAGAGAAGTACTATCATCCCCTTCACACTGTGTCTGAGGAGACTGAGACACAGAGAAGGTAAGTAACGGGTCCAAGGTCACGAAACTAGAACCAAGATTTGAAACCAGACAGTCTGACTCCAGTGTTCACTGTTGTAATTATGCCCTGTACTCTCTCCCTCAGGGAGCAGAAAAAGATGATGACCTGAAAAGAAACATCTAGACATTATTATTTAAGATAATTAGCACAAATATCTTTGTCTCCTTCCCAAGGCTGGTACTCACTAAGGCTTTAATTGTTTACAGGGAAAATATAAAACTACAGGAAGAAAAGACATGATAAGTCCATCAAAACCTTAAAGGATCACTGAAGATCCCCAAATGCCTGCCTCGTAGCAGAAGCCTGAAAAACCATGAGCAACATTTTTGCAGCCCCCATCCAATAGATGATTATGCTGAGAGCAAATTAGAAGCAATGCCCAACCCATCTGTGACTTTGGACAAGTCACTGAACCTCACTTAGCTTCAGTTTCCTCATCTGGAGAAGGAGGGCTAAGAAAAGAACTTGCCTCCTAGGAGTGTGGTGAGAATTGAACCAGGTATTACATGTCAAGGGCTCAGTGTGGTGTCTGCATTAAAGAAGTAGTAACTATTATGATGCTATTTTTAGTATCAGTTTTTTAAAAATCTACTTTGAAGGGTGATTATGAGGATTGGAAATAATATATGTGCCACACCTGGCACTAAAACATAAAAAAAAAAGCCGTTATTACTATCCCCACCATGGACATGCATCATGTTACCTTTAAGGAAATCAGTATTTATGGAACACTGACCATGTTTCCAGCATCTATTCACTCATTCATTCAACAGTTACTATTGGGAGGGGGTCATATCTTGCATGTACGTTGAAGGTGGAGGCTATATGGATGGATCAGATGTGGGATGTGGGAGAAAGAGAACTGTCAGAGTTGATGAAGAGCACACAGTCCTCGGTACCACAGGGGAAGTGAAATGGATAAGGGTAGAAGGAAGGACATAAAGCTGGAGACATGGACAAAGTACAGCTCATGAGGAAACCTGTGCATGAGAAGTGTGCTCTTCTCTCAGACGGCAATGGGGAGCCGTGCAAGGGCTAAGAACGGAGGAGGGCTGACGTGAAGATGAGACTGAGTGCTGTGGAACCAGCGGAAATTCTTCTATAATATAGCAGTTTGGGTGAAACACAGAGGGGCCTGAACTAAGGCAAGCACAGGAGGAATGGATAGGAGGGGAGATGTGGGAGTGAGCTGTTGGTGTGTTGGCGTGAATTGTTGGTTGGTTGAATGGAAAGGTGAGAGGATAGAGGAGTCCGAATGGAGTCCCAGGTTTCTAGCTTGGTAGCCATGCCAGAGATGGCCAGTCATCAGCCCTTCTTCATTCTCCCTGTCTTCCTTTCCATCAGAAACCCAGCTAATTGTGCTCATCTTTTAAACATATATGCCCTTCCCTGGAGAGGCTGTGGAGAAAAGGGAACCCTCCAACGTTGGTAGGAACGTCAATTGGTGCAACCACTAGGGAGAACAGTATGGAGTTTCCTCAGAAAAACTAAAAACAGAGTTGCCATATGAACCAGCAATCCCACTCCTGGATATATATCTGCAGAAAACTCTAATTCAAAAGGATACATGCACCCCTATGTTCATAGCAGCACTATTTACAATAGTCAAGACAAGGAAGCAACCTAAATGTCCATTGACAGGTGAATGGATAAAGATGTGGCACATATATAAAATGTAATATTACTCAGCTATAAAAAAAGAATGAAATAATGCCATCTGCAGCACCATGGATGGACCTAGACATTGTCCTACTAAGTGAAGTCAGTCAGAAAGAGAAAGACAAATACCATATGATATCACTTATATGCAGAATCTAAAATATGACACAAATGAACTTATCTACGAAAGAGAAACAGACTCACAGACAGAGAACAGACTTTCGGTTGCCAAGGGGGAGGGGCAGCAGGGGAGGGATGGATTGGGAGTTCGGGACTAGCAGATGCAAACTATCATATATAGAATGGATAAACTACAAGGTCCTATTGTATAGCACAGGGAACTATACTCAATATCTTATAATAAACCATAATGGAGAAGAATATGAAAAAGAATATATATAACTGAATCACTTTGCTGTACACCAAAAACTAACACAACATTGTAAATCAACTGTACATATATATATATATATATTTTTTTTTTTTCCCCAGAATTTCTTGCAGATAAAGGTCACCATGTAACATCATTCTGGCCAATGAGATATGTGTTGAATGGAACTTTCTGGAAAGTTCCTTAAGGGGACTCACTCAGCTGGAACACACCATCTCATCCCACTCTTCTTCCTTCTTCCTACCTGGAATGTGGCCAGGAAAGTAGACAGGGAGGGGGCATGCAGGGGCCATACTGAAACCACAGAGGGGTGGTAGCGCTGGACAGCTGAAGTGGCTGCTGGGCAGGAAGGTTGCTTGCAGAGCACAGAGGACCGTTTTCTTCTGGTCTAGGTTAGAGCAGAGTGTATTATGCTCTTCTGACTTTTCACCACGTGCCACCGAATGGAACCGTAGAACCATAGAATTTAGAGTTTGCAGTTTCCTCTTTTAAGTCTCTCTTGTCTGTCAAGGGGAAATTAAATGATGGAGAACTGCCTCTAGGAATGAATACATACGTCCAGGATGAAACTCCTCTCTGAAGTGGCAGCCTCGCCCCTGTTTCCAGTCTTCGCCTTTATCCATCTCCAGACTGCATGGAACAGTCTTAATTCATGTCCATACATCAATGTATACGTCACTTAGCATTTTCACATACATTTCATCACAGCCGCCCCTTCAAAGAATATCTAAGGGTGAATTTCTATCAGGCAACACTGCAGAAAGGATAGAGGTGTTTTACTCTCAGACTCAATGGAATGAACTTGGAAGATGTCCTACCCCACGGAAGCTGGGACGGCTCTCCTTCCTGAAGTGTCCTCATGACGAGGCTGTCCAGATCTTGTTTAATCCCCCACCATCCAGGATTTTGCCTCTGCCCTGCCCAGAAATGTGGTATTATTAACTCACGTAGAACAGATTCCTTGCTCAGGGGCAAACTCAGCATTAACCAAGCTTACAGGCCTAATGTCTAAAGCCAAATAGTGGTTTCTCAGTTTACAGTGAGAAAATTTATAACTGCCATGAAGAGGGTTTGAGGAGCGTATAAGCAAAGCAAGAAGAATTCATTCGATGGGCTGAATGTTTGAGATCCTCCTATTAAAGAAGAGTTGGCCTTGGTAATGGGACCAGTGGTTAACCACAACTTTCCCATCCATTCCGTGCTGGTGGTGCCTATGTATCCAGCACTACAAACACTTAAAAGACCTCTGCTAAGGGTCCCCCCACCCCATGAGGGGACCTGATTTTCTACAGGGATTCTCCCGACTGCCAAGGTCTTTCTTTGAATATGTGAATTGCTATAATAAGGTGGCTGTCTGTTCTCACTGCCTCTTTAAGGTGACTTTGCCCTGTTCTGCTCTGATCTATTATGTATCTATATTAAAGTTTAATTCAGAAGGCATCCCTCACTTCTAAGATCTTAAGCAATGACTCACGTTAGACCCCAAAGGCTGACAAGAGCAATGAAACTAGACTGATTTCTGCCTGTGGCATTGAAGCCTTTCTCATAACTTCATAGTCTAATGTTTTGTTTAGTACCAGCGAGACTTTAAATTCTGGGCTGTAGGGAAATGTTTCAGAAAGGCCCCGTGTAGCCCTTCTGCTTATAAAGTAAGCTGCCATTTCCCCAGAAAAGGACTGCAGATCAGGATCTCAACAGAATTCCAAGGCTGGCTGGGTATCATTATGCCTCTGTTGGTGGGAGCCAGTTCACGGCTTAATTCATACTTGAATCTTATAGGGCAATCATTGACATGGTAACATAACAATTCCCTTCACTGTCATCACTTCTTGTGGTTCAAGCCTTCTCTCTTCTCCCCAGCAGGCCGGATGAATCATACTGTATTTGGACAGCTAAATGGTGAGCCCACATATAAAAAGGGTTTTCTGGCACTAGAGGTGGGTTCCAAGCACATCGCTGATGAGAGAGTCAATTTCTCTGGCACCGGCACGATGGAAACAACTTGCTGGGGATACGCAAGTCGCCATATGCAAAAACACATCATTTCAAGAGGCGATTTGCATGGGTGGATGCAGCACTGAAAAACACAGGAGGAGAAAAGGAGTCATTTGGGTCCTTCCTCCCTTTGAGCTGGCACCTGTCTCCAAACAAATAGCACAGAATCAGTCCTAAACCCCTCTGTCCCTGGCTGGCCACCTAGAAATGTCAAGGGGATCAGAGGTAGCACCCTGCTCCCTGCTGCCGACAAGTCCCAGAGCACTCTCCGGACCGTGACTACAAAGCAAGATGGTTGAACTAGTTGGGTTCTAAAGGTCCTTCCAATTCCTGTGTTGTATTTTAATTGATGCCTCATTAATTACAAAATTAGGCTCTCCGGGCACACAGGGATCCATCCACTTCACAACAGAAGAAAAGCAGTCATTCATTTGGCAAGTATTTATGAGCATCTTCTGCACAGAAGGCTGCTACGCTCTGCCACGGGAGACGCAGTTACAACGGAGGTGCTACTGTGATTCTACCATTTTGTCCTGACAACTCACTGATGCCACTGGAACAAGTTGTTAAAGTTACAAGGTTTTTTACTATTTATTTTTCCCTGTGTTCTGTGCACATCAGCCTCTCTGTAAAATAGGGAAGAACAAATCTGACTCCGTGTTAGGTCTGTTTTTTTTACTTTAACCTCTGTATTCTATTGCTTTTGCTACAAGTTAAGAATGTTGCCTATAGCCTGAAATACACAAGAGAGCCCATTCTCAAGGCTCTGACCTTTAAAGGTGCACCACTTTTCTATTCATATAGAGTTAAGAAGTTGCGGAACAGAGAATAACATTTGTTTTGTTGGAGGTTTATAGGAACATCCTGACATGACCTGACCTGACCTGACCTACATAGACAGCTGCAAGAACAAAGGATTCTGACACCAAGAAGTCTGCGACAACCAACCACACCCCCGTCCCCTTTTAGTATAAAAGAAGCCTGAATCCTAACTTGGGGAAGATGGTTCTTTGGGACATCATCTTCTCAGTTGGCTGGCTTTCTGAGTAAAGTGCTATTCCTGGCCCTAACATCTCGTCTCTCAACGTATGGCCTGTTGTGGGGTGAGTAACTCAGTAACACCTCTTAATCCACACCTCAGTTCCACCCCATCCCTACTGGTCTTACCAGCCCCTCAGAGCTGTCATCAGACTCAGATATATGCTGGGCTCGGGGAGGGAGCAAGGGGCTTGGTGAGAGTCCAGAATGCACACCGCTGAGGACTGAGGTCGTGATCGGAGATGGAGGGCTTAGAGCCTGACTTCACTGTGAGCTCTGAGTTCAAGTTCAGGCTTTGCCACTTACCAGCTTCATGTCCTTGAAAACTGCTTCCCTTGTGTAAAAAGCGATTAAGAACAGATCTGCCTCATAGGCCCAGTGTGAGATCAGGAGAAATAAATGTGATAACGCACATCAAGTGCTCAGCACAGGGCCTGGGAGAGAATAAATGCTCAGTTAACATGAAGAGATTGTCATCGTCAGGGATGAGTGAGGTTTAGAAATCTGACTCTCATCAAGGATGTCTATGTCCAGTCACTAGCGGATAGGATAAGAGCCCTGTGCATCTAGATAGCTGTGTCACATGAGCCACATCACAGGGTCTTCCTTAAGGTAACATGCTGCGCCTGCTCTCAGAAAGCTAGAGACGCTAAACGTATATGACTGATGGTAATAGAAAAATATCAAGTGGAAGGCGAAGATGCCAGAACCAGTGTTCAGAGGAGGGCCACACAAAGCAAGAAGTGAGTGCTTTCATTCTGGAAGCGCCACAGAGGGCTCTGTGGAGGTGGTAGCGTCCAAAGCCAGGTAATATCGAGGCAGCTCACCTAAGCCCGAGAACAGCATGAGTACACACAGGGAGCTGGACATCCCAGGACCCATTTAAGGCAATAAGAGAGCGAGTCCCACTCTGTACACTGCGTCCGCCCCCAGACCCCAGGAGAGGGTGGACAGGAAGAGAGGGAGCCCCATGCTTCCCTTTATGATGTGAGTTCCTCTGTGTCACTTGAAAGGGAAGGGCACCTAAGAGCTGCCATGTAGCAGATAAGGCTGTAGTCCTAGGCTGCCCACATTTCAGTCTTGGATGTGCTCCCTTGCTAGCCGTGTGCCCTTTGGCAAATTATTTAACTCTTCCTGCTTCAGTTTCCGCAGGTGGAAGATGCGGTTAATCGTACTGATAGTGTTGCCAAAGGGATAAAATGAGACAATGCAAGTACAGCAGGTGGCATGCACCCTCTGAGCCAGAGCCACAATAACCGCATACAATCATACGATAATACGACTTAGCAATACTGCATCATTATATAATGTGAGATCCCTGGGCTGGAAATGCGCGGAATATCGTGTGTAGTGCTACCAATCCTCTGAGCACTGCTTGTCACCTCATCCAGAAATTCTATACCCACTTCAAGCCACTAGAATAAACTGGAGGGTTAAGATGTTTTCAAAGTAGATTTTCTTTTCAGAAACAGATAAAACCAGCCTTTTGGAAAAAAAAAAAAGATCTCTGAAACTAATTTCAACCTCTTGGTGGTCTACTCCAGAAAAGTGACAACAATGATGACAACTGATGTTTACTGAGCACATACTATGTGCCAGGCACTGCTCTAAAAACTTCAACTGTATTAATTCCTTCCATTCCCTCCAGATCCTGACATGGTGAGTTTTACTGTTACATGAATTTTACAATAGAGAAACTGAGGGCTCCCTTAAAAGGACTCGTATCCAACCTGGGCTGGCCCAACAGGAAATAGGAATTCATTTCTCAAGGCAAAGAGGCTTCCAACGTATTCATCCTGATTTTTGCTCCAAACCATACATTTGCCGCATGTGGGAATGGCTGACTCTCCCGCTACCACCATCACCAAGGGAAACAACTGCCTGGCTGGGATGTCTCCCTAGGCTGATGCAACCAAAACAGCCTGCCCAGCAAGTGACAGTCATCACTGGGTGGTGCCGTTGCCACTTTCTGATTAGAGACTCTGTGATTCCTCCCCACCCCACTGCCCCCACTTCCTGGAAAAAAACTGGAAGAGATTGTAAACCCCAAAAGGTCAAGATCAGACTGTCTTTCTCAATGAGCACAAGGCTACAGGGCCATCGTCCCAGATCCCCCGTGCTGGCCTGAGTTCAGAAGCATCCTCATGGCGCTCCCACTGGGAAGCTTCTGATGACAGACAGCAGGAAGGCTTGGATTCCCTAAAAGTGTTCACTCTCATGAGCTACTCCCCATCTGCCTTCAGTTCTATCGCTTGTCTTATACCCTCCCTCGGGGTTGCAGGAACCAGACTCCTTTCCAGAGACAAATCGACGGACAGACGAAGAAACAAAGAGGAGTGATGAGCTGGAATTTTTTCAAGAAAAGGCTTTGATCTGGAAAAAAATAGAGGCTGTCCATTTATTTATTCATCCCTCCACCCAACTTCCTAAAAAATACTCCTTTTATCACTTTCATACTTTAAAAGTTTAATTATCATCTATAAATAAGCTTAAATTTAAGGCTCTTCAAAATCTAGCCCTAAACTTTACAGTCAAACATATTTTCAGTGATCCCATTGGATCTGCTCCAGCCCATCTGTTTCACCCACAGCTCACCTCCCTTTACACTTGGTGCACTGGTCCCTTCCTCGGTGTGTTCATGAACACTATTCCTCCTGCCTGTGATGCCCTTGCCTCTGCTTTCATGGATGTGCTCATGTCAGCTTCTTGGACCACTCCATCGCACAAGACCCCTCTCTTTCTGCAGGAGAGGGCTGTCCATGTGCTGCACTGGCCTGCCAGGGACATGTCATCTTTTCACTGCTAGCTGACATTCCACTAGTTTACAAAATTCAACATTAATCTATTTTACTGAGCATTTGCTAAGGGCAAGATACCCTGCTATCTCTGCCCTGCAGAGATCTGAAGATGTAATCCCACCCTTCAAGGAGTTCATCATCTGATGAGAAAGATAAACAGATGTGCAATGAAACTCAATGAAATAAACGCTCTGTAGATGTATCAGGCATGTGTAGATGCATGGTCGAAGGTTAAGGAATCCTAACACACAGCCCTCCTACAGGGCCCCAAAGTCCAACAATAAACCAGCTGAGGCGCTGGACACAGACCCACAACGTATCAGCCACTGTAGAATCATCCCAAGGTCTCTTCTATTAGTACAGACATTCTTTTTTCTTTAGAAACTGTCCACTTGGAAGGCACGTGTATGTCTTCCCAAAGGGGATGTGGCACAGGATGGTTCCATCCGTATGGAGAGAGAAGGATCGGGAAGATGGAATGTGACATCTGGAAATGGGAGGCCAGAAGCACCATCTGGGAGGGAAGGTGGGGGGATCTGAAACAAGAACTTCCACTCGTTTCATATAAGCAATCTGGTGTCAGCCCAGCATAAGGGCTTCAACAGGGAAGAATAGATGTGACAGGTGTCCAAGAGTCCAGGGTGCCCAGCAGGGCTGGAGGGGTGAGGCAGGCGTCAAAGGTGAAAGTGGCAAAAGCCGATGGCAGGGACCAGACAAGGCTGGAAGGCCAGGGCAGCAGGGTCTTAAAGGCAGTAGCTGGCGAGGGTCAGCGTAGGAAAACAGGGAGAAGCCCACCCACCTGCAGGCAGAGTCCACCCTCCACCCTCCTCCGGGGCTTGACAGTGGGGCTAGTTCCCTCTGGGTGAGAAGACGAAGTGCTTCCGCCACCAGCAGAGGACCTCAGCCCTTGTCCTTCTCAGGGCCTGGGACCCAAGTAAAACAATTCCCACCAAAGCCCTACAATACTGTTCCCTTCCTTTCAAGGACACTAAGCAACCCCCAACTTAAAATATGCTCTGAATCGTCAGGTGCCTTCAGCCCCTGCCACGCAGTCATCAGAGCAGGCACGGCTTAGTAGATGGGCTGCATGTCCTCCTGAGCGTATTCAAACCTCATTTTCTAGCTAACCTGGCATCCAAGCCCAATCAGTGCTAGACTACAGAGCAGATGTGGAGCAGTTGCTTCATGGTGGCCCTCATGATCACCTTCCTATAAGGTTCAGGGATCTGCCCCACTGATACACATGGAGATGTCCCTAATGTCTCTACTAAGCACATGCCCATCAGGGGCTCTACCACAGTGACAGACCCAGCGACCCTCCCAGGAATGAGGAGAAGCAGTGCAGCATCACGGTTACGAGAATGCACCATGGCACCAAACAGCCTGCCTTGAATCCAGGCTGTGTTATTTATTTGCTGTGTGACTTTGGACAAGTTACTCCACTTCTCTGTGCATTTTCACCATCCATAAACTAGTAATGACCATCATAGTACCCACTTCATAAGACTGGGGTAAAGATTAGATTAAATATATGTAAAATTCGTATGCAAGTACTGGATAAATTATAGGTATTACTACTTGTTTTTTTTTTTTTTTTTAAGTAGACGACATTTTTGTTTGTTTGTTCGCTTGCACTGCACGGCTTGAAGGGTCTTAGTTCCCTGACCAGGAACTGAACCTGGGCCACGGCCGTGAAAGCACTGAGTCCTAACCACTGGACCACCAGGGAATTACCAAAAAATGGACAACGCTTTGTCCAAAGAAGCGAAGAAGTGAGTTTCACAGAGCTGAATCCCATGCCCTGAAGCAGCTGAGTGGTTGGTGGTGCAGAGCAGAAGCACAAACCCCAGAGCTCTCCGTTTCCATCACGTAATCCACCCACCACGTCCCTGGGCGGGAACGGCCTTGGCTCCACGTTTAACGGATCAGTTTCCTAACCCAGGCTGCCTCCTTCATCTTTACTGTTCTCTGTGGTCATGTGATATATTTATTCCTTTCCTCTATATAAATATCATTTCTGTTTTCTGTATTTACTACTCAAATTGATGCATTATATCACAAGTTGTACATTTGTCTTCATTCTGAAGGAGTAAATAGATCTTTCTCTTTTTTTTTGTAATTCAAAAATTTGATTTTCTATACAAAACAATTCAAGTTTATATTCCTGAGGGAAGGGGAAAAAAACAAAACAAGCAAATAGTACCACCTCAGTATGAAAAGAGGGAGGGGGGAGAGAGAGAGAGAGAGGGAAAGAGAGAGAGATTGATGCAGAAACCCTGAGGGTGAGAGAGAGTGCAATTTCACAGGGAGAAATTACCTCTCAAACATCCGAGGTCTTTCACACCATTTGAATTCGACACAACTATTATTGGCAAGGGCTGGTTAGGGCAAGAAGACAGTTAACGGGTCTGAACGAGGTGCTGTAAACCAGCCGAGAGAGTCGTCTTCTCCAGATGCTTGTAGAAGCCAGGAAAAAAAAAAAAAAAAGCTGTCTGAAATTCATATTGGGAGTTGGAGGACACCCAACAGTGACAGGGACAACGGTACACAGGGGACCAGGAGGTCTGCTCTCTTGGCTGACGGATGAGGTGAATCTTAACTTTTCTCCACTAGCAGCGTGTGGAGCGCAATTCCAGTCTCAGCCAAACAAGTATCACCTTGGGGCAACAGAAGGGCAGAGTGGCCTCGAGGTGGCGCTCTCACTTCCCAGCTGTGTGCCACCAGGCAGATAACCTCTTCCAAACCAACCTTGGGTTTCTTTTAAAGCCCACATAAAGGCTCATCTTCCTACAACCCCAAGTCTCACCTACACACTCCAGCTGGGAGCAATTTAGCCCTCGACCATGTCCATGTGTATGTTTACATGTGTGTATATGTATATACGTACACCTACATGTCTGTATGTCTATTACATCATATCCCTAATGTGTGTGTACACATATCTATGTGTATATGTATATGTGTGTGTGTGTGTGTGTGTGTGTACTGTTTTGGAGCTGCAGAAACATTAAGAACTATCTGTTTCAATTCCCCTCTTTCACAGAAAAAGGGAGGAGGTCCAGAAGCTTTAGGAGACTTGCTTAAGGTGACACAGCTGGGATTTGACCCCAACGAGACACCTGGCCTTTGCTCCCACGGGGTGCCCCTAGAGGGGGGTCTTACAGGACTGAAAGGCTTATTTTTACAGGCTAAGCATGTTCAGTGCAGGCTCTTGAGACGCCTGAATACTCACTCCAAAGAGGGAGCCCCACGCGAAGCTCTTTTACTTCTCAGAATGTTCACACCTGCTGCCCCAACACTCAGGTCCCCAGGCTGGTTTATACATCCTCGTATCTCCCACAGTACTTACAAATGGAAGCTGCTCAATAAATGTTTGTAAATGAATGAACGGTTGAGTGGGACACGAGTAATGGAACTTTGCAGGGAGGTCTGGGGGGATAAAGATTTACCTAACAGTTTATGTTGCTCTTGACGTGCCAGGCTTTTTTGCTTGCCCAGGAGACCAATAGCACAAATACATGTCTTGCCATGAAAAATTCACAACCGTGCGTTAGTCAGATACCCTGGTGACATTACTTGCAAACTGGAAAGCCAAGGTCACAGCAGAAGCTGCAGTAAATCAAATGTGTCTTAAACACAGCATCTTCCTGTTGGGAAATCTGACCCATTTACTGCATTTCCCCCAGGATAAAGGCTACTTAGCACACCTCCTGCTTAAGGAGAGGATGCCTGACACTCAAATACGTCTGACTCCAACCTGTAACATCAGCCACGGGCTCCAAGGCATCAATCCAAGGCAGCCCCCACTTCCAAGGCAAAGCTTATCTGGTGCACGGTGCATTAGACAATCACAGGAGAAGATGTGAAAGGCTTTACAGCAGCACTTCCCAAACCGTTCCACATATTTCTAGGTGTTTGGCAAATAAAAGCATCGCACAGTCAAAGAATTGGGGAAGCTGCGTGTACTAAATCCTATTCTTTTTTTTTTTTTTTTTTTTTTTTTTTTGCGGTACGCGGGCCTCTCACTGTTGTGGCCTCTCCCGTTGCGGAGCACAGGCTCCGGACGCGCAGGCTCAGCGGCCATGGATCACGGGCCCAGCCGCTCCGCGGCATGTGGGATCTTCTCGGACCGGGGCACGAACCCGTGTCCCCTGCATCGGCAGGCGGACTCTCAACCACTGCGCCACCAGGGAAGCCCTATATCCTATTCTTGAGAGTTCCACAAAGTGCCTATGAAAAACCCACAGTGAAGAAACCTGTTTAACCTTGCTTTACCCAGGGTCTCCCAATCATTTTGACAACTAACACTTTATACCAGGCAGCAGCAGCTCTGTGGAACTGCCGGCTCTACGGTTATAGCTATTTATAACTGTAGAGGCCACTGGGGTCCTCATGCTGACTTTCCCTCCCACTTCTGTGGGGCCTTAGGAAGAGTCATAGGGGAACACTGTCTGCACGGGACAGCAGGGATTCAGCTCTTTCTGGAAATGATGGAGAAGAGAAATCTGCCCACAGCCTCCTCATTCACAAATGTCCTCAAGAGGCCTGTCCAATGCCCTTATATTTAGAGGTTGTCAAGTAAAAGCAAATCTGGACTTAGTAAGGAGAGACTTTTATTCAAAAGGATTATTGCCAAATATGGGGGGGGGGGGCTATTGAAATAGAGGAACGCTGTCCATAAAATCTGCACACAGCTCAGACTCAGGCAGAAAGGGTTTTCTTTTATAGAGAAGGGTAAGTAAGCCTAGAAAGACCAGATGTGGGCGAGTGAGATGAAAAGGTGGCGTGATTGGATAGTCAATCAAAGAAGGTCTCATGTGGAGGCCAGCCTGTTCTCAGGAGGGGCATCTGCTGGCGCGGGCTGAGCGTGGGCCAAAGGCCAGGGTGTGGAGGAAGGAGGGGAGCTTAACCAAAGTTTGGGTAACAAGCATTTTGTTCCAATGGATCAGTGTGGATAAAACAGTTCAGCTAATCCTTTGTGGGACAAAGAATGAGAATTTGGAGAGTCTGGGTCTGGCTTTGTCATTGGTAAACAAGCGGGGGTGGGGGGGCAGCTGTGGGCCTTATCTAAGGCATGTGGAGAAGGGTGGTGCTTTGCAGTAAGCATTTCTCCAGAACACAAAGGGTGAAGGGATTTCCTTTAACCCTCCTTGGCTGGTTTCCAGGAGTGCAGGGCTCAGGCATAGTTTGGCAGGGCCTGTTCACAGCTATATGAATCCAGCACCAACAATATCTGAGGAACTCGCTTCTCCCCATTCTTCACTGGGGTGCTGGCATGGTAAGAGTGGTTCTGTTAAACCTTCAGGCTTTTCCGTGGAAGGAGGGAGATACATACAGTCATAGGGAGGAGTCTGAACTCTACCACATGGCGTGGGTGCAGGCATAAAAGGAATGGCCGAGATACCAGGCCACCTAACCACTATGGATTCTCCCCTTCTTCCTCAGTATGGAACTCAGCCTTCCTTGCAGCCTGGTGCAGCCACATGGCTGAGTTCTGATAACAGAAGGATGTGGAAAGTACTGGGCAGGACTCCCAGGACTATTCCTTAAATAGGGATGGAGAGCTGGGGCAATGTTTTGCCCATCTGCTTTTATTCCTGCCTCATCCTGGGATGTGAATGAGAGGGCTGGACCTCTAACCACCACCTTGGGTCATGAGGTGACCTTGAAGATGGAAACCATGCACTAAGGATGATAAGAAAGGAAAATAGAAGGAACTCAGCTTCCTGAAGATGAGGTGAGCTGCCAGCCGACCCGGAACTCTCCACCCCCGTGCTTCTGTTTCTTGGGGAAAAAAACTAAAAAACAAATTCCTTTGTTATCAAGCCATTGTAACTTCCAATCTCTGTTGAATCAGCCCCCCCAAATTCCTGATACACAGAGATGGGGAAACAGCAGAAAGGGACAGATTAGTAATACCAAGAACACTTTCTACTATTAATCTTTGAAAATCTCTCTTGGCACCCTAAGGCCAAACTCACAAAACATAACATTTTCTAAAACTCAAATTCTATCAAGAACACCCCTTGCAGACTCGTGTAGTGGTCCACAGGGCACAGGTAGGGCTGGGGGCTGTACTGAACTCCAAACTCCTTTGACTGGAAGGCCAGAACATGGCGTGACAACTGCAGATGTGCATCAAATGGTTCCATGGGCTCTGTCTTGCCAATGCCACTCAGTGCCAAGGTCCCAGGGATGTTCTGCCTGCAGCCGATGCTCGTAGGAAGAACAAGAGAAAGTCAGATAGGGAGAAGACATTTAATTGAAATTCCCTCGCTCAGGCAGACAATGACGTTAATTGTTCAATAAAGCTAGACGCAAACTAAGCCTCTAAATAAACAAGCAGGTATCTTCACCCAGACCTGTGCTTAAATACTCCTGCACACTGGGTTGTGCCCCGGCTGACTGTGGCCCGTGGCCCATCCACCAGGTTAGCACGATAATATCTGACGCAGAGCAGAGCTCTGAGAAACTCTGTCTCACAGGCACGATCATTATGAAGATTGGCTTATGAATGCTGAGAGCTCTCAACTCTCTCCAGAATGGATTGCTCTCAACTCTTTCTCAATGATACAAAAAAAACAAAAAGCACTATGATGATACAGAAAAAAAGCTTGGTCATGATCACCGGCAGACCTGGGTTTTTGCTGATGTTGGGATTAACCCATTGCATGACCTAAATTACCCACGTATTCTGGAACTCACGTTTCTTCACATGTGTATTAGTGCCTTCTTGCTGCTGTAAAATAATTACCACACACGTATTGCCTTAAAACAATGCAAATGCATTATCTTACAATTCTAGAGTTCAGATGTCTCAACAGGTTGGTAAGGCTGCATTTCTTCTGGAGGCTTTAGGAGGGAATCTGTTTCCACCCCTTTTCCAGCTGCTACAGGCTGCCTGCATTCCTTGGCTCCAGGCCCCTTGCTCCTCCATCGTCAAAGCCAGGAGCACAAGCATCTTCAAATCTCTCTCTGATTCTGAGCCTCCTGCCTTCCTCTTATAAAGACACTTGTGATTACTGTGGGACCTCCCAAAAAATCCAGGATAATCTCCTCATCTCAGAATTCTTAATTATATCAGTAAACTTCCTTCTGCCACATAAAAAAACATACAAGTCCCAGGGATTAGGATGTGGAAATCCTAAAATGGGAGCATTATTTTGCCGAACACGGTGTGAAAATTTGAAAGCTGGGAGACAAGCCAAAGCCCATTCCACCCATTAACACCTTGTTCACCATTACTATGGTTCAGAGCCATCTGGTCTTCAAAAACTGTTATAGTCCCACAGTTCTGGCCTTTTGACCAAACTGGAGATGCCTTGATGAACTTATTTACCTGTTTAGTACTTCATTAAACACTTACGGAGTGCCTACTATGTGCCAGGCACACCCTATACCCTATGGGGCACAACAGAGTTAAATAAGGCATGGTCATGAGACAGGCTGGAACCTGGGACCAGGTGCTGCAATGCTTGCACCTGGACAAACATCTCCTTGAGCAACAAAATACAAAGAAACTGTAAGGGACTAAAAATAACAGTATGCATGCACAGTTGGGGCAAATTACGGGACAAGAAGATACAAAAAGATCAAAAAAATCCAACTGCCACTTCTGAAGAGCTGGGAGCAAAAGCAGGGTACTGCACACGCCCCCTGCACACAATGTCACCAAAGGGGTGGGCAGACCACCTAAGCCATGCCTCCAGCCCGGCCCCTGGACACACCCCTACCCTACCCCCATGTAAGGAACCAGCCTGCCCCCACTTCAGGGAGCGAGCAAGTGAACCTGTCTCTTGTTTTTGCTCCCTCCCTCCTGTGGCCGCTGGAGCCCCGCAAAAGACTTGGCTGAATTTTTTGACTGGCCTCTTATCAATTTCTATTGATTGCTGAAGGCCAAGAACTCTGATCGGTATCAGACTCAGGCTTCAGGCAGATTTCGGTACAGCAATTGCCAGGAATAAGGGGTGCTGCCTTCTGAATATCTGTTTGTTACTTTATAGGTTTGAATTTATCAGGAAAGCATGAATGGGGCTTGTATTTCATTTTAGTACAATATTTGCAATTTTATAAGGTGTCTCATGTTCTCAATTGGGTAGCATTTTTAGATAAAACAATTCTTTGTTTTCTTGGACTGTCCTAGGAATTGTAGGACACTTAGCATCTGTGGTCTCACCTAGTAAAGGTCAGTAATGTCCCCCAGTCACTGGGACTCACACACACATACACACCTGAACATACGCACATTTCCAAATGCTTCTGGGGGGGTGGGTGGTGGAGTGGGACTGTTCCTGGTTGAGAGGCACTGGGTGAAAGGTTGTGGACAAAACAGATAAGCCTTCCTTAGGCTTTCCATCTAATTCTTAGACTGTCGCACAGTTCTAGTAATCCGTGCCTTTTCCAGAATTTTAAGATGTCCAATGAGCACATTAAAATTATTTCTTTTATGATTAACTATTAACAGTTTAGCCCATGGGGCCCACCTTTTTGCTATTTTGGGGTTAACTGTGTCCTTCTAAATTCTAATCACCGCTGGACACTTAAGACCACAGGGATCTCTGAGTGCTAAGGTACACGACCAAAGTCCTACTGGGCACGGTGGACCAAGGAGAGAATGCACTGCTAAGTTTTGCTTGGTAGGGAGTGTGAATTAAATGTTTGACTATATAAGGAGCGCTACTTTTCAACAGCATTAGCTCATTACACAATCAGCTGTCTTGGCCACGGCGAGAACAGAGTCTCCCAAATTAACTCTGTAGTTGGCTTTTTCCAGCCAATTCTCTGGAGTCAGTAGCTTGAATTATTCCAAAGTTGTGGGTAAAGACCACCACCAACAAAAAGTGTATCTAGGGCTATCTCAGCCACCAGGAGACCTGCTCCTTGCCAAATGCAAGAAAACCTTCATGAGGAGGGACAAAGCATCCTTCCTTGCTGTGTCCCTCTCTTTGTCTGCCTGTCTGTCCCTCCCTTTGGCAGTCACACAGTGAAAGCTGGCTTTCAGTCAGTCTGATAATGAACAGCTGGTACTCGCTGGCAATCACCAAGTTCTCAGTGGTGACTTCTCAAACAGCAGGCAACCACAAACAGTCTTTGCTGCCTGTCATCCTCTGAGTGAAAACCTCCAGTCTTCCAGGCTCCAGAAGGGAAGTAACACCAGCCATTAGGATTGTTACTTAGTTAAATAAGGACAAAACATTCTCTGAAAGAAAATTTAACCAGCCTTACATGCTATCTGGGCTTTCCCTTTCTTGTCCCATTTCTGGATGTTAAGGATGAATGTGCAATTTATATGTCATCAATATAAACGGCAATTCAACATTAAAGAATTCACAAATATAGCTGAAGCCCAGGAAGGATGAGAACTTTTCTATTATCTGAGGTCTCTCAAGGGCTCAAAATAGTTAAGCAACTACTCTCTACAGGGGGGCCTGGTGCTAAGGGAAATCTGGGTGGCTCATTCCTGTAAGGTCACCCGACACCAACAGGTCAATAATCAAGGCTCATAACCAAACTTGGATGAGACCAACATGTAAGAGGAGCTTCCATACATCCTCATCTAAGGATGAGTGGGCTGTGCCTCTCTTTCCCTAAGGACCGACCTCTGCAGAGTAGCTCACAGGGGACCCCACCTCCTCTGGCCTTCTGCAATTTTCAGCAGCAGGGCAGGCCAACTTCTGCTTCATTGCATCAAACCCTTCAGACACTGATCCAGCCCTCACCGTGCACCAGACATTGCGCAGGACCCAGAGGAATTAGTAAAATAGGATTGTTTATGCCCTGCGCATAAAGCGAGTCACAAAGAGACACACACAGCAATGTTCTCCCTTCTATCATATGGACAGAGCCAGAGATGGGACCAAGAAGCACAAATGCAGAGCCAGAAGTAGAAACAAACGAGCGTCATTCAGTGTAACTCGGGCTTCTATGGAGGCTGGGTACAAGGGACCCTGAGGACCCAAGAGAAAACGTGATCATCTCAACCTGGGAGGGTCATTCCCAGCACTGTGACTCCAGCAGGATGGTGGGAGTAGAGACGGCCATTAGTGGACAGACATGAACATATTTATATGTTTGTGTATGTTAGAATTACTTGCTGATGGTTCACAGATAGAGCAAGAGGGAAAGGCAGGGGATAAGATTAACCCCCCAAGTTAATGGCTTTCATAATTGAGTGACGGTGGTTCCACTTACCAACAAGGGAAGGACCAGGCTTAGAGGGTTTGATCATGTTCATGCCACTAGCGCTGCTTAGAGCCCCTAACATGTCCCAACTGATCCCAGTGTCCTGGGTGTGTCTGTGGCCCATATGAAAGTGTCTGAGATCCAGGAGTGCTATACTGCAAGAGGTACCACAGAAGTTCAAGTATCCAGTTCTGTGCTCTAGCTGAGCATGAGTGTTCCTATACTGATGCCAGCTTTCAGGAGAGTTTCTCTGGGCTCCACTGGAGGCCCAGGAAGAAAAGCATGACATTGACTGGAACGACAGGAAAACCGGGAGGAACACACATGCCTCAGCACTCCTCCTGCAGGTGTCCAATCTCCCTGCAGTAACCCAACTGGTAAAGCCTAGCATAAAGCCAGTTGACCAAAAAAATGTGATGTGGCTGAGTCCTAGCTCCAGCATGGCAAACTGGACTAGAGGGTGCGTGTGGGGCTGAACAACAGAGCTTATCATCACATCATTCAAGACCTCCACTCATACCCACTGATACCTTAATACCCAACCTGCAGAGTCACAGATATCTGTAGCTATGAGATCTAGACAACTGAATACGATTTGAGAATGGCGCTCAGTGGGCAATGAAGTGGACCCTTCCTAAGAGGAATTAATCAAGACACAGCTTGAGGCTCCTGGGGCTGATCCCATCGGCAACTCCACTTCTCCCTCTCAGTGGCTTCACACTGTACACCCTCACCTGGACCCCACTGGAGGGATCAGGTGCTGAGTGATACTTACCCAGCAAAAACCCTCAGGCGAGAAGGAATCCCACCACGAGAAACACTGGTTGACTCCTTAGCAACAATCACACGTTCTTGTCCTGAGAAGCTGGTAGTAACCTGCGCTTCTCCATCGGCTCGCTCCCTGGCCTACAGCTCTCGGTGACCCCTCACTGTCACCCTGGTTTCCATCCTGGTAACAGCCCTCAGTTCTATCCTTGATTGTGTGCTTAGATGGTGGACTATGGTAGAACAGATGGATACCCAGCTCTGACCTGTGAACTTCTGACTTTGAACCCTTCCCAATGCCAACACCATGTTGAATGTCAAGAGCTTCCAAAGAGGAAAGGAACTGAGGCAGATGCACAACCCTGACTACAGCCAAGCAGAGATGAGACTGACACCCCGTCTTAACCTCAAGGCCTCAACTTCAAGGTCACACCAACCATAACCACTACTATCTCTGGGAAACAGTGGAGCCAATTTAAAAAAATACTGTACACCAATGTCTGAAGTTCTCTAAAAAGAGTAGGACAAACAGGGGCAAATACTGGGTACACAGAGACCTGTAAAATGAATGGGTATAATAATACCTACTGCAGAGACTCTTCTGGGATGAGTTGAAAACACAAGTTGTGAATGGATAATATATAACATCAATGGAAGGATCGTTAGTACCACTCCTGCACTTGATCTAAGTTCCATTGCCAAGTTTTCAGAGATGAAAGTAAGGGAAAAGCCTTGGGAAGCACATCTGCTTGCCCTCTTTTTTAATCACTGTGTTTCATCAGCAACTTCTGCAGTTCCCCTGCAGAACAAACCTCATTCCAGCTCAGAAGGCAGCAGGTGAACACAGTGGTGTAGGCATTCCAGAAGCTCTCAGGCTCGTTTCAAAAAGCCCCATTTTATCCAAGTGAATAATACGGTTTCCCTTCTGTAAGCAAAACCATGATATATAGGCAAACTCCACGTTAATTGGATAAACCAGTGGTAAAACCCCCAAAGAACAATTAACTTGCATGTGAAATACTCCCAGCTGAAATCTTGGAAAACTTGCATGTAATTAGTACTCTCTTCCAGCTCTCCGAAGTATAAAATACAATACATGAGGGCTTGTAACACTAATATCGCCAAGAACACAGCTAACGTGGGGCGTCTAACTTGCCACTAATATGCGGATGGCAGGCTAGTTGGTGCTTTCACCTGTTCTGGCTAATTGTTTTTACTGTGATTTAGAAACTCTCTGCCCTATGATACATTTGTATCAAGTCCCTGGTGCTGGGCTGTGGTGAGCTAGGAAATTCAGATTTCTAATTCAGAAGTGACCTTCGCAGTCATTTGGTCCAGTTCTCAAGCAATAGGTTATGGGCCTGTTGCATCGTAATCAGCTCAGGACAGTTTACTAATGAGAGTTTCCTGGGTTGCACCCTCAGAGATTCTGATTCAGCAGGCCTTGGCTGGACCTCAGAAATCCCAATTTAAAAATAAATAAATGAACACCTTTCTGAATGCCACCAGAAGATTCTGTGGTCCAGCCATGCTTGGGAACTATTGATGTCCCAAACCTTCTACTCAATGCAGAAATTCCCACTATAACTTGAGTGACTGGTGGGCATCCAGTCTCTGCTTGAACACATCCAGGAATAAGAAGCTCAGCGGCTCAGCTCCAATGGATGGCAGCTGCCTGGCCCACCATGCTAAGAGGGCTTCTCAGGCTATATCTAAATCCAGTGGAAGAGAGTGCCAAGTTGATGAGTGCCCTCTGCCCTCGGCTTAGGTAAGGGCAGTATACCAACATGTATTTTCCATTCCCGACGAGAGATACCTACTCTGATAAATCCCATTCAATAGCTTGCGGTTTATGAAGATTGAAAACAAAAAAGTGGTCTAGTTTCTAAGTTAGCCTTAAATCAGAGTATTGCAAGAGACATGACTGGAAGGTCAGAGTCTGAAAACATGGATTTTAGTTGTGGTTTTAGTTGGGACTCTACCGAAACAGTCCTACCTTGAGAAATTTGCTTACCTGTCTGAGCGTCAGTTGCCTGTTTACCAAATAAGGACATGATACCTGCATGGGAGTGTTTTGAGACTCAAATACACTTAACGACTGTGAAGAGGCTTTGAAAATGCTTATTTATTAAAAACACAAAACAAAACAGTAAAGTACTCTTGTTGTCAGTATGCTATCAAACATGAGGGATATTTTCCCAGGAGTACAGGTGCTTGAGCAGGTGGCCAAACACGTACATGCAGTAATAGGAAATTCGAAACACTGAGCCTTTCTTCCCGTAAGGATACCAAGGCTCCTTTTGTTATCAGAACAAAGGCTTGTTCAAACCCAGAGCAATCACAAAGCGGGTTTGCCTGGTTCTCAAACAGCTTCTGTAAACACTTTGTAAACATCCACCTCTCTGCCTTTCCCTGCGCCTTCCCCTGCAACCACCCGGCCTGAGCGTCAACTGGAATTTAAGTGCCCTGCCCTTGGCTTCAACGCATTTGGTAGGGTTGTGTAATTCAAATGGTGACCTGACCTAACGGACTTAACTGACCTCTGTGTTTTTGAATGAAGAGACTTAATTTGTTAAAGGCCAGATGAGATGGACACTGATTAGACTGAAAGATATGAGATTGTAAAACTGCATGATTTATCAGGCTGTTAATGATCTCCTTAAGGACAAGGAATGGGTCGAACCTACCTCCGTACCTTGCAGGACTTAGTGATATATTTTGTACACTGGCTGCACTCAACACCTGTTTGTTGAATGAATGAATAACAGATTTAAGAATAACTCAAATAAATTTGAGACTAACTCAAATTTAGTCACACCCATTATATGACGGCATGGGCACGTGCTCCTGTAACTGGCATTGAGGATTTCTACTCTTGGAGCAATATTCTCTGACTTAAAAATAAATGACATTGATTTATCATTAGAGCCTTTTTATAGAGGAATTTATCTCAACAGAACTTTTAAAGATATAAAATATACAGCTAATGTAGCCTTAGGTTTCTTAACAGAACCAAATCAAACCGAATAATAAATTAAAATGGAATAATAAAATGATCAAATAGTGTAAGATCAAGTCAGAACTGATTTGGAAGCACCTTTTATAATTACTAGGCTGGAAGCAATCTCTGTAGATTCGGCAGAACTGAATCACAAAATGAATTAAGACCATATCAAATTATTAATACTTTTCACATGCCGTAAAAAGTCTTACTTCCTGCCTCTCTGGGAACTGGAGCAAAATGTCTCAAATAGCAGGCAGGGAAAATTGAGGAAAATTAATAAATAAGATATTGCTTATTGTTCTTTAATAGCCCCTTGTCTAATCCTTTGAACGTTTATGGACCTTTATTCTTTCCAAAGAACTTTCAAATGGCTTATCTCATTTAATCTCTGTAAGACCTCTGTGCGATTCTTGAGAGGAGTCTCCTGGCACAATAGGTGGTGAAGGGCCTGAGGATTAGACTTTAGGCTGCTTCTTCTGGCTGGGCACCTGCAAGCAAGTTCCTTAACTCGTCCATGCTTCCCTGGTCTCACCTGGGTAGGGAGGATGGCAGTGCTGTGGTGGAGATGCAGTCAAGAGTGCCAACAGAGGGCTTCTCTGGTGATGCAGTGGTTAAGAATCCGCCTGCTAATGCAGGAAACACGAGTTCGAGCCCTGGTCTGGGAAGATCCCACATGCCGTGGAACAACTAATCCTGTGTGCCACAACTACTGAGCCTGCGCTCTAGAGCCCGTGAGCCACAGCTACTGAGCCTGCGAGCCACAGTTACTGAAGCCTGCACGCCTAGAGCCCGTGCTCCGCAACAAGAGAAACCACAGTAATGAGAAGCCCGTGCACCGCAACGAAGAGTAGCTCCACTCTCCGCAACTACAGAAAGCCCGTGTGCAGCAACGAACACCCAACACAGCCAAAAATAATTAAATAAAATAAATGAATTTATTAAAAAAAAAAAAAAGAGTGCCAACTGAGTTCCTTGGTGGTCCAGTGGTTAGAACTTGGTCCTTTCACTGCCAGAGTCCCGGGTTCAATCCCTGGTCGGGGAACTAAGATCCCGCAAGCTGTGCAGTGCGGCCAAAAAGAAAAAAAAAGAAAAGAGTGCCAACAGCCTCCAGCTGTTAATGTCTTCAGGGTCTACCTCAGCTTAGGGGGCTGTGGTCCCTCTGTCCTCAGAGCATCTGCAGGCCAATGACTATGTCAGCACAACTCAGGCCAGGCTATTTCCACCCCACAGGGACTACCTGAGTGGGCAATCTGCTCTGGCGCTCCCCACTGGGCTGGCAGAGGCTTTGTCAGCTCTGTGCTGGTCCCACAGCTCCCCCTGTCCAATCCTGCTTCCTTCCACTTAGCCGTCCATAAATGTTATTCCTAGTAAACCTTTGGCACTCCTAACTCCCCCTCAGCATCTGCTTCCAGAGGGCCCAGGTGCCTACCTACTAATAGCGCTTACCTGGGAGGACCATGATAAGATAATGAAGGTGAAGGTTTTAGCCCAGAGTTGGCCCACGATAAGTTCTCAATAAATATTAGCTATGGCCAGAATCCTTTCCCCTGCTTTGTACTTGGGGAGTAGAGGCAGTGCTCTTATGTGATTAACCAACTAGACTAAGTTTTCTCTGCCAGTCAGCGATTTTAAAAGATGCCACTTCAAAGAAGACTTCAGAGAGTCACATCGTTGGACTCTGGCATCAGTCATCATTGCCAAGAACTCATACTGGGTCACTCTCAAGGGTGAGCAGCGTTTACTGCTCAAGATGAGGGAGGTCCCTGCGAAGATCTGGCTCCCCTGGGACTGGTGCTCCAGATTACCGGCTCTGTGGTCCCCACAGAGGCAGAAGTCCCAGTAGCTCTCTGTGGACTCTGTCTACATGATAATACCCTGTTTGTTTGACCTTTTTCATTACGTCTCAACTGACAACTTGACCCGTTTTACAGTTGTGTCTCAATCAATTGTCTTTATGGCATGGGTGTATATGTATAACCTCTGAATGTATAACCTCTGTAATAACCCTGTAGAGTTTGTGATTTTCAAACTCTACAAACAACTTGGAAATGAAATGCATGATTCCAGGTGCCAATTTATTGCTGTATAGCTTTTGTCATTTTGAGATTTTAATTCCTCAGTTCAGGACATAAAAATTACTCCACTCTCCTCCTTTCCCTACCTATTAAATGTTTCAGGTGCCAAGCCCTGTGCCCAAATCTTTACACCTTACATCATTTACCCTCCCCCAAAACTCTTGAGGTGGGTGTTACACAAAGAAACTGAGGCCAGAGAAGTTCAGCATCTTGCCAGAGGTCACAGAGTTTGTAGGTGTCATTTGGGGCTTATAGTTTTATGAGCTGTGGGTGAGCAAGAAAGAGATTTATTTTAAAATATATTGAAAAAGTAGCAAAAAATAATTTGGGGGACAGTGTCAGAGGCGTACGGAACCACTGAGAGGATGGAAGCATCCATCTTAAATCCACGCAGGCTGGAAAAATGCCCCACACTTCACGCAAAAGTTCCCTCCCTTGTTCTGATGCATCCCAAGCCCAAGTCCAGTGTGGGTACCTCTGATGGGTGAACCTAGGTCACAAGCCTGGGTCTGAGAAAGCAAGTGTCCAGCCCTGTCAGCCCTTGAAGTGCATGGTAGTCTTTGTACATCAACAAGTCTCAGAAGTTGGGAACTTTCTGAAACGCAGGGCATGTGTAGAAGGAAGAAAAATGCCCTCTACCCCAACGATGTCCACGGAGCCTATGAATATATTAGGATACATGGCAAATGGAAGCTAAGGAAGCAGATGGAGTTACAGTTGCTAATCAGCTAATTTTGAAATAGGAGGATTATTCTGGATTATCTGAGTGGACCCCATGTAATCACAAGTGTCTTTGTAAATGGAAGAGGGATATGGAAAAGGCAGTGTTTGAGTGATGGAGTGTGAGAAGGACTGAACCAGCCATTGCTGGCCTTGAACATGGAGGAAGGGGCCTCAAGCCAAGGACTGTGGACAGCCTCTGGAAGATGGAAAAGGCGAGGAAATGGATTCCCTACAGGAAGTAATGCAGCCCTGCCAGCACCTTAATTTAATCCCGTGAGACCCAGATTGCACTGCAGACCTCCGAAGTGATACATGAATACATCTGTGTTGTTTTAAGCCACTGAGTTTGTGGCCACTCGTTACAGTCGTAGAAGACTAATACAACAGGCTATAGCTTTGTGTAGCAATAATCTGAGTGAGACATGGAAATAATGGAGAGGAAATAAACCCAAGCTTTGGAAATGATGTCTGGTAGAGAAGTATGAGCTGAGACAGGAGTAAAGGGCCTGCCAGCCCGTGTTTGGGCTCCAAGTTACTGTGTGAACCTGCATATGTGGAGTGAAGGTTTGAGGAAGACTTACAAACTTTTACAAGCCAAACAAGGTTATGCAAGATGTTGACTATCTCAAGCCTCCAAATTACCCAGGTGCTACCATGAGATCCAAAAACAGAGAATCAGCCACAGTAAAATCAGAAACACATTGAACGTCTGGATAGTGGATCAGATCTGGAGTAAGTCCCTTTAACGTGTACACTCACTGCAGGAAAGCAAAACAAACTCAGTTAAGACGTAAGACGGCGAAGAAGGGAGAATGTAAAAAGTGTCTAGGGCGCAGAAGGATGAAAATCAACAGTGCCATGTTATTAAATTAAGGCTTATAAAGTTAGA
The DNA here is from genome assembly GCF_011762595.2 of Tursiops truncatus. Classification (NCBI taxonomy): domain Eukaryota; kingdom Metazoa; phylum Chordata; class Mammalia; order Artiodactyla; family Delphinidae; genus Tursiops; species Tursiops truncatus. The sequence goes on from NC_047048.1 coordinate 11,194,793, forward strand.
TTGATATTCTCTCTATCAGAGAGAATATCTATTTTCATTTTTTTAAAAATATTTCTGGGGATTTTCAGATCTTTGCTACCGATCCTATCTTCCAGGTTTCCCTCATGAGATCTTAGAACCCTCCACTGTACGAAGGTGGTGCTGCTGGGGACTCGCTGGACAGAAACATAACTCCTACAGTTTGAGAGAAACTACTAGAAGTGACTTTTTATAGAATTCAGCTTCCATTTTTCCCCCCAGTCATTTGAGCTCACAGCTGTGGACCATGTTTTTCAGTCTCTGAGTTTCCCTACGTGCCCCTCAGCGACACAGAAATTGCCCATGAATTCTGATCATTTATCTGTTCTGATCAGGCCTTCCTAATGAAGCTTGCCACACCCCCAGAAGGCCAAATCCCTTCTGGCAAACTCCTGGTCTTGTGATCCCTGATCTGCCCCGTGCTATTTTCCCTACTCTCTGCCTGGCTCCCTTGGACTCCCAGCCTGACAGCTCAGTGATGCCTACACCCCCATCCAGCCCGAAGGACCAGGGAGTGGAAGAACTACCCATTCATTTCCATCTTCCCAGGCACTAGATGCTCATACAGATTCTACGGTCATCCCAGTTCTGTTTGCCTTTAGAATTTCTAATTTCTTCATCATCTTTTTTCCGATTCGGCCTTGAGTTCTTTCTATACTGCTTTCTCCCCTGGGGATGTGTGTTCAATCCAAGCATCTGCTTACAGCCTCCTTTTGAATCCTCAGGCAAATATTCATTGAATTTCTGTTGCATTGTTTTCTTCCTCTCTCAATAAATTATCCTGTCTCCTCTTCAAGGTCTCCCTCTCCAAATCCCAGGTTCTTCGTGTGCATGAAAAATCCCCCTGAATTTACCTTCATCTCCTGTGCAACCTCACCTTGATTGTTTTCCACAGTTGGCGCGTTCCTGTCACTGCTTGATATCAGCGCACTGTGTAGCCCACAGGAAAGTTGGCTAACTTTGTTCCTTGTTTATGCTGGTCTTCCCCCTGCATGGATAAGCTCTAGGAAGCAAGGTGGCTACCCGAGCAGAGACCTCTCAGCCCCCGAGCACACTAAGCCGCACAGAGTTACCAGCCCAGAGCCCTGCCCGCTTCTGCCCAAGTCAGGAAGGGTGACTTCACAGCTGAGCAGAACGGCAGAATGGCCCCTCTGGCCCCAGCCGCCCTGTCTGGGCCTGGGCCTGGGCCACCCCAGAACTTCCAGTCTCATATGGGTCCCATAAGCCTGAGGCTGGTGGGGATGGCTGTTTATACACGAAGGATCATTCGGGTTTCACTGGAGCGATAATATAACATGGTATCGGGCACTTGGAAGAGAAAACGTAAGCAGCATACAGACGTCAGGAATGACTCCAAGGGTAAACCCCCTTATGCATTCCACGGGACCCCATACACACCAAAAGGAGGGATTTCATGCTTTGCCAATCCAAATAAGGACTAAGGGTAGGAGACTTTTTTTTTTTTTTTTCGCCCCTACATAAAACTAAAGTGCATCTCCCTTAGAATTCCCTGACAGTCCAGTGGTTAGGATTCTGCATTTTCACTGCCGAGGACTCGGGTTTGATTCCTGGTCGGGGAACTAAGATCACGCAGGCCGCGCTGCGTGGCCAAAAAAATTAAAAAAAAAATTTTTTTTTAAGGCATTTCCCTTAAAATGATGTGGTCTCAGGGAAATCCTCAGCAGGGCAAGCTGGGATGACAGCCAGAGTCCTTCACTGCGAGGTCAGTGAGTCAGGAATCACCATGGCCCTTGTGTTTGCAAAAGGCTCCACCGCTTCTAGCTGCACAGTCCAGGACAAGTTATTTAATTTCCCTGAGCCTCCTCCATGCCCTCATATGTAAAACAGAGACAATGAAAGCCAGGTAGCAGGATGGCCTTGCAATGGAAACGGGAGGATGTATTTGCTTATGGTGTCCGCCCTTCTCCCTGGCTTTTGATCTGATGATGACCTTCTGGTCAATGCTACAGCTGGCACTGTAGTTGGTGGTTTGGTGGGACTTCCACCAGTACAGAGGATCCTCCAGGCATCCTGGACTTGGGCGAGGCTCATCTTCACACAGACCTGGGTCCACAGCACTGGGGTGAGCACATTCCTCAGGGTTGGGCCTGCCTGGGTTCAAATTTTGTTTCTCCCCCTTGATGGCTGAGTGGTCTTAGGGGATGAGCATCATGCTAGGACTGATAGGATTTTTTGAGAATTAAAAGAGATAATTCCTGGGGCTTCGTGGCTGAGAGTCCACCTGCCGCAGTGGCACAGTGGTTGAGAGTCCGCCTGTTGATGCGGGGGATGCGGGTTCGTGCCCCGGTCCGGGAAGATCCCACATGCCACGGAGCGGCTGGGCCCATGAGCCATCGTCGCTGAGCCTGCGCGTCCGGAGCCTGTGCTCCGCAACGGGAGAGGCCACAACAGTGAGAGGCCTGCGTACCACAAAAAAAAAAAAAAAGAGATAATTCCTGCAAAATATTTAGCAAAAATTTTTAATACACGTTTATTAATATCCAAGTCCTTGATTATTTTGACATGTTATCATTTTCCTAGGGGGATGGGGATGGGGAATATGAGGTTATTTCCAGCTAAAAGAGAAGAATAGGTGAATGTTTACAGCACTTTTCCAAGTTCAGAGTTTTGAGTACATGAATCCTCAAAACTGTAAAATGAGGCAGTCAGTATTGCTTCCAGTCTCCTGAGGAGGAAACTGAGACATGAAGAAGTTCAATAGCTGTTCCAAAGTCACACGGCCAGTAGGTGAGAGCACCCATCCTTCTGACACTTCACCCAGTGATCTCCACCAACTCTCACACTGAAAGTCAAGTCAACCAGAACTCGTCCTCGAGGCTGGAGCTACGACAATTTTCTTTCAGACCTTTAATAAAACCATTTGTTTGCTTTAGTGCCAGGTGTAGCATCTCTTCTTGTCTGCCTGCCACTTGCCTCTTATCAAGAAAAGGACATCTACTAAGTTATTCAGCTGTTCTTTGAGAGTCCAGGCATCAAGTAGAATTACTCTCTGAGGTCAATCCAAATGATTATTTGAGAGACTCAATTTCCTTTAGAGAAGGCACATTGTCAGTTCAATCTACTGTGGAATTTGTAGTATTAATGAATTGAAGGATACTTTAGGGATTTCTCCCAGATGCTTATTTTAATTTAAGCTCTAGGGGTTTAACTTTCCAAAATACTCAATTTTGTTCATTATGAAAACTAATAACTGGCTTATTTCACTGCTAATTTGGGTACGAAGGTTAATTATCTATAGTGGAGTGGTCTCGAACTAATCTAAAGTCTACCTGAACACGGCACTGTGGCTAATTGATTTCTCCCATGCACTAAGAAATGAGTATTTCTTTGTGGAAAAAAAGCTCCACTGACTTGGATTCTTTTTTGCCTCTGTCTTTGTGAAAGATGCAGTGTTGTTCCAAGATGGTGGGCAATCTCTCCCTTTTTTGGATATGGTGGAATCCATTCAGTTATGTATGTGAGAAGGTCCCACTCAGTTCCAGCTCAGCGTCTTCTTTTCCACAACCCAGTCACCACTCCTACCCCCCATTGTCTCTTCAGCACAAGGTTAGGAAATGTGGATATATATTTTATATTATGTTAGCATGATCCTGATCAAGCCAGAATGCCTTGCCTTCTAAAATATACCAAAAATAATACCCATCAGAATGGCCATCATCAAAAACTCTACGAATAATAAATGCTGGAGAGGGTGTGGAGAAAAAGAAACCCTCCTTCACCATTGGTGGGAATGTAAAATGGTGTAGCCACTGTGGAGAATAGTATGGAGGTTCCTTAAAAAACTAAAAATAGAGCTACCATATCTATCAATCCCACTCCTGGGCTTACATCCAGAGAAAACCACAATTCGAAAAGATACGTGCACCCCAACGTTCATAACAGCACTATTTACAATAGCCAAGGCATGGAAACAACCTAAATGTCCATCAGCAGGTGAATGGATAAAGAAGATGTGGTACATATATACAATGGAATATTACTCAGCCGTAAAAAGAATGAAATAATGCCATTTGCAGCAACATGGGTGGACCTAGATATTATCATACTAAGTGAAGTTAAGTCAGACAGAGAAAAACAAATAGCGCATGACATCGCTTACAGGTGGAATCTTAAAAAAAAAAAAAAAGATACAAATGAGCTTATAAAACAGAAACAGACCCACAGACATAGAAAACAAACTTATGGTTACCAAAAGGGAAAGGCGGGGGATAAATTAGGAGTTTGGGATTAACATTTACATACTACTATATACAAAATAAACAACAAAGTCCTACTGTGTAGCACAGGGAAATATACTCAATATTTTGTAAGAAACTACAAGGGAAAAAAATCTGAAAAGTTTTATATATGTATATATATTTTATATATATATATATATATATATATATATCTTTGCTGTATACCTGAAACTAACATAACATTGTAAATCAACTATACTTCAATAAAAAAAAGAGTAAAATACACCAAAAATAATGATCACAGCAACAACAGTAAATCTATTGTCTTGCTCTCTTTATAGTCCCAAAGGGTAGAGGGTTTCACATACATACCCCTCATCTTTCTAAAAATTCAGTGAAGCACATAGGATGCTTTATTTATTCCCCTCTTTAGCAGATGAAGAAACTGAGACTCACAGAGACCCAGGTTCACACAATATCGGGTGTAAGGCATGGGAGTAGAACATAGGTTTCTTGATTCCTAATTCTGTGTGCTTTCCACTCTACCACCCCACCTCTGTGATCTGTAACATATTGAAAAGGCATGTTATTTGCAGCATTATCTACTATCTCAGATACGCTGCTATACCACCATTCTATTTCTTGCGCTCCAAGAAACCCAATATTGTCTCCAGGAAGTAAGACAGGCTAACACTGCCCACTGGTCCTAGAGCATACTCCATTAATTGACATTCATATCTTTGCCTTTAAGGTCAGCCCTTTCTCCCTCTGCTGCCTCTGTTCTTATAGAAGGTGAGGTGTCTGGATCTAACTGATGCTCCCACTCCTCCCAAAGACTAAAGCCAGATTTGGCCCTGAACTTCCTATGCACATATTAGTCTTGGAGCTCTCTTTTCCCATCTACCTCTGATTTATTCAAAAATTACTTTCTAAACCAACATGAAGCAGCTCAAAATTCATTTAAACTCCCCCCAAACTGAATCTGTCAACGTCCAGCACTGTAATTTGTTACGTTGCATTATAAACTACTGCAGAACCACGGCAATGTCAGACCTCCGATGATGTAGTGTGGTCTCCATCTACAATATATCATAAGAGCAGTTTCAGCTTCGATGATAGATGGAGCAAATCTGGGAAGAATTTAAAAAGAGATCTAAATTTCTAGATTTTTTTTATTCCCTTTAGGTGGCCAAAGGCGTCACCCCCAAGAGATTACTGAAAGTTTAAATCATTTTTTCTCCTTTTTGCTCTGCGTCAAACGGAGGTCTGCAAAGGAAATTAACCTGACATGTTGGCAGAATTGCTGAGGCATAATTGCCTGTGTTATAGCCTTGTAGCTTTGGCCATGACATTGCCCCATCAGTTGGGAAAGGAAAAATGAATCTGCTTTGGTGTAACTATCTACAATCATGGTCTGTCCATCCCTTTGTCAAGGTCCAGGGTGCCAGGTCCTTGATAGAGTTTATCCCCAAGGACAGGAAAGAACTCACCTACAGTCGGCACACCATGTCTTGGGCTCCTTTTTGAAGCCAACACTTGTCAGGCAACCTGCTGGCTTAAACGCATCAATGCCAGGCTGAGGCCCTACGACCATGGAGAAAAACCAGCATGCTCTGCAGAGATGCACTCTATGTGGCAAGCCGCAAATGCAGTGCATCCACAGATACAGATGACATACCGTCATTCTGGTCCTTCCCAGAGTCCTAGACTCTTCTAGCTAAATTAAACTCAACAGTCCAGGCATCTCATTTTATGGAAGAGGAAATGCAGGCCCAGCGACTCACACCAGGACAAAAGCTGGACCTTAGAACTGGGTCTCGGGATCTCGGGCCCCTGTGTTTTACACTCTAATCCAGCAGGCCTCCATGGCAACTGCCTAACATGCTGGTATACCCTGATGAATTCGGAGCTTGGTTGCAGTTCATTCACTATTGATAATAAATTTAAAACTTGGGAATTATTTTGCTTATTTTAAAAACAATTTCTTAAAATTTTATTGAAGCATAGTTGATCTGCAATATTGTGTTAATTTCTGCTATACAGCAAAGTGACTCAGTTATACATATATATATTCATTTTTATATTCTTTTCCATTATGGTTTATCACAGGATACTGAATATATCAATAGTTCCCTGTGCTCTACAGTAGGACCTTGTTAAAACATAAATTAAAGTAGCTGTCTCTGTGATGACCTTTCCACTCTTTAGCCATCCTACTTGTTTTCCTGAGTGGAAGAAAAGGGGAGGGGAGTTGCAATGGGAAATGTAGGTACCTCTTGGGACTAAAATACATACTAAAGTTCAAATGACTTGTATTAGATTTTTATGGAATCTAAAGTGGGGGCAGAGGTCTACCAACAGTATGGGAAGAATTAGAATACAGCTCGGGCCACTGAGGATAACTGTTTCAATGTTGCAATTTGCCGCGAAGACTACTCTTTCTTTGCTATGTTCCTTTCTTCCATTTCTGGGACTGTGTTTCTCCCCACTAATAACACACACATCCATAGATAGATAGATAGATAGATAGATAGATGATAGATAGCAGATATATAGATAACATACACACACACGTAAATCATGTGGGCATATGAACAGCACAGAGCAAGCCCAGTAATCTGATCATAAGATGTGCCAAGGACTGAGAAATGGCCGGGAAGGAGAACATGGGCGGGTGCATCCTGACCACCTGATGGTGTACATCAGCTGTGTTTCTCACTCTCAGACAACTGCAGCTTCCAGACAGACAGAATTATGGCCAAGGGTGGGAAGGGAGGTGGCCAGGATGAGATGCAACAGTGGGCTTCTCAAAAACGTCCTCTGGACCAGTTATGGCCCTGATTGGGCTCCAAAGCCTCACCACTCTGGTGTTCCGTCGGTCAGCAATGGCCCCCAGACCACTCAGGTTGCTGGTCCTCCTTAGACTTACCAGCTGCTGTGGTCGCTGCGGAACCTGGCCACTGTGGCAGGGAAGGAGATGGTGCGGGACAGTGGATTCCGGTCCGGTCCAGTGCACAACCTCTAGGGAATGACACTCGCTGTGTGACCTCGGGCTGCTCATTCAGCATCTTGAGGGTCAGGACTCTTGTTTGCTGCTCAGCACAGTACCTGACCCATACAAGTAATTAAGAAATACCAGCTCTCACGTTTATCAGATTCGAAAGGTCCAGCGACCTCAAATATGGTCCCTTATGGCTTGTCTCTATCTAAGCTTGATTATAAAGGCTTCGTTTATTCTTATCTCTTCCAAGTCACTGGCAACATCACAGCCCCACCCAAGGAGAGAGGGGATAATTTCATCTGCTGGAAGATACTTCACATTCTGATATAGATGAGGAATACACTGTACTTGAACACACCAACTTGAATTAATCGCAGCTGTTCTGTGTCTCAGCAACTATTATGTGAGTTACCTTTGCCACAGGTTCCTTTGAAAATGGAAATGTGGAGAGTAAGTACTGGGGAAGATATCATTTAATGAAGAATCAAAATTTAATCTAAAACATGAAAAAGAACTCAAAATACCCATGCTTCAAGAACTTGGTGTGGTGTTTCCACAGGTTGAGGGGATTTTTTTTAATCGAGAGACTGAAGACCCATCACATGTTTAATGTTCCTGCTAATCACACCAAGTCATATTTGATCATGATCAGACATAAAGTGCATTTCAGTCTGTATTCTCATATGCACACCGAATTCTAAAACTGAGTTGTAGTTTCATCCATTTCTCCCAATCCAAACCACTGTGTATGCAGAAACAGCATCCTTCTGCACCTTGGTGTTTACTAAAATGGGGCCAAAGTCCACGAGCTTTACACGTCAAAAACTTATATATGCTACAGGGCAAGTCAAACGTGGAATGTGAGGGGCAAATTCAGCCCCCTCGTCTGTGAGCTGCTTTAATTCATCTAGGTTTCCAATGTCGTAATGAGAAGATGAATTCCGGTTGAGCCTCCCGCAGGGCGAGGCCCTGTGCACCCTCTGAACAGAGCTTTTTTCTCTTCAACACAAAATGCCATTTGCAGATTTCCCGCTGTGGGTTCTAAAGGGAAGTTGTCTTTCCTACCACCACCCGCTCCTGGAAGACAAATGCAGGAGTACGGTGGGTTTCAAAACGTATTCTGAAGCGCCCCAGGCATGGGAGGGTAGGTTCCAGGGAGAACTAGGGAGGAGAGAAAGCCTGGTCCTGGAAAATCTAGCCTATTGTTTCTTTTGTCTGATCATCCTGCACAGACAGGTGAAGATGCTCTCTGTGGCCCACCTGTAGCTGCCGTGCTGCTGGCGATTGAGGAGGAGGTGAGTGACTGCGGATGGAGGGTACGGAAACCACCCTCCCTAATCCTTCCTCCCTCATTGTCTTGGCCATTGATGCTCCTGGATTTAAAAAAAGAAATCTCTAAATGGAGAAAAGAGCATGGCTGAGGGATAGGAAGCATCCTTAGATGTTGGTGGGTTCCTGGGAGAGAACTCTGCAATCTGCCTCTCTTGACAGCATCCCAGAAGTGGAAGAAGGACAACAACAAAACCAGCAGGTGTTTGGGGGAATCAGAAACCACAGGGCTGCCTCGTCTCAGGCAGAGCTCAGAAAAGCAGCGAGACCCCAGCGAACGAAAGGCTGCTGGATGCAGCTCACCCATGGGTCTAAGGGAGCCTCATGGCTTTCCCACCTCTCAGAGCCTCTTGGGTGAAGGGTATGTAGGTTTCCCGGATTCCAACAGCAGCACAGACTCGGCACAGAATGCCATGAGAAACTAAGAGGTTTTGCAGAAGGAAGCTAACCTAGCAGGACTGAGACTGCTTTCCTTAAAAAGGCCAGCTTGCAAGGCTGGCCCCTGGCTGGCATCTGGGAATTGGGATTTTGGAAGGAGTCTCCCCATGCTTTAACGGATAAGAGAGGCTTTCTGTGCCTAAACTGTTTGTACAATGTGTTTTATGCTAAATGCCTGCTTTCCTTCTGGGACCCTGGAATGTTGGCAGGTTCTAAGCAGAGGGGACCTATGTGACCGGCTCCTGATAAAACCTTGATCACTGAGTGTCTAATGAGGTTCCCTGGTAGACGGCATTGCACACGTGTCGTCACAGCTAGTTGCTGGAGGAATTAAGCACATACTGTGCGACTCCACTGGGAAAGAACTCTTGGAAGCTTGAGCCTGGTTTCCTCAGACTTCGCCCTGTGTGCCTTTGAGCTCTGAGGGTTGTGCTTTATACTCGTTCACTGTAACAAATCTTAACCGCGAGTACGACTATATGCCGGGTCTTTCAAGTCCTCCTAGTGAACCATTGAACCTGGGCGGATCTCCAGGCTCCTCCACACAGAGGCTGTGGATTGGTTAAGGGGGATGCTGCAGAGAATGACCTACAGGAACCAAACACTGAAGTCCAGATGGGTGGAGGGATGCTTCAGAGGATGCTATCCCAGACAGATAACCAAGAAGAGACCCTCACTTCCAGGGCCAGCACTACCAAGGCCCCACTTCACGCACATCCCACCCCAGAACTGACTAAGAGGACCATAAACTGACTGAGTTCCCATCCCTGCCATGGGGTGGAATGGGGGCTTGTGAAAGAAAGTAAGTTCAATTTTAGAAAATCCAGTTTCATCTCTATTACCCCATGCTTGTTCTTGCTGCACACAAGCTCTCTAAAGAGAAAATCTGTGGCACACAGGACTGCGAGGAGGCGGCAGCATAAAGATGTAGTTCACCCTAGTCTAGCTAAGCTGTTCCCTTGCACTACCCAGAAGTGTGGGGTCTCAACCCCCAGATCTCCAGATGGCCTCCTTGAAGCGGATCTAGCAGCATGTATCTCTATGGGCCCATCTCCCTTCTCCTTGATGCCTCCTTCACCTCCACTCTCCCCAGTCCTTGACTCTTATAATGCATCCCTGACCCACGCCCCCTCACTAAATTATCTCTAAAAAGTAATCCAGTCCCAAGTGTCTCTGCTACTTATACATCTTTACAGCCTTGGGCCAGAGCCAGAGGTAGCGGACACCCTGCTTTCCATGGTTCTGCGCTCGGTAGAGAAGAGGACAGATACAGAAGGAGCTGGGAGTAGGGAAAACTGGGAGATCATTTGGTTTTCACGTTTCCCTTTGATTTTCATGTATGTTGTGGGAGGAGGAAGGACTCATCTTGCTCCCCAAGAATTAAAATCCTGCCAGCTACCGTCACCGGATCCGCACGTGACGTCTATAACCTACCACCAGCCCTCTCAGTTACGGTCTAATATCTGAAGAGCATTCACTGCCTTTAAATCCTTAGATGCTTTACGAAGCCGCCTGGTGGTATCTTAGCACTGGGAGGAGCCAGGCCCATTTCTCTTCTTAAATCCTGGATCTTCCTTATAGCTCAACCAGCCTAGAGAGATTAGTAGAAGGAAGGGTGTCCCAACACATATTTTAAAAAATGGGTTCCTCTGAAGATTTATTTCCTTTGTGGGAAGAAGCCTGAGGTTTTAAATCCATAAATCAACAGATTACAGTTCTCAATTCTGACTAAATTTGACATGCTAAAACTTAAAGCCATCGTAAGTTCTGTACTATCTTTCACAATTAGCACATTGCACCCCCAATCTAGGGTTCCCCATTCGACAGGGCGCCCCAGAGGTGTGCTGTGGGAGGGCATGGTAGTTCTTGATATCAACGTCAAAGGTAGCACTTTGCATAGCCTTAACTTCCCCTTCATAGGACGCAATAGATCTATTATTCATTAGCTTATCTAAACCATTTCTTGAAGCTCTTTATACTTTCACCTTCTAATGGAGTCATATTTCTTAGACAATAATTAAGGTTGAAAGTAGTCTGGACCTTTATGTAAATCCCTTAGCCAAGTAATTCCATCATGAGTCTCCCTCAGAGTCCAGTAATGTCTCAGATGCCAGAAAGCCTGAAGGCTCCATCATTGGGCCCTCCCTAGAGCCTCTTTCCTCCGCTATGAGAACCTTCCATGCCCACCTTTCCCCATGCTTGAGAGCAGGTCCTTTGTCAGCTCCCACTGCTGACAAAACTCCAAGTACTTCTCTCCTCCAATATAACATCTAAATGTCTCCAAAGACATCAAAATGCAGTACTGGAAAGAGTGATTCCTTCCTCTTTTGTCTCACTGGAGTGGCCATTGAACCCAACTTGATATTCCAGTTTAATTGCTATGAGAGCATCTCCACCATAAAGGCGTCATTCATCTCCATGAGAGCTTCAACATTCTACTTCACCGAACTTTCTTCCTTTCACTCTTTAATGTTAACAGGGCACTTTAATTTTCTCTTCCTTTGACTGTTTTATTTTAATTACCAGAGGAATGACTTTGTACATGAAAGGATATGGGAATTCAGGCTGAAAATTCCATTTCTTTCAGGAGCATCAAATGTGATGAGCTTCCTTCCACTAAATACAAGTATAATGTATTGTTTGTTGGGAGTAGAGTGTGTGTCTTTTTAGAGAGTATTATTCTAATAAGAAAGACTAATCGTATACAGAGCCTCGCATTTTACAAAGCGCTCTTCCGGTCATGATCTCAACCCTGTGCAAAGTGAGGGTCAATGCAATGACGGTCATTTTATAGATGAGGGAACACGCTAAGTGCCTTGGGACATTCACAGCCAGTCCTATTCTCTGGTCGCGATACCACGATGCCATCAAAGCAGGCAGATCTCACATCTAAAACCTGCCCACACACAAACTGACCTCAAGTGTTAGAAACACTTGACTTCACACACATGCAAACAAATAAGTGCATGTAAAACAGGTAAAATCTGAATAAGGCCCGGGGATTACTCTAATATCAACTTCTTGGTTGTAATGTTGTATTGTAATCATGGCAAGACATTACCACTGGGGGAAACTGGGGGAAGGGTACGCAGGACCTCTCTGTACTATGTTTAACAACTTCCTATGTATATATAATTATTTCAAAATAACAAATTCCAAAAAAATTGATTTCACTTGAATTTAAATGTTTAGAAATCTCCTTTATTTTTCAGAAGGATATTTAAATTTGTTTTTTATTTTTTTAACATCTTTATTGGAGTATAGTTGCTTTACACTGGTATGTTAGTTTCTGTTTTATAACAAAGTGAATCAGCTATACATGTACATATATCCCCATATCTCCTCCCTCTTGAGTCCCCCTGCCACCCTCCCTATCCCACCCCTCTAGGTGGTCACAAAGCACCAAGCTGATCTCCCTGTGCTATGCGGCTGCTTCCCACTAGCTATCTATTTTACATTTGGTAGTGTATATATGTCCATGCCACTCTCTCAATTCATCTCAGCTTACCCTTCCCCCTCCCCATGTCCTCAAGTGCATTCTCTATGTCTGCGTCTTTATTCCTGTCCTGCCCCTAGTTTCATCAGAACCATTTTTGTTTTTTCTTAGATTCCATATATATGTGTTAGCATATGGTATTTGTTTTTCTCTTTCTGACTTACTTCACTCTGTATGACAGACTCTAGGTACATTCACCTCACGACAAATAACTCAATTTCGTTTCTTTTTATGGCTGAGTAATATTCCATTGTATATATGGGCCATATCTCCTTTATCCATTCATCTGTCGATGGACACTTAGGTTGCTTCCGTGTCCTGGCTATTGTAAATAGAGCTGCAATGAACACTGGGGTACATGACTCTTTGTGAATTACGGTTTTCTCAGGGTATTTGCCTAGTAGTTGGATTGCTGGGTCATAGGGTAGTTCTATTTTTAGTTTTTTTAAGGAACCTCCATACTGTTTTTTATAAAATAATGACTCTTCTAATAAAGGCACAAGTAATATTGATATGCCCTACTCCAGTAAGACCTCATTTAACTAAGTATGTCTACAATGACCCTATTTCTAAATAAAGCCACATTCTGAGATCAAAGTGGTTAGGACTGGGACATGTCTTCTCGGGGGACAAAGAGGAGAAAAGATGCAAAGACAGACGTGCACACCAGGAGAAGGCCATGTGATAAAAGAGACAGATTAGAACAAATGCATCTACAAGCCAAGGAACACCAAAGACAGCTGGCAACTCCAGAAGCTGAGAAAGGTATGGGACTGTCCCCTTACAACCGTCAGTGGAAACATGGACCAGCTGACATCTTGGTTTTAGACTTCCAGCCTCCAGAATTGTGAAAGAATACATTTCTGCTGTTTTAAGCCAAAACAAAACCCAAACCAAAATAATGGATTCCACTGTCAATTACACACACACAATAACGCATTGCTCCACTCCGTGAGGGAAACAATGGCACACTTTTGTCTTCTTTAAATTATTTTTTTACTGATGAATTCTAAAACTACCATAACGAAATCCCATAGTACGATTCCATGAAATATAATGGAAAATTATTTCAAAAGATTACAGCAAGGGGTGACATACGATAACATTTAGCAGGGCTACACTTTAAGCGTGCACACAAGGGTTTGAGTGTTTGAAGCCACACGTGAGTCTCCATATGAAACGGCTGCCAGGAGGGCTGGTACAGAACAAAGCTCATCCAGAGAGAGACCATGACCTGTTTACACCCAGACGAGCCAGACAGTACCCACAGTATCATCATCTTCACTTCGGGGCACCGTAATTTAAGAGGGACATCAATTAACAGCAGCTGAAACCGAGGAGAATGACAAGAGTTCTCACCATAAGGAACCGGTGAAGAAATATTTAATCTGGAGAAATCAATATGTAAACAGGGCTTTGGAGCTGTCTTCTCGTATTTCAAGGGCTGTCATGAGATAGTAAGAGTAAATCAATCTGCAGAAATTAGAGCTAAGATCAGTGATGGATGTTAGACAATGGACCACTTGGCTCCATAAAAGGAAGACTGAGTCTCATTAGGACTTGCCTGCTTCAAATACAGGACTAGCCAAAAAGTTCATTCGCGTTTTTGAAACACCTTACAGGAAAACCCGAACGAACTTTTTGGCCAACCCAGTATGTCCCCAAATGGTCTTCTATGTTGCTTAGAGTCCCTGCCATTCGTGTCACTTCTTCAGGATAAGGGAAGCTTTCCCAGAGGATTTCTATTACCAATGATCTAGAAAACATAACACCTCAAACTATTAGTTCCTACACACACATTTGCACAGATTAGTTTCATAAACTAGCTGTCACCTACCAAAGCAGCAAACAAGCCCCTAAAAGAATGGGACACCCAATCAATATAGCACAGAGGAACCTGCAAAGTGGGGTGTGTTCCAGGGAGAGAGCTTCGGAGCAAGCAACACGTTCGATAAGAAGCACGTGGCTGAGGGCTTCCCTGGTGGCGCAGTGGTTGAGAGTCCGCCTGCCGATGTAGCGGACACGGGTTCGTGCCCCGGTCCGGGAAGATCCCACATGCCGCGGAGCGGCTGGGCCCGTGAACCATGGACGCTGAGCCTGAGCATCCGGAGCCTGTGCTCCGCAATGGGAGAGGCCACAACAGTGAGAGGCCCGTGTACCACAAAAAAAAAAAAAAAAAAAAAAGAGGCACCCACTGAAAGTTCTTCCTTCAAAGCCCCATTTGCAGACAAGAGGGATTTCTACCATACCCCCTTCCATTGCAAGATGAACTGCTCTAGAGAACCTCTTGGCTTTATACACACACACACACACACACACACACACACACACACACACAAGTGCATGTAAAATAGGTGAATCTGTGCAATGACATTGTTCTAATGTCAATTTCCTGATGTGCTATAGTCACACAAGATGTTACTATTGGGGGAAACTGGATGAAGGGTACACAGGACCTCTCTGTACTATTTTTTGCAACCTCCTGTTTCAAAATAAGTTTTTTTAAAAAACCTTGATTTTAGCTGAATTTAATATTTTTCATTTCCTTTATTTTTCAGCAGAATGTTTACAAAATTTTTGACAATCTATAGATTCAATTATCATTCACACTTACACAGGCCCAATATATCTGACACCAAGACAAGTAATCGGCTGTCCCTCCCCACACACTCTGTCCACCTCCCCTGTCACCCTCCCCTCACGAGATGACAGACCCAAACCTGCCACTGGTGGCCACCCCTTCAGTGGGAGGGAAGGCATGGAGGCAGGAGAAGGACATAGATCAAGCAAAGAAAGAAAAAAAGGAAGACAGGGGAGACGGAAAAAGGAAAAGAGAACGAAGAGAAGCAAGCAAGGAAAGAAAGAAGAAAAGCCAGCATCTGTCATTCAAAAAGATAAACATTTTACAGCCCAGCTTGACTGTGTCAAGAACACTTGTGTTTTAATAGTATGCCTGTAAGCTTTCAAAACAAGTGTTTACCTGTCACAATAAACAGTTATGAGTGAGGAACACAAAACAGAGAGAACCAGGAGCTGGCAGGCTGCCAGCCCCGCTGCGCGCTGCTCGGTGCTAAGCCTGTCATCCAGGCGACAGCAGCTCAGCGTCTCTCGTCTCCACAGTGCGGACTGCTATCACAGGTCGCAGAGCCTCTGGGCTCAGGGGAGGCCACTTAGAGCCAGAGGGGGCTGGGGGAACCCAGTCCTCAAAGGACACACAGCAGCAGTTTCTGCCTTGAGGGCAGCCCACACGGACCTACAGGAGCCCACAGGTCCCAAAAGATGGGAACCTTCAGAGACTGCTGGAAAGAGCCTTGACGGAGAGCTGGCACACAAAATGCCACACACTCCCCATCCTTTTTGTCCTTTAATCTTCACAACAGGCTCACGACTGAGGTAAGTAAATAGCAGTGTCACACTTCTACTTTGATATTTATAACTTGCAACTGGGAGCTGGCAGCCTCATAAAAACTAACTTTTCTGGAGTATGTTATACTGTAGGAAGAGCTTTCATACCCATCTGTCTCAGTTAATCCTCACAATAATCACTTGACATGGCTGGGCTAATAGTATCATCCCCACTTTGAGGAAACTGGACAGGATCACCTCCAAGCCTTGAAGTCCATCATCTAATATACAGCCAAGCAAGAACTCCAGCACACGAACACATGGCTCCAACGATCTATGGTCCTCACACCTGGGTGTGCAAAAGAATCTCTTGAGTCACTAGCTTAAAATGCCTTACTCCTAGGGTTTTACCAACAGAATCAGTAGATATGGGCTGTGACTCAGGCATCAGCATTTTTAAACGTTCAGGAAGGCGACTGAGGGCCAGGTGACTCTGAAGCAGGTAATGAGGGAAGTGTAATTTGCGAAACAGCATCACTAAGAGAACAGCACGCAACCCAGCCCTTGTGAAGCTTCCATTTGGAGCTGAGCTGTCCAACATAGTAGCAGCTAACCCTCGTGGCTATTGAACACTTGAAATGTGGCTAGTGGCATGTGTTGAAATGATAATTGGATATAGTAGGTCAAATAAAAACGCATCACTAAAATAAATTCCACCCCTTTCTTTTTACTTTTTAAAATGTTACCAGAAATTTTAAAATTACCTATGAGGGATGGTTAAACAAAAAGATCCTACTGTATAGCACAGGGAACTATATTCAATATCCTGTGATAAACTATAATGGAAAAGAATATATATATATGTATAACTGAATCACTTTGCTGTAGAGCACAAACTAACACAACACTGTAAATCAACTATACTTCAATAAAATAGCCAAAAAAATTTTTTTTAAGTTTTAATAGAATTACCTATGAGGCATGCATTAGATCTCTATCAGGCAGCCCAGGTCTACAGGGGTCCAAGAAGCATATGAAAGGCAAATTTAAACGCATTACAGCAGATGGCTAAGATACAAGTGTAACGAGGTGAGTCCAGTAGCTCTGAGAAGACTCCCAGGAGGCGTTTCCTCTTTGCCCCATTTAGTCTCAAAAATGAGCAGAAGCACAGAGGGAAGGTGGGGAGCAGAAGGAAGCAGAAAGAACAGCATCGATTCATGACGTGTTCAAGGCACCAAACTGCTTGGTATTACTCTGAAGGGACCAAAGATGGAGCACGAGTGGCAGGCAGAAGCCCATCAGTGAAGTCTTAAAAGCCAAGGCAAGAAGCCTAGGGATGGTCCTGAGCAAAACGGACAGTCACGGGAGGCGCTGAGGAGAAATGAAACATGGTCCAAACTGACACTGAGACCATTCACTCTGGCTGCAGTGTGAAGGATGGATGTAAAGGTAACAAAATGAACATCAAGAAACCAGTTAGTCAGTTACAACAATAGACCAAGTGGGAGTAATAAAGGCCTAAATTAGAGCAGTGGTTGGAAGCTCGGAGAGAAGATAGAGAATCCAAGAAATTCAAGAAGTGCTTAGGAGATAAAACCTGGCGGAGCTTGGTGATTAACTCCATCTGGGCAAGGAGGGGAGGGAGTCCGGGCTTTGGTGATGGTGAGCGTGGCTGGTGACCACACAAACTGAATCTGGGAGCTTAGGAGGCAGACCCTTTGTGTGTTCATGTGGCAGGGGATATTAATTTCATCATGGATAGGCTGCACACTGCAGAGGCCCATGTGACTTTCACATAGATAGGCTCCCTAGAGAATAAGCAGGATACATGAGCTCTTAAGTTCAGAGATGAGCAGGACGGTGTTCATATTTGGGAATCATTTGTGTATAGACAGTAATCAAAACCAGGCGAGCGGACTGAAATTCCAAAGGGAGAGCAAGACATGGAGCCAAGTACGGAAACTTGGGACTCATCAGTGTTTGGTCCTGAAACTCACATTGTTTAGTCTGCATGTTGACACAAACTCATTTGACTCATCCCAACCCCCGCACCCCCCACCAACCACTACCCCCACTGCCAAACCAAATGCCTTTCGCCTGAACCAACTGGCTCAGGGGATTTCACAGATCCAGGACAGGAAGCCACTTCCGAGACCCTTGACTGTATTGCTGCTATGAGAGTGGCTGGCATTGTGGCTTTGCCTAGGCAAGCTCCATAAGAGATAGGAGAAGACATTAGAGT
Organism: Tursiops truncatus; assembly: GCF_011762595.2. Lineage (NCBI taxonomy): Eukaryota > Metazoa > Chordata > Mammalia > Artiodactyla > Delphinidae > Tursiops > Tursiops truncatus. The sequence continues at coordinate 11,212,861 of NC_047048.1, forward strand.
CCCCTATTTCCAGAACTTAGTACACATTTTTTTTTCTTGAATGCTGAAGTTCCACAGAAAAATACGTCACTGAGCTTCTTCATGTCTTTTCAAGTGTTTTAATAGAATATAATTTCCTAAGGACATGGATACATATTCAAAATTTTTTAGCATCTTCGTCTAAGTCCTGCTTTTAGGGATTAGCAGAGTGCCAGATACTTAGGAAGATACAGTCTCTTGAAAAGTAGGCTTTCAATAAATATTTATGGGGAAAAAAAATCTATACCCCATCAAAATACATTGAATTATCGTGAATGAATGAGATGGCTATTCTGTTAAGTGGCCTTGTATATCAATAGGAGTATTAAAATAGCTACTAACTATTCAAGTCTCCCTAGATACACCACCCTGTCCCATGGTTCAGATATTATTGCACAACAGTTACTCCCAAATTTATACTTTCATGATCTCTCGTTTAAGTTCCAAACATGTGCTCCCCACTGCCTGCTTGGGCTTTCTACTTCCACCTGTATTAATAGAAGAAATCACAAAGTTAACATAATCAGAACAGAACACTTAGATTTTATCTTCAAAACTGCTCTTCCTTCCTCTCCCTAGTTGCTCAACCAAAAACCTAGGAGGCATCCTCAGCTCCCCTGTATCTACCCCGGTACCCTCCTGTTGGTCATTCATCCTCACTGCCAATGCCAAATCCCTCGTCCAAGTCACCCGTGGACTACGGCAATGGCCTTCTTCCTGGCTTCCCTGCTTCTTCTCCTGGCTCTTAGACTCCATCCTCCAGTCTTTGGTCAAAAGGAGCTTTTGAAAATGTAAATGAGATTGAGTCACTCCCCACCTCCTCCTCTAGCCCAACTCCCTTTATTTAAAACACTTCAGTGACTTTTTAATTGAATTTGCAATAAAACCCAGACTCTTGAGCGGAGTCTCCAACTCCCTACAATATTTGAAAGTGGCTACCACCCTGATATAATTTCCAAGCTTTTTCTTTTCTTCCTGTCTTCACTCTGACTCTTCCCGTCTGCACAGAATTTTCTTCATAGGACTGACTCCTTCTTGTTATTCATAATTCAACTTAAATTACACCCTCCTCGGAGGTACCTTCCCTTATCACCTAATCTAATTTTAGTCCATAAGGACTAGCTCTTCCCTATATCAAAACATAATGTAAAGCCTGTATAATTAAAACAGTGTGGTTCTTGCCAACAAATACAGAGATAGACCAATGAGCCGGAATAGAGAACCTAGAATAGACTCAGCTACATATGGAAATTCAGTACGTGATAAAAACCCATCTCATATCTCTAAGGAAAATACGGTTTTGCAAATAAGTGATGTTGGAACAACTGGAGAGTCATGTGGGAAAAGATAAAGTGGTAACCCTTTTCATGCCCTTCCCTTTGAGAGGCTGTGAGCTCACAAGAGCAGGAATTGTGTATTAATCCTGGTGGTCTCCGTAGTAAACACACAGTAAATACGTGCTTATTGCATAGTGTTTAGTAGTCTAGCTTTTGAATCACTTTTTGGGGTTCAAATTCTGGTTTTACCACTGTGGCCCTTGGCAAGATATTGTACACCACTAATCTTCAGATCTTCCATCAATAGTGGACAGGGGGACAGAGAGAGAGAGAACTTGTCTTTTTGGGTTGTGTTAAAATAAAGCATGTAAAGCATTTAGCATGATTCCTGGAGTTCTGTACGTGCTCAACAAATGTTGGTTACTGTCATGAACACAGGGCCAGAAAAAACAATGGCTTTGACATTTTAGTTTTATTTTCTTTGTTGTTAGCATGATCATTGTTAGTTATTATTGTTTCTAAAAAGAATGAAATGTTAAAAAGAACTTTCCAACTTTACCATGACCTTCAGCTTCTCTGAGCCTTGGTTTCCCTACTTATTCAATAGGAATGATAACATGCAGCTTACAGGTCTTTACAAGAGTAGAAGAGGATGTGTATTTAAAAATCAACTATCTAGGATTTTAAAAAATCAGGGTTTGGAGCACAGAAATATTTAATTGTTGGTACCCTTCTCCTTTCCCTCCCTCCACATCTCTCAATGGCAAACTTAGGTTCGTGAACAAGCTCAAAAAAGCAATTGCCTGCTCTCTGCTGACCCAGGTTTGAGAGCCAGTCCTGCCCTGGGTCGGAGAAAATTCCAGGAATCCTCTACCTGTGCAGTAGCTGGGCATCTCATCAACGTGGGTCTAGTCCCTGTCTGACCAGAGTCCACACCTCCAGGAGGTGATGGCTGTCTTTGCCTGTTTGTCCGGATTTCTGCCTCAAAACTCCCATTGCTCAAATCTGTCCATACAGGAGTCCTGCTCAGTTCTGCCCAGTTCTCCTTGGGCTCTAAGTTCGCCTTCTAAACTTTATCGCTCATGCTCACCCCTGTGCCCTGCCTCTGTCCCACTGCAGCCCTGCAAAGCCTGACGGCCCAGCTGCACCCCTCCCAGCCTCTGGACTCCTGCCCCCTGGGCCTGGCTCTGCGAAGGGCTCAACTTCCATCCTTGCAGTACCTTTGAAGACTGGTTTTCTCTAAAGGCTGGACAAGGAGATTTGAGAATCTCTGTTGAACAATCCAAGAAAAAATATTCCTAAAGAAGAATGCTCTAGGAAGTTTGCACTGTGATTCCCAGACAGAGCATCTTGCTGTATAGCTAGCCTTAACATCACTCAGCATCGGAGCAGCAGAGATGAGCAAAGACTAAATAAAATAGGCTCAGGCCAAAAGGTCAGAGTCCTCAACCATTAGCACCTACATTACCAGCCCAGGGCAGAGATCGCTCTGCTGAAAGTCACTTAAAAATGCACTTCAGGGCCTCCCTGGTGGCGCAGTGGTTGAGGGTCCGCCCGCTGATGCTGGGGACACGGGTTCGTGCCTCGATCCGGGAAGATCCCACATGCCGCGGAGCGGCTGGGCCTGTGAGCCATGGCTGCTGAGCCTGCGCGTCCGGAGCCTGTGCTCCGCAACGGGAGAGGCCACAACAGTGAGAGGCCCACGTACCGCAAAGAAAAAAAAAAAAAAGCACTCAAGTCACAGAGATGTTCTGCTTTTAGGAAAGCAGTTGAGTCCCCAGGTCCTCCAGGAGATCAAAGGACACTCTTTGTCCTTTAGTGAATAAGCTGTTAAAGAATAAGAGGAACAATTGGATTCTGAAGTGAGAGAACAATTAGGCACCAGCATCATTTCCAGCAGGTTGCACGCTGAACCATACTTAGAAACTGGAGAAAACCCAGCAGCACACATATGATTTAAGGAGACGGAGCATAGTTTGTTACTAAGAATGTAAAATACAGCTGGTTTTCCATTGCTCAGCCCAGAGTTCCCATGGACTTGTTCCCTGATTGGAATCTTTAAAGGAGCGCTGGTACTGAAACCAAGCAGGACCCTGTGGGACCCTCCTGGGTACAAATCCTTTCCATGTTCCCCATTTCTTGCTTGTAGGAAAAAGACTTCCGCCTCCTAGACCTTCCCTGAGTACCAAAGGGCAGGTTCAAAGAGTCGCTAATCAGGGAAGTGAGGGAATCCAGATAGAAAGGAAGAGCAATAAAGAAAGAGTGCAGCCATGGGGCAGGGTCCTGGTTCCTCCTCAAGGAATAGACATAAGCAATATCTTTGAGTTCTTCCACAAGAACTAAGATCCCCACCCAGGTGGAGGATGGAAACTTCAGGCTGAGCACAAGATTCCTGGAGCACCGCCCTGTTACCTCACCACCAACCAATCAGAAGAAAGTCACACACCCTGCAGCCCTCACCCCAGATTTTGTCTACAGAAACTTATCCCTGAAAACCATTGGGGATTTCATTTTTTTTTAAGCACAAGCCACCCATTCTCCTTGCCTGGCTCTGCTGTAAACCTTTCTCGGCTCCAAACTCCAGCGTTTCAGTTTGTTTGGCCTCACTGTGCGTTTAGTAACGGTGTGACTAGGAGACATTTTGCCCCTCCCAGAGTGTACCTCACCCTAACCATTACTGGGTGTTCTTGAATGGCTGACACAGTTCTGCCACAAGATACTGGGTACTGGCATCAAAGGGTCATCATCTGTCCAGGCCTAGTTCACCTAAACTTGAAGCAATGTTGAGCTTCTACTAGTGCAGCTGCAGGGAGAGGGAAGGATAGAATGTGAGGATTGCGAGTAAAGCTGTTAGGGAACCCTTGGCCGAAACTGCCTGCCTTGACCAGGCAGGATGATAACCACTTGCATGAGTTGTCTCAAAACAAGAGGTCCCAATAAGGAACACGGTGCTGCCACCAGAGACTAACCAGGAGAATTCGGGAGGGGCCTAAAGGAGGGAGGAGGCGCTAGTCCATATGTCTTACCAGCCTCCCAGAGTCCTTCGTGCTGGAATCCATCTTGGCTGAGAGATGCGCGTACCACCAGGAAGGACCCTAAGTCAGACCAAATGTGGGCCAAGCAAGATAATTGGCCGGAGACAACGCGGAAACTAACCCCATCACAATAAACCCCTAGACTGTGAGCCATATTGTTTATCACAATAAACCCCTAGACTGTGAGCCATATTGTTTATCACAATAAACCCCTAGACTGTGAGCCATACGGCAGAACACTTCTGGGTTCCCTCACCCTGCGGCTCTCCGCCCGGGGCCCCCTTCTCAATAAAGTCTCTTGCTTTGTCAGAATGTGTGTCTCCTCAGACAATTCATTTCCGAGTGTTAGACTAGAGCTCATTCTCAGGCCCTGGAAGGGGTCCCCCTTCCTGCAACAAAGTCAGAGGTGATAGAGGCTAGAAAGTAGGGAAGCTGTAGGTAAAGAGGGAAGAGAAGCCACCAGGATTAAAGGAGATAGTTCATATGTGGTTGCTGAAAGCTCGGGGTGACTCCTACAGCTGAGATAATTGCTAAGAATGTTATGTCCAGCTTCACAGTTTACACTTTAATTCCTGCCATCACCCCTGGGTGAGAGGTTCTGCCCATGCACACATGGTCTGAGGTTTTCCAGATCTCTTTGTCTTTGGCTGTGATGAAACTGGACACAGATCCTCAGGAGAATCTACTGACCTAAGTCCCCCAAGGTGGAAGGAAAGGATAGAATTACAAGCCTGGGAAAGAAGCCTTGGAAGTCCATCTTTCTAAAGTCCTCAGCAAAGCATTTTGTGTGAAGAGATGCTAAACAGATGCTGGTTCTGGAATTTTTGGAGGTGGGTGGGAGTTTTCTGGATCACCAGCTACAACAGCACTAATGATTACTTACTGTATACTCGCAGGGAGGCTGCCACATCAGCCGGTACCAGGTGCCTGCATCCTTCACCCTTCCTTGCCCCTCAGCTGAGCAGAAAACAGGGGTTATCTTTAAACTAGAGGCAGAAAATAACAAAAGCTTCATGTAACATGTTCACCTTTATACCATTAAAGAGAGAAAGACGGGAAGGAAGAAGAAAGGAGAGGGAAGGGAAGGGGAGAAAGGTATCCCAATAAATACCCTAATCCTACAACAGACCATTCAGAGCAGAGGTCCCCAACCCCTGGGCCACTGGCTGGTACCAGTCCACAGCCTGTTAGGAACCGGGCCGCATAGCAGGAGGGGAGTGGCAGGTGAGCCAGTAAAGCCTCATCTGCCGCTTCCCATCCCTCCCCGTCGCTTGCATTACCACTTGAACCATCACCCCCCATCTGTGGAAAAATTGTGTTCCAGCCCCTGGTGCCAAAAAGGTCGTGGAGCTTCCCAAACTCCCGCCTCCACCTCTCGATCATTTTCATAAGGAGGACTTTACTTTCCAGAAACTGAACATAACAAAAATAGATTAATTAGGCTGCAATTATTCCCATAACAAAAGGATCCCTGGCTTCATAAAAGATTTGACTATGGGGTTCATTTAAATAGAGCAATTTCCTTCTGTTTTTCAAATATGATTAGATTTACATGCAACTTCTCTCAGGCAAAATGAAGTCCAACTATAATGGGATTTTTCCAATATCTCTGTTGAATTACAAGTTGCCACAATTTATAAACTTCAGTGCTTCGGGGTTCAAATCACGGTGGCCCAGCGTTCATACATAACATGAAAAGATGGAGAGAGAACTGGACAGAGGGGCCCAGTGGCAGTCCTGGCGGCAACTCGAGTGGCCTTGGGCCCATCACATCTCCACTGTGTGCATCAGTTTCCTTACGTGTTACATGGCAAGGTAGGGCTAGATTCCTTCTCTGGATTTTTCAAGGTCCAGGAATCCGTGAATTATTATTCAAGTTCCTATTTGGGATTCCCCCTCCCTTGGATTAATTCAGAAGAACTGGAGGCACTGAAGGATGCATTTCCACTCAATAGAATTTACCTGCCAGGCTCTGAGTGCAAGTGAGACAGACATAAATGCCGTACGGAGACCACTTCCTGAAAGCTGACAGAGCATAAAGGACTATAAAAGGCAGGCTACAGGCAAAAGCAGAGAAAAGGTATCTCTACCTGGGTGATGGTAGAGTGCACCAGAAAACATCTAAGCTAATTCTTGAATCGGGGCAGACAAGGCAGAGCATGGGGGAAGGTTTCTAATGGAAACCTTAAACACAGTGTTAGCTCTGCCCAAGCGTTAACTAGTGAACCGTCCTAGCTTAACTCTTCAGCTTCCCAAACACACCAGCAAATCTTCTGATGAATCTTAAGGGAAAAAGTTTCCCCATAGATTTCTACCATCCCGGGGAGAGAGGTTGGAGAAATTTTCCCGTTCCAATAGCAATTATGATAAACTTTCTCTAACACTGTGTGAACTTCTAATCAAGGTCTAGGAAGCTGGATGCATTCATTTTAATGGATTGCTGGAACACTCTGAACAAGAGATCTTGCTAATAAGGCCTGAGTAAGATGCCGTGCATCCTTCTGAGCAGGAAAAAAAATCCTTGGGGTAACAAAAAAAAAATGCTTGGCATGTTAAGGCCAAATTCAGAGGAAAAATCACTCTGGAATCTCTGGTTTTCTCAAGTCACAATTTACAATCTACATTTCAAGGTCAATTGAACCACTTGATGGCCAATTTGGGGAAAAGGGAAGAGCTACATGAGGAATTATAAATGGGCATAAGGGTTCCTGACACCAACCAGATCCGCACAGCCACACTCGACTGAGTCTGTAATGATCTCAGGTCATTCCAAAAAGTGCAGGTCAAAGGGGCTCTCTGAGCACAGGGACTGTTGATTTAACACCTGCCTGGTGACATCCGCTCTGCTCACTCTGTGGGTGGACTTTCCACGTGGGGACCTGGCTCTAATGAGCTGTGAGGGGGGAATCGGGATTTAAAACATTTGTGGAAACCTGACCCTTCTCTGACAGACTGGGGATCCGTTTTCCATTCTGAAACATCCATCCTGTTTTAGAGACAACACCCTAGGGATTCAGTTGGCTCATGATTGGTGGAGGCATGAAAGGGACCATCATCCACAGAGATGGGGGAGTCATTCACGGAATCATCTGCGGGAAGGGATCAGGGGAAGGTGCCTGAGGAACCAGAGGAGAGAACTGGTCTCTGCCCACGTTCACACGTAATGCTTAGCACTGTGAATGGTTAAGGGAAGCCACAACTCTTTTGAATGTAGGGGGAAAACTCTATGTCCGAGTTTACACTAAACGCCTCCGTGGGTATTCAAATATGAATTTATTTGGCTAAATTCATTTGAGTGCCGTCATTTGAAGAGGGATAGCCAAAATGTGTGAAAGGAGTCAAAAAGTACAAACTTCCAGTTATAAACAAGTCATGGGGATGCAATATACAGCATGGGGACCAGAGTTAGTACTGTATTGTGTATTTTGAAAGTTGCTATGAGAGTAGATCTTAAGAGTTTTCATCACACACACAAAAAAGATCTGTAACAATGTATGGTGATGGGTGTTAACCAGACTTATTGTTTTGATCATTTCATAAAATATACAAATATTGAACAGTTATGTTGTACACCTGAACTAATATATTATTGTGTGTCAGTTATACCTTAATAAAAATAAAATAAAATCAGGCCATAAGAAGACAAACAAGTAAATAATATTACAGTACAAAAAGGGAAAACAAGGACTTCCCTGGTGGCGCAGTGGTTAAGAATCCACCTGCCAATGCAGGGGACACGGGTTCGAGCCCTGGTCCGGGAAGATCCCACATGATGCGGAGCGACAAAGCCTGTGCGCCACAACTACTGAGCCTGCGCATCACAACTACTGAAGCCCGTGTGCCTAGAGCCTGTGCTCCACAACAAAGAGAAGCCACCACAATGAGAAGCCCGCGTACCGCAACGAAGAGTAGCCCCTGCTCGCCACAACTAAAGAAAGCCCACGTGCAGCAATGAAGACCAAAAATAAATTTAAAAATTTAAATAAATAAATAAAAGCTATTTTAAAAAGGGGGAAACAAAGTACTGTATTAATACTTCTTAATTACACTACCCCATTTTTACAAAATGGGAAGACTTACATCTATTTATTGGTCTGACACAGTGATGAATAATAACATTACGGTTTAATAATGAATAAGAATAACAACTTTAAAAAATTAGATTTTAATTTTAAAGATATTATTCCCACTTAATAAAATATTTCATCACTGTACTAAAATTTGAATTTAGCAAATAAAAATATTACACTTTGCAAAAAAAAATTAAGAGTAGAGATAAGGAAAAGATTAAGTATTTTTCTTTAACTTGTCTACTCGCTGGGAAATTCAGGCATAGCAGAAGAGAAAGCTGGATTTCTAGAACTTGAAAAAATAAAAGTTACTAAGCCTTATCTTTGTAGAATTTGTCTTAAGATTACGAAGTGTTATAGCAATTGTCCCCAAATATTTGAAGACTGGAGTGGATGTGGCTGCATCAGAATCGCCAGGGACATTTATTAGAAATGCAGATCCTTAAACCCCATTTCCCAAGATTTGACTTTAGTGAGTCATTGGTAGCTCAATCTTCTCACTGCTCATTTGAGGAAAGTGAGCTGTGGAAACTATATTTGTCTTTCTTGATCAATCTCATTAAGTTGTTGTTGAGAAAGGCAGAGTGTAAGTGCATGTGAAATGATGCAGCTGGCTCAACACTGAGCCATGATCCGTCCAACGTTCTTTCCTGTGCTCTTTTTTTTTGGCCATTTGGAGGACTTCCTTCCTCTTAAGTCTCCTGCTTGTCTAGCTGAAATACCCAGTTACTTGAACGTCACATAGTCTGCCCCTGAACCCAAAGCAGAACCTGTGTTCTTGCATTAAACGCTACAGCTCAATGCTGCACTTCATCAAAGCCCGTGCTCAGCCACTACGCTCGCACGTGCCCCTAATACTTTGTGACACCCTATTACTACAGTGCCTTTACGAGCTTCAAGGAAAATTACATTTTAAATTATAGCATACAGGCATAATGGAAAATCTAATTGTAGCAATGACAGTTTATTTATCAATCATTTATTATTTTGATTTATAGGGTGCTCAACTTGATTTAAAGGTAGCTAATGTTTAAAAATCTCAAGGCACCCATACAACCACATACACATTGAAAGCAACAAAGTGAATAACTCCTGCTTTTCTGCAGCTCATCTTTCCCATTCCGAAGGCTGAAGCTAGAAGCACAACGAGGTCGATCCTGGGGACCTGCAGGCAGCATCTCAGAACGTCTTAATATCAAATCTCATTGATTACAGAACTTAGCAGTTGTAAACTGTCAATGTTAACATAGAACCAGGGTCCGTCGTATTAATATTTCTGCATCTCAAGTTCACAGAGCTTGAGAATTTAGAGGTAGAAGGGACTTCCAGAGGTGACCTGATCCCCACACCCCATCCTCCTCCTTCCTTCTAAGGAGGTGCCTTTAAGATTCTCCGAAAGAGGTGTATAGGTGCAGGTCAGTAGCCCTTCAAATACAACCCACTCCATGGTATAACTTCCCATGGCCTTGCTTCAAACCTTTCCTCTCTGCCAATCCTCCCTGGCTTTTGCTCTAGGCTCTGAGTACCTCTCTGACTCTCAAATTCATCCTTACTTGAGTCTGGTATGTCCTGCCAAGCCAGGCTCTGGTCCTGGGCCACCCCTTCCTGGGCTTAACTTTCACATCCCAGGGACGTATTCTACCTGACACTGGACTTCACCTTGCCCTGACTTGCCACTTTACTGTCCCCATACTGGCTCTGGAAGCTCTGAATGACCTCACCACGGAGCAAGACCCCAGTTAACAGTCTTGGGAAGTCTGAAGTCCCAGACTTGCAGTAGCAACTAAATCAAAATCCGAGTCTTCAAGATGGAGCTGTGCCTACAGGCCAACTTCAGGGGTCATAGTAGGATTTTCCAGAGCTTCCAGTTCAAGTCAGCACATACACACATGCCAGGCACCAAGCTTACCCGGGCCCTGCCATGAAGGGATTTTCCCAGACCGAAAGTGGTTCGAATCCCTGGTCTTCCACCTTCAAAGGCAATATTCTTCCCATTACACCCTACTATTCTCCAGTTCAACATATCCCACTTTATTTGCTTTGTTCAACCACCTTGTTTGGAAAAGGGCTTAGGTTCTCTAAGCTGTCACTGTGAGAACAGAACTCTCATTTCATTCTTCAGGGCTTTGATATTTATCTACTAAAGAGGGATATGATCTGCTTCCAAATATTAGAACACTTGGTTGTCAATAGAAGTCTAGTTTCCAAATGCCTTGATCGCTTATTAATCATCACTTCTTGAATGATGCTAAAATGGTCTGTAAGGACTCATCCTCTTCCCGCAGTGAGAGAGACTGATCTCTGAAAATAACTGGTGGCTGAATCATCTGCCTTCTTAAGCAGCATGTGGACCCCTCGTGATTCACAGCGGAACTCCCCTCGGTATATATTTCTTGCAATAAAAATGTAAAGGTTTGTAAGAATATGGGAAAATTGGAGCTCTTTGTATGCTGTCAGTGGGCATGTAAAATGGTCCACTCCTCTGTGCACAACAGTTCAGCAGCTCCTCAAAAAGTTAAACATAGAATTACCATATGACTCAGCAGTTGCACTCCTAGGTAAATAACCATTTTAAAAATGGGCACCCACACTGCTTTTTGTTTTGCAATGGATGATCATGAAATACTGAGAAATACAAATACTCCCCTCCTAAAAAAGGGAAAGACACGCTTTCCATTTATTTTCAACCAGAGATAACTGAGAGTATATTATTCGTCACATATATATGTATATAAAATTAAATTTATTCTACTAAAGTTAAAAAACAAAACAAAACAGGTGCTCAAACAAGTACATGTACACGCATATTCACACTGGCCAAAAGGTAGAAGCAGCCCAAACATCCATGAGCAGGTGAATGTATAAACAAATGGCGGCGTATCCATACCATGGAATATTAGGCAGCCCGAAAAAGGAACGAAATACTGACACATGCAACAACATAGATGAGCCTTTAAACGTTATGCCACGTGATAGATGCCAGACACAAAGGTCACATATGGTACAATCCCATGTACACAGAAAATCAAGAATAAATAAATCCACAGAAGCAGAACTCAGGTGGGTAGCTGCCAGGGGATCGTGCGGGGAGGCGCAGGATAAAATTGCTTAACTGGGACAGGCTTCATTTTGGAGTGACAGAAATGTTTTGGAGCTAGGTAGAAGTGGGAGTTGCATAACCTTGTGAATGTACTAAATGCCATTAAATTGTTCACTTTAAAATGATTAATTTTATGTTTGGTGAATTTCAACTCATTATTTTTTAATTAAGCACTAGATGAATTCACTCACCTTAGGATAATGAGCTCCACTGCTACTGTATGTCGTAGAGATCCTTTTGCTAGCCTTATTTTTGTCTTTTCGGCTGAGGTAAAGGGAGTCTCTAACAGGTTTTTAAAAGGCATTAAAACCTGCCCAAAGAGTCAAAGCCAGTGTCTTCCTCAGGCCTTGCACAAATGCAGCTGCTTTGAGCCTAAGTCTTAGGACCTGCCAGCAGGATGCAGACCTGGCCCAGTGAAGTTTGATCAGCCTGCCCTCAGGCCCAGGACTGGGTGGGTCATCGTTGGCCTAGAGGGATGTGCAGGGTATACAGGGGAGGTGCTGCGTCAAAGGCTAGTAGTTGTGCTATTCACAGAAGAACTGTAATTATGAAAAAGCGGCTGGTGGCTGAGTCCAATTCTTGGAGCTCCTGGATCTTAGATTCTAGTCTGGGACACAGACACTAAACCCAGTAACAACTCAGTGAATACGGAAGTTAGGTAAGTGTTCTTGACTAGAGAAGCTTGCTTTCTTGACAAGAAACCAGAATAATGTGCTAAATGGTGGTAGGGGAGTGGGGTGGCGGGTGGCATGAGTTAGGCTGGGGAAACTCTCTCTGAGGAGGTGACCAAGATTTGGGCTCAGACCCAAACACTGGGGAAGAGAATTCCAGGTGGTGGAACAGAAAGTGCAGAGGCTTGAATGCAAGAGTCCCTTGGGGGCAGGTTATTTCCCTCTCATGGCTGCTAAAAGCAAACATGTCACTCTACTCACGTGGACAATTGCTCCAACACAGAGAGGGAACGAAGCCGTGCAGATCTTGGGCACAATCCACCACGGACTTCACGACAAGAAGTAACTTGTGGCATCTCCTTCCTCTGATTATCAAGGCCAGCATGAGATGCTTTCATGGTGTTGGAGCCTCCTGGGGGGTGAAGCAGGAAGAGTCCATTCAGCAGCTGCTGTACCAGCAGGGGACGGATGCACACCCTCTAACTGTACAATTAAACCAAATCCCTAGCAGGGGAGTCTATGCCTTCACAGCAGCTACACAGCCAGGTGGGCCCTGTGCACAGAGACCCGCAGTGATGCAGAGACACGGCCATCAGGTGCACGGGGGTGTGAGCAAAGCCGGAAGGGGGCTGTGGGCCTCCTCGGCAGGGCAGGCCTGGTGGTCTGAGCCAGACGAGATGTCCTCCCCCTGCAGGCTGCATGTAGCCTGCCCCCAACATCAGTGAGAGAAAAGGATGCCAAGTGATCTGGGAAAGGCCTCTAAACACAGCTCTTTCTTCCATGTTCCATGCTTTTCATTTTCACAGCAGCAGGTGAACAAACCCTAGGCCCGCGGCGGCAGCAGCAAACCCTACTTTCCCAGATTTCCATGTCATGTTCTTATTTTAACCAAATCAGGCCACCTAGTTGGAAATAGCCTCTGTGTCACATCTGATCCCTGCTGGAGCGTTTCCACTGTTCCTGGGCGTGAGGCAACACCCCCTAGCTGGTGACCAGGAGCGGGGCGCGGGGGGCGGAGCAGGAAGGCCTGGCATTTCAGAACCAGCCTTAGGCCACCTGTGCGCACACGCAGCTGCTCTGATTTGCACCAGTTCAGGCACGCAAAGCCTCCTGTCTTTCAAAACGACTTCTCCATTGGAAAACCCAAGGGGAACTTGACCACCAAATGCCTTCCCAGGAACCCCATCCTCTACTCTAGTCTGTGTTTCTATTCATTTTTCTGGAAATCATCTCTTCCAGGAATTCTGCCTGGATGCCCCTCTTCAAACCGCCTCCTCTCTCATAACAGCTCCCTCCAGAGCAACACCATGATGAATCGATTTATGTTCTCCTTTTTTACTGTCATTTAAAAAAATGGGTAATGGAGGAAAAGGGTTCTTAATTAGACTGTTTCTCAAACTTAGAAATAAGAAACTCCTCAAAAGCAAGCAACTTATTTAACTAGTATTCTTGAGCCCTTTATTTAATATTAGATGCATTCATTTATTTGCCTTATTTAACCTCCACAACAAGCCTGCAAAGCAGATGTTTTCACTGAGTTTTAAGATAATGGAATTGGTCCAAAGTCACGCAGCTGGAAGTGTGCCAGCAGGGAACCTGATGCCCAGGCCAGCACGGTTTCCATATACCTGGCCTCCTCTTCCCTGATGTCTCCTTCTGTCCCGCTCATGTAGGTGCTAAGTAAACACTGATGAACTGGTAACAGAGAAATGTGGGCCAGGCTAGTTGACACCGGTTTTTAGAGTTCAGGAAAGAGAAACCACCATTCAGTTGCTAACAGCAACTCTGTCCTACCGGCTCATCCCACCTCCCCAAGGTTACAGGTCATCTGGATTTGTACTCAGTTGATTCTGAAATGCTTAAATTAGTAAAAATACCTCTTCCCCCTTCACATGATCTGAGACACACTGAGCTCTTGGCCTCCTGCTGAGTCCAGAAATGAGGAGAGGGCGTCAGCCCTGTCCCCCTGCAATCCCAACCAGGATCCTTGAATATCCCCTCAGCCACCTGGGACAGATGGGTCTTGAAGCCCTGGTACGTCTTCCAGGAGGGCCCTTTACCTCCCAGGCCTGGACCCCAAGGGGAGGAGGATTCCAGACAAAGCTCTGATCAGCAACCGGTCGTAGGGTTTGGTCCTTGATAACTAAGGTCGAGGAGCTCTTGGAGGCCAATTTCCAAGGTGGCACCAGAGGAAAAGCGGCTGAGATGGAAACTGGGTCCAATTAGTGGCAATTCTTCTTAGTGTCACCGCTTTGCCTTGCACTCTGCTTAATGCAGTGTCGACCCGTTGTACCACGCCAGCCAACCGCTGGGGGCGGTCAAGCTGTCAGCTCCAGTATTCAAAGGAAGATCAGATTTGGGAACAAAAGGTGGTGACAAGAATTCAAGGAAGAAGCTGTGACTCCAGACGTATTTCCGAGGACAGCGTTCAGCTCTGAAAGGGACCCTGGGAAGACCCAGCAGCCCCGCATCTCAGCATCGGCCTCCACCCGTCCTCTGACCCTAGTATCTGATCCTTGGTGCCCCCGGGTTTCTCTGAGGCACTTGGCAGAGAGGCAGGGGCTGAATAATGGGAGAAATGGGCAAACAGCACTGCCCCCCTTTTTTTTTTTTTTTTTGTGGTACGCGGGCCTCTCACTGTTGTGGCCTCTCCCGTTGCGGAGCACAGGCTCCAGACGCGCAGGCTCAGCGGCCATGGCTCACGGGCCCAGCCGCTCTGCGGCATGTGGGACCTTCCCGGACCGGGGCACGAACCCGTGTCCCCTGCATCGGCAGGCGGACTCTCAACCACTGCACCACCAGGGAAGCCCCAGCACTGCCACTTTAACTGTGATCGTGAACTTGTCATTTAGCTTCTCAAAACCTCCATTTTTGCCGTCCGTAAAATGGGACGAGCCATGACCCCTCCACTAGTTGGCTGTGAGATCTAAAGAGATCAACTCGTGTCAAAGAGCCAGCCCAGGGTCCAGCAAATGGGACATGCTTGAGAAATGTCATCTGCCTTCTCTCCAATTCCACCATCCTCATTGGACAAGTCAGAGACCAGCTAGGTTTGCCGAGAATCGGAGGAGGACTCCTCTTCAGGGGAGGTGGAGGGAACTGCAGAGGAGACCTGGACAGGTAAGCAGTGCAGAGGAGGCGGCTGTCATTAGGAGATAATTGACTGGAGAGAGGCCACACAGCCCAAGGTGAGCCACAGGGCACTTTACATATCAGTAAGGTCGATTATCAGGGGATGTCGGCTTCCCCGGTGCTGCTATTAACCTATATTGCTCTGATTAACCTTTCAGATGAAGAATCTTTCAAAAATAATTATATTAAAGCACAATTCTCTGTGAGTTTAAAATATGTGAATGTTCCATTTCCGTACTCCTGTGTCATCAGATAATGAACACCTGATTGCCCGGCTTCCGCGATGAGGTTTTTAATCAGAATACTTTCCTTTCTCTGCTGCAGGCTCAGGCCAGTCCTGGGAGCTGCGGAAGTGCATCTGGAGGGCAAGATTGGTAAAGGGGAAACAGATTTTGAGGAGAAGCAAAGGGCCACCCACTTGGGGTGTGTTCTCAGGTCCTGAGAGGGACCTGGGGAGGGGACCCTCCCCAATGCTGCTCCTACAACTTGTCCCTGAGCCTGGATTTTTTTTTTTTTTTAACAGAGGACACACTTTGGTTTCACAATGAGAGATTGGAGGTCAAGAGCAATCCCAGTAGAGACAGAGAACTGACCGGCTATTCACACATATTAATTCTGAGACGCAAGTGGCAGAAGCTGATTCTGTGCTGAGCGTACATAAGTGCAGGTCAGGGATACCGAGGTGTCAGAAACCTAAGGGGGGTGTTGGAGGACCAGGAAAGAGTGGAGACAGGACCAGAAAGAAGGGAAGGGTGGCGGGAGGCCGTCTTTGGACATAATTGGTTGACCTTGCCCATTCCTGTAACTGCCTAAGAGCGAGACAGGACACAGACACCCCTCCCAGGAGTCAGGCAGCCCCAGAGCTGTCACCCACCTGCCCTTTCACACGTGTAGCCTCCACCTGGCTGTGTGCTTGACCAGCGTCACAGCTGCAGTGTCAGCAGCCTCCACAGTCCAAGGCACCATTTCAGGGGCTGTTTCATTTTGGGTAGTTGAGATGCTGGCTTGCTTTCTCCTCTGCAGCGCCCACTGCCACAGGAGATTAACCTGTGCTCCTGAGAGTTTCGAGCTTCCAGAACAAAACCTGGTACATAGCGAGTCCTCGGTTTCACCTTATCCACAGAGAACAGTGGAAGTGAAAATGTGTGAAGCGGACACGAGAAACAGCTGAGGGTTTGCCCTTTAAACACAAACTCAAAGTAGGTGCTGGAGACTGTCCATCCTAATTTTGCCAACGTCAGATTTACTCCACAATCTCTCAGGGTTTCCCCCCACCAAGAAGCAACTTTCCAACTTGGTCACGCAAAGTCTTGGAAATGGGATTTCCCTCATATTCCATGCATCCACTCATATGCCCTTAAATCACAATCTTAACAGACTAAATGGACGGAAAATATTGCCCCTAAACACAGGCCAGAGAGATAGATGTGGGGGCCATCAAAACCGTGGACAACTCTAGACCTACGTCATAACAAGCATGCGTGATGGTTACTAATATCAACCCATTTCACAGATGAGGAAACTGAGTCACCAAGAGGTTAAAGAACTTTCCCAAGGTCACACAGCCAGTAGTGGCAGAACCAGGATTCATATCCAAGCATCTGGTTCTTAGAATATGTTTGTTTGTTTGTTTGTTTTTGCCATGATTCTCTACTGTGTAAAGAGGGCAGGTTGATAATTTAGTCCACAAGTATGGGCAAGACAGGAGCAAACCAAGGCAAGGACCCTCAGATGAAAGAGAGGTTCAGGTGAATGGGTATGACCTCAGTACAAGCCCTGTGGTCATAAGAAGTTGAATGTCAGGAAATGCTGGTAACCCAGAGAGTTAAACAGCAGGGTTGAGAAAGGACTAGGATCTCGGTAAGCTGGGGTCTCAATTCAGGCAAGAATTGTGTGGCAGGTACAAAGCCAAGGTCATCTCATGAACTAGCCTTTATCTCAAGATAGATGCCCAGAAAATGAACAACCAATTCTTCATGAAGCATATTGGAGATATAAAGGTGACAGGGTGGGCTTCCACCACCTGGTGGCGCCGTGGTTGAGAGTCCGCCTGCTGATGCAGAGGACACGGGTTCGTGCCCCGGTCCAGGAAGATCCCACATGCTGCGGAGCAGCTGGGCCTGTGAGCCATGGCCGCTGAGCCTGCGCGTCCGGAGTCTGTGCTCCGCAATGGGAGAGGCCACAACAGTGAGAGGCCCGCGTACCGCAAAAGAAAAAAAAAAAAAGGTGACAGGGTACCTGAAGTTTCTTATAGTTGAAAGATCCAGACGGCGAACAGAAGGCAAATACCAGGAGTTCCAAGGACAAACCTGGTAAAGCTACACACTGTCTCCAGGCCAAACTGGAGAGCCTGCCCATCAGAGAGGCAGGCCTGCATAGTGGTTAGGACCACATTCTCTAAGACTGAACTGCCTGCCTGGCTTCCCAGCTCCTCCACTTACTAGCTGTGTAGCCTCAGGCCAATTGCTGAAGCTTTCTGAGCTTCATTTTCCTCACTGGGCAAACAGGGCTGTTGTGAAGATTACATAAGTTAGCATAGGCAAGGCTTAGTTCAGTTAATGCCCACTGTATAGTCAGCACTAAATCATCCTGGGCAGAACAGGCAAAGAAACCAATATACAAAGGAAGAAAGAGAAGGGGAAAAAACAAACCAAACTCACACCAGCGCTATCTCAAATGCAGAAGTAACAACATGGTGCCAAACGCTTGCCACCATGGGTATAAAAGTCCCAGGCATGTTAGGAACTAAGCGATCAAATGCGAAAATATCAATAATACCTAACCTGGGGTGTTGTAAGATTACAGATAATGTAGACTGGGGGTAACAGACCCAGATGCCTTCAGGGGTTTGAAGAGGCAACAGTATAGGACAGCAAGTCTCCAGTTTGGATGTGCAAGTAACTTCTCGAGGGCTGGTTAAAACAAGGGCTGCTGAGCTCCACCCCCAGAGATTCTGAGTCAGTGTGTGTTGAGGGGGGTTGCCTAGAAACAGCACCTCTATCAATTCCCAGGTAATGCCCCAATGCTGGGTCCCGACCACACTGTGAGAGCCACTGGCCTAGAACAATAAGGAATGGTGAAACTGGAGCACTGAATATTGCCATGTAGAAATGTGGCCTCGAGTTACCAAATCTTCAGATGTTTGAAGGAAAAGTCTTAAGCCTGGAATTCTTTGTGCTAGAACCCAGGGCCTAGAATGCTCTGCAGCCCAAACAAAACATGGCGGCCCCTGTGTGACTCCAGGTAGAACATTCAGGAAGGGTGACAACATGGGAAGAAGTGGCCTGGGTCCGTGCAGATGGTGACAATGATGGGAGGAAAATCAGCCAGAAAGAAGGACAAGTGGGAGGCTGATTAGATTTAGGACTTAGATGCTCTGCTGCTGTTATAATGTCAAGAAAGTTGAGCAGCTTGTGTTTTTGTCTGAATTTAGAAGCAAGTCTTCTTGAAGACAGTATGTAAATGTGATAAGAGAAAAAAAAAAAGCAACCCTGAAAGCTGTAGATAATGTTCTAATAAAAAGAAAGAGGTGGCAGGGCAGGGAGAGAGAGAGATTGAGGAAGGGGGGTTAACATCCTAACCAAAGCACACCTGTCATCTTTTAATGAGAATTTCTGGGACGCCACGTTAGGGATCTGAGAGAGCCAAGCTCCATTAAAAAAAAATTTTTTTTAATTCTAACTTCCTTTTTTTTTTTTCCAGAAAGGTTTTCTGAACACCAAGAAATGCAAGAGTCTCAAAAATACCCCCAGAGATCCAGAAACGTGTTTTCATTTATGCAGGTTTCCCTGAATAGCACTTGCTAATGCAATTCTCTAATTGTTTAAAATATTAATTAAATGGAAGTACACATTTGATTTCTACCGGAATCCTTCCATCGAACCAATATCATCAGGCTTTTTTATTGATGATCTAATTTCCTGTTGTTTTTATGAGAAATATTACCCTTCTGACAGTCAAGGTCTTTGTGTTTTTAATACAAGACGTAAAAATAAAAATTTTTTCTCCAAAATGAAAGTTCAGAAGGGAAGATTTGTTCACATTTTGCTAATCAATTCGCTCAGATACACAGAAATCTCTATTTTGTGGGTTTCTTTTAAAATCTGCATCATTTAGACCAGTTGGAACTAAATTCCAATGATTTCTACTTACCCCTTTAATTGAACGTTTTGATTAAGATCAGCTCTACACCAGCTAAAGTCAGAGTCCAAACTACACACTTAAACATGCGGGTTGGTGACTGTTTCACGGTAAGGATTTTGTTCTGTTTGCCTTACGCTCTGTATTAACAGTTTGGTTTGAAGGTACAGATGCAGACCTCAGGAGTTTCCTTCCAGAAGTGGGACTTGAAGGCAGGCACAGAAGACGACGCCCCCAAACCCCCATCAGGGAGCTATTTGTAAGTCGAACCAAGGGGTCTGAGAATCCGGTACCACTAGTTTTAGGAGATGGCAAACGATCCGTCCTCCAGGTATCAGAGGACACTTTAAGGTGTGAAGAATCGATTACCCTCAGTATTCCCCAGCGGATAACGGGGAGTTTGGTTAAATTCAACCAGTGCCCTCATTATGAGCACACTTGGGTTGTGTAACAGACCCAAGGGCAGGGTCTAAGAATCACTGACTCTCAAAGTGGCCTTAAAAGTCATCTCATCCACACAGCTGTCTGTCTCTTTTGGATTGTGACTTATGCCGTGAACACATTCTGAGCCCCTTCCTACTCATTAAGTTGACACAGGTGCGGCTGTATTGTAATCTCTGATTCACTTAATTACCTATGCTGTGCTCAAGATCCAAGGCCATATACATCAATCGACTCTTTTTTAGATTCTTTTCCCAAATTCCTAACAGTAACACAACATTGGGAATCAACTATACTCCAACAAATTTTTTTTTTTAAATCCAAGGCCACAGTGACTGTCTCCACAGGAATAAGATTTCCGGGGGCTTCCCATCCCCTCAACATGCATGCTGCCTTCATCAGCTCTCCTGGACACTCCCATCTTCATGGAATGTTCTCCACGCCAAGCCAAGAAGCCTTCAGAGTGGGCCATAAACCCAAATCATGGCCATGGGTGTCTCCTGTCGAGGCGGTATCCATATCTTCCTTTCCTCCGGGGCTCAGGTGTCAGTAGAAAGAATCCTTGAAAACACCACCTCCTGGTCTTCAGTCTCCTACCTAGGAAAGATGGCATGGCCCCAGCAATGCTTCTCCCCTCTTCCCGCGTAGATTTAAAATGACAAAGCTCATAGTACAAGATGGTAAATGTCACCTTGTGGCAAAGATAGTCAAGCTCTAGGAATCCGGTGCATCTTCCTCTTGGATGCTGGCTAACTCCATCAATGAATGAGAGCTTAGAGGTGGAGAAGTGACTGGCCCTGGGGCTCAAATGGGGAGTAGAATTCTGCGGAACATTAGGATGGGAAATGATCAGCTTCCTTACTTTTGCAGTGAAGAGACTGAAGTCTAAAGTGGTGCAAAACAGACACGGCTCTCATCCTTGTTGTACCAGTTACAAGCAGGGCTACCTCGGGAGGACGGCTGCAGCCTCTCTAACTGTATTTACTATTCAGCAAAATGGGGAAAATGATCATCGCCACGTAGGGTCATCGTGCAGAAGAAACAAGAGTGTCCTTGTGATGGACCCCAAGCACTCTGCGCATGCAGGAGACGCTTACAAAGGCAACTCCTTTTTCATCCGCTTATCTTTTCTTATCTTTTCAGTCGGGGCACCAAGCAGTAAAAAGACCATCTCTTGGAAGCCAGATTTTGGAGCTAAATTATGGTACCTGTGCTATTTCACCTTTCTGAGCTGTGACTTCCTTGCCTGCAAATGGGAGATGCGAGGTTCACCTCACTTACTTGACACACAGCGCCAGCACAGGGTGGGCACTTGATCAATGTTTATTCTTTTCTCCTTTGAGCTCTTATCCTGGCTGTGGTATGCATCTCTATGTAACCTTGGGAGAGTTATTTAACCTTTTTGGATATGAATTTTCCTACTCATAAAACTAGGGGATTTGACAAGATTCTCTCTGAATTTCTTTCCAACTCTTACATTCTATGATTCTGTGACTTTGAGCCACCCAAGGGATATGGTAATGGGTTACGTTACACAAAAGGCTCTGTAATATGATGAGCTGTAACACTGGCTTCCAGCAAACTCTCCCGCTCTCCCCAGCAGAATTCCCTATTGTTCTGCGTGTAATGAATAATCCAACACAACACATGCTCTGTCTGAGCCCTGCCCATGTCCACACTCGGGGCCAGCCAGAGGCAACACTGTAAGGCTGAAGAAGGCTGCTGTCAACATCTCCTCTTCCCCCGGCAATGCCCCTGCCCAGGTGAATGTATTCACTTACTTGACATCACCCACCAAGGACAGCATCTCATGCTCTGACTACTTCCTGCTCCCACAGCAGCCTCAAAATTCCCCATCCTTTTGTTCCATTCCTTTGGGACCCAGTGTGCTTCCTGTTCATGTGATGAAATGATTGATTTAAGTACATATCACTTGCTTTAAAAGATACAAAGGTGAACAGGACAGAGTGCCTCTCCTCAGGAGCCTTCAATCTTAAAGTGAGGGGGTTCTGGGGCTTCCCTGGTGGCGCAGTGGTTGAGAGTCCGCCTGCCGATGCGGGGGACACGGGTTCGTGCCCCGGTCCGGGAGGGTCCCGCATGCTGTGTAGCAGCTGGGCCTGTGAGCTGTGGCCGCTGAGCCTGCGCGTCTGGAGCGCTCCGCAATGGGAGAGGCCACAGCAGTGAGAGGCCCACGTACCGCAAAAAAAAAAAGTGACGCACAATTATCAATTGGAAAACGTCAAATACAAAAATGAAAATAAAGAATGTTCTTTTAGCAAAGGAAGAGAACATTACTCCCTGAAGTGAGAAGGGAGGGCTTTTGAAAGGTGGCATTTGAGCTGAACTGCAGGTGCAGGTAGAATCTGGTAAACAATGATGGAGAATAAGAGCATTATGGGCAGAGAAAAATTATAAACAAAAATATTAAGTCAGAAAGTACACGGTGAGTTTCGGAAACCGAGAATAATCTGACTTGGCTGGGGTGCATGGAAAGAAGCAATGCAAAAGGTTGCAAGGCTTGAAAGCCTATCATGAAGTGCCTGGGAAGCCAAGGAAGGATTTTTTCCACAGACAATGGAGAGCTGTTGAAAGTCACGGGGCGAGGGTGTGTCTGGGGAGCAAGGGTGGAGGGGCAGGTCAGAGATTTCCGTGAGAAGCTTAATCCCGGAGCTATGCTTGGGAGGACCGGAGCAGAGACATGCGAAGGAGGAGGCAGGCCAGAAGATGTGTAAGGGATCAGGGGAGAGAGGATGAGATCTGAGACTCAAGGAGCAGCCAGGGAAATGGAGACGGAAGCGTAAGTGGGAGAATCAACACTCCTGGGCTGTGATGACACAATGAGGCCAAACGTGTGAGAAAAAGAGACAAAGGATCAACACCTTGATGCCCAAAACACAGAAAAGGGAAGTCAGACAGAAGACTGGGTTTGGGTGGGAAGACCGTGAATTGGGTTTGCCAGACATTGAGTGTCGAGGCCCTTGGGGTGACCAGGAGAGGTGTCTGGGCCCGAATTCCAAAGAGGAGCAGGGCTGAAAGCCCAGATTGGAAAGTCAGCTGAGCACAGTGAAACGGCAGCAGAAGCCAGGAGATTGATTAAGTTTGTAACGCATGCATTGCGAGAGAAGGGATGGGCGCCAAGCACCAGGCCTTGGGGAGAGCTACACGGACGAGGCTGAGGGAGGAAACAGAGAAGGGGTGTGGGCACACGGCCAGAGGAGCACCGTGGAAGAGCAGGAAGCAAGGGAATTCCAGGATGGGTCAGGGCTGGTGGGTCTGCTTCCAAGTATGTCTTCACTTTAATCCAGAAATAGTGCCTTATCCTGCAGCTCCTGGGTTCCTCTGCTGGGGCAATTACTCAGGACAGGCAGCCCTACCGCCCCTCTCCTGAGAGACTCAGCCTTGCTCTGGCTCAGGTGGGAGTCCCAGCCTTTGTCAGCCCCCATAGAACAACTCTGTGGGTGTTCCCATCGAACAGCTTTAGTGGGTACAAAGAGAGAGTTTCCTTTCAACAGAATCCCTCCTAGAAGACCATAGCTTTGTCTGTAGGAAGACTTAGTGCCCACAAGGAGTAGGTGAGGCGCTGCGGAGAATATTCATGAGCAGATGGGAAGACATCAGAGGGTGAACGGAAGCTGTTCTGCATAACAGAGGGGGAAAAAATGAGAAACTCTTGAGGGCAAGCTGGAACGGAGAGGCTGAGGTCCTGAGATGGGAGTGGAAATGAGGAAAAGGAATCTACAAGCTACAATAAGGCTGGGCCCCGGGGATGGAGGTGGGCTGGTGGGCAAAGGACATTTTAAGAATTGATATTACGCAGAGGAACCTTAAATGCATATCACTAAGTGAAAGACGCCAATCTGAAAAGGCTATCCACTGCATGATTCCAATCATATGACATTCTGGAAAAGGCTAAACTAAGGAGACAGTAAAAAGACTCGTGGTTGCCAGGGGATGGGTCGGGCAGGGGATACACAGGCACAGCACAGAAGTTTTTTAGGGCAGCAAGACAGTTCTTTACAATACTACAGTGGTGGGTACGTGTCAGTATCCATTTGTCCAAACCTATAAATGTACACCATCAAGAGTGAACACTGAGCTTCCCTGGTGGCACAGTGGTTGAGAGTCCGCCTGCCGATGCAGGGGACACGGGTTCGTGCCCTGGTCCGGGAGGATCCCATATGCCACGGAGCGGCTGGGCCAGTGAGCCATGGCCGCTGAGCCTGCGCGTCCGGAGCCTGTGCTCCGCAACAGGAGAGGCCACAATGGTGAGAGGCCCGCGTACCGCAAAAAACAAAAAAAAAAACAAAACAAAAAAGAGTGAACACTAATGTAAACTATGGACCTTGGGTGATAATGACATGTCAATGTAGGTTCACCAGGTGCAATAAAGGTGCCACTCAGGCGCTGGGTGTTCATGGTCGGGGGAGCTCGATGGGGAGAGGGATGCATGGGAACTCTGACTCTGCTCCACTTTGCCAGGAACCTAAAACTGCTCTAAAAAATAAAACCTAGTTAAAAGGAAAAAATTGATATTGCTTCCTTGCAATACTTGTTTACACTGCTGCTGTGTAAACCTCTCTTCAATCAATTCTTTCTTCCCTGTCTCCCAGCCCTCCCCCACCGAGACTTTATCAGAGTGTACTGAAGCCAAAACGTCCTTGGCATACATGGGTTTCTTTTTCTTCTTCTTTACTATGTGAGAAACTAGTGAAGGGGCTAAGTTTTAGGCACAGAGATAATCCTTGCAAGCCCGGAATCCAGGGGACAGAGGGGACTAGGAGAGTCCAAGTCTTAGAGAAGTTACGGAAGTTGCGGGAAAGTTTGTGTTTTCCCCAATGCTGGAACTGGAAGGGTCAGGCACCCCTACTCAGACCTCAAGCCCAGGGAGTCCCCACTGACAGCCTGGTTCCATCTGGAAGGCTCCAGGCTGGCACAGTTCATCAGCGCTGCATCTTACAATTGCTGTGATTCTGGAGAACAGGCTGGAGTAGAGGAAAGGGCACCACGTGAACTGGGGATGGGCAGACAAGTCCCTTATCTGAGCTCTGCCATGACCACCAGCTTTGACCCTGACCAAGTGCTTAGCTTTCATGGTCCTCTCTGCTCTAACACTCTCCACTTCTAAATCAGGACTTCCACCTTTCTTTGACACTTCCAAGAGAAAAACACGGTTGGTAAGCAAGTGAAGCAGGATGCAGTCAGCAGGCTTCCCCACCACCGGTGTTATTGAATGCCAGCCTGTACAGCATCTCCCGCCAGAAACACAGGGCTTCCTTCGCTTAAGTGGCAAACACGGGTCCCACCTGCCCACTCTGGAGGGCTGACGGCGCTCCCAGTTCACCCTGGACCGCTGCAGCAAGTGATCACCTGCGGGCCCCTGCAGCTGCCCGGCAGGCTGGCCAGGGAAGAGCCCAACATCCCTCTGCGAGGCCCAGGGCAGCAGCAGCCCTGTAAGCACTGTGCATGGCGAAATGATCTTCCCCGACTTTCATTAATCTCTCCAGGGCCCCCTGAGGTCAGAGATGTTTAAACAGCAGTGGAGGTGGAACCTGCTCACCAGGCCAGCTCACTCATCTAACTCCCCCAGGGCTGCAGCCGTCCTCAGTCATGGCCAAACCACCAGGTGAATGCACGGTGAACAGCAAGGTGTGCAAATATTTGGCTTTATTCTTGATCAAATAAATCATTTTTCCTTGCCCTGAGCTCTAGGAAAACCCAGCAAAGCTCCTGGACCTGCCCAGGACCAGAGATTTATGCACATAAAACATACCCTGCTTAAAGGAAACTCAAGGCTGTAGAGGAAGTCCGTTTTTCCACACACACAAATTACAACTAGGATCTCACAACTTTGCTTTTCCAGACACACATCTTCGCAAAGCATGTCAGCCTTTGCAGAGCAATAGGTGATGTGATGCAGGGAAATAAAATCTCTTTGTGTGATGGGCTAACATGAGGTTTAGTCTTCGAAACGGCTTTGCCATAGTTATTCGGGGCCATGTCTGCCATGCGGAAGCTGCTCAAGGATTTCACGTTTTCCACAAAGTCCTGAGTCCTGGACCCGCGGCAGTTGGTACAGCACAGCTTTGTCCCCTCCCTGAAGGAAAACCAAGGCCAGCGTTCCTGGGACACCCTGGCAACCAGAGGAAGCCCTGCTGTGCTTCTCACATGGTGTTCTAGATCCTGGCGCCCGTTTTGATTCCTTCCAAATGACACTAGGGGAGCTAGGGAACAAGGGGAAGACGTTTAGTCAAATTGCTTTGTGGGCTTCATCTTTACCAATGGTGTGAGATGACTTACTCCAAGGAAGTTCCACTGTCGTCTATTTTGTGCCACCACCTTTGATTGAGTGGGTTTCTGTATTCTGGGTCAGTCTCCTACTCCTGTTTCAGAGTGTACAGGGCAGGCACTGGGTGGGAATTCGTGTGCTTTGTATGATTTTTTAAATCCCAGCTCTTCCTGTTTTCCCAAATGGATAGTGCGAGCCTGCTGCCTCGGCTTCCTCCTCCCTCTTCTGGACTCTAGAGAAGCAAACGGCAATGACCCACTGCCGAGCAGACACCAGCACGTACGGGTCCAGCCTAGGTGTGGGTAGCCTGTCGTTGGCACCAACATAATGAAACCACCCACCAAAGCAAGGACTCCCCACACTTGACACAGGTCTGGTCCACGATCACCGCACCAGGGACAAACAGGATCTTCTCTTAGGCTGTGGTTTTAGAATACAGCACGCATCTTACTTGGAACTTACCATTCTCCACCATGAACCTCCAGCATCCTCAAACACAAAGAGCTGCTTGGGATGCTCAGATCACTTTACTACGAGGAGATAAGAAGCAGGACATTGGGCCAGAGCCTTCCTTCTCATGCACGTTTAATCACTGGTGTCATAGGACTGGCACTCTCCAAGAGAGACGAGTCCTCTCTCTCCAGACCACAGACATTCACCCAGGTTCTCACACTTAAAGTTACATTGCCCCATCTATTTCTCAGGCCCCATCCTTGTGATAAATCTGTCAGAGCTGAGTCTCTAGATCCTTCTCTGACTGGACTCATGCTCCTCCACCAATTCTCTTCACCTCTTGCTTTCTCTACATCCTTACTCTGGTCTCCTCCAAACCTTTTCTCAGACACCTCATGTCCGCCTCGGGGCCAGTGGGGCTGCCTAGCTTCTTCCCTTTCAGCTTCCTTCTAAGTCATTACAAAGTGCCCATGCCCCAAACCCACACTGGCTGCAGCATACTTAAACCATGTCTAGCTACTCCAAAAAAGAGAGGACGGTGATACACCTACAACACATTGGGGAAAGTACACTGATAATCCAGGACAAGTATGGTCATGGTGGAGACAGGAGGATAAGATCTGTAATTATTGAGCATCTACTATGTGCCAGATACTTGTTTAAAACCCTTGGGGCTTCCCTGGTGGCGCAGTGGTTGAGAGTCCGCCTGCCGATGCAGGGGACATGGGTTTGTGCCCCGGTCCGGGAGGATCCCACATGCCGCGGAGCGGCTGGGCCCGTGAGCCATGGCCGCTGAGCCTGCGTGTCTGGAGCCTGTGCTCCGCAACGGGAGAGGCCACAACAGTGAGAGGCCTGCGTACCGCAAAAAAAAAAAAAAACCTATTCTTCTTAGACCTGGCAACAAGCAAGTGAGTTCAGCCATGTTATCTCTATGCTACAGCGAGGATTCTGAGTCTCGGTGACGCTTAGGGAGCTGCAGAAGACCGTGCACTAGCCTGACCCAGGTCTCTCGGACTCCTTGTGAGAAATTTCAGCTCACGGATGGGGCGTTGGGCCCTCCTCCTCCACTTGACTCCCTGCAGTTTTTCCTCCTGCCCCTGTCAAGTCATGCCTTTCATTCAGGTCAGAAATATAAATTTAACATCCCACAAAATCTCTCACTGGTGGAGGTGGACACAAGGAGCAAACATGAGAAAGCTCACTCTTGAACTTTATATTTTGAAATAATTATAGATGCACAGGAAGTTTAAAGATAGCACAGAAAGTTTCCATAGACCCTCCACCCAGTTTTCCCCCATTTGAACCCATAAGATTTTATATGCAGTAATTGTGCTACTGGTCAATTCTAAATATATCCTAATTTCCATTAAGATTTCTTCTTTGTCCCATGAAATATTTCAAAGCACAATTTTAAATTGCAGACATATGGAATTTCTTAAACTTATTATTTTTTTTACTGATGTCTAATTTAATTGTATTGTAGACAGAAAATGTGGTCTTATGCTATTTTTGATATTTTCTGAAATTTGCTTTATGGCTTAGGACATGGTGAATTTTTGCAAATGTCCGTGTATACTAGAAATAAATATATAATCGCTAATTATTAGGTACAGAGTATGCCCTTTGCATCTTAGAGAGCTTCAGAAGATATTTAAATAACCTATGCCCTTATAAATTTTTGTCTGCTTGACCTAATACCACTAGTGATACAAAATCCCCTAAAATCATTATGGATTTGTCCAGTCACCTTGTAACTCAGTCAGTCTTTGCTTTTATATATTTTTGAGACTATTATTATTTCCATTTTTATATATTTCTGAAGAAGTGTTACTTTTAACATCCCATAGATGCCATCATTATGCCTATTATTCTCTTTGCCTTAGAAAGCATTTGTCCAATGTTAATACAATAGCTTTCTCTTGGTTAGAAGATGTCTTTTTCATCCTAATATTTTCAATCTCTCTGTGCCTTTGGGTTTTAAGTTTGTCACTTGTACACTGTGATGGACTTTTCTTTTTTTATTCAATCTCTCAATATCTGCCTTTCAATATATGAGTTGAGGCCATTTACAGTGAGTATACAAACTGATTTTTATATATTCATTTTTACTATTCTATAATATTTTGTGCTTTCTCACCATGGTTTTTATGCTTCTTAATGTTTCCTTTCCTATGTTCTTATATTAATCAATTTTCCTTTATACTTTTATTTCCCTCAGCTACTTAGAAGTTACATATCCAGTTTCTATCTGTTCACCCTCAAAAATTTAACATGCCTACTGGGCTAAACAAGATCTAAAGTTAATCAGTATCTCTACCCTCCTCCTAAACAATTAGATGGACTCAGAACTCTTCACTGCGATCAACCCCATTCGTCACCTCGAGGTTGTAGACCCGCATTGTAATTCCTTCCTTCAGGTGTGAGGCACGGGATCTGTGGTCGCCACGTCCCCTGATGTGTGAAGCTGGTCGGAAAGAATAAAATCAACACGCAGAGAGAAACTGAGATGAGAGACAGGAAAATTCTGACAGAATTTGAAACCCTGGCTCCAGTTGTTGCCAAACTTGAGCTGCAACCTTGCCCTTCCTGTGGTTTACTTAATCCAACTGGGAAGAGAGCTTTCTCCATCAATCTTAGACCAAATGTCCTGGGCTTCCATCTGATTGGACAACTCCAGTCACATGTCTTTTCCTTAACCAATCCTCTCCTCATAGGGGCGAAGTTTTACTGGGTTAATTGAGGACGTGGAGAGTGGTATCATTTTCTCCTGGATGACATGGGCCACATGGGGGAATGATGGATCTCACACACACACACACACACACACACACACACATAAATGAAATCCTAAGCCAATCAGTCAGGAGTCACCTGACCAGGACTAGTTAGGTAGTAGGCCTGACAGATTCCTGCCATCCCCTAAAGGAAAGTGACCTTGCAATAACCAACCCACTCTTTTGCCTAGCATAACTTCCTTGTTCCTGCTCCCTTCTGCCTATGAAAGTTTTCCATTATGTCCAGCTCCTCCAAGTTCCTTTTTGTTAGATGGGATGCTGCCTAATTTGAATCAATTTTTGCTCAAGTGCTTAACATTTTTAATATGCTTCAGTTTATCTTTGAATAGGTAGAAGTCAGGCTCTGAGTCTGCTGGGGCAGAAGGATGAGTCCCTGATGGAACATGCAGCTGGCAGCAGCCCTCAGTGCCCACCTCAAGAACTCGTTAACAGGAGACAGAAGGACACTCCTTCCTTGCTTAGTCATTGGAGTTTGGGTTTTTCTTTTCTATGTAGACAAATCAAATCCCTCCAATACAGACATCATCAGCCTATAAATCGTGGAAACTCGAGAGTAGGGAGTGGAAGAAAGTGCCAAGGGAGAGGAGATAGGAGAGGACAAAGGGCCCGAAACACCTGTATTTAATGGACAAACAGAGGAAGAGATGCTTGTAAAAGAGAGTGAAGAAGAGCCAAGATGAGATTGTTGAGAATGAAGAGGGTAGATGTCCAAAGAGGGCCAGAGCAGGGTGTAGGGAGATGAAGCCCTCCCTCTGTTGTGGGTTCCTGTTCAAGGGGATGAGTGAAGAAAGGGCCTCAACAGACCCCAGGGATGAAGAGCTCAGATCCCCCACAAGCCAAACACTTCAATGTCAGGAAGCCTTAATGGGTAGAAATCTTGTCCTTATACGAAGCTGAAATCTGCCTTCCTGTGATTTCCACCCATAGCCTCCTGAAGACACACTGAATAAAATCTCACCCTTGACTTCAAGACAGCCCTTCTAAACTTTGAAGATGACATTCTTGTGCTTCTCTCATCCCAGATGAAGATTCTTTAATTAACTCTCAAATATTCATCACATTACTGGAATCCCAGGTCTTTTGCAATGCTGGTTCCCCTCTTCTAAATGGACTTTACCTTGTTAATATCCCTGAGTAGGCACAAACTAAGACAGGCTGAGTCCTGCAGACCATCACCTCCCTGGACTGGCACTGTGCTCCTATTAATACGGTCACCATGGCATGGGTTTCTTCTGGAGCTCATCAGCTGGTAGCCTACATTGAGCTTGAGGTTTCTGTTAAGTCAGCTCATCCGTCAAAGACAAATATGTTGACATCTTTTCAAATGACATCCAACCTCTGCAGAAGTAGGCAGAGAGATTAGATCCCAAAAGGCAGTTCAGAGATGTCCCCTGACAGCACTGGGTTAGAAATCAATTTTTTTTTTAATAAATAAATAAATTTATTTATTTATTTATTTTTGGCTGTGTTGGGTCTTTGTTGCTGCGCACAAGCTTTCCCTAGTTGAGGTGAGTGGGGGCTACTCTTCGTTGCGATGCGTGGGCCTCTCATTGTGGTGGCTTCTCTTGTTGTGGAGCACAGGGTCTAGGCACGTGGGCTTCAGTAGTTGTGGCACACGGGTTCAGTAGTTGTGGCTCACGGGCTCTAGGGCACAGGCTCAGTAGTTGTGGCGCACGGGCTTAGTTGCTCTGCGGCATGTGGGATGCTCCCGGATCAGGAATCGAACCCGTGTCTCCTGCATTGGCAGGTGGATTCTTAACCACTGTGTCACCAGGGAAGTCCCTAGAAATCAATTTTAAGCTCTCATCTATAGTTTCAGGGTGAAGCAGCCCTTAGATGACTCCAGCATCATTAGCAAAGCAAATGGCACATGTCCCACAACCATCCAAGCATCTGAGTTGCCTACTTCCCTTTGGTGACAAAAACAATTGGCATTAAAGAGTTTCAAGGAATGGTGCTGGGGCAATAGGACACGAGATGCTCTAAAAATGTCTCCTTCAAAACCATATTCACAGAAACTGGAAGAAATTCTAGAGGTTTACCTAAAGAGATTTACAGAGGAATGAAAAGACCACCGATTTCATAATCAAAAGATGTGGATTGGCTTCCTGGCCTTACTACAAGGGAAGCTGTGTCATGGGCACACTTAATCCCTCTCTTGGCCTCGAATCCTTTATCTACAAATAGAGATCATAATATCTGCTTCGTAGCGCCTTGTGAGAACTAGGAATGATGAGAGCACCTGATCCAGTGATAACCGCTCAGCAGATGGTAACCATATTAGCCTTATCTAAGCCAGCCTTCAACCTGGGCGAGAAGTCACCTCTACGATATCCACACTTCACGAAAAAAACCTTTCGGAGTTTCTAGTTCTTAACTCATACCCGTCATTTCTTAAGTCTTCTGGAAATCCATTTTCCTGAACCGGCCATAGAGCTCTGGCAGGGGCCGTCATGCCTTCAATATTACAAACGACAAGGCAGCCTGGCCACCTCCCCCCAGGTTCCTGTCACCCCCGCATCCTCAGACGACGCCCATTCATCTCTGGGAAGTCCAAAGCAGCAGCTCCCCACTCTTCCCCCCACCCCACCCCGCGCCGGCTGAGCTACGAAACTGCCAACAAGGCAAATCAAGAATTCATTAAAGAGCTCGGCTTCTGGGAGTTTCCAGACTATAAAAACAGTTTAGCTCGCATTATTCATACGATCCATGAAGCCCAAGATAAAATCAGCAAGGCAGCCGACAATTCTCTTTGTGGATTTGATTTGTCCATGAAAGAGCCACAGATGAAGAAGTTTCATTCGGAGAGTGATTCCAATAAGGATTTGATGGGAAAGTGATGCTCAGATTCTAATCGAAGCAGGCAAAGGTGCAGTAGCCCCCTCCGTGGTGTGCTTCCGGCAGGTCTCAGCATCCAAACAAGTCAACCCAAAGCAAAAGGCTTCCGCAAGCCTGAAAGTGCATGAGAGATCCACTCTTTCAACCTAAATGCTAATCTTCATTAAATGCTAATATTTTTTAGGACCTGACACATTTTGCCTAACAAGCATTTCCGCCTCTAGATAAAGTATGTAAATAAATCAGGAGTCACTCTTCACTTCTCACTTTCCTCACCTCCTACATGCAGTCCGCCAGCAAGCACTATACTCCTTACTCCCAAACAACGTCCTGCGGCTGCCACTTCTCACCACCTCACCTCCACAGTCTGAGAGCATCTCCCCAGCCGTGTGCAGTCACCTCCTGGCTGCCTCTGCTCTTGGTTCATTTCACACCCAACTCAGAGTATGTTGTCAAGAAAACCAGCCTCGTTCTTCAAACCTTCAGGGTTTCCCATCACCCTGAGAACAGAATCCAGTTCCGCCGGGGTCCTCGGTGCCCCAGTGGCCACCTCTCCCCCCCTCCCGTCTCACCTCCTGCCACCCGCTTCCCCTGAAGCCCGTGCTACCTTGCCCACCTCTCTGCCCCCCAAACACGTGGAATCTTTTCCCCTTTGGGACCTCCGCCTTTGCATCCCTTCAGCTTAGCACCTTCTTCCCCCAGGTCTCATCAAGTCCTGCCTCAAATGTCACCTCCTCAGAGAAGCCTTCCTGGACCAGCTAACCAGACCCTTCCCAACTCTATCAATCCCTGTCTTCTTTGATATGCTGTTTTATTTTCTTGTATGTCTCCATTTCCTTGCCATGATCTGAAATTAGCTTATCTGTCTGTGTTTATTGCTGATGTTCTGAGACCCTCCTCACCTCTGGAAATGAAAGACGCAGTAGAGCAGGAACATTTTCTGTCTTGGCCTCATGGCTTCCCTGGGCCTTGGGGTGGTACCATGCAGCGGTGGAGAGATGAGCACTAGGGTTGAAACTCTGCGAGTTCGGATTCTACACCCATCATTTAGTGGCTCTGATACCCCTCTGCTTTCAGGTCCCATTAGTGCTTCAGCCACAGCCCCAACTCTTTGCAAGGATGTCTCTATCCAATCCTTACTGGGGCCTCATGAAATAGGCAGGAACATATTATTAGCCCATTTTATATGAAACAACCTGGGTCTCAGAGAGACAAAGTCCAAGTTCACAAAGCTATTCATCAGACAGAAAAGGGAAGAACCAAAGCCCAGGAGATGTGGGCTCGTGGTTCCATGCCTGGCTGTTCTTAGGATATTCCCATTTCCAAGCCCCAGAACATCCACTGAGATGGGTGCTGAGGACACAGAGATGGATTGGACATCAGTCTGTCTTTGAGGAGCTGACAGGTCTGGAAACAGATCTGTCATTGGGCCGGGCTTCGGGGAGCCAGGCACAGGGGCTGGGGGCAGGGCACCTCACTGGGAATGTGTGGTGTTAGGAGAGGCTTCCCATTCCAGCTGAAATTTGGATTTGGCAAAAGGTATCAGGGGAGAGAATGCTGTCCCAGAGAAAAGAGCCTGTGGCCTAGACTAAGACTGGGGACGAGGGCAAAAGTATCACAGTCTGCTTGCCGAGTTAATCGGCTCAGAAGATATATAATTATGCGCTAAATGGCCATCCTCCTCTCGATGCAGCAAGTGCTAGAAGGGCAGGAACTGAGTCCTTATTCACGTCCGAATCCCCAGGACCCAGCAAATACCTGCTACTGAACGACAGCAACAATAGCAATAATAGCTAACGCTGATGGAACGCTGACTATGGGGTGCTTAACAAATGTTCCTACTAGCAAGGGCTCAATACATTTTTTATTTTTTATTTATTTATTTTTTTTTGCAGTACGCGGGCCTCTCACTGCTGTGGCCTCTCCCGTTGCAGAGCACAGGTTCCGGACGCGCAGGCTCAGCGGCCACGGCTCACGGGCCCAGCCGCTCCGCGGCATGTGGGATCTTCCCGGACCGGGGCACGAACCCGCGTCCCCTGCATCAGCAGGCGGACTCTCAATCACTGTGCCACCAGGGAAGCCCAATAAATATTTATTATATGAGTGAGTGAATGGATGAGTAGCGAGAGTGGTGAGACAATGTTGGACAGTGAGACAATGCTGGACCCTCACAAGGTCACGGGTCAGGGAAGGGGGGTAGTTCTATCCAGAAGGCAGTGGGGGGGAAGCAGTGCCAAGGGGCTCGAAGCAGAGAGTGACGTGGTTTGGGGGTCACTTTTAAAAGTTCACTCTGGCTGCTACGTAGAGAATGGAGTGGAGCAGAGTGAGAGAGGAGATGGGGGGCGCCAATTGTATACCTTGCAGGATGAAGAATGGGTGATACTAGAACCATGGAAATAGGCAAGTACTCTCAGAGCTGAGTTTTTAAAAGGAAGAAGATGGTGGATGCCATAAACCATAGATCAAAATACGAACAGTCCCACTGAATAAAAACATCTGGCATTTCTTGAGAGCTTGCTCTGTGCCACGCACTATTCTCAGTGCTTTACACCAATTAGCTAATGTAATCCTCGAAACAACTCTATCAGACAGATACAGTTATTATAGCCAGGTCACCCTGTCAACACCCAAGTTCTAACTAATAAGCTATCTTCCCGGACTGGCCTCTAGTTATGACTTCTGCCGCTCGGGATGAAAGCAACCCTTTATTTCATGAATCTGTCGTCCTACGTGAACGAGGTTCAAAGACAAGGGAAAGAGAAATTGGACCTGGAGGATGAAAAGAACTGGAACCAGTGGACAGGACCAGCTTCGGGGCTATGAACTCAGGTGGTCCCGGAACTCAGAAGGGCCCCTAACTCGAAACAGCCCTGAACGTGGTTACCTAGTTGCATGCACAGCTGTCACTGTCTTTAGATTCTAAATAACTTTTGAACAAGGGGCTCCCTATTTTCATTTTGCACTGGGCCCCACCCACGATGCAGCCAGTCCTGCTGCTGGTGGATATAAGTTGCACGCAGCAGATTCCAGATCCACATGGAGAAAGGTTTCTTTTTTCGTGCAGAGCGGTTGAATTGTGTCCAATTGCGACCTACATCTTTGGTGCATATATTCATGCCAACGCGGCTACACAGCAGAGATGTTGTAGAGATAATTTACTCTTCAGGTAGAGGGTTAGCCTAGGTCATCTCCCCAGAACGATCCACATCTTTCAGTCGTGACAGCATCTCAGATGACAGCAAACTGCCTCCTGTGACCAGTCCTTTGCGGCCGAGGATTTTAACCAGGGGTGTGGACCAGAATCACTTGGCTGAGATGTTTTTCAAGATAAATGTGCCCAGCCTTTACTCAAAACATTGACTCCAAATCTTTTTTTAAATTTTTAATTTATTTATTTTTGGCTGTGTTGGGTCTTCGTTGCTGCGCACGGGGCTTTCTCTAGTTGCGGCGAGCGGGGGCTACTCTTCCTTGCGGTGAGCGGGCTTCTCATTGTGGCGGCTTCTCTTGTTGCGGAGCATGGGCTCTAGGCACGTGGTCTCCAGTAGTTGTAGCACGCGGGCTCAGTAGTTGTGGCTCCCAGGCTCTAGAGCGCAGGCTCAGTAGTTGTGGCCCACGGGCTTAGTTGCTCCGCAGCATGTGGGATCTTCCCGGACCAGGGCTCGAACCCGTGTCCCCTGCACTGGCAGGTGGATTCTTAACCACCGCGCCACCAGGGAAGTCTCTTGACTCCAAATCAAGGGACTTGAGTGTGACTGGGATGCCGATCTTTGGAAATGCTCTCCTGGTGATTTTTAAAGGCACCCCTGATTAAGGACCACTCCTAACACAGAGGCTGTCTACGGCTCCTGTCCATCTAGACCCCACTTAAAAGGCATACAGCGCTTTGTTCAGTGGGAAGGGAGTACTGGGCACAGATACCAAGTTGAAGCTCATCAGTTCTTAGATCTTTCGTCCTGCGGCGAAATTACTGCTACACTGAACCTGCCCTGCCTCTAACATCTCAACTATCCAAACCCCCGAACGACTCAACAAAATAGGAAATGACCCCAAAACTTAAAAGGAAGATAGACCCAAAGAAAGAGCATATTTGATCAGTGCCCTCTTCACCACCTCTTTGCCACAAAAAAGCCAGAAAACCCTCTGCCTTATCATCCTATAGACCTTTCCTCCTTCAAGTTTCTTCATTATAATAACATCCTCCTGCAATGGATTAACAGAGTCATGTTGCATGGGTTAACAGAATCCTGCAGGGTCTCCAGAAATAGCCTAGAACTACAGAGAACTGAATAGAGCAGGCGGAGGTAAAAGTTGGCCAGCTTAGTTACCCCAACCTACATCATCTCAGCAAACTCAGGTGTCTACCCACTGCCGTGTATGAGCAGCCACCATGTTAAAGTTTTGTCTCCTTCCAGAAAAACGCAAACAATGTTTTAACGCTAACGGCCACCTGCTGTGCTTTTCTTTAATGTGATTTGAAACAGTACCATTGCAAATTACATGAATCATCTCTAAGTTTAGAAATCGGCTCCTAATACTCACTGCCTGTTCTGAATGGTAAATAACGTTTTCCGGTTTTCATGTGAGAATCTCTGCCAGGAACCTCTTAACTTGATGCCTTGTGATCCTTGAGAGGTGAGCATGAAACGACTTGCTACACGTCGCAGACACACAGAGACCCTGTCTGCGTGCTGCAAAACAACAAATGGTTTAGTCAATTCTATGCAAAAATAAAAAGTCTCCCTGGACCATGTGAAACAGTGGCTTGCAACTTGGAAGGTGTTATGGACTGGATGTCTGTGTCCCCCTAGTATGTACATCTTGAAGCCCGAAGCTTCAGTGTGATGGTATTTGGAGGCGGGGGTTTTGGGAGGTAATTAGATGAGGTCATGAGGGTGGGGTCCCCATGATGGGATTAACACCCTTGTAAGGAGAGACACAGAGAGCTTGCTCTCTCTCTCTCCACCATGTGAGAACACAGTGAGAAGGCAGCCGTCTGCAAGCAAGGAGGAGGGCTCTCACCAGGAACCAGATTGGCGGGCACCCTGATCGTGGGCTTCCCAGCCTCTAGAACTGTGAGAAGTAAATGCCTGCTGTTTATGTGACGTTATGGCTACTACAGGCAGTGAGTTACCTGGAGCTAAGGCTTAAAGTGGGAGCTTCTTACAGAAAATTGCAGAGGAGAGTTTAAAAGAAGTCGGAGAAATGAGCAGAAATAAGCACAAGTCCTAGTAAAGGAAGCCAGAAAGGGATGCTAAAAGGGACCCCCAAAACTCATGAGGCCAGAATCTGGAGCCATGGAGATAACAGCGAGGGCCACACGTTGACAGTGAACTACAGAACATTTCCTGTCATGGCTGGCCTTCTAAAGGGCCAAAGACGAAACAATAGTCTCTTAGAGTCTGACCCACCCACTGAAGTTGGTGAGATTGCCCTACTCTAGCATGTTATGGTTCTCTGCTTCTTTCCACATTCTAACACATTCACACACACGCAGGCACATATACACACACAGTGTCCCCACTACGTTTGACAGAGCTATGAAGCGCCTTGGTTTCACACACTGCACATCTGTCACCAAGACAGACCTTCAGAGAAATCTCTCCATTCTTCTCCTGATGACCCGACAGTTAGTCCCCAAATCCTGGCACTCATCACCACACGGTAGCAGGGTGGCCACTCAGGGCTGTTGGACATACACTCTCGGGGCCATGTCCACATACATCACTGAGGTAATCAGCACCTTTTCTGCAGTCCTGTTCCCTGATGCCTGTCCTTCGGTCATTGACCTTAACAATGTCAACAGTGCTCACAACTCCAAGCCTCAATTAACTCACAAGGCAGGCTGCCCTCAGAGATGGGAGCCGTCAGGCCGTAACTCAGCCTGGGCACCCACAGTCTGAACTGGATTGTCCCCACCAGTAGGGAGAGCTTGGAGAAAAGCAGAAAGACAAAAGGTACTGGCCTTCCATGCAGCTGTTGTACCAACCTGGTGCCACTATAGCCAGATGGACAGTAAAATACTTCCTGAAGTGATGTGATCATTTGGGGCCACATGTCATAAAAATATAACTAAAACAGTAGAACCAAGGAATAACGATTATCAAAGATTACCTGCTGCCTTAGAAAACTGAGGGACAATTGGAATAGCCTCTGGGTGAATGTCACCCATCCTGATGCACTGGGCTGGACCCCTCATCATTGATCTCTGACCCTCTGAGGAAGCTCACAAGCAATTTTAGTATTCTGATTTTACACATAAGAAAACCAGGTTCAGAGACTAGTTTGGCAGCACCCTGATCGTGGACTCTGCAGCCTCCTGAACTGTGAGAAGCAAATGCCTGTTGTTTAATGAGGTTATGGCTAGGGCAAGCAGTGAGTTACCCGGAACTAAAGCTAAAAATGGGAGCTTCTTACAGAAAATTGCACCCCAACGTTCATTGCAGCACTAGTCTCGATAGCCAGGACATGGAAGCAACCTAAATGTCCATCAACAGAGGAATGGATAAAGAAGATGTGGTACATATATACAGTGGAATACTACTCAGCCATAAAAAAGAACGAAATAATGCCAATTGCAGCAACATGGATGGACCTTGAGATTCTCATAGGTGAAGTAAGTCAGAGAAAGACAAATGTTATATGATATCGCTTAAATGTGGAATCTAAATAAAGGGTACAAATGAACTGAACTACAAAACTGAAATAGAGTTACAGATGTAGAAAATAAACTTATAGTTACTGGGGGGTAAGCAGAGAGGAGGGATAAATTGGAAGATTGGGACTGACACATACACACTACTATACATAAAATACATAACTAATAAGGACCTACTGTACAGCACAGGGAACTCTACTCAGTACTCTGTAGTGGCCTATATGGGAAAAGAATCTAAAAAAGAGTGGATATATGCATTTATATAATGGATTCACTTGGCTGTGCACCTGAAACTAGCACAACTTTGTAAATCAATTATACCCCAATAAAATTTTTTAAAAAAGAAAATCGCAGGGCTTCCCTGGTGGCGCGGTGGTTGCGAGTCCGCCTGCCGATGCAGGGGACATAGGTTCGTGCCGCGGTCTGGGAAGATCCCACATGCCACGGAGTGGCTGGGCCCGTGAGTCATGGCCGCTGAGCCTGCACGTCCGGAGCCTGTGCTCCGCAACAGGAGAGGCCACGGCAGTGAGAGGCCCGCGTACCGCAAAAAAAGAAAAAAAAAAAAAAAAAGAAAATAGCAGAGTAGAAGGTTAAAAGAAGTCAGAGAAATGGGCAGAAATAAGCAACTCGCCCTGGATTGCACATTCAATAAATGGCCAAACTGAGTTTTTGAACCCATGACTATTGTGGTGGACAGAATAATGTCCCTCAAAGTCATTCACATCCTAGCCCCTGAAACCTGTGAATATGTTCCCATAGCAAAAGGGAACTAAGGTTGCTAATCAGCTGACTTTAAAATAGGGAGATTATCCTGAATTATCTGAGTGGGCTCTGTGTAACCACAAGAGCCCTTAGATGTGGAAGAGGGAGGCAAAGAGTCAGGGTCAGAGTGATGTGATTCGATAAGGACTCCACCAGCCACTGCTAGCTTTGAAGATGGAGGAAGGGACCGTGAGCCAGGCAGCCTCTAGAACCTGGAAAAGGCAAGAACACAGGTTCTCCCCTAGAGCTTCCAGGAGGAATACAGCCCCTCTGACACCTTGCTTTAACCCAGCGAGACCCAAGTCAGATATATATCTTGCCAGAACGGTAAGATAATAAATTCATGTTGTTTCAGGTTACTACGTTTGTGGTGATGTGTTACAGAAGCCACAGAAGACCAGTACTAGCACCCAAGTCTAAAGTCTTTTTCTCTTCATTATGACCACAGTTAGTTTTCTATGACTGCACAACAGATGACCACAAACTTGAGAGCCTAACAGCAGCTTTACCTCCCAGTCTCGTAGGTCAGACGTCTCGCAGCACGGATGGGTTCTCTGCTCAGGATCCTTCAAGGTCAAACCCAAGGTGATGGCTGGCTGTGTTCCCTTCTGGAGGCTCTGGGGAAGAATCTGTTATCCAGCTCATTCAGGTTCTTGGCCGTATTCAGCTCCTGGCAGTTGTTGGACTGAGATTCTCAGTTCCTTACTGGCTCTCGGCTCCTAGAGGCCACCTGCATTCCTTACCATGTGGTCCCTTCCATAGTCAACACCAGCAGCAGAGAAGTTGCTTTGCATGGTGTCCCTCTCACTTCAAGAAGGGCTCAGACTCAGGCCCACCCAGATAATCTCCCTACTGATTAAACTCAACTGATCAGGGGTGTGAATTACAGGCAGACCTCATTTTATTGTGCTTCACAGATACTGCGTTTTGTACAAATTAAAAGTTTGTGGCGACCCTGCAAGTCTATCAGTGCCATTTTTTCCAACAACGTTTGCTCACTTCGTGTCTCTGGGTCACATTTTGGCAATTCTCTCAATGTTTCAAGCTTTATCATTAATATTGTATTTGTTATGGTGATCCGTGATCAGGGATCTTTGATGTTACTGTGATTCACTGAAGGCTGATGGTTACATTTTTTTAATCCATAAAGCATTTTTTAATCAAGATATGTACATTGTTTTTTAGACATAATGCCATTGTACACTTAATAGACTACACTATAGTGTAAACATGACTTTTATATTCACCAGGAAACCAAAAAATTTCTATGACTCACTTTATTGTGATACTCACTTTATTGCGCTGGTCTGGAAACGAAAGCACCATATCTCCAAGGTCTGCCTGTACATCTGCAAAATCCCTTTGTCATATAAAGTAGCAGAACTATGGGGATAATATCCCATCACACTCAGGTCCCACCCATACCCAAAAGGAGGGAATTATGCACCAGAGGGTGGAAATCTTGGGGGGCACCTTGGAATTCTGCCTACGACAAACATGTATTAGCATGTATCAGCTGAGTTCACCATGCTTTACTCCATTGCCTTTCTAGGTGAACCACAAAAAACTTTAAAAAAAAACGCCCGAAGTCAACATTGCCTTGCCTACCAACCCCATTCCACACCCAAATCTCCCACTGTTTTCTCTCTGTGTTTATAGCACTATGCATGCACCGTGTTAGAAACTGAATAATGTTAAGAGCTAACTTTTACTGAGCCCCAGGTTCTGGTCTAAGAAACATGTATCCCCCAAAATCTGTGAGGTGAGTATTAATACCACTCCAATTTTACAGGTGATAAAACTGAGGCATGGAGAGGTTAAGTAACACAATTGCTCTTAATTATGGGGCAGAGCCAGGATTAAAAAGCAGGTCATGTAGTTCCAGAGCCAAGCTCTTCACATGTTGCTAGTTTCTTAGCAGGAAGAGGAACCCTGGAGGACGCTTATATTTGTGGATCTGGGGTTGACCGCACTGACTCTGGGAATTTCTCCAGTGTGAATATTTTGTTCCTCCTTTCAGAAACAAACAAGCTCACAGCATGTTCTAAGAAGCCCAGGGAGTAAGGGGAAGATTTGACATAGCCATATCTCCAAATCCAATGAAGAGATACCTCCACCCCCCACCTCCTGCCCCCAGTTCCAGGCAGGAAAAGTACAGGGACATCTGGTCACACACTTTTAGCAAAAGCCAGCTGTGTGTCACCCCACACCAACCACACTGTGAGTGCAAAGGGGAGCACAGAAGAGGCAGCAGGGATTTTGCTAACAAATAATGTGTGTGCCTCCCTCCCACACAGAAGGTGGGACCATGTCAGGAACCAGTGTGACCATGTGCTTTTCCAGAGCTATGGTTTCATCATCTTTCTTAGGACCCCTGGTATACTTAATCTATGGAGAATATATTTAGAAATTAATCTTTCGCTGTGCAGGGACAATCCTGGTGCTGTACTAGTAAGAGCTCACCTGTTTAGACCTGGGTTGGACTTTCAGTCTGAGGGCAGGTGCTATGCCCTGCTTTTCTTTTTATCATCCTCTGTATCAGACTTAATAGGGGCTCAATAAAATTTGTTGTTGGTAGGTTGACGTTGTTCTCAAGGGCCACAGACCCTCCATGCTGCACGTCCTGTTTTTGACAGCTGTAGTCATGTCTGTCTAGATGGAAGCATCTGCTTTGCTCTGCGGGGTCCTAGAGCCATAAGCCCTCGTCTCCCCTCCCCTTAGTGACTCCCTGTTCTCGGGCAGTGGCCGTGGCACCTCAGCCTTGTGAGAAGCATTAAAATCTCAGTGTGCTTTTGACGCTACATCTGACGATGACTTTGTTCCACTTCAGCAGATCTTATGGGATGGGCAGGCACCCAAAGGAATCCATGAGACTCTTCCAGCAGCAAATTGTTTCAAACTATACACGCTCCCTACCCTCATTATTTCCATTACAGCCCAATGTGGGAGATTGACACAGGGAGGGTCACCATTTGTAAAAATTTCTGTCGTGGTACTGAGTCAGTCTCAGCAACCTCACCCCTGCCCCATGCACACACACACAGACACAGCACCAGGCTGATTATACTAGAATCATGCCAGTGATCATTATTAACAAACAGAGAGCTGACACTTCATTCCCGCAAAGGTCAGAATGGAAATTCAATTTAGGAATCTGCGTTGTATCCATCTTCACAGAACAATCTGAAGAGAAACAGTTGAATTTTCTTGGCCTTAAATTACTTTTGAAAATGAGCTTAGTTGGTAGCCAGCATTCTGAATTCATTCAATTGCTATTTTAAAAAATAGTCCCTTTGTCACCTTAACTAAATTGAACTTTTCTTTTTTAAAAGAAAGCTTATTTTCCAGGAGCACCTAAGTTTCCAGAGTTCAGTTAAGATTCCATATAACGTTTCCACCCCCTCTGTGAGTCCCAGATATTTAATGTTTTTAAGATTTAATGGATGTAACTCGCTAAGCAAATTGGGTATGTTTGGCTCCCTGTTTCTTCCTGGTGGTAGAGGTTACTGGCTGCCTTCCAATATCTTTTCTCTCCTTCTTTCCTAAGAAGCTAAGTTCTCATTGCATTATCTGGAATGCAGATGTGATACTGGAGCTCTAACTGCCATATTGGAACAAGAGGAAAAGGGTCACACACTAGAGATGGCAGATGGAGTCTGGAGCCTGATAACTTGGAGAAGCCACCGCTCCAGCCCTGGACTACCATATCCAGACTACCTTAGCTTTAGAGAGAAAGAGTCTTCTACTTTTCTCAAGCCACTCTATGTTGGAGTTTTCTATTACCTGCAGGCAGTTCTAATAATAACTGATCCAAATGATAACTTCAAACATGCCTTCCAGCTTAGATATTCTAGAATTCCAATGTGTTTTTTCTTATTTTACCCTTGCCTTATCATCACATATCAGGGAAAATTAAGCTCAGAGAGGCTAAGTGTCTTGGCTAAGATGCCACAAGAACAGAACCTGGGTCTTTTCTGACAAGTAGGTCTTGTGTTTACCAATGCCTCTGGTGATAAAAAGCTTCAAATGTCAACCCACAAACACATTACCATTCATCTTGACATCAACTCCCCTAATGCTTTTGCATTTGGTTTTTTAGAAAAATGCAGCTTGCTAAAAGCTAAATGATCAGAGCACACCATCAACTAGAATAGCACTCAATGGTATTCCCAGCCATCATTTCTCTTCCGTTAAACTGGTGTGCATCGATTGCCTAGTCTAGAGAATTATGACAATCAATAACTTTCTTCAGAGAAATAGTGGGTGAGCCTAAAGAAATTAGCTTATTTTGTAGTGGATAGAAACAAGATGTCAATCAAACCCCTTAAACCTGACCTCAAGTAAGTACAGATGCCAATACGAGAAAAATCTAAGTCATAACTGCCAAAGTCACCCTGATGGGAGAAGACTAGTGCTCACACGCTGACTAGCCGTGAAGAGGGCATGAGGCACAGGATGCCTTGTCATAGTAAGACCTCCTGTCCTGTGGGACACCTCAGAGGACCACCCAGGAGCTCTCCGTCCCCACTGCCACACCTGATGACATAATCCATGCTCTGATAACCACTACTGATGAACAAGTTACCCCAAAACTTAGTAGCTTAAAACAACCATTTCTCACAATTTTGGTGATCAGGAATTTGGGAGATGCTCAACCGGAAAGTTCTAGCTTGGGATCTCTCATGTGGTTGCTTTCAGGTGCTGGCTGGGGCTGCCGTCATAGCAAGGCTTGATGTGCCTGGACGTTCAAGATGGTGCATGCGCATGGCTGACAGTTAATGCCAGCTGCCACCTGGGATCAACTAAACACCTACACATGGCCTCTCCAGCATGAGGGTCTCAGCGTAGTCAGAC
Organism: Tursiops truncatus; assembly: GCF_011762595.2. Classification (NCBI taxonomy): domain Eukaryota; kingdom Metazoa; phylum Chordata; class Mammalia; order Artiodactyla; family Delphinidae; genus Tursiops; species Tursiops truncatus. Next base: position 11,257,388 of record NC_047048.1, read on the forward strand.
TTATGTGACAGATGTCTTTCCCCAGAGAACCATGAGGAAACTTAATGGCCTTTGGTGAGCCAGCCTCAGAAGCTGTAGGCCGTCACTTCACTGCATTCTCTTGGTTGAGGTAGTGTCTTAGTTGTATCAGCCCATCCAGATTCAAGGTGACGGGATTTAGACCCCATTTCTCAATAGGAGCAGTATCAAAAACTTGCAGTCTTTTTCTGACATCTCTTTGCAGACCAAAGTTGGGGCGAGGGGGCGTGAATGGGTTCCAAAGTAGAGAAACAAGGGAATGGACTTTGAAAAAATGTTCGCTTAAGCTGAAGGGCTTTGTTTCTCACAGTGCTCTGGGGTTCTTCCAAGGGCTTTTCCTTATTTCCTCCTCAGCTTCAGCATATACTCTGCTCTGTTGTGTCCATTAACTCCAGTCCCACTTGACCGTGCTTTGGTAACCTGTCATGGTTCCCCAGGCCCTCCAACCCATGACACTCATCTTCCCTCTGTGTAGCACAGGCCCATTACTCAGCTCCAGGTGGGACATCTCTCTCCTTCAGACAGGCCACCGTCTTAGTAAAGCCTGCCTTCAATGTGTCTTCAAAGCAGAAAGTGAAGTAGACCCCGAATGCAAGGCAGAAAGAGTATTAGAAAGTCTTTGTCAGGCTGTCAGAGTCCATACTGCTTTGGCAGGTAGAATGCATGTAGGAACCAGAGGAGCAGCAAAGAAATTCCATCTTCACTGAGACGTCAGTGCATAGAAGGGACAGACAACATGCAGGCAGAATTCAAGGACATCCTGTGATTGCCCCATGCGGCTAGAAGTTACAACCTCCGTGTGAATGACATCCCCTCCAGGGTTAGACTTTGGCTTCTGAGTCCCCACCTTGATCATCCCCTTGCCTCCATTTCCAGACTCACCTCCCACCACCTACCAAGTTCTCCACGCTCTACCAAACAGAAACAGAATGACTTGCCAAATCAGAACCGTGCACAAGGAAGGAAGGATCAGAGAAGCTGTGTTCCCAGAGAAGCTCAAAATTCCCCTGCGCTAAACAGAACCTTCAAAAAGCCCAAGGCTGGGTTCACACAGTACCAAAATACTTCAATGTGCTCATCCATTTGTCCCTCCAGTGCATTGGGGGCATGCGGTGGGAGGAGTGAGAACACCAGGGAAGGCTGGCAAGCTAAGTTAGCAGTTTGCCTCTCTTCAAACAAATACAATTGAACAAAATCCTTGATGCTCAATATTAAAGTTTATCACAAATAAAGAAGTATTGCTCTACAAAACATAGATGACACTGTCAGTGCTCTGCCCAGATCCCCTTGGATCCTTTTGATTTTCCTTTGTGCCTCCACCCTGGCTTCTGGATTCCTCTGTTTGAAATAGCCAGCACTTGCAGCTCTTATCACAAGATGTCGGTGGGCTACCAGAGGTGCCCACCTGGACAGAGAGTGGGTCTGCCTAGGAGCTTACACCCACCCCCACGCCAGAGGGCTCTCAGCCAGAGGCTGGAAAGTGTGGGAGAATGAAAGCCCAGTTTACCGCCTCAAGACAGGACCAACTCCGAGGTGTATTTCACACTCCAGAACTCCCCTGAGGAATCAGGCCGGGACTTTGCTTGAAATTGCACCCCTGTGTAGTTCCTTCCCCTTCCCTGCTTTGATTCCCCTATTTCCTTACTGATTCCCCCAGGGGCACATCCCCGATAAATTATGTGCACAACATAGAGAATCCTAAAGATGCTACGAGAAAACTACTAGACCTAATCAATGAATTTGGTAAAGTAGCAGGATACAAAAGTAATGCACAGAAATCTCTTGCATTCCTATACACTAATGATGATAAATCTGAAAGTAAATTAAGGAAACACTCCCATTTGCCATTGCAACAAAAATAAAATACCTAGGAATAAACTTACCTAAGGAGATAAAAGACCTGTATGCAGAAAACTATAGGACACTGATGAAAGAAATTAAAGATTATACAGACAGATGGAGATACACCATGCTTTCAGACTGGAAGAATCAACATTGTGAAAATGATTATACTACCCAAAGCAATCTACAGATTCAATGCAATCCCTATCAAACTACCACTGGCATTTTTCACAGAACTAGAACAAAAAATTTCACAATTTGTATGGAAACACAAAAGACCCCGAATAGCCAAAGCAACCTTGAGAAAGAAAAACGGAGCTGGAGGAATCAGGCTCCCTGACTTCAGACAATACCACAAAGCTACAGTAATCAAGACAGTATGGTACTGGCACAAAAACAGAAATATAGATCAATGGAACAGGATAGAAAGCCCAGAGATAAACCCACGCACATATGATCACCTTATCTTTGATAAAGGAGGCAAGAATATACAATGGAGAAAAGACAGCCTCTTCAATAAGTGGTGCTGGGAAAACTGGACAGCTACATGTACAAGAATGAAATTAGAACACTCCCTAACACCATACACAAAAATAAACTCAAAATGGATTAAAGACCTAAATGTAAGGCCAGACACTATCAAACTCTTAGAGGAAAACATAGGCAGAACACTCTACGACATCAATCACAGCAAGATTCTTTTTGACCCACCTCCTAGAGAAATGGAAATAAAACCAAAAATAAACAAATGGGACCTAATGAAACTTAAAAGCTTTTGCACAGCAAAGGAAACCATAAAGAAGACCAAAAGACAACCCTCAGGATGGGAGAAAATATTTGCAAATGAAGCAACTGACAAAGGATTAATCTCCAAATTTACAAGCAGCTCATGCAGCTCAATATCAAAAAATCAAACAACCCAATCCAAAAATGGGCAGAAGACCTAAATAGACATTTCTCCAAAGAAGATATACAGACAGCCAACAAACACATGAAAGGATGCTCAACATCACTAATCATTAGAGAAATGCAAATCAAAACTACAATGAGATATCATCTCACACTGGTCAGAATGGCTATCATTAAAAAATCTACAAACAATAAATACTGGAGAGGGTGTGGAGAAAAGGGAACCCTCTTGCACTGTTGGTGGGAATGTAAATTGATACAGCCACTATGGAGAACAGTATGAAGGCTCCTTAAAAAACTAAAAATAGAACTAGCATATGACCCAGCAACCCCACTCCTGGGCATATACCCTGAGAAAACAATAATTCAAAAAGAGTCATGTACCACAATGTTCATTGCAGCTCTATTTACAATAGCCAGGACATGGAAGCAACCTAAGTGTCCATCAACAGATGAATGGATAAAGAAGATGTGGCACATGTATACAGTGGAATATTACTCAGCCATAAAAAGAAACAAAATTGAGTTATTTGTAGTGAGGTGGGTGGACCTAGAGTCTGTCATACAGAGTGAAGTAAGTCAGAAAGAGAAAAACAAACACCGTATGCTGACACATATATATGGAATCTAAAAAAAAAAAAAAAATGGTCACGAAGAACCTAGGGGCAGGACGGGAATAAAGACGCAGACCTACTAGAGAATGGACTTGAGGACACGGGGGGGGAAGGGTAAGCTGGGACAAAGTGAGAGAGTGGCATGAACACATATACACTACCAAATGTAAAACCGATAGCTAGTGGGAAGCAGCCGCATAGCACAGGGAGAGCAGCTCGGTGCTTTGTGACCACCTAAAGGGGTGGGATAGGGAGGGTGGGAGGGAGGGAGATGCAAGAGGGAAGAGATATGGGGATGTATGTATGTGTATAGCTGACTCACTTTGTTATGAAGCAGAAGTTAACACACCATTGTAGAGCAATTATACTCCAATAGAGATGTTAAAAAAAAAATCATGTGCACATGATCCCTTGAGCAAGGGCTTCTTTGGGGGGCCCTTGAGCTAAGAAACTCATTAAGATGTAAACTAAATGCTTCTTGCCCCACTCTGGCTAGGCACTGTGGACACTTCAAAGATGGACACGCACTGGGGTGGGGGGGTCTGGGCTCATCATGGGAGAGACAGGGAGTCACAATACAGAGCAGAATATTATGGGTACCACGAGTGGCTAACCAGAGTCATAGATCCTAGGCAGATGATGAATACAAAAATGGGCTCAGAATATGAAGCTGCTGACAAGGAGAGTTTTTATGGAGAACATAAATCTAATGAGAGCCTTGAATGAAGAGGAGGGTAGAAGGCATTCCAGTGGAATGAATTAAGGTGTATTAGTCAGGGTTCTCCGGAGAAATAGGACTAACAGGAAATATATGTAAGGTGAAGTTTATTATAAGGAATTGACTCCCGTGATTATGGAGGCTGTGAAGTCCCACGATCTGCTATCTGCAAGCTGGAGACCCAGGAAAGCCAGAGATGAAGTTCAAGGCCTGAGAGTCAGAGAGCCAATGGTGGGGATTCTAGTCTGAGTCTGAAGGTCTGAGAACCAGGCATGCTGAGAGCAGAAGATCAGTGTCCTAGCTCAAGCAGTCAGGCAGAGAACAAATGCATCCTTCCTCCACCTTTTTGTTCTATTCATACCCTCAGTGGATTGCATGATGCCCACCTACAGTGGGAAGGGCCACCTGCTTTACTCAGTCCACTGATTCAAATACTAAGAGAGTCATGTACCACAATGTTCACTGCAGCTCTATTTACAACAGCCAGGACATGGAAGCAACCTAAGACAAATACTAATGTCTTCTGGAAACAGCTTCACAGACACACCCAGAAATAATATCTAACCAGACAGTTGGCCATCCCCTGACCCAGTCATATTAACATATAAAATTAACCATCAAAGAAGGACATAAGCAGGCTTCCCTGGTGGCGCAGTGGTTGGGAGTCCGCCTGCCGATGCAGGGGACATGGGTTCGTGCCCCGGTCCAGGAAGATCCCACGGAGCGGCTGGGCCCGTGAGCCATGGCCGCTGAGCCTGCACGTCCGGAGCCTGTGCTCCGCAACGGGAGAGGCCACAGCAGTGAGAGGCCCGCGTACCGCAAAACAAAAACAAAAAAGAAGGACATAAGCAAAGATATAACAATAGGAAAGAAAAGCATGGAATGGATCAAGATTCTAAGAGCCTTGCACGTATTAAGCATTTCAGCCTCACTCCAACTCAATGAGGCAGGGACTATGCTCATTCCCATCTTACAGAGGTGAAAAGGAGGCACAAAGTGATTAACAACTTGCCCATGTCACACATCTGGTGGTAAAACCAGGGAGGTGAACCCACAGGTAGACCCAGCCAGGTTGATGCCATGGGCCAAGTCTTAGCCACCATACCCAGCTACCTCTCTGTGCAGGGCAGTCTGCCTGGGAAAGGAGCAGCAGAGGTAAATGTTGTTGGAAAGAGCTACTGAGACTGAATTGTGAGGTGTCTGTGTGTCAAATACAGTTGGAATTTTTATACCTCATTCATTCAACAAATATTTACTGAATAACAACTATGTGTTGGCTTGGTGGGGAAATGGTCACACACCAGAAAGTCATGGTCCCTTTTCTCCTGGAGTTTACAATCTCATCCAACTAGGTACTTCCCCAAAGAGGGAACAGAAGGAGCTGAAAAAGCATTTTGCTTCACAGATTGATGCAGCAAAACAAAATTAGAAGAAAAGCTAGTTATTTGGGGAGCATTCTTAACGTGTCCTTTTTTAAGTTAACTAGGTGGGGGGAAAACATAATCTACCTTCTTAAGGTACCTATAGACCTGGAGCAAATCACACTGTGGATGGGTTAAGGTACTGCTGGCTATTGCAGCAAAAACAATTTTTTTTATGGTTTAGTAAAAATGAAGTTTATTTTTGACAGATGTTCCTGGTTGGCCAGCAGCTTTCCTCCATGCAGTGATTCAGGGACCCAAGCGACTTCTCTTTATGGTTCTGCCAACCCCTAAATTCTTCTCCGCATCCTTATCTGGCTGACAGTAAAGGAGAGAGGATTAAAGAAGGTACATGTGTTTCTTAAGTGATATCGGTCAACTTTGTTCACGTTGTGTTGGTGAGCTAGACTCATCACGTGGCCACACCCGGACACCCCAGTGGGCCATGTGGCTGCTTCTGGAAGTCACTTCCCAGCAGCAACTCCACACTATGGAAGAGGAAACACAAAGTTTGGTGGAAAGGCTAGTCATCTCTGCCCCACACTCTGTTCTTTCCTCTACCCTCACACTGTACTGAGACATCATGTTCAAATAGAATCAATTCCAGGAACACTAACTTCAAGGCCACCTTGAACGTGGGAAAGAAGCCACATTAGGACCACATTCAGTATCGGAGCAGAGTGGCTGGAGGCAAATTGAAGGAATAGGAATTTATTAACTGTAATGTCCAATTTTTAAAAATAAATTTATTTGTTTGTTTATTATTTATATTTGGCTGCATTGGGTCTTCGTTGCTGCACGTGGGCTTTCTCTAGTTGTGGTGAGCGGGGGCTACTTTTCGTTGCGGTGCACAGGCTTCTCACTGCGGTGGCTTCTCTTGTTGGGAGCACGGGCTCTAGGCATGTGGGCTCAGTAGTTGTGGCTCACAGACTCTAAAGCACAGGCTCAGTAGATGTGGCGCATGGGCTTAGTTGCTCCACGGCATGTGGGATCTTCCCGGACCAGGGCTTGAACCCATGTCCCCTGCACTGGCAGGCGGATTCTTAACCACTGTGCCATTAGGGAAGTCCCTGTTCAATTGTTTTTATGTGACCGTCCCCTAAGCCTACAGTTGATAGAGCCATCTCCTTTACATGCTACCTGCCTGACATACTTCTCCAATGCCAACAGCAGAGATAGACCTAAATTTTGAAGTCTGGGGAAAACTCCACATTCACCCACACACAAATGCTATTTTCTAGTCTGCTTTTCAGACTCACCCTGTTTGAGAACATCTGAGTTCCAGCTGAATACTTGGAGAGCTAAGGTCTAAGAATCAAGAGGGAGGAGCATTAGGGGAAGGTGCAAGGAGGCCTTATTTTAATAAGGGAGGACCCTAGACTGAGACTGCCTGATGTCTTCTAGCACACCTTCTTTGGAGGAATTTAGACCCCCCTTCCTTCTTGCATAGGGGGCCTGCAGATTGCGTTAGACAATTCCAGAGGCAGAGAGGATCTTCAAGATTACCTATTCCAAAGCCTTTATCTGATAGATGAAAAACTGAGGCTCAGAGGGGTTAAGTGACTTCCTTGAGATCACACAGCTTTGAGTGGCAGAACCCAAGGATGAGAAAACAGTGGGGTGTCACAGACGTGGGGTTTGCACTCGGTAAATATAAGTGTCCATCTTCCCTCGGTTTGCCCAGCCTTCTCCCTGTCCTAGCTCATCTCTCCTGCTTCTTATCCAGGCTGATATGACCAACTCTGCAACACAAAACTGTCATTCTGCTACATTCTGCAGAATCTGCTAACAGAATTGTAAAGGTTTATCTCAACGCACACATCACCTTCCTGTCAATTTCTCTGGCAAGGGAGCCAATAATGGATTTTGTCACTGCCAACTCTATCCCATACCAGGGTTATTTGGAAGGGTTGAATTCAGACAAATAATCAGCTAGATTGAGTCTCCTTTCACTAAAGCTCCAAATCATTTCGTCTGTGCATACCTAGTCCCGTTTCACATTCAAGCTGATTTGGACAGACATGACCATGACGGTTATTGCCCAGAAGATACTCAGGTGTCCTGATCATATTCCAAGTAAACCAAAAAACTGGAGAACCACGTATCAGGCGCCAGTTGAAATAACAAGTCACCCAGTGGAACCTCCACCCCAGTTTCATTATGACTGCCTCTGCAAATCCGAAAGTGAGGCTGGTGGGCAGGAAAACCCGCAGCTGTTTTTCAAGAAATTAATTTCTATCCCTGCAGTGATCAGTCCTGGGTAAGTGAGAGAATCAAATTATCCAAGTTACTTCTGCTGGGAAGGTTGACTGCTCTGAATCCTGATGAAAAATAACACAATGGTGCTATTTAATTTAAAACCTCCGTCTGCTTCACTTATAATTCATAATGATTATACTTCGCGTTTATGTACTATCCAAGGATCACAGAGAACTTTGATGGCATAAATGATTCATCCTTGGGACCCTACAGAGAAGCAGTGCTGGCCTTTCCTTCTCCACAGGACAGTGAAAAGGGAGGACAGAGCCTGGTAACCTGGATTCCCAACTGACTTTTCAACACAAATCAACACTCCCTCTCTAGTTATTTAGAAGTTGGCATCAATTCTGGCCAGACTAATATATTACATAAATGGACATCATGATATCAGGAGTGTAACAGATATAAGAAGTTATGGCTTGCACATGTAAATCAATAAAGACCATGGGCTTTCAGCCATTTCTTTCTGAGAAAAATGTTTCTATTGCTTCCAGCAGCCTGGCCAACATATGATAGCCTTCTACAAGAAAGTCTTAAATGTTGATCTAATGGGTTCATGCATTCCAGAGACAGAATGAACCGTGTAAAAATAACAATAAACACGTGGTCCACACTTTACAGTTTACAAAGCACTTTTGTATCTATTCCCTCATTTACATACTCCTCTCTTGCATTACCTTATGTGCCTTGCACTCCTGGCTAAACGCAGTGCCCAGCTGCCCTCACCGTACTGCACGTGCATTCACACGGCTGCAGGGCCCCTGCAGAGAGGGTTGGCTTTGCTCTGCTCAGTTACTAAGTCACCAAGGGCCACACCATTAGCCACCTTGGCCCTTCCATCAAAGGTCACATATCTCTCCTCTATTCTGAACCAAGAAAAGAATTAATAATAATAGTGTCCGTGCTTTGTCAAATGACTACTCCACAACAGGCAGCTTGTCAGGGCTTCATACACATTAACTGTTGATACAGTCCTCACCCCAGACTCGCCAAATGTAACACAAAGGCAGTAACTGAGGCATCGACTTGCCCAAGTTCAGAGTTTGGTAAAGGGTGGAGCCATTCAGATCTTCCCCAACGCATAGCCCGTACACCTCGCCCGGGAAAATCAGGACAAGGTGGACTACATACTCGAGAGAAAAGTAGCGACCAGATACAGGCCGACACCAGTCCTGCCAGCCGTGCTCTTACTTGAGAGCTTCTGGAAACGATGTTCTCCCTCCCTTGGGGGTGACGCTGCTCTTGAGACCCTGTGTAGTTAGTGACGGACTCCGCAACTGCTGGTACGGCTGCATTAACAGGAGAATGATATCCAGAATAAAGGAGGACAATTACACTACAGGCCCCATTCTTCTGAACAGACACAAAACATCCTACCTAACTAAGAATGGTAATTTCCCGGAACACATTCAGAAGAAAGGGACTAACCTAACTACATTTAAACAATTTGACACAAGGGGGAAAGACCAAAACAAGCTGTAAGAGGAAATTAGGCAGGGTTGTGATGTCTGTCTTCAACTATTTGATGGGATGCCTTAGGGAGAGAAAGCAGACTCGTTCTGTATGTGCCACAGGATAGAACGAAGTTGGAAATTAACAGGCGAGCTGGTTCAAACCCCTGCAAGAAATGTGACCTCTTGGACCTCCTGCTACTGACGGAGTAACATTAGCCTCTACTTCCTAGCACTACTATGACGACTGAATGTGATAATGTATCTAAACGTTTAGCCCCGTGTCTGAACACTGTAATCTATTGGTCATTACGAGGCAGGATCCTTTGCCTTCGAGAGAGAGAGCAATGTCAGAAAGTGAGATTTCTTCTCAGGACTAATTTTAGGCCAGATATTTTGAAAAACAAACACAAAAACAGCTAGCCTAGCTGTGGGACAAGGCATTTGATTCTCTTCCTTTCTGCTCCTTCACTGCGTTGAGAAAACAGCCACTCAGCTTTTCAATCAACATCTCCCCTCCTTATCTCTCCCTGCTCCAGCCTAGGCCCCTGTTACCACAGAAGAATTTCTGAGTCTCTAGCCCTTTAAATAATTGCACATTCCCAAGAACAAGGAATCATTTGTTCTGAAAATCTTCCCACATTGCCTCCTAGCTGAAAGCTTCCTGCTCCACCTTCTGCCTAAAATAGACCATTTGGGATGAAGGGAACAGCCCACTAGGTAACAGACCCTCCAAACCTCAGGACCCCAACAGCCAACTCAGGTTTCCAAGGCACGCTGACCAGAATCTAGCTGGCTTTCTTGGTCTCACTTTCTGGGTCACAGGAACGTTGGTTTTTTGTCCTAAAAAGGGGGATGGAGCGGTGGAGAAAAGCAGAGCCAACAGATGCTCAATGCCCATGAAAAGCTGCTTCCACTGCCCACAGCTGTGTAGCTCCGTAGGAAGGACATTGCCATGACTGTGTGGGGCGACAGCACTTGGGCACCACCGCTTAGTGCCTCCTGTGTGTGGGAAGGACCCAGGCAGCCCCGAGAGTCTCGGCCCATGCAGGGGAATGTGTCCCTCGCCAGAGAGGGCCTCCCACCCCATGAGAAGGCCGGCCGAGGCAGGCAGCACAGATAGATGTCAGGACAAACTGGGGCACGGACTGAAGGAGAGATGCTGGCTGATGGTCAGCCTGAGAAAAAGGCATTTGTGCCCCCATCCCCCAGCCAAAACAAACGTCTGGCTTGTTCCCCAAACACATTGGCCCTTGTGTTCTTGGGCATGGAACGCCTTGATCCCTCCCACTCTGTCTGCTCAAAAAGCTGCTACTCTTCCTGTTAAGCTCATAGATTTTCTCTTTCGTGTGACTGTCTTGGATATCCAAGCAGAAATAATCATTTCGTCATCTGCGAGTCCATGACATTTTATCCATACTTTATCTGATGGCCCTAAGAATGTTGTCTTAGAGATAATTATCTATGCGTCTGTTTCTTCTATTAGACTTAGATCTCTTTGAGGTCAAAGTACAGTTTAATTGTCTATGTATCTTCAAGTTTAAATGTGATAACCTAATTATTTTTGTTTTCCTTTCCCCACCCCCCCAGACTATAAGGTCTATATGGACGCAGGAGCCATGCCTGGTTACCTGCTTATCCCCAGAATCCAGCTTAGCACGTGGTATTTATTTTCTGAAAGACTGGACAGATAGATAGAGGGAGAGATGGGTGGATGGGTGGATGTTTGGATGGATGGATGGATAAAGGAGGCATTATAAGAATGGAACCAACAAAAGTCAGAGAAGAAAACCTCACCACTGACACTTGGGATGAAGGGTAGTGTGTCCAGAGAGCCTCACAGAAGAGGGGTTGTCGGTGGTAAGCCTTTAATAAAAAGTAGAATTTTAGCAGCTAGAGTAAGAGATGGAGGGCTATTCAAGCATGAGACACAGATGAGGGAAGATGCCACGGGGAGGAATGTGTAGGGCAGCAAGGACTCCTAGCAGCTGGAGTGTCTAAGGTACCACAGAACGGGTAAGCTGGGAATGTAGGATTCACGTGTGTGTCACACGGCGTCCCGAGCGTCCTGCTATAGAAACTGGACTGTATCACACAAGAAGCAATAGGAGATGCCCAAGGGTTTTATTTCTGTTTTGTTTTAGCAGAAGTACACATACAAGGCATTGTGTTTGGGGGCTAAGGCATTAAGTCGTCTCTTAAAACACATGACTGGAGCACTACAGCTGTGGGTAGCCCATTACAAGCTGTTGGGACCACGATTTCCCAGACCTGCTAAGCCACCAGGTAGGCGAGAAGACAAAGCCGATGAGCTCTGAAGGCCAAGGTGAGAGGATGAAGCCTGGATCAAGCTTTGCTGCCAGCCCGTTTGGGGAGAGGCCGGTGATTAAAGAGGATGCACGGCAAGAGGGGAAGGGGAGAGGCGGCCTCGCACGAGCTTCCTCTGGATGGCGGCTCGTCAGCCTGGGTACCAGCTTCTCCAAACCACAACCAAGACAGATGCCGTGCAGGACCCAACCTGGGCCCTGCCATTTGGATGCAGGCAATCGAGGCCACGTGTCTTATCCCAGTAGGTTTGTAATCTCCTTCCCTCTGGGAGGTGTCGGCATCTGAAATCTCACTCTTCAGCTTCCGCAGACACACACATGCATCCAGCTGCCCATTCTCATTGCAATGTCACTTTGACTCTGGGACTACTTCTGGGGACACGTGCTCCTATTCTGGGTAAGGAGGGGCGACCAAAGAAAGGAGCCTTTCCAGAATGGAAACACCCAAGGTCCCATCTACACATCCCCTCGCACCTATGGGACCCCTGCTACGCACTACTTGCGTCTGTGGCCCTCTGCTCTTGGAGACCACACTACTCCACCAAGGGAAGAGGATTAGGGCTGTTCATTGTTCTGTTTTGATGACAGATGAAGTAGCAAAGTGCAGAGCAAGGCAGAGCCCCCTGCCTGCTGCGCAGTTTTCTCCTGCTTTGATTCCCTTCTTGCCTTTCCTCCCATCCAGCCTCCATCCTCTCTCTCACCCGTCCTCGCAGAAGCTGAGTGCTACCCTCTCCACGCATCAGCGGGATAAGAGCTGCAAACAGACAGTTCTATCTGCTGCTTCTCACAGCCCAGTCTGTAACATCGTTACCTCCATGGTGCCCACAAAAGAAAATGAGGAGGTAGCATGATTGCAGCGATTCTAATTACCGTACGCTAATTGGGCCGCCTCAGGCTTGCAGGGCGGTGCCGTTTCCCTGAGATGAAATGACAGAAGCCCCTGCACTTGCCTCGCTCTACTTATTCTCCTGTTGCTTACAGAACATTCTGTACCAGGCAGCAGCATGCACAGATACCCCAGGCAGGGAGGAACCACAAAGATGTCTGCCATTGGATGAACAGGTCCACGTTCCATGGGACCAAGGCAGGTGCTCTAACCCGAGTCCCTGTATATTGGGGCTTTAAGGATCCCTGAATGCGCCTCAGTCCCCAGGGTATGCAAATTTCCTTATATGTACATATATGCATTTATCTGGAGGATTCAAAGCTTTCTTTGGCTTTTCAAAAAGCCCAGTATCTTTTTTTTTTAATGTGAAAATGATTGGCCTATAGGGAAAAGTGTCTAATTTATCAACATTTTCATTTATTCTCTGCATACTCTTGGGAGAAGTAATCCCCTACATCCGCACCTCCAGCATCGCCCACCAAAAACACAAAAGAGAAAGAAAGAGAAAAGAAAGGGAGGATGTAGACTGAGACTGAAATAAGAACAGAGTCAACAATCAAGGGATCAGGGCATTACAAGCAAGAAGCCCATGTCCTCTCTGCAGGGCCAGAGCAGAAATGATTTGCAGCTACATTACAAAAATTAATTTAGTTCAACCCATTTATCTCTTGTCAGGCTTGCGACCTCTTGGTTCAAATACTAACCATTTTTTTTTTAACATCTTTATTGGAGTATAATTACTTTACAGTGGTGTGTTAGTTTCTGCTTTATAACAAAGTGAATCAGCTATACATATACATATATCCCCATATCTCCTCCCTCTTGTGTCTCCCTCCCACCATCCCTATCCCACCCCTCTAGGTGGTCAAAAAGCACTGAGCTGATCTCCTTGTGCTATGCAGATGCTTCCCACTAGCTAGCTATTTTACATTCAAATTCTAACCAAATTTTTTTAAACATAAGCTATACCTTTAATTTCTTGCCTGGGCTACTGCAATACCGTCCTAATTGGTCCACCTGTATCCACGCTTTTTATTTATTTATTTAACTTCCCAACATAGACAAGAGTTGAAAGAACTGGGCAATGAAAAAACATGTACCCACCCACCACCTGGATTTGACAATGAACTTCATACTACACTTGTTCTCTCACATCTCTATCCATCTATCCAGCCTCTTCCTATCCATCACACCTACTTATTCTTTGTTGGTGCTGTTGGTTTGGGTACCTGTCTCTCTCCTGCCTCCTTCCATTTTATTCCCCACACAGTAGTCAGTGATCTTTCTGTGGTATATCTATTCAATGGGATATTACTCAGCCATAAAAAAGAACGAGATTTTGCCATTTGCGGCAACATGAATGGACTTGGAGGGGATTATGCTTAGTGAAATCAGAAAGACCAATATTGTGTGATATCACTTATATATGGAATCTAAAAAATATAACAAAGTCCCCTACACATGAACAGGTTCCATTCCAAGAGGGCATTCATAAGTCTAATTTGTTCATAAGTCCAACAAAGTTAGCCTAGGTACCCAACTAACACAATCAGCTACATAATACTGTACTGTAATATGGTTATAATATTTTTCACACAAATAGTACATAAAAAACAAACACAAAAATAAACCATTTTTAATCTTACAGTAGAGTACCTTGAAAAGTAGAGTAGTACAGTACAACAGCCGGCATACAGGGGCTGGCACTGAGTGAACAGGCAAGAAGAGTTACCGACTGGAGGAGGGAGAGGAGGTGGGAGATGGTAGAGCTGAAGGACTGTCAGCAACAGGAGACGGAGGGCAAGCTGCAATGTCACTCATGCCTGACATTGATGGAACACACGTTCACATCTTTGAAACTTCACAACTTGAAGGTTCGTATGTAGGGGACTTACTGTAGTGAATATAACAAAAAAGAAGCAGACTCACAGATATAGAGAACAAACTAGTAGTTACCAGTGGGGAGGGGGAAGGGGGAAGGGACAATATAGGGGTACGGGATTAAGAGGTACAAACCATTAAGTATGAAATAAGCTACAAATATACATTGAACAACACAGAGAATAGAGCCGGTATTTTATAATAACTATAAATGAAGTATAACCTTTAAAATTTGTGAATCACTATATTGTACACCTGTAACTTATATAATATTGTATGGCAACTATACTTCAATAAAAAAATTTTTAAATTAAAAATAAAGAAGTCAATGACCTTATGGAAACAAATCTGATCATATCCCCACCTGCACCCCTCCTGTGGCCCAAAAAGGCTTCACTGGGCTCAATCTGCGACAATGCAATGATATAGGCAATTGAATTCAACTGTGTGTACAACTTATAGAGAAGAGTGCCAAGTGTGTTCGCTATGCCGCATTAAATTGAAGTGCGTAAAACTGGTTAAGAAAAATGTTAAATACACAACACATACGAATAGCACATAAGCCACAGATAAACAGTCTTTTCAATTAAACCTTCCACTGATTATAAGTTAATGTTTTGGCTTTAATCAGAGTTCCCATGTTGCACTACAGACTAAATATGAATATCCTTCCATGGCAGCTACAATTCCAGATGTTTCAGATTTGATGAGAAAAAAAAAAACAAAACCTCTGTCTTGCCATTGTTTTTAATATGAATTCAGTTCATTCATCCTGCCAAAGCAGTGCTGCATTAGGACAAAAGAAAACATGCGTGTGACTTACATGCCATTATCACCTTTAGACCAGAATAGGCATCCGCCCCGGAGGTTTCAATATGAGGGTCAGGGATTCGTGCCTTACAGACGACGCTTTGTCCCGCCTCTGCAGACATTCAGAATGTGATGTGATACAAGTTTTGATTGGAGATATATTAATAGATAAGAGTATGTCACAGGACTTTGTTGCCATATCATTTTATTATTGTTATTATTGAGAGAACGTGGAAAAAAAGCTTCCTCCGGCAGACTGCTCTATGCACTGCTGCAAACTGGGTCCTGCCTCTGTCCCTGAATTTCTCTGTTGACAGCAAGTCTGGCCAGTCCTACGGGGCTCCCATCCATACCCCAGGTGGACACAGAGAAGAGGGAGATTGCGCCCAACAGCCACGGAGAGGGTGGATGGCACACGAATTTGATTTGAATGGCCAGGAGTTAATTCTACCAATGGCTCTGTGGGGTCAGTTATAGGCCTGGACTCACTCTGGGGGTCAGACTCTGGGGCACCCACCAGTCCACAGTCGACAAAGGTGCTGTGTGATGAACATATTCCTGCTTCCAGGTGCTCTGGACAAAACGAAAGCCTTGGAAAGCCCTGGCCAGGTGTCTCCCTATAGGCATATGCACTCTTCTTTCTTTTTGCTAGAACTCCAACTTTAAATGAGGCGGCATGTCACCTCCATGGGTCGAATTATGATTGGTTTAGGCCAATAAAGCCTAGCTTATTCTTTTTTGCCAGATACATGATTTCCTAGAGTCCCTTGTGCTGGGAGTGGCCTTGAGATCTTGTACTGGCCAATGAACCCTAAGAGAAGTGTGATAGGGGAGGATGCCAGGAAAGACTATCCTCCATGATAGAAGGCGGCCCTTTGCTTTTCTATCTGTCCCTTTGCCCTGTCCTGAGCACAGTGAGTGATGGCCTGATGCGTGGAGCTCTAGCATCTGTCTTCAGGTCATAAGGGACTACCCTGAGAATCAAAAGTGATCATGCTGAGAGCCACAGAGCAAAAAGATGGAAAGGGTCGCATTCCTTGATGGCATGGGTAGAGGAGCTGCAGCCACCCTGCAACTGCGCACCTTCTTGTTCTCTGAAAAAATTAAATATCTTTACAACTTAATCCACTTCTGACCAGGTTTTCTGTTACTTGCAGCCCAAAACATTTCTAACTGTTGAAGAGAATTGAGCTTAAATACACGATGGTGCAAATGCTGTGTTAGAGTTTTCTAAGTGCTCATCTATGCAGTTCTCCTTTCTTCCGGGTACGCGGAAGGATGATTCTCCCCTGCTGCCTTGAAGTTAAGCGGTATCATGTGACAATACTGACCAATGTGTGCGTGTACGGAAGGGACATGTGCCACTTCTAAGCCCAAGTATTTAATTACATCCATGAGATCACCCAGTTTTCTTTATTTCTGCAATGGCAAACGATGAGGCCCAGTATTCCAGCATCAGCCTATATCCCCAAGGGACCGTGGAGCAGAAATCCTTGCCCATTGATGAATGCAGCATGAATCAGAAAGCAAACTGTTGCTGTATGAAGCCACTGAGATTCAGGGGGTTGTTAGTTAACTTGGCATAACCTAGCTATGCTGAATAATGCAGATAGTTGTCAATTTTACTTCTAAAGAGTCAGTCTGATGTGATGTACATAGGATTTTGCTATAAATTGATCAGGTCATGGCAGATCCATTGATATGTTTATTAAGTTACTCAACAGTCATCTTCCCTTTCTTCATTGCCAATAGAACAGAGATTTTCTTCAGGGTAGCAACATTTCCAGACCCAGGGGATGTCCAACCTCAGAGGTATCCAGGCCCACAGTATGGCTACCTCATTCCCTTTTGATAGACACTCATTTCCCCAGATTCCTTTGTAAATCTTTTGGTTAATGAAACATAATGGAAAACCTGCATATAAGGGGTGAATATTAGTTTTCTGGGGCTGCTGTAATACAGACTGGATGGCTAAAACAACAGAAGTTTGTTGTCTCACAGTTTTGGAGGCTAGAAGTCCAAAACCAAGATGTCAGCAGGGTTGATTCCTTCTGAGAGCTATGAGGGAAGGATCTGTTCCAGAACTCTCTTCTTGGCTTGTAGATGGCTGTCTTCTCCTGTGTCTCTTCAAATTACCTTCCCTTTGTGCCTGTCTGTCTCTGTCTCCAAATTTCCCCTTTTTATAAGGAAACCAGTCATATTGGATTAGGGTTTACCCTAATTACCTCACTTTAATGTGATTACCTCCATAATGACCCTGTCTCCAAGTAAGGTCACAGTCTGAATTACTGGAGGTTAAGAGTCCAACTTTCTTTGGGGGGCAGGGACACAATTCAACCGATAACAGGTTTTTTGTTTGTTCGTTTGTAATGCAGGAGCATTACTCATCCACTTCCTTTAGGTTTGGAATGCTGGTGTGAAATGTTATATAGAGAGCTAAGGCAGCCATCTTGTGATCATGAAGGAGGAGACCAAAAATCACAAAGAGGCCCAGAGAGTAACTTATAATAATTTTTCTTATAGTTTAAGCTTCTTTTAATTACAGCCACATATGAACTCATATAGAGACCAGAAGTACTT
The DNA here is from genome assembly GCF_011762595.2 of Tursiops truncatus. Taxonomy (NCBI): domain Eukaryota; kingdom Metazoa; phylum Chordata; class Mammalia; order Artiodactyla; family Delphinidae; genus Tursiops; species Tursiops truncatus. The sequence goes on from NC_047048.1 coordinate 11,275,104, forward strand.
AAATAGACTATCAGCTCTGCCTCCAACTTTATAGATAATAATAGATAAGTCATTAAACACTACAGGACACAGTTTTCAACATTTGGTAAAGAAAACTGATACTACTGGCCCTTAATGGACTTACAATACAGGTAGAGAATCAAATGAAATAACGTTCAGTCTCTTTGAAAAATTGAAAACCCAACAAAAGTTATTTTCTATTTATTAATTAAACAGTTAAATATTGAGTATCTCCCATTTGTCAGCACTATGCTAGGTTTAGAAACTATGTTCAAAACCAGGTGTGATCCCTATCCTTTTAGAACTTCTAGTCCAGTAGGAGAGTTAGTCAAATAAGCACACAAACGGCCACCAAACTGAAAGTGAAAAACTAAATTTGATCCAATTATTTAAACACACAAGGAGCTGATGAAGTGTCCTCAATACTGTCTGTGGGTTTTCCACTGAATTCCATCAATGTGACTGTAAAGCATGAGTCTCAGGGCTTCTTTTTTTTAAAGAAGAAAAAGTATTCTCATTGTAAGTAAGCATTCATAGAATTTATCAGCAAAATGAGACATATCTGAAAGTTAAAGAGGGCACTATTAATAATTATTCCAGGAAAAGGGCGTAAAGCTGAGATGCTCCAGGAAACCAGGGCATTTGGACAGCCAGGTTATGATGGTGATCAATGGTCTAAAAACTAGGATATTAGGAACATGAAAATACAAATTAACAAGTCAAAGATTTAACAAAACAGAACATCTCATTTTGCCGGGATGAGAGAAAATGGGAAGCGATTTATGTTTGATGTGGAGGAGACTGAGAATTACACACTGAAAAATAATTTATTTTTTCATTTTCCCACAACTTCAGTACGTAAACAAAACCCTACATTTCTGGTATGCTAGAAAAGTTGTTGCAAGAAAAAGAAATAAGTGACATGGCTGCAGTTTGATGTGTAATAATAGGTTACCATGAGACAGATTGATTTGTGCTGTGCTAAGCTGGTAGAGAACATCCCACCCTGCTGTGGCTTGTAAAAGAAATGTAAAGGCTACCCCTGTATATTAAATGAGGCTAAAATGTTTGATCAATAACTTTTCTTCACCAAAAACAAAAAAGGATAAAATAATCCAAGATTGATTCTAAATACTTAATGTCCACTACCAGCTGACAGAAATACTTTACAAGCAATATTTTGAAAGTTGTCAGTAAATTGGCCCAAATTGTGAAAGGGACTTTTTTCAAATGTGTTTCATCATATTTTTCACTCGTTTCTAAAACTGAGACCAGCCGGGGATGTCAGAGAAGATGGTGTGCATAGAAACATAGCTTACCAGCTCTGTTTCACAAATGGGTTTGAGACATTTTGATAAAATAGCAAAGTTTTAAAAAAAGAATCTTTGAAAGATACACTGTATTGAGTTTACATGTCCTTTATTTACCTAAACATTCCTTTACATTGAATCAGCATCCATGTTTGTGACTTAGAGTCTATGAACGCTACCCTCCCCATCTCACAGCTAAAAATCTCTCTCCTCCTTTTCTTCCTCCATCAAAACAGCTGCAGATCCTGAAAAGACCACAATATTCTCTACTGCGGGTTAAAGCCTGAGTTCATTCTGGGACTGATTCTTACCATGCAAATAATCTAATCAAGTGATTTAATTTCTACATGTAAAATGGAAGTGATAACAGCTATCTTGATTAAATGACAAAATGGCAGGGAATAGACTAAACACAGTCCTGACACTCAATATTCTCAATAAAAATGACAACTTTATCCTTAGTCCCCTGCCTCCCTTTTTGCTCTCAAAAATTCAATTGACATCCAGGAGGGGTAAAAACCAGAGTTCATTTTTTATTTAATAAATGTTTTATTGACATGTAAGTACACAAATCACTACTTTAAATGATGAACACTTAGAAAGAAAATGCAACCCATGTAACCATAAAGAAATTAATATCCCTAGACCCTCTCAAAAAACTCCCATCTACTCTTTTTTATCTGGCGTCTTCCATTCAATATCAGGTGTATGAGATTAATCAATTTTCTCGATGTGGCAATAGTTCACTTTCATTGTTGGGAGTATTTTATTATATCAGCATATCATGACAGATTTGTCCATTCTTCTCTTGATGAAGATTTAGGCCGTTTCCAATTTTGGCTATTTTACAAAATGGTATTAGGGACATTTTTGTCTTTGGGGTCACAGAGTCTACATTTCTGTTGAGTATGTACTTAGAACAGGGATTGCTGGATCATACAGTTATTGTATTTAGCTCTAACAGTTTTTGTCAGGGTTTTCCAAAGAAGTTAACTATTTACACTGTCACTAGCGATGTACCAGAGTTCTAATTCCTTTACTTTCCACGTTGTCAATACTTGGGGTTGTTGGTTTGCTGGGTCTGGGGTTTTTTATGTATTTTAGGGTGTATGGTAGCATATTATTTGTTTCCATTTGCATTTTTCTGATGAGCACGTTTTATATGTTTATTGGCCATTTGCACTCCATTGTAAAGTGCCTGTTTGAGTTTTCTGCCCATTTTCGTGGGTTTTAATCGTTTTTGTTGATTTGTAGGAGTTCTTTATATATTCTGGATATGAGTCTTTTGTTAGTTATGGGAACTCCCACTCTGTCACTCCCCTTTTCATTCACTCAGTGACACCTTTTGATGAAAAGAAGTTCTTAATTTTATACAGTTCATTGTATCATTTTCCCCATTACAGTCAGTAGATTTTTTGGCTTAAAAAAAAACTTTGCCTACCCCTATCATGAAGGTATTCTCCTGTTTTCTTCGAAAAACATTTTTGTTTCCCTTTATTATTTGATTGATCCATATGGAAGTTTTTTGATATGGTATAAGGTGGTGTCAAGATTACTATTCTTTTCCATATGGATAAACAATTGACCCACCCCCAGATAATAAAAGACCTTCCTTTCTCTAGGTCATTTTCCTTTTTTCATATATCAGATGACCACTATGACTAGGCCTCTACTCTCTTTTCCCTTGTTCTATTTTTGCCTTGAACCGGAACCACATTGTGTTGATTATAGGGGCTTTGTAATAGGTCTTAGTACCTGGAAGTGTAAGTCTTCATACTTTGTTCTTCTTCAAGGTCATCTTGGCTATTCTTGGCTCTTTGCATTATCTTATGACTTTTACAAAAAAGCTTTTTAAATTCCACATAATAAGTCTTTTGAGTTTTTGATTGGGATTCTATTGAAACTTAGATCAATTTTAGGAGAATTGATGCCTTTACTGTAATAATGCATTAACATGTTATACCCCTCGATTTATTTAAATTTTCTTCAGTGATATTAGCAGTTTTTTAACATAGTGGTAATGAACTTCTTTTTGTCAGATTTTTGTCTAGGCATTTTATATTTATTACCAAAATTAGTATTTTTAAAATTTTATTTTCTAGTGACCTTATTAAATTTACTTAATTTTAATAATTTATCTGAATAGATTTTTTTTGGATTTAAAACCAACTACGTTATCTGTGAATAATACCATTTTTATTATTTTTTTTAGTCCTTACTTATGTCCTTCAATGTGATTTTTATTTTCTTGCCATATTGCAAGGGTTAGGAACCACAGTACAGTGTTGAATAAAAGTGGTGATTATGTACATCCTTGTGTCACTCCTGACCACAAAGAAAATTTTTCATAGTTTGACATCAAATATTATATATCATTAAAGATTTTTTTTGGTCATACTTCTATTTCTTACATGTTAAGAAATTCTAACTTCTATTTCTTCTTTGTTAAGAATTTTTTCCTTTTTATAGCATGTGTGAAATTTTACCAGATATTGAATTTTATTAAATACTTTTTCTATGTCTAGTGAAATAATTATATTAGTCCCCTCTTTACTGTTAATGTGGTGAATTGCATTGATTTATTTTTCAATGTTAAGCTAACCTTGCATTCCTAAAATAAACCTAACTTCACATGGTACACTATCCTTTTTGTATATTGCTGTATTTGATTTGCTAAAATTAAAAAAGTTTTTAATTTTATGCTCACAAAAGTGATTACACATGATTTTTTCTTCTTTCAGTATCATGAAAATGGTTGAACATGAATTTTCCTTTCTTTTGGTAGCAAGATTATGCTGGCCTAATAATAAATTACAAAGTGTTCCCACTTTTCCTATTTCCTGGAAAAATTAGTGTAACAGTGGTATTGTTTCTTTCTCAAATGTTTGCAAGACTTCACCAGTGAAGGCATCTAAGTTTGGAGTTTTCTTTATGAAAATATTTTTAATTAAAAATATTGCTTCTTTATTAGATCTAGGTAGCTTTAATTTTATATTTCCTCTAGTTTCAGTTTTTGTAAATTGTGTTTCAAAAAATTGTCCCTTTCTTCTAAATTGTCAACTTTATTTGCAAGCTGTTCACTTTATCCTCTTACTAATATTTAACGTCTAAGGGATTTTTTTAATTCTTAGTATTGGTCATGTGTTATCATTCTTTGATTCAAACAGCTTCTTGCACTTTTGTTTGGTTGTTTATTTTTTGTTTTTTTACCCATCTGTTATAGTTATTCTTGGCAGGAAGAGTGGTCTGAGGCAAGCTACTCTACCACAGCAGAACATGAAAGTTCGACTGGGCCACATTTTAGCACTCAATGTTCCAAAAAGATGGACTAGCAGACAGCAACTCCCAAAGGAAAAGAAATGTGTCACCCAGGATGTAACCCCAAGGTCTTCCTGAAATAAAAGATTCCTCATAGTTCTCTCTAAATCCCTAGGAACTAGCATCTTGTGAGCTCTCAATAAGTGTTTGCTAAATTTATGAATATAAGAAAGAATGACGGCAGCCTGACACGTCACCCCAAGGGGCCACATATGTCCTGTGGCACACCAGCAAGTTTTTCCAACCTGGAGAACGCCAGCAGTCGACAGTAAGGTAACATTTGGGCAAAAAGCACATGCCATCAGGAATGACAGATTTCATGAGAGCCATTCAGCATGGGATCAGAACATGGCCTAATCAGCCTGGCTTCAACATATGAGTTCCTTCAATGCATCTCACCAGAATCAAAGGACTTCTTTCCAACAAAGTGTTGTTACAGTGAGTCTAAAATTTACTTCTGGAGGAAAGGAGCCACATATTGTTCTTTGATTCTGTAACAAAGTGTGGAACACCAGAAACAACCTAAATATCCTTCAGCAGAACTGGCCCGACAATTAATACAGCCTTGTGATAAATTTCTATTCACTTACTTTAAATGACAATGAGGTCGAATATTTAATGACATGAAAAAGCATCCATGATCTACTGTTAGGTGAAATAAGCCAGCCACAGATAAGTATAGTATGGCTGCATTTTTGTTTAAAAAAAAGAAAGGCTGGGGCTTCCCTGGTGGCGCAGTAGTTGGGAGTCCGCCTGCCGATGCAGGGGACACGGGTTCGTGCCCCAGTCCGGGAAGATCCCACGTGCCGCGGAGCGGCTGGGCCCGTGAGCCATGGCCACTGGGCCTGCGCATCTGGAGCCTGTGCTCCGCAATGGGAGAGGCCACAACAGTGAGAGGCCCGCGTACCGCAAAAAAAAAAAAAAAAAAAGAAAGGCTGTATATGCATAGATAAGTGTTCTGAATAGATTTCAAAATATTAATATGGTTATCTTCAGATCATGAGACTACAGCTAATAAAAGTTTTCTTCTTTGCCTTGTCTACAATGTATAAATGTTTTATAAAAAATATTTCTACTTATGAACAGTAATTTTCAAAAGTTCTTCCTTAAAAAGTGCTGCTCTGTGCTTGTTCCACTGGAAGGAAGGGAGAGGCCCATTTTTGCAGATTTCGAGGATGAATTCTTCTCCCTGTCATTTTATTTATTTATTTTTTATTTCGGTTGCTTCTTTTTTAAATTTTCATTGGAGTATAGTTGATTTACAATGCTGTGTTAGTTTCAGGTGTACAGCAAAGTGAATCAGTTTCATATGTATACACACACATACACACACACACACATATATCCACTCTTTTTGTTTTTAGATTCTTTTCCCATATAGGCCATTACAGAGTATTGCATAGAACCTGTGCTATACAGCAGGTTCTTACTAGTTATCTATTTTATATACAGTAGTGTGTATATATCAGTCCCAATCTCTCAGTTTATCCCTCCCCGCCTTATCCCCTGGTAACCATAAGTTTGTTTTCTATCTCCGTGACTCTACTTCTGTTTTGTAAATAAGTTCATTTGTACTCTTTTCTTTAGATTCCACACCTAAGCGATATCATATGATATCTGTCTTTCTCTAGGACTGGCCTAGGGATGAGGGTTTTATGAGGGCTGCTGCCAGCCTGGCTGACGGTGGGTGATGCTGCCCTTCACTGGCCGCATTTCACTGTAATGGGCAGAAAGTGCAAGATATGAGGAGCAGCACAGCAGCCAGAGCAGCCCGCCCTGCTGAGCCCAGCCGGGAGGAAGGAAAGAGATGCTCTGTTGCCAGAGGACAGGAAGAGACAGCCCCTCTGCTGCGACTCAGGCTGCCAATTACCTGCAGACACCATCAGCGATTACCTGACCCACATGCAGGGCAGGAAGCAGGGCCCAGCTTGTGGACAGCTGCACTTTGCTCCCTGTCACAACTGCCTAATGGGCCACCCTGCCAAAATGGTTTTCCCCGGCTTCCCTGTAGACATGGTGTGTTATTATGGTAACCACAGGGGCACGTGGCCTTGCATCAGTCATTTCACTCTGCACAAGCTCTCTTCGGAGGGCATCTGCTCTACAGCAACTGAGGAGCAGCCCATCTGAGAGAGCATGGGGCAGTTTCTGAAGCACTCCACTGCGGGGCCCAGGGTGCCTCGTGTCTTGCTGTCACCTTCTCCAGCCGGGCCCCCACTAAAAATCTTCCCTCAACAACTTCCCATCCCTTGAGCATCAGCCTTTAGGGCCCTGTGGGCTGGGCTGAATGCTGATTCTGCTTCTTACCAGCTGTATAATCTTGGGGAAGGCAACTAACTTCTCTGAGCTCCACCGTTGCCATCCAGAAGATATTAACAGTAACAGCTAACATGAACATGTATTCATTTGCTTAATCTTCAGCCCCACCCCTTGAGGTAGCTGACATATAGTTTGTTCCACACTTCAAACAAACAAACATATAGTTTGTTCCACACTTCTCTGCAGCAGAAGCAGAGATGATTGTGGAATTTCCCCAACTCATACCTATTCATTGACAGACCATGTCGTCAGAACTGGACAGTCTCATGCCAAAGCCTATTCTCTTAATGTTATGCTAAATTGCTTTTCCTAATAAAAATAACACTTACCTTGTACTGTTGTTGTGAAGATTAAATGATACTTTTTGAAGAAGTATCCAACAGGGCTTTTGCAGAAAATAACCAATGCTTGTGAATGCATTGGTTAGTTAATTCAAATATAGTCTCACAAAGGACAAAAAGATTCCAGACACCACCTTTTCAACAAGCTGTCAAGCCCAGGCGTCACTATACAGCAGCCTCTTTGGAACAGCCCTCTTCCCAGAGACTCCTTGGGAGCACTGCCTGCTTAGACTGGAGACTCTCAACCTGCCATCTGAAGTCTTGCCGAGCAATATTTTTTTGGTTGTGGTTGGGAAAGAAACAAAATAAAGCAAACTTTTAAAATTACTTTTGGTGCTCACAAATAAGGGACCAGGACAGCTCAAATCTCCCAAGCATATGTCTCCTTGTTGGTGTTTGTCTTTGCTGGTGACTCCAGGATGCCCTCCAAGTGAGCTATATGATGGGGCCATCACTGTCCCTCCTTCCCAATCATCCTCACTCACGGGGCTTTGGAGCAGCAAACATGGGGAGGGCCAGAAATGCAATGAGAGGTTGGTCCTTGGCAGGTAAAGCCAGCAGGAAGAAGCACACCTAGAACCATTACTGGTGGAATGAATTGGAGAAACGCTCATGGTTTGAGGTTGGTGCTCACTGCCAATAGGTCACAGGATAATCTAGGCAGAAGGATCGACAGAAATAAGCACATCATATTTAAGTAGACGTGGGACTGAGGGAGCTACTCCTTTGTAACTCGGACAAAACCCCATGTTCCAATTGAATACTTCATCCCATTGGTGCTCGCATCCAGGCACACCCCCAGTGGTTAAGAGCTGCTGCCTTCAGCTCTGCTTGTGGACAGTGGCTCATCAAGGTGACCAAAGTCAGAGCCATTTGTGCTTCCATCCAGTGGACCCAACAGAGGCTCCCTCTGAACAAGTACCTGGCCTTCCACACTCAGGTTTTGTCCTTTGTCCTCCGTTCAGTGAAGGCTCTTAGGGAAGGAGGTCTGTTATTCCTCTTACATCTCTCTCCTCTCCCACAGTGATGACTCATAAACAGCAGTGACAAACTGAAAGCCCAGCTCCTCCTGTAAGAGCGAGGGCAACTCCAAAAGTATCCACTATTCAGAATAACTTCCCATCCAAAAGTACCCACTATTCAGAATAACTTCCCACTATTCAGAATAACTTCCCAAAAGTACCCACTATTCAGAATAACTTCCCATCTGGTTTAGGGGACTAAGTTGCATCAAGCTGGCTGATTATCGAAGCAACTAGAAGCACTACCAAGACAAGAACAGGGGCAGAAACATATCCAAACCCCATCAGCAAACATTCAGCAAACAGGCTAATTATAAAACCTACTCCTTATTTAATACTTTCATTGTGACACATTCCTTATAAAGTACTGAATTTATAACACCTCATCAATAATCTCTACAAGATAGTTATTACCACCCCATTATACAGATGAGTAAAGTGAGACCCAGAGAGTTGAAGTAACTTGAGCAATCTCACAGAGCAAAAAGTGCAGTGTTGAAACTGGAACTTCTCCAAACACAGTACCTAGTGTGTTAGCGGGCTGAGGCCAGGGTCAGACCGTCAGTCATAAGTGGTGTGGACATGGTCCAAGCAAGTGCTGTTTTTGGCACTGACCACCGGTTGAGGGTGAACGGGCAGAAGCACAGATGCAGCTCAGGAAGGATCCCTCTGTCGGGTGACAATTACATTCCAATTGTCTCTATCTTACCCCTACCATTTGTCTCCTACTGAATTCAGGGAGAGCACAGAGAAGGGTATTGTCTAATAAATTTAAATGGTAGCGATGAATTGGAAGCCAACACAAAGCCGACACTTGCAGATGGTTGCATTAGTTGTAATATGTGGTTGTATTATTCAAGATCCTTTATGTGACAACTAACAAGTAACCAAATAAATCCCAGGGCCCATTTCTGCATGCAGTCCTGTTCCAAGAGAAACAGTTCAGAAGCCAAGGGCATTAATCAGATCCCAACCTCTGTGTGCTTCTCTTAAGGAACCTGAAGAGTTGCTAAGGTATGACTCACTGTAAGACTTTTTAAAAAAGGAAACCTTTATTCTCATCTCCAGCTCCCTCATACTTTTCAACTGCTCAGGAACTTCACTCTAATTGTAAATCAACTATACTCCAATAAAAACTTTTAAAAAAATCATTTGTACACCTTAAAACTTAAAAAAAAAAAAAAACTTCACCCTGGAAAACCACCATGGAAAAACAAAACGAAAACAAGCTTTTCAAAAGCCCAGAAAGAGTGACATTTGTCCCTGCCTCTCAACCCTCATCTGCTATCTGCTCTTATCACCTTCCTTATTCTCTGCCCCTCTGACACGTTCTCAGTACCAGGAGTCCAGGGTGGGGGGGGGGGACTCCCACGTAGCACCCTCTCCAGGCTTGGATCTAGTGAACACAAGGAGACCACAGAGAAGAGGAATGTCTCCAGGATCTGGAGTCCAAGGACACCCCTTCACTCTCCACCCACAGGTGTGCACAGCCTGTGCACAGAGGGTGTGTGTGTGTGTGTGTGTGTGTGTGTGTGTGTGTGTGTGTGTGTGTGTGTGTGTGTGTGTGTGTGTGTGTGTGTGTGTGTAACAACTCTCATGGAAAATTTCCAGTGAGTAAAATTCTCCATTTTTGTTACTAATGGAAGCCAATTCAAACCGGCTTAATCTTAAGGGAAAGATTGTTTTGATTGATTAACCGGAACCACACATAGGCCAGGGTGATGCTGGCCTATAGCAGGCCAGGTCCAAGGCCAAAGAGCATCAGAAATCCATCTCTCTTCTCTCGCTCTCTCTCCCCTTTCCCTACACTCTCTCTCTCTCCCGCCTTCTCTCTCTCTCCCATCTCTCCTTACCGCATACAGTACATACGGCCCCAGGAACTCTGTACTATGTCTTTGCAGCTTTGTGTTCCAAGAGGGTGGGAGCTTCACACCCAAGGTATCTTTTCTTGCCCCAGAGGAGGATTTAGATCGGTCTTGTCTGCATCATGTGCCCATTGCGTGGACAAATGACCGTGACCATGGGGATCAACACTGTGACTGACTCAGCACGGGTTACATACTCACACCCATTAACAAGAAGCAACGGTGTGTGTGATTAGCTCCCCAAGCCCACTAAACCCACAGATGTGGTCTCCAAAAGAAGAAGGGTGCTGCCTAAGATGAGCAAGGGGAAGCACTCATTACCATGACAAATGGAGAAAACATGGCGTTGCAACCCTGGACTCATTCACTAGGCTCAGGCTCGTAGGGAAAGCTGCAAATGCCTAAGTACCCAAACAAGATCCAAAAATGTCCACTTGGAGCTTGCTATTTCCTTACTCAAAAGTTTTCAATGGCATCTCCATGTACTATTTAAACATATTAATCTGCTTTGCTAGGAATCAAGCTACCCTCTACAATTTGAGTCAACCCTCCCGTTTTCTTGCCTGAATCATGCATTTCAAGTAAATCGTTTGATACTCTGCTCCATAAACAATCTTTGCACCTTCCCACCTCTGAGCTTTTCCTTGTGTGCTTTCCTCTGCCTCAAGTAACATTCCTGCTTCTCTACATATTCACCTCCCACCTGTTAGTGCCTCCCTTTGCTAGTTTATCTGAAGCCCCCTTAAATGACAGCTGGTCACCTCTGGCAGAGAGCAGCCCTAACTCCAGCCCCCGGTGTTCCCTAGTTCCTACTCCTCTCTTCCACCCCGCTGCTGAAATTCCACCGTGCCTGACAGCTTAGCCATCCCAGAGATAAGAGGATCTGTCCTTCTGGCCAATAACCTCCCCTCTCCCTTCTGAAGTCCCAAAGCACCACTTTATGCCACATGCTGATTTGTTGATTAAAAATGAGATGATGCATTTAAACATCCACACAGGACCGCTTTCATTTCCAGTCATCATAAATGATAATCACCATTACTGTAATTGTAACAGATCTCAATTCCCCTGCTAAGCTGGACAAATATTTGTTGAATGAGAAAATAATTGGATGAATAGATGGAAACTAATGAAAATAGTGGATATGTTATTCTCATGTTGGAAATCTTAGGATGGATACTTTGTATATTTTTTAATTTAGACATATTTTTAAAAATTAAAATCCCTAAACATTTGAGAGGACTACTGCTAGGGGCTTCACCAATTCCTCAATTTGCTAACATCGCTCAATTTATCAATGGCATACTGTTTTTCCATGAAAAGCACTATGGTCTCTTTTTTTAAAAATGTTATTTATTTATTTGGCTGCATCAGATCTTAGTTGCGGCACAAGGGATCTTCGTTATGGCACACGGGATCTTTCATTGTGGTACGCGGGCTCTTCATTGCCACGTGTGGGCTCCAGAGCGCAGGGGCTCAGTAGTTGCAGCACGCGGTCTGTCTAGTTGTGGCACATGGGCTCTAGAATGCGTGGGCTCAGTAGTTGCCGCGCACATGGGCTTAGTTGCCCCACAGCATGTGGGATCTTAGTTCCCCGACCAGGGATTGAACCCACGTCCCCTGCATTGGAAGGCAGATTCTTAACCACTGGACCAACAGAGAAGTCCCCTAATGTACCTTTTTTGATCCATTTTTCCCCAAAGTAAAACAATGTTTCTTGTTTCATGAGCGTTGCTGGTACAGGGCTAAGACAGCAGAGAGGAACAAAGCAAGGGGAGGTACCCATGCTGCTGGTGACCAGAGGTGTGTCTGGCTGGGTGAACTGCTCCTGTCCTACTTAACGGAATTCAACATATAAATCCAGGTCTCAAATTCCCATGGAGCCTCAGGTTCGGCGAAAAGTATTCAAAACCACAAATGTCACAGTCCTCACATGCCAAGGGTCTACCATAACTGCAATGTGCCTGGCACAAGGCTTGGATCTAGTAGATGTCCAAAACATATTTAACTAAGCAATTGTTCTGTTTAGACACTTCTGTGAAAGGGACAATTCACTGGTTTATATCTTGAGATATATATATAGAGAAAGAGAGACAGATGTAGAGATAAAGATAGAGATGCACACACACAACACATATATATGTGTGTGTATAAAATTTTAAATATCATGTATATATGATTTTAAATGCTCTCTTACAAGTTGGATTTATTTTAAAACCTTCCATTGTAGTTGGGTTAAGGATGTGATCATCTTTTGCTTGCATACACAACTTCACCCCAGATCAGACAGGAAGGTAACAAAGCATTGTTAAGTCTATGTGGAAGGGTTTTAGCTACCACAAGAAAGCATGCAATATTTCTTCAAGTGTCTGGATTTCCATTTCTGAATAGAGGGGAATTAATTTTCAGCCTCCTCAGATCATGAGCAGCTTTAGTTAAGAGTTTTGGAACAGGCTAGCTTTGATGAGACGAGCTGCATTAAGCACAGATGACCATCCAGGGAATTTACTAAGCTGGGATGGATTCATGCAAGCTGCCAGCACTAACTTTTTACAAACTCCTTCCCTGATAATAACAGGGGAGAGTAGACGCGGACTTGAAATTTTTGGCAGTAAAATTAGCTTTAACATATGACTCATTTTTTTTCTTTCTAAACATACTAAGGGGGGAGGGGAAAGCAACCTAAAATCATTTAAGGCCTCTCTTATAGGAAAAGCAGGCAATAGTTGGCTACACGTCAGCACGCCCCAATTCTGTGTGACATCTTAGACCCAGGATCTACCCTCTGCTAAAGTATCATCGTGTCCGCATCACAAAGACTCTCCATGAGTCAAGATGACAAGATCCATTGTTATAAGGAAGTGAAATGACAATGGGACCAGATAGGCAAGAATGCCCATTATTATTCATAGCCTCCTGGGGAAAAACCAGCTCCACTGTAACCATTTCCTTTCCTGTATTCAAGTCCTTCTAATTCAGAAACTTAACAACATAAACAACATCACCTCAGGGAAAAGGCTGCATGTGTTGTGTATACTGTGTTGTCTGGAGTCTTGGTTTTTATTATTGGAGTAGAAGACAAGGCGTATGGGTTTAGGGTTAGGCTCCAGCTCTAAGGTATCATCTGTGCACACTTTTTTTTTTTTTAAACATCTTTATTGGTGTATAATTGCTTTACAATGGTGTGTTAGTTTCTGCTGTACAACAAAGTGAATCAGCTATATGTATACATATATCCCCATATCCCCTCCCTCTTGAGCTTCCCTCTGTGCACACTTCTAAATCTCCTTGTGCCTCAGTCTCCTTATCTGTGCAACGGGGGTAATGACACCCACACTGCAGGTTATGTAAAGATTAACATGCATAATTATATGGAAACGTATCTCGGTGCCTGACACAAAGATAGTTGAGAAGTAACAGGTTATAACCCTACAGAAGTTATTTGTAAACTATTTGACATGAAGACTCATTCTTGGTTATAACAAGTATACTAGACGGCACCAAAAGTTCTAGCTGGAAAGTGAAAAGTTCTGGTAAATGGGTGATTTGGCACCTTGTAGATGGAAAACTGCAGCCGACTGCTACCTACTGTGGTGGAATTCAAGGTGGCCTCAGCCACACTGGCTTTGCCCACTGCTTACTACACACTGTGGAGACCAAAGAATTATTCATCCTGAGTTCATTCTTACCAATATTCTGAGGCAGTGGTATCTACTCCTGTGATGGAAATTCAGATGAAAGGTTTTATTTCTGTAAGCACACAGATCTAAAAAGGGTGGACTTGGAAACTTTATAAAATAAACTACTTAAGCTTCTTTTTATTTTGGTATTTTCTTGCACTCAAAACAAATCCCACAGGACAGCCTCATTCCCCTTCCCTCCATTTTTTAGCAGGTGGGAGTTCTTTCAGTCTCTTCTTTGATTACACACACACACACACACACACACTCATCTCTACACAAATACACAAAACCTAAAGAATACTAGAATATATGGTGTTCAGTATCACTAAACATCAGGGAAATGCAAACCAAAACCTCAAGGAGATATATCACCTCACATCTGCAAGAATGGTTGTTATCAAGACGATGAGAGATAACAAGTGTCTGTGAGTATGTGGAGAAAAGAAAACACTGGTTTGCAGTTGGTGGGACTTTAAACGGGTTCATCCACTATGGAGAACAGTATGGAAGTTTCTTAAAAGATTCAAAACAGAACTACCAGACAATCCAGCAAACCCACTTCTGGGTGTATATACAAAGGAAGTCAAAACAGGTTATCAAAGAGATAAACGTACACCCACGTTCACTGCAGCATTATTCACAACAGCCAAGATATGGAATCAGCCTAAGTGTTCATCAGTGGATGAACGGACACAGAAGATGTGGTACATTTGTACAACAGAATACTATTCAGCCACGAGAAAAGGAAATTCTGCCATTTGCAACAACCTGGGTAGACCTTGAGGACATTATGCTGAGTGAGATAAATCAGACAGAGAAAGACAAATACTGATTGAAATCCCTTATAAGTAGAATCTAAAAAAAAAAAAAAAAAAAAAACCTCCAAAACACAGAGTGGACCAAGGGCTGGGGATGGAAGAAAAGCAAAGATATTGTTTAAGGGCACCTACTGGCAACTATTAGATAAATAAGTCCTGAACACCTAATCCACAGTATAGTGATGATAGACAACAAAACTGTATTGTAAACATTAAACTTGCTAAGAGACTAGATCTTAACTGTTCCCACCACTAGAAGAAATGATAATCATGTGATGACACAATAGAGATGTTAGCTAATGTTACCACACCAATCATACTGCAATACTATAAATGTGTCAAAGCAACATGTTGTACACTTTAAACTTATACCATGTTATATGTCAATTATATCTCAATTTTTAAAAGTATATGAGAATATAAAAGCTTCTCTGATGTTGCAGCATTTTGCTGAATAGGAGCAGACAGTGTCAGGGTTCACCCCTGACCCCCACCCCACCCTCTGGGTCCTCACTCGCGGTGAGCATCCCTGAACCCCAGGGCCAGGAAAGAGCCCCCCGGGCCGGTTACAGGCTGCTCTGCCCCTACTCACACTCTCGGCCCCTCCCTGCTTGCCTTTGCCCACACAGCCTCATTCACCAGCCAGTTCCTCGCAACCGCTGACACCCAGGTCAGCACCACGGTCCTGTCTTCTCTTCCTGCACACAGCGGCCACTCACTCTGGCTTGCTCCTCCCCAGCGGGATGGCCTAAGCCTGCTCTGTGCTCAATCCCGGTGCCTCACGGGGCCATAAGACTTTTAGGAACACCTACCTTGGTTATGAGCCACCTTGGAATACCTACTGCTAAAGCAGTTATTGGATCTTGAATGCAATCTCAAAACAGTTACATCTGAATGACGTAGGAAGTAGAAAAGGCCCCTTCTACGCACAACCAAATGCCATCTTACGGTTCCTTACCAAGTGACTGGAATGTCAGGAATCTTTTTTTTTTTTGGCGGGGGGGAGGGGGGTGAGTCATGCTGCTTCTGCAGAGTACCCCCATTAACACGTATTCCACAAGGGCTCAGGGACACCCAGCTCTTTGCCTGGATTCTATATTTTTTTCTGATTCTAGAACCTTCTGGACAGCTGTGCCCTCTCCCCCACGTGATGTCCAACCAGTCTGGTCCCTGCCCTCCCTAGGCTCACCCTCATCAGCAATGCCCCACACAACCACTCAGTCCCGGCTCTGTACCCTCGGAAGCCCTCGTTCTACCCTCAAGAAAGCTGCCGTATGAGTCATTTTTTCCTGGATTGTTCTATGCCTGGATTGGCGTCTTTGTCTTCACTGGGGCCGGAAGAACCCACTCCTGTCCCAGCCTTCCTGAGTGAGGAATGCTTCCCTTACCCCACACTCCAAACTGGAGCAGGAAAGACAGTGACAGTCTGCCACCCCACCACCACTACATCCAGACAACAGATCTCTACACTTTGCAGCTCTTGCCATCAGTTTGGCACCTCAAGATACTTCTTCACACCCCCAGCATCTATGAGCTCGTAACATCCTCCCCCATGTTTCTGGAGGGCTGGCTCACAATCTTCCTCTTTGCTCTGCTTGCCCCACTCCCACCTCCCATCATCTTGGACAATTTCAAAATCCTTGTTAAGAACCTGTCTAATATCTTGGCTTCAATCACCTGAAATCTCTAGTTTAACACTATTCTGTTACAAGGCTCTTCAACCATGTACAAATAAAACTTTACCTTGGAGCTTCTAGCTAGGCTGAACTACATGACCTTCAATCTCTCTAATGCCCATCTCTCTTTCCAACTTTCTGTCTTTTCAGTTCACCTCTTTTTCACACCCACTGACCTTGCTGTATGAACACAATTCTACCTCTAGTCCCAGGGCACCTTTATATTTCCACCGAGTCAACTTTCTTTCCTTTCTTACATGAGCAGGACCTCAGAATCAACCATGCCTCTTGCAGTCATCAACATCCCAAGACGCCTGCATCCTCTTGGTCACCTGCCATGATCAACAATACCACTCCTGCTGCCCATCGGCCACCCCTCAGTGGCCCATAATATCAATCACCAGAGTATAAACGTGCTGATCAACTCCACTGCATGAGCCCTCCACCCTCATCCACCCTCATGAGCCCTTAAGACCTCTGCTCACCATCTGTTTATCCATCTTCAGTTAATTCCCAAACTCATCCCTTCAGTGTCCCTTTCAAAGTGTTTCCACACTCATTTTTTACTCTCTGCTGAGTTTGCTTCATCCATAGCTTGCTTCTTCCCGTCCATTTTCAGAAGTTCATCTGTTCACTCATGGCCTCTGCTTTTCTTCCTACTGACCCTTTATTAATTAATTGTTCTTTCTCTTACATGTTCAGCCTTCCATCTTTTCTAATGAGGCCAAAGTTGAGTTCATCACCTCCATCAACCTGCTTATCCCCCTGCACATCCTACCCCCACTGATATTCCCATTACAATGATCACACAAGTTAGAAAATGTATCTTCAACTCTGTCATCTCCCTATTTGTTCAGCCTGTGGCCAAGACTGCTAGCTTGCAAAACCCACAGTCCCCCTCTTCCTGGACACACAGTTAGACTACATTTCCCACACTCCCTGGATGTTAAATATAGTTGTATGAAGGAGCTGTAGCTAATGGAGTGTGGATGGAAGTGATGTGTGTCAGCCCTTGGCCTGGAAACTTCCCACGCAAGTTCCTCCATACTATGGTAACTTTAGGCTACATGAAATTGAAATGATCCCCAGATGCACCTTGGAAGCCACATGTTGAAGACAGCAGAGCCTCTGTTAGTAGAAACCCTCAAATGCCATTGTGGATAAGGGCAGCCTCTCCAAACTGCTCATCCACCCAGGACTGTGACATGAGCAAGAAATAATCTACTGTGTGGGAACCATGGTATACTTTGAAGTCATACTGAGTTACCTATAATAACTAATACATTCCCAATTGTCAAGCACTGTTGGTTCCACTTGTACAGCATCTTTAGGATCAGTCCCTCCTTCCTAGACCCACTATCACCACTGCGGGTTTCGGCCTTGATCTTTTCTGTCACAAGGTCTATCACAGTGGCCTCTGAGTGCTCTCCCTGCCATCCATGTCTTGACTCTTACATCAATCCCAGCATTAAGAATAAAGTTTCTAAAACAAAAATCTGCTACTTCATCCTGCACCTCTAGAAGCCTTTCATGTTCACAGAATAAATCTCGTACTGCGTAGCATGGCACACAAGGTTGCACATGGACCTGCCCCAGACTATCTTCAGACATCCATTTACTTTGGGGCAAATGCAAATGGACTGTCCGTCACTTTTGCCTTTACAAATGCCATTCTTCGTAGCCTTAACTATAAGAGAAGAATTAACTATTAGAAAAGAGAATTTTCATTTGTATGACACTTGTTTTTCTTCCCTCTTACACCTGCCATTGTGGACTGGTTCTGAGGTAGGAAATAGATGGGTCCCTGGGCTGGACAGCTTGTTTTTGTCAAGCGAAGTAAAATTGAAGCTTTGCTCTCACCCAGACACACCAAGGACAAAGCTGGTGGCAGAAGCTGAGCTCTGCTGAAGTAAAGAGATAAGATGACCACTCCTGAGGTCAAGGAAAACTTCCCTGTCTGCACATGAGCCCGAAGTCTCCTTGAGGGTCAAAAAGGGAGGGGGAGCCACCCCATAATAAGTGTGGACACGCACCCTCAGTCCTCTGAGGTGGGATCTATCTTAGCAAAAAGTTGCGCACACATCTTGGGGAGGGTCCTAGGAGCAATCAGGTGTGAAAAAGAAACAAGATAATTAGGGACTTCCCTGGTGGTCCAGTGGTAAAGAATCCACCTTCCAATGCAGGGGATGTGGGTTTGATCCCTGGTCGAGGAACTAAGATCCCACATGGTGCGGGGCAAGTAAGTCCATGTGCCACAACTATTGAGCTCGTGCACCTCGAGGAGAGGGCCCGTCTGTAATTCCAGAATCTCATTTTCCACATTAATACTGTAGAGCCCATTTCCATGGTAGAATCGCAGACTATCAACTCCAGTCTACAGACAGCCACCATCACTGAGCTCAGAGATACCAGTGTCTCCATCACTAGTGCATCCTCTATTACAGAAGTGGCCTCTGGCCCTCCTAGGTACAAAGTCAGTAAATTTTCAAGTCTTACATTGTAAATCCATTCCAACCCCCTGAGCGTTCCAAGAAAGTTTAGGTATCTCTGCTTTGTTACTGTAGGCCACTGACATGACCAGGCTTCACAGAGGTATTCATGTAAATATTAGAACCAGCTCCAGATAGCCTTGCCAAAGTGTTAAATTTGAATTCACAAATAAAGTACACTAAAGGAATGTGACAACTGCCTGCCACCTGTGATACGCGATTTCCTTTCCCTTTAGGACACCGTCAGGATAATTGGTAGACTTTGTTTTTTGTGGGGTTTTTTGTTTTAATTTTATATCGGAGTATAGTTGATTAACAATGTTGTGTTAGTTTCCGGTGTACAGCAAAGTGACTTTGAATAAGGTTAATATATTAGCTAAAATATTACATTAATGTTAATTTCTTCATTTTGATAATTTTACTGAAGTTGTATGACAATGTTTTTGATTTTAGGAAATATACATTGAAGTATTTATGGTTAAAGGGCAAATGATCTCTAACTTACTCTCGAACAGTTCAGAATAAACAGTAGGTATGTATGCATGATGGGGAGAGGAGAGAGAAAGGAAGGAAGGAAGAGGTAAAGGAAGGGAGGAAGGAAATGGGGAGCAGGGGTAAAGCAAATGTGGGAAAATATTAACACTGGGGAATATGAAGTTTCTTTGTATCATTTTTCAACTTTCTTAAGTCTGAAATTATGCCAAAATAAAAGATTTTAAATGTTCCGGTCAAAAACAAAATAGGAGAGAGCCCACGTGCCGCAAACTACAGAGCCCACGCGCCCTGGAGCCTGCGTGCCACAACTAGAGTAAGAAAAACCACGCGCCGTACAGAGAAAGGTCCTGCACGCCTCAACAAAGATCCCACGTGCCGCAACTAAGATACGACGCAGCCAAAAAAATATAAGGAAAATAAATAAATTAAATATTAAAAAAAAAAGAAACAAGATAATTAGCCAAAGGTAAACAAAGACCCAGAAGGACCCTCCTGTATAAGTGCTTTCAATCACCTCTTTCCTGCACTCCTCATTCAGGACGCCTGCACTCCTCTCCAGCTGCGTATTTCTGCCCAGCTTCTGACTTAAAAAAATAAACCGTTTCTCTGTGTGCTCTCCCATACGTTGTGCTGTGTCTCCTATGATAAACTTTGTACCTGTTTTTACAGATTTTGCCTCCTTGAAATATTCTTGCTTTCAAACAGGGGAGAGAGCCAGGGCCACTTTGCTTCTAGCCTCTAGGCCCTGGTGGTCTAGTGGCTAGGATTCCTGATTTTCATCCGGGCTACCCAGGTCCAGTTCCTGGTCAGGGAACTAAGATCTCTCTTCAGGACTGCTCACTGCTGTCTCTCTGAAATCAGTTCTAGGTGGAGGATTGAGACAGCCATCACCCCTTTTCAGTAGATGCTTGCTAGATAGAGCTTGGCTTCCAGGCCTCTCTCTTAGGCCCTTTACCCTGAAATGCAAGCTGCCCCCAAGGCATTTCCCGCTGTGAGAAGCAGGGCTGGGGGGACCCTGAGGTCATGGCCACTCTAGAGCCTACTCTTCACTCCTGAGCATGTCTCCAAATGCTTCATTCCTTCTCTGCAGCTAGCAGCCATCCATTTCCTCCTTTGAAAGACAATGCCAAAAGAGAAAGAATTAGGCTAAGAGAAAGAAGACACAATTTGTAAGAGTCTTTCCTTGTGTATCTCTCGTTCCTTCTACTTAAGACATCGTTACCCATGATTTGTGCGTTGACACCCTCTAGATGTGGGAAAGCCCTGTATATAGGAAGGAAATAGACACTTTGATGGATGTCTTCTTGTTTTTCTGTCATTCACTTAATAACATATCTTATTCCAAACCATAATAGCAAGTAGTTTTTAGATTGCATCTTGCAGGGGAGAAAATATGTTAGGAATGGTCTTTCTCTGCATACTCTTTTCTTTGGTACCGTTTAGGAGGAAAGATATTCACTGATTTACTTGCGAGCTGAGGTGGAGGGTGCCCTTGGATAGACTGTGGGGGCGGGGCGGGCACCCATCTGACTGTGGTTCATTTGTCTGAAATGCAAACATGGTCATTTCCTATGAAATAAGCTGACCCTGCAAACAAATTCCATCCAGGTGTAACATTTTGTATGGACCTCGAAGATCTTTGATGTGTTTCCTTACAGGTATTTTTCCACTGTGAAGCGTCCTAAATTCCTTAGAACTTCCAAGGGTCAGAGTGAAATGTCAGTGGTCCTGCCTTCTGGTATTCTGTCTTCCTCCTCCAATTCATGTAGTCGTCAGGCACCACTAAGTGTACCAGGGGCAGTGTACCAGACATATTAGGGTGAACTGGGGCGCAGGCTCTGCATTCAAATAGCTGCACGTCGTGAGGAAGGTGGATTATGCAAATAGAGTTAACAATCGATGTATAGATAGCATCGCATCGGGCAGGGGCCTTAGAACACAAGCTCATGAGAACACAAGGACAGGGGCATGAACTCCAAGCTGTGCACTGAAGGATGAGTAGGAGTATCTGGGCAAACAGAGTAGGCAAAGGATAGCCCAAGCCGAGGGGAGATGACGTGCACTGCGACATGTCATACCAGAGGCTGCCATGCCCGGAGATATGCACGTACCTCCAAGACCACGAACTGACAGAAGTGGCAGAGGGAAAGAAAGAATACTTTAAAAATAAAAAAAGGACAGAGACTTTTATTCTGAGAACAGTACATTTAGCAAGCACTGTATGTCTTACATTGTATGCAAGCATCTTACTTTTTTTTTTTTTTTTGCGGTACGCGGGCCTCTCACCGTTGTGGCCTCTCCCATCGCAGAGCACAGGCTCCGGACGCACAGGCTCAGCGGCCACGGCTCACGGGCCCAGCCGCTCTGCGGCATGTGGGATCTTCCCGGACCGGGGCACGAACCTGCGTCCCCCGTATCGGCAGGCGGACCCCCCAATCACTGCGGCACCAGGGAAGCCCCAAGCATCTTACTATTGATAGAACTTCACTGACTAATCCGAAGTTGATTTAATTTTTAAAATTAATTTATTCATTTTGGGCCGCACCCCGCAGCTTGCAGGATCTCAGTTCCCCGACCAGAGACTGAATCCAGGCCACGGCCGGAAAAGCCTGGAATCCTAACCACTAGGCCACCAGAGAACTCCCTCTGATTTTAAAGATATGTATGGAGCCCAGACAGCAAACCTCAGTTCAGAATTGAGAGTGCTGGGACCGTCTACTACTTGATATATGTGTTCCCAGCACATATATAAGATACTGTGGTTAGTTCTACATCAAGGCTGCATAGCACAGTGGCTGGGGACACAGTTTCAGTAGCATAGGTTTAAATTCTGGCACCCCAGGTACTAGCCAGGTGAGTGCACCTTAACTCTCTCCAGCTCAGTTTCCTCATCTACGATTTGGAGATGACCATGGCACCTACTTCACTGGGTTATCATCAAGAGTAAAAAAGCTAATTTATTAAGCACCTACAAAATACCCTGGAATATAGGAAAGAACTGTATACTTTCTAAACGTATTAGTTTGTTAACTAAATAAACTAGATTTTATTGGAAAGCTTATCAAGAAATGATCCCTGCCTTCAGAACCTGAGAATAAGAGTTATAACCTGATTCTAAAGGACAGTAACTAGCTATTCACAAAACTGAGCCATGAAAACCGGGCTGTACCTCCGAATCAAATCAACCTGCTGAAATGAACCCTGAGATTACTGCTGCTGTTGCAAACTGCTGATTTGGGGAACCTGGTAAAAGTTGGTCCTCTCTAGACTAATCTTCATTCACAGCAAAGAACAGCAATTCTGAGATTTTACTTTGAGTAGGAAAGAAAGGACGAGTAGAGGGAGTTAAATTTCCTCCCTGGTCACAGACTATTTTCTGTGTAGGGACGAAAACCATTGTAAACGTCCTCAATTTCAAATTCTTCCTCTTTTTCCGTTCTCTCTCCTCACTCATGAGGTATTGATCACAAACTTTACAGTTCTTTTAGTTTAAAGGACAAATTTTAATGCAGAGTAAAAATCGACTGGTATTTAGAGTTGCTATTTGTTAGTTTGAATGTTAAGTAAATTTTTTAGAAATTAAAAAGCTCTTTTTCTTCTCTGACCCCTTGAGCCAGGTAAAAACAAGGATAAAAAATTTTTTTTTTTTTTAAAGCTGACTTCTTTTAGTCAGTACTTGCTCTCACAAAAACACTGACTATTTGCTGGTGTTAACATTTTCTGTCATCGCATCAGCCATGTGGAGGCTTTGACTGATTCTAGGAAAACAGCAGGATGGGGGCAGGGTGTTAATTTCCTTGAACAAATCTGGTTGACCCACACCCTAAAAGGAGGTTCCAGGGCACATGCAAGCCTCCTGCTGTCACGGAAAAGGCTCCATCCAGCCTCAACAGACACTGTTTCCTAGGGTCCTGGGGAGACCTTGCTGGGCGGAGTCTGGCACCAGTCTCAGTGTGCCCGACATCCAGGGAAAGGGCATTCCAGGGTTTCCCCTTCATCCCATTGGTTTGGGGTGGACGGAGCTTTTTTTCTTTATGTTCCATCAACAGAGGGAAGAGGTGGGAATAATCATGTCAAAAATAAAAGATATTACAACCACTGCTTCCTTCTCAAATTGGGTCCCGACAAGGACTACCATTAAAAAAAAAAAGTCAAGTTTTCAGCCTGGTGGCCAAAGACCCATATAGGTAGAATCTGAATATATAATGTAATCATCATCAGTTTTAGCTGGTTACATTAAGAAGAAATTATATGCACTCTTTAACCCAAATTAAAAGGTTATGCTGAGTTATAGCAAATAAGCTTTGAACTTCAGACCTCATACAAATCAGAGATTCTTACCTCCTTCTTGCCAGGAGTTGTGTTTAAACCTCCCTGCCTCCTCTGAGCCTACAATTATGCCCTCCTTCAACCTCTTCAGTAACAAGCTCTCAAGGCTACCCTTTCAAAGGGCAATCGCTTACAAACCACAGAGGTACACAGCCCTTGGACTAAAGGATACTGTTAAATATGACTTTGATTTAGTGGCTCTGATTTTATCTTTTGTACTGTGCAAGGAAAAAAAAAAGCAGTAATGTTTTATCAGCAGCTACATGGTAAGCACATTGTACACTTCAATTAGATTCCCTTTATCTAGCACATCCTTCCTTAAGTGAACTGCTGCCTCGTGTTTCTCCCGTTCCCCAGGCAGGCACACGCAGCCCATGTTGAGGGTTCTAAGATGCTTTATTAAACAGAAAATTAATATAATGCTATTGTGTCGGCTGGCAGCTTCTTGAGAGTAAAAGACTTTGCAATATTTTATTATCAGAACCAAATTCCAGCTTCTGGGAACTGACAACCTAGAGACTTTAATATCCATGCTTTCCCAGGAGAAAATTGCATAAGCCCCAATGTGAAGCTTTGGCTACAACCACATGGAGCCAAAACAACAAGTGATTATATGAATTAAGCCAAACACCTGGCTCTTTCCTAACCAAGCATAAAACTGGTCTTCATATGGTGTATAAACTGATGGGAGTTGGAGGATTTGTGTAGATTTCATTTGTTTACTCAATAAATGTTTAAATGAACCCCTTCTATGCCCAGCACTGTAGGTCCTGGAGAGAGGGGAATGAGCCATGCTCTGGACTTCAAGGAACTCACTGTTTAGTAAGGAGAAAAACAGGAAACAAAAGAATTATAATACCATATGTGGCGGTTGCTGTTGTCATTATCATTTACCCAATATTCAATACTTTCTCTCATTTTCCTTACTAACAGATGCCACTTGTGTTTGGGTTGGTGATGTGCCCAACTCTATACTCACTTTATCAGTTTCCTTTGTAGCTAGGAGTAGGCTGGTAACACAATTCTGGACAACAAAATATAAGCTGATGTCGAATGGAATATTCTGGGATAGCTTTTGCCTGCTTGAATAAAGAGGACAGACATGGCCAGTGCTGCACTAATTTCCACCTTTTGCATTGAACATAGATGTGATGCCTGGTGCAGCAGCAGCCATCTTGAAACCATGAGGTAACAAGCATGCAAATGAGAGCTAATGCTCAAAGCATGGAAAATAGAAGGACAGAAAAGTCCTGGCTTCCTGATGACAACACTGAGATCCTGAGTCAATGCCAGATACCACCCAAACCTGGATGTTTTGTTAAATAAGAGACATCAAAGAAACACTTTTTTTTTTTTTTTTACTTAAGCCATTCTTCATCCAGTTTTCTGTTAATGTATAGCTGTATTCCTAATAAAGACTGGCATAAAAGCTAAAGATGTATACAGGTTACAGAGGAAGGTGTGAGTAACTATTCTTGAGTTGGGAAAGGTCAAGGAAGATCATACATCCTCCTTGGGAGGACATACTTCTTCCATGGAATGACATTTAGATCAATTTCAGTGGAAGCACAAAAGTTCCCTTGAGGGGGTGTGGTGTCCAATGGAGAAATGCAGACTAGACTGAGGGACCAGCACATGTAAGGCTGGGTAGCATGAAAAAGCAAGCATGCTGGGGAACCAGAGCGGTTCAACATGAAGGAAGCATGGGTCTGGGGAAGAGAAAGTGTGGAAGTGATGGTATATGAAGATGGAGACATATGCACACGGGAGATAGACTGTAAGGGGCTTTGAAAGCAGATTAGGAAACCAATAAAGGTTTTCAACAGGTGAGCGATGTGAGTGTGAAAGATAACTCGCTTCCATGGAAACATGAAAGAGAAAGGGGTGGGGGTTGGGAAGGTGGCTTGAGAAAGATCAGTTTGAATATAATTTTATAATTATCCAGAACTATTTAAACCCTGGAGCCAATGAGCGGTTTTTATAGTATGTGGGAGAGAAACAATATTCGTATTCCAAGCCCGGCGCATACGCTATCTTATTTAATCTTTCCGTAACCCACTGGGTTGGGCGTGATATATCCTTTTTACAGATGAGAAGACTAAATGTATGGAGCTTAAGTAGTTGCCCGGGTTCTCACAACTACGGATAGGAGGTCTAGTTCCTAAGGCCACGTGGGTCTGGTGTACCACCCTGCCTGACACCCCCCGGCTCCTACGTGACAAGGGAATTTGCCCCCAACTGGATGGGGGGTTACAGGTCCCCAACACAGGGACCCAGAGATCACGAACATGGTGACCTGGAAACCAATCTCCTGACCCTAAGAAGTATCATCCAGAGGAAGGACACGGGTGGACTGATCTTGTCGGCATGGTCCAGGCGCACATCGGCTCTGCCAAAAATAGATCTGCAGGGAAATCCCTCTTGATAAGAATTCCCTAAATCTGTGGGAACCAGAATCACTGTCTTCAAGCTTGTCCGAGACAGATCACCTCGAGACATTTATTTATTTAATATATATATATTTTTATTTTATTTATGTTTGGCTGTGTTGGGTCCTCATTGCTGCCCGCGGGCTTTCTCTACTTGCAGCGAACAGGGGCTACTCTTCGCTGTGGTGCACAGGCTTCTCATTGCGGTGGCTTCTCTTGTTGCGGAGACCGGGCTCTAGGCGCACAGGCTTCAGTAGTTGTGGCGCACGGGCTTAGTTGCTCCATGGCCATGTGGGATCTTCCCGGATCAGGGCTCGAGCCCGTGTCCCCTGCATTGGCAGGCGGATTCTTAACAACTGCGCTACCAGGGAAGCCCTCAAGACTTTTTTTTAAATGGTACTACTCATAACAAACCCTTTAAGAGTAACTTTTCCCAGTTGCCAGGCACTGTTCTAAGTGCCTTACATACATTATTTCATTTAATCAACAACAGCATCACGTGGGAAAACCTCCAAAGCAGGGTTTTTATGTTGCGCATTAAACCGCGTAGAGGCTGCCAATATGGAGTGGTACCCACCAGGGGGAAGGGAGGGAGCTGCCCGCCACCTGCTCCCTGCTATTTAAAACCTCTGCAATGGGGGTCAAAATGTGTATTCCTTCAGGGCAGAGCCTCCAGAGAGAGGAACACAGTGGCTGAGCCGGGCTGAAGGGAGAAAAGGAAAACAGCCAGCATTTATCAGGACATATTATAAGACTGAACTGGAGCTGGGTCCTTTGAAAGCCCATACAAAATTGACTGCACAGTACCCACCCCTGAGCTAATGCTATCAAGAGGGCTGTTTAATGGCGTTACCCAGGAAGAATCAAGGCAGTTTTGCTCCTGCCCAGCGAGGAAATCCATTTTCACTTAGGACATCAACCAGGAAGTTCCACAGCCAGGCAAATGGAATAAAGCATGGATCCCATGGGCCCACGTGGGCAGCACACAGGTGATAATTCTGATTGCGAACATTTATCGAGTACGTACACATGCCAGGCACAGCCCAAAGCACTGTACGTTTGTTATCGCGTTTGATCCATATGAGGTGAAAATGCCACCTCCGGTTTATTGGTGAGGAGAGGGAGACAGAGGGTTTCGGTAACTTGACCAAGTTTATCCAGCCGCTGAGCCGGGGGTTGGGGGAGGGCTACAAAATACGAGATACAGAGTGGTCAGATCCACGAGAAGGGAGGCAGAGCTAATAAACTGTAGGGTCCATTCTTGGAGTGGTTAATAGGAGTCATATCAAGTCCAATGATGGCCAGTAAGGCACTGGCACAAGCCAAACGGACTGGATGCTGGCCGTGGGCACCCACCAGAGCTGGTAGGTGTTGAATGGCTGAACGTGTGCCCAGGTGATGAGCAGGCAGCCAGCATCAGGTCAAGTATTTCGGAAGGAAGCCAAGTTTCCCAACAAGAGCACAATCAAGATCTAGCTCTTGAAGCAAACACTGAACAAGTGTTTAAATGAAGACTAAACGTCTTTACCAGGCTTTATTTTATTTCATGGTGCTCACTAATTCTTTCACTCAATCAGTAAGCATTTGTTGAGCACCCACTGTATACCAGGCATGGCTGTAAATGCCTAGAATACAACTGCGAATAAGAAGAGACAAAAATCCCTGCCCTCATGGAGTTTACATTCTAGTAAAGAGAGAGAGAGAGAGACATTAACCAAGAAAAAGTAATAACTAGGTAAACTATACTAGAAGATGATGTGTGTTATACAGAATAAAATAGGGACAGGTGGATTGGGAGTGCTGGGACTAGGGCCAGGGCCCCAATGAAAAGGTAACATTTGAGTGACACTTAATGAAGGTGAAGGGCTTCCAATCCAGGCGTTGGAAACAGCCAATTCACAGACCCTAAGTGAAAGCAGTGTTTGGGCTTCATGGGGGAAGAGAGGAGAATCCAGCAACACCAGTGGCAGGAATAAAAGCCACTGAACATGGCATCCTGGAGTCTAGGGGATGGGGCTCATGTCCCAGCTCTACCAGGTTCTGAGCAAGTTCTTCACCTTTCTGAGTCTTACTTTCCTCATCTGTAAAATGGGAATAACAACTGTAGCTGCCTCACAGGTTCTCACGAGGATTAAATGTGACAATATGCAGAAAGCACTTAGCACCCTCGTGCGGGGCAGAGAGTGAGCCCTCAGCGACGTCAGCTCCACCGTGGCCTCTCCCCTCAGCACCTAACCCCATATTTGCACTTCCGTGGTTACCTGTTGCCCCCACTTTACCTGAGGGGCAAGGGCTGTGTCGTACTTAACTCTGAATCTCCAGACCCTCAATCAGGATGTGGCACGGGGTAAGCCCAGGGTGTAGGGGGGTGTGGAAGAGGGGACTGAAGATGACCCAGCAGGGAAACGGCAGGTAGAATTGTAACTCCAGTACTTAATAATGCAAGTTATTGGCTGTTGCATTGAGCAATATAAACACTCTCTAAAGATGAGAGCTGGGTCAGGTGTTCCAGACCTCAGCCTGGCGGGGGAGGTGTAGCCAGGGACGTGGAAGAACCACCGAAAATAGACACTGACTGGAAGGGAAGCAAGTGAACCAGGCCTGTGAGGCCCTTTACGGCTCTTGGACAGAGGTATAATTTGGGAGGGGTCCAGGGCCACTGCCATCCATAAAGCAGGAGAAGTTGGAGCCTCCTTCTCCTCTGCAGTGTGCCGCCCGAGTCTCAGTGCCAGGGTCTGCCCAGCGCGACTTGCTACAGCTTCGCATCACTGCACAGAGATGGGTGCTAATGAGCTGGAATTCAGCTCATGCCTCGTTCGTGGGATTTCTCTACTGCCAGTGACAAAAACAGGTACTTTTTTTTTCCCCGTGGAAACCTGAATCTGTGCTTTTCATGTATCTCTGTCCTCAAATAGCCTGGGAACAATGGGCTTGTGTGTTACGTGAAGAACAGAACAGGAAGAGGAGCGAAGGAAAATCTATACTCAGTGGGAGGCTGGACCCACACCCATGACGGGGACATGGCTGGTGCACAGGCTCGGGCACCACGCTCGGGCAGGAGGTGCCTCAGGAGCTGCCGTTAATTCCCGAGCCTCTCCTGCAGCCAATTTTAGTCCAACTTCTTGATTTAATTACACTCCCACGTACAATAGGAAGCTTGCATTCTCTTATACGCAATGAATATTAAGCTGATAGACCTGTAATTTCCTCCGCCAGGCGCACTCCCATTTTTGCATATTGATGCCACATTTATTTTCTAATTTTCCATCCTCCTGGTCCTGTGCTCACCACCTTATCCCCATAATAATTTCTCTCAGCAAGCACGTACATCCTCCTTCGCTCTCTCCTCCGACCTCACCCAGATGGCGAGCAGCACACACTTGAGCAATCTGAGCCCCCCTTTACACCTGTCACAGCAGTGGAGCGAGGTCTGGGCTCTGGGCTCTAATTGGAGGCCACATGGCTATAAATGGTCAAGGACAGTCAGTAAAGAACAGAGCTGCAGGTGGGGTTCTGAGGGTGAATGGGGAGATGGGAGACATGTGCACATGCTCACAGACATAAGAGCTAGCCTTCCTCAGGACGGCCTCCCTCCATAAGGTGTCCGGTACCTTTAAGGTATTCAGGGGACAGCAACATCTTGCCAGGGAGGAAATAGGAATAAAAGTCAGGAGCAGGTTCTGGTGTCCAGCAAAATTCAGCCTGGCTCCCACGTGTCCTCTCCTGACAACGGTTTGTAATTTCGTAAGTTCCCTTGGTGTCTTGGTCAGTACAGCCTGCTGTAACAAAGCACCACAGAGTGGGCGGCTTACAAACAACAGATGTTTATTTCTCACCGTTCTGGAGGCCTGGAGGGCAGGCTTCCTGGTTCACAGAGGGCTGCTTCTCACTGAGTCCTCACATGGTGGAAGGGGATGGAATGGGGGCTCTCTAGAATCTCTTCTATAAGGGTACTAATTCCATTCATGAGAGCTCCATCCTCATGACCTAATCACCTCCCAAAGGACCCACCTCCAGATACCATCACATTGGGGATTAGGTTTCAACATGTGAATTTTGGGGGAGGAGGGCACATTCAGTCCATAGCACTTGGCTTTAGTCTTCTGTAGTAGCCTCCCTATCATTTCTCTGGAACCCTGTCTGAGGGGCAGCTCACTCTAGGCTCCAGCCAATTTGGTCTCAGGCTCCCAAACCTATGAGTGTTCTCTGATTCCATTTGAACACCACCCCCCCCCCAGTTTTGACCTTGCTTTGTCCAATTCCTGGGTCTGTTCTCACCCCAAACCTTCCTCTAGCACCACCACAGGCTCTGACTCTTCCCTCCTTCCCCAGGAACATTTCAGGGGTCTGCCGTGCCAAGTACTGGGCTAGACCCTGGTTGAATGGGTACTTGGACTCTGGCTTCAGGCTCATGCTCCAGCCAAGCCCTAGGTCCCCTGCTATCCGCAAGGAACCTCTCCACCAAAGACAGGCAGAAGAAAAGAAAGGACGTTCAGAACTATTCAGTGCAGGCAGCTTTGCCTGCATCTCCCAATAGTTCGCCTTTGTGTTGAACCATTTGGACACTTCTAACCTGCTTGGTCCTCAAAGAAATTCTTCATTCATTGGCCCTGTGGAGGTTGATGACCAGATGAACTGCCTGCTTACTCTTCCATATAGGACACTGGATAACACTGTCAGAGGCTCCCTTCCTTTGAGGGGATGAGTGACACCATGCACATCCTCCCATGAATCACAGTTCTCATCCACACAAGTCATTCCTTGAAAGGACTGGGAACAGAAGGGGAGCAAGCCCCATGGATATCAGACTCTCCATGGAGACCTGTTTCAGTCCCCATCAACACCTTCTGATACGTACCCTTACTGACACTCACTGACAGACAACTGCTGTTTACATCTGCGAAGTTTAATAAGAAACTTAAATGGACATTTTCATAGAGATGCATCCCTCTGGAGGAAATACAGATACACTTTGGAAACCACATGAACTGCGGATGGCTTAGCCTACTTAAATGTTTAACCTTAACTTGAGTGCCATGTGCTAAACGCATAGTGCATTATTTCATTTCCTCTTCACTAGAGCCCTACAAGGTAACTACTGTTTTCACTTTTATTTCATAGATTAGGAAACTGGGGTTCATAAATGGTGAAGGATCTGCCCAGGTCCCACTGGCACTAAGTGGCAGGATGGAGATTCAAACTCAGAAGTCTTTATCCCAAAGCCTATGTTCTTAACCACTATGCAGAAAAGACATCCAGGTGTGATCAGGTGATGGTACAGACTGCCCACTCATCTCTCAGGACAGTGCATGGCAGAGCCAGCAAAATTTGGAGCTGGACTCAGTTTGAAGACAAAAATCTCCATTTTATTAGGCTTTCCAGAGGTCCTACCAACAGATGACCAAGTCCACAGGGCCAACAGTTAAGCCAACGGCCCCTTATTCTTTGGGGACGGGGAGCTTCACAAAAGCCTTCCTGCGCATCAGCAGTCATCTCGTTCTCTCTCTTAGAGGCAAGGGTCCGAGGGAAGCCATTCTCCCACCTGGGGCCACGTAGGGCACCTAGAACTGATCAGAGACTAGGATAATCTTAAAGCCAAAGTCACTCAGTTAGGCAGCCTGGGGTCGACCTTCACTCTAAGAAGAAGCCCGTCAACCAGCCAGCAGAATTCTTGTTACTGGACACAGCGACTTTTTTCACCAGTTCTAACAAGTTCTTACTCACTGATTGCCCTTCTACAGACTGAATGTAAATACTGTCTTTCTATTATTAGTCTTTGTTTAGACAAACTAGGAGTTACAGTTTAGGTTGAGGCTGGCTTCCTTTACACGGTCATCCTGAGCACACTCCGGCCACCCCGGTTAGACTGAAAGACACGCCGGGCTAACGGGATTTTCTGGTGGCCCCAAATCGCCTTAGCGACACATTTATAAAGGCTCTTGCAATAGGTTGCGTCTGCAGCTGACTAATTCCGTCCATTATGTGTTGCTTCACATGGGTTCCATTTGGAAGAAGATCTTTCCCTCTGTGATCCTCAATTATCTCCCTGATAAAATGGGGATCATTACTTAGGATGATGATGGTGATGATGATGATGATGAAGATGATGATGATAAGTGACCTGTATCATAGGACTGCTGTGAAGATAATCAAAGGAATGTATGTGAAAATGTAAACTGTCAAGTGCCCAACTGCAGCAGATGTATCTAACAGGCTATATGATAAAATAGAGCAAACACTGAACTGGGAGTTAGATTTCATGCTATTTCCGAGGCTGGGCACATCACTTAACATTTCAGTGAAATGTTCTCCCACCTGTGAAATGCAAGCCACGACCCTTGCCTTTCCCACTAGCAGAACTAAGATGGAACCCGCGTGAGCATTCTGGAAAGTCATTTGTAAACTGTAACATGGTGCGCAGGCATACAGGACAGCCAAATTCACCACGGAGGTTTCTTATGTGAAGAAATCACATGGCAAATCCTTTTGTAAAGCAAATAATCTCCTGCTCACATATGCCTCGTAAGTCCAAAACACACTTAGATTTCAATTTTAAACTTCATACTGAAGTGAACTTTACTCAATGGCTGTTTGATAAATGAGTGAATGAGTGAATGAATGACTGAATGATGCCAGGTATAATGAAGAGATGGCTCTCTTCTTATATCACCAACTCCACATGAAGTTTTTTTTTCCATTTTTTTTTACTGAAGTATAGTTGATTTATAATGTGCTAATTTCTGCTGCACAGCAAAGCGACTCAGTTATACACATTCTTTTTTTAATATTCTTTTCCATTATGGTTTATCCCAGGAGATTGGATATATATATAGTTCCCTGTGCTTTACAGTAGGACCTCGTTGTTTATCTATTCTAAATATGATAGTTTGCATCTACCAACCCCAAACTTCCAGTCCATCCATCTCCCTCCCCTCTGGCCCTTGGCAACCACAAGTCTGTTCTCTACATCTGTGAGTCTGTTTCTGTTCCACATGATGTTTTTCAATTCCTCCGTATAATTAGCTTCGTGAACCACCAAGCAGCGTAAATCTTTATTGGTACTAAGAGTATCTGAATTATTGAAAAATCACTCTTACTACAAAGTTTTATTAAGAAATGTGACTCATACAGTGTTTCTGTTAATCGAACATCAAGTGAAGGCAATACACCCAGATGCAGAGAACTCACCAGGTGAGCAGTAGAGACTTGGCTTCTGCACCCAGCCTCACAGCTGTCCTGGGTCTCTGTCCCCACCCAGTGCCCTGAGCTCTGACAGCTGTAAGGAAGACCCTGCCAGCTTCTCTTGTGGTCAAGCTGCCATCTCTTTTCTCCACCCACGGCAAGCCCTGTCCTTCAATGTCCGGGCTGCAGTCTCTTCACACCCCATTCAAAACCACACAGTAAACAAACAAACAAAACAAAAAACACACAGTAGCTGGTTCCTGCTTACTCTGCCAGCAGGAGAGGAAGCCATACCTGTCTGATTTCCTGGGTGCCTGGTACTGTGCTTGCTTTGCCTTAGGGCGTTCTTCCTGTCCTTTACCCCACAAGGACATCCTTCCTTCTCAGCCCCTGAACCCCACACCTTGTGTATGACACCTCTATATTACAGGATGCTATTCTCAAGTGCATTTTCTGGCCCTTCCCTAATACTGTAAAAAATTAATCGACTGGAGATTTGTGTCCAGTTCTCAAAAAACTTCCCTTAAAAAGCTGCAATAGGACAAAGCCTAGTTCAATGGTAAAAATGATGACTAGCTTGGATGATGACCAATTCAGATAATTGGCCAGAGACCTCTAATCCTGCTGGCATCCCTCTGTCACTTAGCAGGGAACCAGCCGATCATTCCATCAATACATTTATTTTGTCAGCTGTCACTGTGTGGCGCCCACACGTCTCAGCTGGGTAGCTTAGGCTGAGAAATGGAAACTTGACAATATCAGAATCATTTCATCCCTATCACGTGCCTTTCTTGTCAGTGGGTTTCAATGCATTTCTGCCTGGCTTGGCAAACCTAAGCCATGATCTTGCTTTTAGCTGCTGGGTCCCTTTAATTATTACTACCAATTCCAACCAGCTTGAGTCAGTGCGTTTCCAAACTACATTAATTCAGTAAGTTCCACCCACAAGATTTCTATTTATTCTGTCCCACATCCACCTTTATAAACACACACACACACACACACACACACACACTCTTATCCATTACCACTTTGAACTGGTTATTTCTTCTCAGCAGCAAACACATGTATGTACATGCATTGATTGATTTTCATGCACAGTTTTTCTTTAGAGTAACTTTACTCCTGTCGAAGGAAAGTACTAGATTCTTGATAATGTTAAATAACTAAACTATTGCCTATTCAACCTTGAGTCCTTCCCATCGGGCACTATTAAGTTCACAGGCTATCAGTCATCATTTCGAGATGTGAAGCAAAAAAAACTCCAAAAAATGGTTCTCAGAGAAAAGCCACCTCTTATTTTTTTTATAACCCCCGAAATGAAATGAGGACATCAGACATCTCATGAGAAAGTGATCATGAAATAGCCTGTCCCACCCATCAGGACTAGGGATGCACCGCTGGCCTCCTCCCTTTATGGGGCCCTTGCCGGCTGGTCTCCAGGTAAACAGTGCTTTGAGCATTGCACCTAAAGTGATTTTGCTCTGAGGTCGAAGGCTGGGCACCCAGGTGTGGAAGGGGGATGAATGTGAGTTTTCAAGTCAGGTCTGCATTCAAACCAAGCCCTGGAACCTGTGATCATGGATAAGCTTTATCATCTGTATAAGGGGAATGATAATAGGGTTGTCAGCTGGGTTCAAGTTAAGTAATGCACACACGCGAAGGCCCAGAACAGAGCCTGTTACTTTGCAGCACCTCAAAGGTGTATGCTACACCTGCTGCTGCTACTGTTCTACCCCAGCTCAGCCATTACCCACGTATATAAACTGTAATACTTCTTATTTTGAAACAATCCTTGGACTCCTCACCCCTCTCAAAGAACAACGACAAATAGTGTAGAGATGCTACTAGCTAACTCCCAATATATATCACCCTCTTCTTTAATAACATAATCATGATTTCCCACGAGCTATATTGTCAGCCACTTGGAAGAGTACATTCCACAGCCTCCCTTGCATCTACGTGCAGACACGACCAAGTTCTGGACAATAAGATAGAAGTAAAAGCCATGTGAAATTAAAAAAAATGTGTTTTTTAATTTCAGGAAATATCTTTAAAAGAAGGAGGCATTCCCTCTTTCCTTCTACTTCGTCCACCTTGTTACCTGGAACATTTATGTGACGACTGGTGCTCTAGCAGCCATCTTGGGTTATGAGCAGCGGTCCCCAAATTTTTTGGCACCAGGAATAGGTTTCGTAGAAGAAAATTCTTCCACGGACTGGGGCGGGGTGGGGGGATAGTCCAGGCGGTAATGCGAGCGATGGGGTGCCGCACATGAAGCTTCACACGCTCGCCCGCCGCTCACCTCCTGCTGTGCTGCCCGGTTCACAGTAACAGGCCTCGGACCAGTACGGGACCGTGGCCCGGGGATTGGGGACCCCTGATTATGAGGACAAGCCCATACCCCATACCCCATAGCCTAGCAATGCAGAGTACGAGGACTCTGGTTCTCTGACATCTTCTTATAATGGCTTTACCATTCATGGGCCACTTATTCCTGGACTTCTTTTATATGAGAAATAAATCCATTTTTACCTTATGTAAACCATCAAGTTATTGGGGGGTTTCCTGTTATAAACAGGCAAACGAACTCATGTGCCTGATTTCTGTCCTCCCCATCAGCTCAAGGGCCAGTTGGGCTCTGACTATTTCTTCTCCTCTTCCTTCATTTCAAAGAGTCTAAGGTCCAAGGATAGACGTTTCCATTCGCTGAGTTTAGATCAGGTGCCTGACCTTTCTCCATCAGGGATGAGGGACACTGAATTGCAGGAAGGAGCCTCCAGAGACTTCTGGACTGACTGACCACACCTTCACGAGGTGAAGGTAATGTCCCAAAGGGAAATGAGGGCGCCGCTGACACAGGTCCACCACCAAACCTTCTCTTCTTCATTCTCCCACTGAGCAGCTTGTCACTTCTGAGAACGTGGCAGGAGCAGTAATTAGTGTGTTTGTGACTGAGTGCCAACATCTCTGCCTTCCCAAAAGGGACGAACAACGCTTTCATCATGGGGTGACTCTAGGGGTGGGACAACGAGGCACGTATTTGTGGCACAGAAGAAGGTTAGAAGCTTCTTTGTTCCAACATTTATCGTAAGTCTCCTAATGCCAGGCCTATTCTAGACACTGAGGACACAAGGATGCAGAGTTAGCTGTCCTGCCTGGTACCCACAGCCTCGAGGGAGATGCACAAGTTGACAGATAAGTGTGTGATACACGCCAAGGTAGAGACCTGGCTGGGAGTTCACAGGAGTGCACAGAGAGGCATGTAACCCAGGCTGGGGGGAACTGGGGAGGAGGAGGGGGGATTATTTCCACAGTGAGTTCAACTTCGAAGCAGAATACGAGTTGGGGTAAGCAGAGGGCTGAGCAGGCTGGAGGCAGTGGAGGCGGGGAAAGCAGAGTGGGTCTGGGGAAGCACAGGTTACACCTCTGGTCTTACTGGAGCCCAGAGTGTGAGGGGATGTCATGGGCCACGGGGAGTTGCCTCATGGGATATGGAGCAGAGACTGGAATTTATTCTGTAACCAAGGGAAAGCCATTGCAGCATCACAATCACGAGGAGCAACATGATGAAATATGCATTTTAGAATGATTAGAATGATGACTCAGTGTGGAAAATGGATGGCAGAGGAGGGGGCCAGAATCAAGCCCCAGTAACTGACCAATCAGGAGCCTGCTGAAATAATATAATCAAAAAGTAACGGAGGGGCTTCCCTGGTGGCACAGTGGTTGACAGTCTGCCTGCCGATGCAGGGGACACGGGTTCGTGCCCCAGTCCGGGAAGATCCCACATGCCGCGGAGCTGCTGGGCCCGTGAGCCATGGCCGCTGGGCCTGCGTGTCCGGAGCCTGTGCTCCGCAATGGGAGAGGCCACAACAGTTAGAGGCCCGTGTACCGCTAAAAAAAAAAAAAAAAAAAAAGTAACGGTACCCTGAACTGAGAAGAACACCGCTTTACAGATAAAAGTACAGCAATGTTCTTCTCCCAGCCAGCTCTTTCTGTTCCCCCAGTGAAAGCCAAAAACAAAATGCTAAATGACAGGCATGTCTGCATGTATTCAGGGGAACAGAAGCCAAGTGTCCAGATTGCTGGGACCCCACTTGGTACTCTAGCGGAGCATCCCAAAATTAGCACATGCTCAGTGCTTCTTTAGACCGTCTCTCTGGAATGTCAATGTTTTCCAACAAGCCCATCCTCTGTCAGGGGCTGGAAAAGTGACCAATCAGAATGGTGTTGTGGGTTATACCAGTATTTTGAATGAATGAGAGAGGGAATGAATGAATATAAGAATTCAGCAATGAATTGCATTTCTGAATCAGGGCCACTCTGGTTTCCACAGTAAAACTTCAGGGTGAGGAGATTTTTGGCCATTTCCCATTTCTGCCTTTCTTTCTTAAGTACTTCTTAAAAGGACAGGAAAGTGTTATTGAACCATCCCTACCTCTCCACTCCATGGAAAGAATTGAGCAGTTATCCTCCATCAGAAACAGTATCCAGGATGGGGATGAGACAACGTATAGCCTGGAATTTTAAATGATCTTAGAGTCTTTTACTGACAACCAGGCAGATAATTGGGGAAATGTAGTTCTGTAAATGCAGAATAAGAGTTAAGCAGATAGAAAACATATGGAACCTGAATTATCAAACACCTTGTTGACTCTGTGAAAAGTCTCACTGAGCTGTTGGTCTGCACTTGGGAGCCCTGGGAGAAGTAGATTGTTTCCAGGTATGGTATGTGTCCTGGTGGGAGTGAATTCAGCAAAGGAGACAATGTGCCATGTGCCTAGCTAGTCAGTGCTTTTATTTATGCTGAATTGTCCGTAATGAGTTTCTTCCCTTTCCATTCTGCCTCTTAACCTCTTGAAAGAAGACAAGGAAAGTTTCTAGGGTAAATCAACATTCAGGATTATCAAGCAGATGCTGATCTACCTCTCATATTCAGAGAATTCTAAGACCATTCACCAGCGCCTCACTTTCCCTTCCACTGTGATCAAACGCATTCATTAGCACTTTGGGGCCTGGGGACCCTGAGATGCCCCAGAAAATTTCCAGGGGCCTTCCTGCCACCCTAAGGACACACAGTGTTTGATCACACAAAATGATAGCACAGACTAATAATGTTCAGGCAAAAAGTACCTATGTACCACCTCAGACCCATGAGGATAGCCACTATAAAAATGAAAATGAATAAAAACAGAAAATAGCAAGTGTTGGTAAGGACGTAGGGAAATGGGAACCATTGTGCACTCTTGGTGGAAATGTAAAATGGTGCAGCCACTGTGGAAAACAGTATTGTGGCATCTTAAAAATGTTTAAATAGAACTATTGTTCTATATGATCCAGCAATGCCACTTCTGGGTACATATTCAAAAGAATTGAAACCAGAGTCTCTAAGAGTTATTTGTACACCCATATTCATAGCAGCATTCTTCACAATAGCTGAAAGGTAGAAGCAACCCAAATGTCCACTGATGGATGAATATGTAAGCAAAATGTGGTATATATATATACAATGGAGTATTATTCAGCCTTAAGAAGGAAGGAAATTATGACACCTGCTACCACACGGATGAACCTGGAGGACATTATGTTAAGTGAAATAAGCCCATCACAAAAAGACAAATACTATAGGATTCCACTTAGATGAGAAACCTAGAGTAGTCAAAAATTCATAGAGACAGAAAGTAGAATGGTGGTTGCCAGGGGCTGAGGGGAGCAGGGAATGGGGAGTTAGTGCTTAATGGGTATAGAGTTTCAGTTTTACAAGATGAAAAGAGTTCTGGAGATGGATAATGGTGATGGTTGCACAAAAATGTGAACATATGTAATACCACTGAGCTGAACTGTACACATAAAAATGGTCAGGATGATAAGTTACATGTATTTCACCACAATTTTAAAAAAATTAAAAAGCATCTATGGGCCTGGGAGAAGAGGTACCAGAGTCAATGCAAAGCACATCACTGAACTGTGACTCTTTTTAAACCTAAGGGGCATGTGTCTTCTCCTTGCCCTCTCAATCCCTCCCTTCCTCTCTCTACCCTGCTGACTTTGGACATGCAGAGACCATCCGGTGTCCTCAGAGCTTGGGAGCCCTCTGCTCTACCCCCTCCCCCACCACTAAGGTCACTGTCACCAAGACTTCAGCCACCCTCCTAGTTCACAATGAGCCCCAAATCGAAACTCCAGATTCCTCCTTTCGGCCAAGTTTCAGACCCCCATTTTCACTTGCCCACCTTTGGAAAGGTCTCCCTGCAGGTCCCACAGAGAACTCATTCTCTCCCCAGACACACCTCCTTCTGAGTTCTGACCTTAGTTAATAGTATTACTTCTTCAGCAGGGTCCTGGGACTCTTTCTTGAACCATCCCTACCTGCCTGCCTCTCCTTTTCTCAGCTCCCAGGCATCATCCTTTCGTTTCTATCACCAAAATGTTGACTCTCTTCCCTCCATCAGCCCCTTCCAAGTGCCCTGGCCACCCTGTGTCACATCCTAACTGATCCCTCAACTTTCTCTATTCTCTAAATTCCTACGTTCCGTTTTCTACACACCTTTTTAAAAACATAGATGTGACAATTCACTCTCCTGCTGAGAAACTTTACCAAGGCTCCCCATTGCTTATAAGAGAAACCACCTCCGATGTCCCAAGGCAGAGTGAGGTAGTTTCAAATAGCTCAGGAAATGAACTAATTGGCCCAGCTTTGACAATTTCCGGTCTAACCACTTGTGACATGAAGGCTGTGGTCATTTAGGAAGAAGGCAGCTGTGGGAAGCAGAATTCTAAAGATGACACCCCAAGATTCCTGCCCCATGATTATTAAATCAAACATGAATTGACTGACTGCTGTGAAGGGATTTTGCTGATGCAATTAAAATCCCAAATTAACTAAACTTAAAGTACAGAGATGATCTGGGTGGGCCTGACCCAACCAGGTGAACCCTTAAAAGAGGGAGCTTTTTCTGTAGCAGAAGAGGGAGTCAGAGAGAATCAAATCGAGGGAAGGATTCAACGTGCTGTTCTGGCTTTGAAGATGGAGGAGCCACGTGCAAGACCAGAGACCAGCCTCTTGCAATGCAGAGTGACCCACCCCCCCTAAACTCTGCCAACAACTGAACGAGCCTGGAAGCAGCATCTTCTTTAGACCCTCCATGCAAAAGCCCAGCCTGAGCAACACCTCCATTTCAGCCTTGTGAGACCCCAGGCAGAGCACCCACCCAAGCCCACCCACATATCTACCTAAAGTACCGCAGGCTAATGGATGTGTCTGGTTTGAAGCAGCTAGTTTGTGGCAATGTGTTACACAGCAATAGGAAATGAATACAGCCCCTCTCTGCATGTCTCATGATGGGGGCGGAGAGGGCTTCCCGGAGGGCAGGATGTGCTGAGCAGACAATTCCCTAAGTAGCTGTTCCACCCACCAACCCACTTTAAACAGTTCCATGGACCTCTATCTGTCCTTCATTACTTTCTCTGCCCTCCATCAGATTCACTTGGAACTTCATGGACTTTTCAAAAACAAGCATTAAAATTGTAATTACTTTTATCCTAATCTAGATATTTGTCAGATTGCCAAAGTCTAATATATCATCATCTTTCTCACACATCCTTGTATAAGGTTGTAATAAGCTTCACAAATTAATATCAACTCCTCCCATTACCTCCATCCCCCATTTCTCTCCTCTCTCTCTCCCTCTCTCTCTCTCTCTCTCTCTCTCTCACACACACACACACACACACACACACACACACACACACACACAATTACTGCATGATCGCATTATGCCTTTATCTCTTAACTGGAAGGAAATAAATGGCCATTTTCAATAAGAAAATAAGAGCATTCACCCTTAACCAGTACCCACACTGTCCGTTAATTCTGATTTCTGAACGTGAACTATGGAATCACTTAGAGCAAAATCTGAATCCCAGATGCCTCATTTAGTGGCTAAATGACATCTCTCGGTCTCAGTTTTATCATCTGTCAAATGCATACAATAATATCACCTACCTCATAGCATTCCTATGAGGATTAATTTAAATAATGCTCTTGGAGTCCTGAGCAACTGCCTGGCGTGAAGTCTGTACTCAGCAAATGGGGCCATTACTGTCGCAAAGGAGAGGAAAACGTGATCCTTTAAAAGTAAGGACATTAGAACCAGCTCAGGCTCACTCAAGGCCAGGTGCCCACGGTAGTTTGGTTTGGTTAGGGTTTTGAGTTTAGCCCGGTCTAACTAATTCTCTCCCTGACTCTGAGTCCATCTTTCTGCCATGGAAACATTACCAAGAAACTTCCAGCTACTCATTTTTGAGTTACCTGCAGACACTTGGTTGATGAGGAACAGAGTAAGGAGTGCAGATAGGAGCCAGCACAGCATCTCTTCTGTCTGGTGCGTTCCACAGTGAAGCCCAGGATCCCGGGTGCTGGAAGCACGCAGCAAATACACCTGCACCCATCAGGAGGTGCTCCTCTGGGCTGTGACTGCTGTATCCATGGTGGATGTCAGAATGGATTACCGAAGACGTCAACAACAAATCAGCGGAGACTAAATGGACACAAAGAAGTGCTCTCCATCTGAGTGTTCAAAAGAAAGAGCTCAAGGGGCTTCCCTGGTGGCGCAGTGGTTGAGAGTCCGCCTGCCGATGCAGGGGACGCGGGTTCGTGCCCCGGTCTGGGAGGATCCCGCGTGCCGTGGAGCGGCTGGGCCCGTGAGCCGTGGCCGCTGGGCCTGTGCGTCCGGAGCCTGTGCTCCGCAGCAGGAGAGGCCACAGCGGTGAGAGGCCCGCGTACCGCAAAAAAAAAAAGAAAAAAGAAAGAGCTCAAGAACACAGAAAATGCAGTAGAGCTTGCCATGGTACGGGGGGGCCTTTGCTACCAACAGCTCTTGGGACCTGGGCAGAGTCCAAGGCATACTGTGGTCCCAAGTGTTCTTAGCCTGGCAATGAAACTGACCTGCTTAATATCATACTCATTACCTCACTTTTGTTACTTTGATTTTTCGTACTGGAGTCTAATCAAGGGAACTTTGTGAAGGAGGGCTGTTATATAATTTTCAAGGATTTGGAAGAATTTAGAGCTACCTTTCAAATTCAGGTCCTGGGTATGTTATATTAATAACATTATTAAACTCTCTGATTCCAGTCTGCTCTTTGAAACATGAGAACAAGTGACTCCCCATGGAGCTGTCAAGATCAAGCGAGAACACATACAAACGGCACCTAGCGCGCTGCCTTTGACACAATACGGTAGGTGCTTGCCAAGTGATACCAGCGTGTAGGACTGCATTTCACACTGGATGAAAACTTCCCCCATTATAAGATTCTCCGATGTCTTATAGGCAAGTGTGTGGATAGGTTTTGAGTAGATAAACCCCTGAACTCTCACTGGACCCACTAGTGGATTCCAAAACAAACCTGATCTGGAACTTTCAGTTGGGTTAGAATGGTGGGAAATGCATGCTGCCTTCATTGAAGGAAAGGGGGAAGGGATGGAGAAAATGAATAAATGGGAATGCTTTATTCTACAGACAAGCTGAAAAGTGGTTTTAGGGCATGAGAATTACCCAGACATGCACAGCGTTCTACCATCCTGTAAGGACAAAATAAGATGACTGAATGTGCCCACACCACTAAGAAAGGGAATCCAGCAACCTTGTCAACTCACTGGTCTAACCAGTTCTCTCCCTTTGTACAGACTCCTTTGTACATGTGCTACTGAGAAAGCCTGCTACAGGAGGGCAGGGTCTGAAGGAGAACACCTGGGGGCATTGCCTCTCCTGGAAATTAAGTGCTCCAAAGGGAGCAGGCAGATACAGTCCATCTCAGACAGGAGGTCTCTACCTGGGGTTTGTAATCATAATTTTGGATGGAGGGGAAAGAAGTACATCTTTAGTTTTCCCTTTACCTCTAACTGAAATCTAGCATTTCCTTCAATTATGGATGCAGACAACAAACTGCAGTAGACTTTGCGTTGCTTGTGACTTTACTCCTGATAAAAATCAGATATTTACATATCACATCATGTCGTTGCAGATATCACAAAATAGCAATTATGCTCATCGTGACTTAAAATTAGGCTCACCACTAGAAAGCGTTACCCAAGGTGTTAATAAAAGAAACAGATCCATTACTATGTCACAAATTTGTTTTTGTAATATTGTGATACATAGTTTAAGCATAATTGGTTTCTCCTTTGACCTAAGTTATTTTACTTTATTCTTTAGAAATGGTTTTCTGGGAAGGGGTCTATAGGGCTCACCAGACTTCCAAGGGGCCCATGGCTTAAGTGGGGGTAATGAACCTGCTGCCTGAGCATTAGGACCCAGTGCTGTAGAATGTGTCCTGCCCATGAGAAAAAGGGATTCCTAAGGAAGAGTGTACACTCTGCACCCTGGTGAGGAGGACAAGAAATCCTACAAGGGAAGGAATAAAAGGAACTGACTTGGTAGAGCACCCACTTCATGTCACATACTGTATTTTATTTAAATACGGTACTCCCTAAGAGCAAACGCACGAAGTGAGAACAATTTCCCCCAATTCACAGATGAGGAAACTGTGGCTCAGAGATATACAGTCACCCTGCTAGGAAGTGAAGGCACCAGGTACTACTCCAACCCAGGTCAGTTTGACTTTCTACTGTCTGACCATGGCAATGACAGTGAGACGAAACTGCTGGGCAAATGGAGAGTTCAATGCACCCAGCAGAGAAGAAGCCACCTTGGGTGGTCTCAGAGGTGTACCACCTAGAGTGCCCTTCGTGAGAACCTGCTGTGAGGAATCCAGCTTCGGCACCTTCAGCTCCTTGACAGCATCTGCTCTGAGGACACACCCTCCCCAGCTACTCCCAGTGATTGAGGAGGGCTAGGCCATTCCTGCCTGCAAAGCAGGTCTCCTCCAATGGACAATCTGCCTGCAGTCCAAGGCTTCTCCTATTCAACTACATCCTCCTTCCTTCCCTCCATCCTTTCACAGGGGCCAGACTGGCAGTGCGGTGTGAAGGCCCTCCTGGCCTCTTCCTGCTCACTCTCCCCTTTACCCTTCACAGGTATTTCCTTCAATCAATTTCTGGGATGCCTATTTCCATCTTGATGTCTGCTTCTTGCAGGACCCAAATTAATGCAGTCCCCAAGTCTGGCAAAAGCTACAACCCTATCCCCCTCTGATGGGCAATCAAAGGAGAGTGTGTTTCTTATGACAGATTCATGGGCCAAAGAGGGACACCCAATCTCTCCTCCTAAGGACTGTC
This sequence comes from Tursiops truncatus, assembly GCF_011762595.2. Taxonomy (NCBI): domain Eukaryota; kingdom Metazoa; phylum Chordata; class Mammalia; order Artiodactyla; family Delphinidae; genus Tursiops; species Tursiops truncatus. Next base: position 11,319,622 of record NC_047048.1, read on the forward strand.
ACCTGGGGAGTACATCATGGGAAAAGAAACACACGTGGCACGGGACAAGGCTGTTAAGGCTGAAAACAGGGTAACTATACCAAAAGTCAAGACAGTGGTTACACTGATGGAGAATATTTGGGGGAAGGGGGCATGAGGATGATTTCTGGGGTGCTGGTGATGTTCTGTTTCTTGAGCTGGGTGCTGAATAAAGAGGTGTGCTCATTTGTTGACAATTCATGGAGAGGTTCACTTGTGATCAGTGCAGTTTTCTGTCCATCTATTCCTCATTAAACAGTTTTTTAAAAACTAGGTATATTTATAGTACTTAGCACCTCTCCCAGTGAGGTGGGATTTGAGGGGCTGCTCTCTGTACATATAGGATGCAATGTATTCATTGACTGGGGGGGTGGGTACTCTGCACACGAGCTCCAGGGATCCCTGATGTGAACTTGGCTGTGGTCCTTAAAGAACCTTAAGGCTATTTATCTTGGGGTCCTGAGTTGCTAACAGAGGTTCTAGACTTATTGGATATAAATGCCCTTTATAGCCAAATGTCAGTTGAATAAATAAATGACTTACTTATGTCTTGACATTTTGGAGATGTCAGAAAGAGAAGAAATAGGGAGTTCTACAATCCTCGGTATTGCCTGCGACAGGATTCAGTGCTTGACTTTGAAAGCATGATGTGTAGCTCGCTGAGAAAATGAATCTTCCCCGGGTGGAGAAATGTGGATATATGTTTGACAAATCAATTCCTTTCTTGGAGGAGGAGAAGGGAGACTCCCACAGAGGTCGGGCAGCTAAATTACCAGAGGCAAAGCAGAGCAGCGGAGGTCTTGCAGAAGCAAGGAGGCCCCTCACGCTGACGGCTGCACAGGGACTGGCTGGCATCCCCTGGTCGGCTGGGCACTGCAGCGAGCCTCTGAAATTAATGACATCCTCACTTCCATGAGCAGGGCCAGCCTCCGCCTTCAGTCTCACCAGTTCAGAAACATCTCAAGGCTAAAAGGCATGCAGTGCTCTGCTAAACAGGAAAAGTGCCCCCACCGGATCACGGGAGCCCGGACAATGGCTGCCTTTCTCCTGTTCATTCTGCCAACCCTCTGCCCCGGGGGCCCCTTGCCTCTAGTGCCCACGACTGAGGTCATTTACCTCTTCTTTCCAGGCAGAGGGAGCTAGCTTTGTGGTACCCAGGCAAGTTATAGAGAATATGGCTTCAGCTCAACAGCAGCACATGAGAGGCAGTGAACTGTAAGAGTTGAGAGGATGGGTTAAAAGTATCACTCTACCACTCAGCAGTATGACCATAGGCAAGATTGTGACCTCTCTGTGCCTCAATCTTCTCATCTATTAAAATAATTATTTGTTATAGTACTTAATTCAGAGAATTATGAGATTTTAATTAGTTAGTACATAGAGAGCACCGTAAAATAAAAAAAGTGCAATTGATAGACATCAGCTATTATTATCGCGGTAATCATTAGTGATGCCCACCAAATATTTCTTGCTCTCTGTATCCAGGTACCTGTCACATGGCAGATTGCCCCAGAAAGGTAAGCTATCCATGAGACTTGTTTTAGTCAATGAAATGTATCACGTGTCATTTCCAGACAGAAGCTTTAAAAACTGGTGTGCAGTTCACCATATTCATTTTTTCTTGGAAAACATGGCAACATGGAGATGAACCTTCCTTCTTTCTGAAGGCTTGAGTGGGGAAGATAAAAAGCCAAGCTCCCAGCCTACCTTAGGTAGACCTGTAGTATGAACAAGAAATACATCTCCACTGAAATGTCACATTTATTGGCCGCTTTGACCTCATCTTGTCTTTTCTACCTGAACAAAAAATGGTTCCTAAAAATGAGGTGCTGCCATTAACATGAACCTCAAGATGTGGCATTAACTTAGGATTCGGGGTGTCGGTCTATCGTAAGGAAATCATTATTGGAGGCTGGAAGGATGGCAAACCCTGATATGCATGGTTGAAATATGTGGTAAAACTGTCATCTGCTATAACCCAGAATACAGGTAATATTTGGTGGCTCTAGGGAAGTGAGTTACAAGACAAAAATCTGTGTGTTGATTGCAACTGGCCTCATTTGGCCAGGTGATACAAGAGGGTAGCTCAGCAAAGAAGCAGCCTTTGCAAGCAGAAATAAATAGAAATGCAGAGTCCCGAAATTCAGACACTTGTAGATTTAGAACAGTAAACATTAGAGGTAAAGTTGAGAAGTACAAAAGCCAATGAAGCCTTTGCAGCAAGAATCAAATCAACAGTGTAGCCTCATACCCGTTGTTGATGCTTACGAATGTCCTTACAGCTATGCTTGGAACTCCGGCACCACACAGGGAAGCAGAAGAGCTTCTGCACCTGTGGTTCAGAGCGTGTGGACTCACTGTGGCCCACGCCCAATTCTAAGACCCAGGGTCCTCCCAGTGTCCTGGCCCGTATCTGGTTCCCTGTCTTGTCTCACCTCCTGCCTCACAATTCCCAGTGCCCGTCTTTGCCCTCTGTCCAAAATTCCAGCTTTTTTAGCTCCCTGTCTTGCACCCCCGCCCGGTGCTTCTGGGGATCTTCTCCTGAGCCCTGGTCCTCATGATTCTGTCTCCACCAGCACCTGTCAGGCCCTTGAGACTCAGCAAACCTGACACTGTGAATACGGCCCTGACCAAACAATCCTGAATCTGTGACATTTGCTTTAACTCTCCAACACGCCCTGACTTTGCTGTCCTTCTGGGCTTCCTCTAGTGGTCTTACCCAAGGACTTGCCAGCTGACAAGCCACGCTTGGACATGGTTTGCACCAGCCCGGTGTTCCCCAGGAGCCCCACTTGGGACCTTACCTTTGTCTAAACTTGGTGCCCAAAGCTGAATTCCATAATCCAGATGGGATCTCACAGGGCAAAATGCAAATGGACCATCACCTCCCTTCCCTAACTCTTAACTCCTATTAATACAACCTGAGATTCCACTGGCTCTTTTCTTAGCTTTATGACTTTCAATGAGCCTACCTACCTGCCCTTCAGCACAGAGCCAGGAACTTCTGCTCTTGGCATTGCGACTTTGTTGCACCCACATTCTGAACCCTTCCCTTCCTCGTTTATTGACTCTGCTTCCAGACTTCAGATTCCCTCTGCTCCTGGCCACAAAGCCTCTCCCTGAGCTCTTCTGCTATGACCTATGGCTCTATTTCCAGGCCACAAGTTTCACTTGTTCCTTGAATTATAGCTGCTTCCAGCAAATGAAACACCCCAGCCCAGGGCAATCTGGCCTATGGGACTATCATGAGATGATTCATGTGGTTGGCTTTCCCACTGAGCACACCCCAACTCAGAGGAAAGAAGTTGGACTCCTGCTGCATTGTAGGCTCAGAAGGCACTTTTGCTCAACAAAAGTGCCCAGGTGTTCTTCACATGAACAGCTTCCAAGATGCAAAGATCCCTTATCCTATGTCTGAACATTTCATTTGCTGTAACCACATATAATTTTAACAACTTATTTCAGAGCCATTGGCCACAAAATTGGATTAACTAAAATCCTTTGTTAACACACTGTCAACAGTAAGTACAAGTGGTCCTCTTCTGATTTATTTCATTAATATCTATTTATATGGCTACTCATTTATTTTTTTAAATATAGTGAAGTTGCACGAACCCGAAATTGAACCCCAAAAATGAGACAACTAAATATAACCTACATCTACTTTTACGTTCCTTCCTGATACAACTGGTCTACAACTAGTGCAAGAAAAGGAAAATTGCCAAACATGTTCTTGGTCAGTCCATGCTCACTTTACCTGGTCACTCCTTTCCTTTCTGATTACAAACGAATTGCCAGATGCCTGCCTGATCTGACCTTGGGCAACTTTGAACTTCTGCCCTCTCCTGACCCCATTGTTAGCCCAGGGATCCTTGATATTTGGCCACTCAGTACCATGGGCCTGGGGCAGCATTACTTTGCAAGGCTCAGATTTGCCTTGCACACATTTAGGACTGACATCTATTCTATTCCCCCATGGCTTCCCTCCTGGTATTTTTTTCTTCCTATTTCCACAAAACATTAGTTTGCAAATGTCCCATTTTAGAATGCTTTTCGTCTTTAGAAAAACCCACAGTTCTGTTCTTTTGAATCTGGAAGTTAAAATGTAACATCCATGTTCCTAGCCACATGAGAAACTACATCCTGTTGTGTCACCTCTGATATTAAGTCTGCCTGGCTCACACACCTGCACAATTGTCAATTGTCTCATTTTTTCTCCCAAAGACACCTTAACATCTGCTGGGCTTTCAGGCAACTCATTATAGGAATTCAGCACCTGGGTTGCCTGTGGAGTGTCTGCTCAGTTTTCCCTGGGGTTCCTAAGGGGCTCTATGCTCATCTATTCATCAGAGAATTGATACGGGCAAATCTCATAAATGTCAAAGGAAAGTGCATTCAAGATGCTTCCTTTGGTACATTTTAAGGGCAACAAAGCTCATTCTTAAAAGGCTTAAAGGCAATATATGAAGGGTAATACCATAGCAAGTGTTTACATGTAAAGAAAAGGAGGGCTTCCCTGGTGGCGCAGTGGTTGAGAGTCCGCCTGCCGATGCAGGAGACACGGGTTTGTGTCCCGGTCTGGGAGGATCCCGCATGCCGCGGAGCGGCTGGGCCCGTGAGCCATGGCCGCTGAGCCTGCACGTCCGGAGCCTGTGCTCCGCAACGGGAGAGGCCACAACAGTGAGAGGCCCGCGTACCGCAAAAAAAAAAAAAAAAGAAAAAGAAAAGGAAAGAGAGAGATAAAGAGAAAGAATGTGGGAGGAATAGAGACGGGGGAGAGAGAGAAGGGGGGGAAGGGAGGGAGGAAGGAGGAAGGAAGAGAGATAGAGGAAGAGTAAGCTGTCCATTGAAATCTACTCATGAAACTTTCTAGACTTTGCAATGCAGAGCCATATGGCAGGCCTTGTGAAGAACACCCCAAGAGTATGAGGGTCCACTACTGTCATCAAGCTTACAGTCACGTGGTGGGGCGGGGCCAGGAAACAAATCTTTTGAATTAATCAAAGGGCCATCAAAAGAGTGCAGAACCCTTGGATTGGTGAAACTACTCATTGGCTCGGCCCCATAAATATTAGCAGTTCTGTGTACAATAGAGGAATATGGGCCATAGATCACATTAGACAGTTGGAATGTGATATCAATAAAATCTTATAACTGTTAATAAATTTTCATCATAGGCAAGTATTCTGAACAACGAAGTTATTGGCATATTATGCAGTTGGCCCAGAGTAAGCAGATGTTTCAATCTGAAATAGGTCAGTATGAAATCTTTTACAACATATTACCTTGTACAACAATAAAAATTCTTCTCTGATTTGTGACCACTGAACAAATATAATTTTAAAATAAGGGACTTCCCTGGTGGTCCAGTGGTAGAGAATCTGCCTTCCAATGCAGGGGACACAGGTTCGATTCCTGGTCAGGGAACTAAGATACCACATGCTGCGGGGCAACTAAGCCCACGCACCACAACTACAGAGCCTGTGCGCCTCAACTAGAGAGCCCACCTGCCACAACTACAGAGCCCACACGCTCTGGAGCCCACACCACAACTAGAGAGAGAAAAAACCCACACGCCACAACTAGAGAGAAGCCCGCACGCCGCAATGAAGATCCCGCGTGCCGCAACTAAGACCCAATGCAGCCAAAACTAAATAAGTAAATAAATAAATATTTTTTAAAAACCATAATTCTTAACTTTTAAAAACATAAATAAAATAAAACTTTTATGCTTTCCTCTGTGCAAACTGCCTACTTCTCACCCCCATCCAAAAAAACCCTCAAATCTTTCAGCTGAATTATTCCCAACTCTGTCATCCTACCATTAAGCAGCCATTAATCTGCAAATGTCCTCGCCTCTTTCAATTATCCAACATAAACTTGCACCCAAACTCAGAACCTCACACCCACAGAAGTAAGTCTACATAGAATTTTTAAAAGGAATTGGAACAATCCAATGCCATTAAGTGGTTTTGAAAATTGAGTGGATAAACCAATCAATCAACCAAAGAATTAAGAAATTAATGCAAGAGCTTGGAATCCGGTAGGAAAGAAGTGAGGCAATTTGAACTGGGCACACTATCAAATCCAACTTTCACCAGTAGGAGCAGAACGCTTCTTTTTAATTTTTTTAAAATAAATTTATTTATTTATTTATTTTTGGCTGCGTTGGGTCTTTGTTGGTGTGCACGGGCTTTCTCTAGTTGCGGCGAGCGGGGGCTACTCTTCGTTGCGGTGCGTGGGCTTCTCATTGCCGTGGCTTCGCTTGTTGCGGAGCATGGGCTCTAGGCACGGGGGCTTCAGTAGTTGTGGCATGTGGGCTCAGTAGCTGTGGCTTGCAGGCTGTAGAGCGCAGGCTCAGTAGTTGTGGCGCATGGGCTCAGTTGCTCCGCAGCATGCGGGATCTTCCCGGACAAGGGATCGAACCCGCGTCCCCTGCATCGGCAGGCAGATTCTCAACCACTGTGCCATTAGGGAAGTCCCTCCTTTTAATTTTGATTAAACATTAAACTGTCGCCTGCCGATGCAGGGGACGCGGGTTTGTGCCCCGGTCAGGGAGTATCCCACATGCCGCAGAGTGGCTGGGCCCGTGAGCCATGGCCGCTGAGCCTGTGCGTCCGGAGCCTGTGCTCCGCAACGGGACAGGCCGCAACAGTGAGAGGCCCGCGTACCGCAAAAAAAAAAAAAAAAAAAAAAAAAAAAAAATTAAACTGTCACCAGAACAGTTGTTCTTCAGTTCTACGTCATTTCCTCTTCTGCAGATGGAGAAAATGCTTTCTAGCGACACACTTATGGTGACCCCACAGAGTACAAGGTAAACAGACTGTGCTGCTGGTTTCAAGAAGTTGGCTTCTTGACATTCAGTGTGAAGGCAGGGAAACCCTCAGACAGCTATGGAATCAAATTATGTGTTAAGTGCAAATTTTAGTTTCCTGGATATGAAATACTCACTACTCTACATTTGAGGACTCACATGTGAGTCCTAGTATCTAGAAAGATGGCAAAAGATAAGAATCATAAGATGCAATCTAATAGTGTGCTAGTTTTGAGGCATAATCTAATTATTCTATAATTTGTCATGTTTCTTTAAAAGGTTTGATAAACAGGCTTTTTTTTTTCCTATTCAAGTCTTCCTTCTTGTTCTCCTTCTTGTTCTAAACAGAAAGAACAATCCTGATGATTATGAATGAGAATACCTAGTCTCTGGTGGGATCAAGGCTTCTAATTCTATTTCATCCCATTCATAAACCATCCTAGGTAAGCTACCGGTTGAATACGAGTCCTGAATTATTCAGTGGAAACTGCACTGAAATATCGTGTGAAATAAGGGAGAGCCTGTAATATGCATTTAGTGTTCTTCCAGGCTGCTGTCCTGTGTCCGGCCTTTCTAATCCTTCTCCCTACCCTCAACTCAGCAATTCCCTTCAGTGGCATAGATACATGCACACATACCCATTCTAAATAATCCCTTCCTTGTTTTACAACACAAGGAGGTCTCCTTTAACATACCTCATGCCCTAATAAAATCGTTTTTTAGAGCTATTTCTAAAATAAAGAGTTGCTTTCAAGGAATAATTATACATAATACCTCATTAATTGGGACCCAGCCTCAATAATTTTACATACGTAAGAGTATAAAAATGCCGTAGCTGGTCCCTTATGAGCACAAATAATTTCTACTATTATCAAAGTCATCCTTCTATCCTGAGGGTATGGGTGGCCCATTTCTAAAGCAGGTGTGTTTAAAAGAGCTTGGTTTACATGCAACCAACTTAAAATGAATTAGCAAATGAAATCCAGGGATACCTTTGAGTAAGAAAGATGACTACAAATGGAGTGAGGATTGAAAACGTAAGATATGTTTGAATCCAACAAAGGTTAATGAAATGATTTTGCTCTGCACTTTCTGGTGGAGTTCAATGAACAGATTTATGTCATATATGGGACAGTGGAAAGAGCAGGGAGATGATTTGCCCAGGGGAAGAGGTAGAGCTAAAAGGCCAGTGTTTGGGAGTCAAAGAAGGGGGAAGGTAGGAAGGAGGAAGAAGAAGACAGAGTTGAAAGAGAAAGGAGACAGAGGGAAGAAGAATCAGATCACTATTTTAAATATTTGTAGGAAATAACATATTAGAAAACAAATTGATGAAGCCCCAGAGAGCAAAATTCAGAGTAAGCATAACCGTTTCAAGGAGCAGATTTTTCAGCTCTCTACAAGAAAGCATTTCCTAGTCATCAGAGCTAAAATGAGATATGTTACAGGGTACTGGGCACCCCATCAGATGAATGATCCAAGTGGAGGCTAGTTCACCATCCTTCCTGGCTCTTCTCAAAGAGATTGCCCTAGAAACTCAGAGATTCTAAGACAATGTGATCACCTCAGTAGCACATGCCTATGATAAAATCCATAACACAAAGGAGATACAATCTCTTCTTGTTACCTTCAGTAGTTATGTTCTCTCAAGTCACCATGAATGATAAATCATTGCCCCTAGGGGAAATACAGGGCTGGGTTCCTGTGAGCCTCTGGTCACAACATTTTCGCCAACTAATCAATACATAACCTTGTTAATCCCAATCTCCTAATTTACCACTTCCCCCCACATTTCCCCTTTGGTAAACGTAAGTTTGATTTTGAGATCTGTGGGTTTAACATACACACACTACTATACATAAAATAGATAACTAACAAGGACCTGTGTATATAGCACAGGGAACTCTACTCAGTATTCTGTAATAGCCTATATGGGAAAAGAATCTGAAAAAGAATGGATATATATTTATGCATAACTGATTCACTCTGCTGTATACCTGAAACTAACACAACATTGTAAATCAACTCTACTCCAATAAAAAAAAATTTTTTTAAATAAACAGTTTTATATAAAAAATATATAACATTGTCTTAAGTGTGTTTCTGTTTAAAGACACCCTATTTAATATATAGAATTGATTCTTTAACATTGAACTCACAGCCAACAGCACTATCACTCATGCCTAAACAAGGCCTATCTAACACACATATTCTCTTCTTAAGGCACATCACAGCCTTCTCACACTTAGGACCACTAGACAGCTCTTCATCTCTATGCTCAAGAAGCCAAGGAAGTCACCCCCAAACAAGCAGAAAAATGCAACAACAACAACAAAAAAAGTGGCACTAGAGAGAGTGAAAAGGAAACTTGCTTACAGCATGAGCTACAACAAGAAGGCAGAGTGTCACTTTGTTCAACCTCAGCTGGGGACGTATTGTGCGACTCAAATTTCTCACCTCTCTGCACATATCTGTGAATGACTGTGAGAGGTGCACAAGTATCGATTTTGGGGTTACAGATACATTTTAGCAAGTAGGTGAATTTGCAAATACAGAATCCACAAACAATGAGGATGAACTGAGCTTGTAAGAGAGGGGAGCAATAATGGGCGAAGCGACCAGGACAGGGGCTCTGGACAGTCCAGAACTCGACTTCCAATTCTAAAACCTCCTGTTACACAGCAGGGCACAGTGGAGTTTGCACCTTTGCCTGGCCACAGCTGTCTACCCCCCGGGTCACAGGCTGGGCAGGCAGCCCAAACTACAAAGGTTAAGTGGCTTTTCCGTCTGGTAACAGCTGAAACCTTCTATGAAAATCGGAAGAGCTGGTCTCAAATGACCCCCTTTGGGTGGACTTAAGACTTCCTTTTGGAGTCCTACAAGCCAGTGGCCCTGACTTGGAGATGGGAATCAGTGCCAGAAGGGACTTGCTGGTCCCCTGAGTCCTCCCTGGTATACAGTCCTTTACACTTTCACAAAGAGGAATTATGTCACTATCACGAAGATACACAATCGCTCTCCTGACCTGGACCCTGTTTATCTCCCCAGGCTCATCTTTGCCATCCCTCATTTATATTGAGGTTTTGTTTTTTGTTTTCCTCCAGCTTCTTCAGTGAGTCAGGTTCTTTTCAAGAGCTTTCAATGATGTGTCTCGCTTTGCCCTTCTCCGCTCTCATCTCCTGAGTATCTCTTACTTCTTCAGGAATCAAGCATCATATACCAGCCAGGGGTCTTTTAGCTGAAGTCACAGAAACCCTGACTCAGCTGGTTTAAATATAACAAAGATGTATTACATCGTAAAACAGGAAGTCTTTAGATAAGGGAGTTCTCAGGTTGGTGAATTCAGCTTCTCAACAATGTCATCAATGACCCTGCTTTGCCCATCTTTCTGCGCCCCCATCCTTTGCCTATTTTGCTCCTTTGTGGTCGTAGATGACTGCTATGGTTCTAGGCAAAACACGAGGTCACAACAATATCCAGGGGAAGAAAAAGGCTCTCTCAGTCTCTGAGTGTCTCTCTTTAAGGGCAAGGAAATATTTCTCAGAATCCTCTATCAGACTTTCTCTCAATTCTCAGTGACCAGCATTGTGTAACAAACCCATGCCTAAATCCATCACAAGCAAGAGAGGGATTACCGTGATTGGATTAGTGAAGCGCAGATTACAAGAACAGAATTAAGTCTGCTAGAAAAGAGGATGGTGTCAGACTGGCAACCAGTACTATTTTCTACTATCCCCAACCCCCTGCATGTTGCTTAGGGAACCATGTGCTGCCACTGCTCCCAATTTTGCCCCCTCTTAGAAATCCGAATCCTCTATATTGTGATTGACAATCCACTTACATATCAACCCATTAATCTTAGAATTTCTTAAAGTTAGACATGATGGCTTATTCACTGTTACATCCTAGAACCTAGTACATACTTGGGGCTTAAGAATGAATGAATGAATACATCAATGACTGTATGGATGACAGCTACTGGGTACATGGGTAAACAATAACTTTCTAATGTAGCCATTCTTTCTCCCATTCTACACTTGGGAAAACTCCCCTTCAGAAAGAACAAAAGACTTTTCCATCACCATCATGGTATGGAGCAGAGCCAGAACTTAACGTCAGAGTTTCTGGCTCTAAACTGAATCCAACAGAAATGAGGAAAAGAAGGCCAGAGTATTAAATGGCCTTCCCAGCATCCCAGAGTAGTAGTGCTTGGAACTCTTTATATATATATATATATATATATATATATATATAATTTTATTAACATGTCCAAGGACCATTTAAAATTTTGAGTATAGACACACACATAATCCTAAGACTCTTCTTTTCCACCTGACTCAAATCTAACTCTGACTTCAGCTCTTTCATCCCAGAAACATTTATATAGCAAATGGACTGAGATCTTTTGAGGATTCAGCTTGCAATCCCGACAAATTAAGGGCCCTGAAGAATCAATTATTTTTACTTATCTCCCAGGCTGAAGGGGAGAAAGCCCTACATTTCTGGAACTTTGGCTTTGAAACCTCTTGAAAGCATTACAGAAAAGCCAAGGGAATTAGACAATAAGAATTCTTTCAAAACAGTAGGATTTAAAGGATCTTATTACCTACTTTATAATCTTACCTTAAGGCTGTAGAAAGTATTAATTGGAGCAAAGACATCCAAAAGGGAACAGCTACTGTAAGTCATCTATATTGTTGAAGTCTGTCTTTATCTCTTTAATTTGTTACATTGCCTCACCCTTGGCATCTCTTTCAGATAAACCTATCCAACTCCTGACTCCCTGGTGTTTTTTTTGTTTTTTTTTTTCTAGGCACAGACAGGAAAAATAAAAAGAGCTAGGCCAAGAGAATCAATGGCACTTTAAATCACATTTCCTGCCCTGTTCAGTGGTTGATCCCTTCAAGGAAAGTGGGTTGGAGAACAGAGCAGGCTCTAGGCAAGTAGAAAAACTCCAAGTATCTCTAGAGGTAGCTTACATGTGGCCTGAATCCCCAGCTTTCAGTTCTTACTAGAAATAATATACTGTTTCTCTATGGAAAGTGTGAAAGACTTTAAAATAGGTTGGAAACTGCTCAGATAAATAAAAGCAGGATGTGCTAATAGGATCCTGTCGTTCCTCACTGACTGTGCCTTGGGGACCATCTTCATCCCACTCATACATTTTTGTAGCAGGACTGGAAATACTTATCTTTTATTTGAAGTGATAATCTTTGGCAAAAAAAAAAAAAAAATGTCATAATCCCATAGAAAATGGCAGGGGAAAAGGGAGTTCTGATCTTCATAAAGGGAACAAAAAGCAAAATCAACCCTTATTTTAAGGAAAATGGGTCTTGGTATCATTTCCTCTCCCAATTTGTAAAAGGTTTCTGAGTGCATTAGGCTAGCACATAATTCCCTTTTTTCAGAAGTGCTACCTTTCTGAGGGCAATCTAGGGTACTGAAATATTCCCTCAAATTGCAGTCCTTGTGTCAATCAAAAAATGCTGATTCCTGGGTGCCTCTCCCAGATCCTCTGACTCTGACGCTCTGAGCAATAGGGCCAAAAACCAGAAACGTTTGAGGCTCCTTGGGTGATTCTTAGGCATTCTAAAGTTTGAAGACCACAGGCATGGTAAATGAATTCATGGGTTTCGGAGTCAGAAAGAATAGGATTTGAAGGCTGAAAGCTTAAAAAAGGAGAAATCAACTAGTATGCGGGAAGGAAACCCATTTCATTTTTATTGGTTTAACTAAAACAAGATATTTATGAAGCTAGGTGGCTCCAAAATGTCAGTTTCACAAAACTTTACAGATGACAACCAACCAACTCCATTGAATAAAGAGCCCACTGCCCTTCTAGGGCAGTGCTGTATTCCGTGAAACTGACTTGCACGATTTTTGTTTCTTTCTCAACTCCTGTCATTTCATCATAACTTATGATGTGGGCCCTTCCTTTTGATTCTCACCAGTTCTGCATATGTCTACATCGCAGGCTCTACAGAATAACAGGTGTCTTTGAACGGTCACTTGGATTCAGACATTTAACCTCACTGATTATTTTGACACGTTTTGACAGATTCTAAACTAAGAAATAGCCAAAGGGCTGACCCCCAACAAGGCCTGGGTTCGGGGTACTGGGAGCTTTGATTGGTAGGGATTCCGGAGTCTATTTTCTGTGTCTGGTTGACACTCAGCAGAGCCAAGGCCCTCAGGCACAGTGGTGAACTGGGTTAAAGAATGGATCTGGGTACTTCTTAAACTTGCTCTGATTGCAGCCAGAGAAAACAACTTGAGCGAGCTTAAGTAGGTGATGATGATGATGATGATGATGATGATGATGATGATGATGATGATACTGAGGCACTTCAGAGATTCCAGTGAAAATCTGAACAACCAACCCAATAGAAAGATAGGAAGCCAGGGCTGCTCTCAGGTTTTCAGCAAGGAGAGCTGATAGGTCTTTGTTCTGGGATCCTGGTTTTTCTTTTCTTTTTTCTTTTCTTTTTCTTTTCTCTTCTCTTTTTTCTTTCTTTCTTTTTCTTTCTTTCTCTCTCTCTCTCTCTTTCTTTCCTCTTTCTCTCTCTCTTTCCTTCTTTCCTTTCCTTCCTTCCTTTCCTTTCTTTCTTCCTTCCTTCCTTCCCTCCTTCCTTTCCTTTCTTTCTTTCTCTCTCTTTTTCTTTCTTTCTTTCTTTCTTTCTTTCTCTCTTTCCCTCTCTTTTTCTTCCTTCCTTCCTACCTTCCTTCCTTCCTTCCTTCTTTCCTTTCTTTCTTTCTTTCTTATTTATTTATTTATGGCTGTATTGGGTCTTCATTGCTGCGCGCAGACTTTCTCTAGTTACGGCGACCGGGGGTTACTGTTCGTTGCAGTGTGCAGGCTTCTCATTGCAGCGGCTTCTCTTGTTGCAGAGCACAGGCTCTAGGAGTGCAGGCTTCAGTAGTTGTGGCATATGGGCTTAGTTGCTCCACAGCATGTGGGATCTTCCAGGACCAGGGTTCAAACCCATGTCCCTTGCATTGGCAGGCGGATTCTTAACCACTGCGCCATCAGGGAAGTCCAATTCTGGTTTTTCTTGACTCTGCTCACAACACTCACTCTCCCAAGAGACAGACTCCAGTGACCTCCCCTCCAATCACTTTCCCCCTGGTTTGATGTGCCACGGCCAGGAGGGAAGTGTCACACAGTGGAAGCATAGGTGTTCTGTGTATGGGGTGGCCCATTCCAAAGAGCAATCCTAGGCAACCCATGGTCTTAAAAAAATACACTAAAATGGAATTGAATGTAAGGTTCTAGCAGACTGGCAAACTGTTGAGGGCAGAGTCTATGCCTGACTTATCCCCCCAACACCTCTTATAAAGGCTCAGTACCTGGGAAAACTGGGTTTGGACTCAGACTGTCTCAATTTGAATTGCCAGTCTCCTTACCAAAGTTACTTACCTGATTTGGGGTATGTCTCAACTCTCAAGCTACTCTATTCATCTGTAATATAGGATGGTACTAGTACCTAACTTCCAAGTTATTGCAAGCATCCCACCCTTGTTTTGACGGGACTATGTCCGATGAGGAGACACCCTAAATATCAGACTTCTTAATGACCTCAGCTAGTTGGGGCCATGGAGTTTTATTTAGATTTGTTTAAGGGTGGCATTTCTTGTATGTCGGTCACAGTAATTCCTCCCTGATACATACATACATACATACATACATACACACTAGTATCATTTAAGCTCCTGCCTGCCCCCTGACGTGGGCTTCATCACTCTCCTCTCAGTGGGAGTAATTCCTGCAGCAGCTCCTGTTCAATGGGGCTGGACCAAGCAAAGCTTGTGGTTGGGGAGGAGCAGTGATTGAATCCGTTAAGTGGCTTCAAACCCACATCCCTCTGTGCCCACAACTGCAGAATGAAGGTAGAGTCTGACTGGAGTGAGCCCAGAGCCCCTGCTTCCCCCACAGAAAGCCAGTGGATCCTGCGCACTACAGAGAGGACCCAGGGCTTGTAAGGTCCAGGAACAGAGAAGCCAGGAGAGGCCATCGGAAAGAAACCAGCAGCAGAAAAGATAGGCAGAGAGTAAAAGGGAGGCTCAGACAAGACCCAGAATAACCAGCCAGGGAAGGCTTAGAACAGCAGCATCACAAAAATAACTCCAACTCAAGATCCTATTAGGTGTATTAACAGTCATTAAATTTTATGATGATTGAGGTACTGTGCTAAGCCCTGTAGGTATGCTAATCTCACCTAACTCCCTAAACGACTCTTCCAAATACTATTAAGAACTCCACCCTATAGAAGAAGAAGCAGAGCACATAATTCACCCAAGATACCCAGCTGATAAGCAAACAGGTTACTTGCCTCTTGAAGCAGCAAATCTTCACTTGCATCCCATGTACAGCTAGAGCTGACCTAGGACTTGGGCAGATTTGATCCTAACAAGGAGAAGGGAACACTGGCTGGGGTGAGGGTGCCATGGGACAGGGTCAGACCCCTCTGACAGTCTCTCACCCCTTCAGGGATGTCAGGAGAGGCAAACAGCATTGATTCAATGTACAGTCACTACTCGTGATTCACCGTAATCATGTTCTATAAAGTCACCGCAAATACCGAATTAGCGAATACTGAATCATTGTTCCTGGGAGAAATATATTTTCATCAACCAATCAATACATAACCTTGTTTTATCTATGTTTCTGTTTAAAGACACCTTATTTAATATGTAGTGGAT
Organism: Tursiops truncatus; assembly: GCF_011762595.2. Lineage (NCBI taxonomy): Eukaryota > Metazoa > Chordata > Mammalia > Artiodactyla > Delphinidae > Tursiops > Tursiops truncatus. Next base: position 11,335,151 of record NC_047048.1, read on the forward strand.
TCATTAACATTGAATTCCCAGCCAACAACAGCACTGTAACTCTGCCTGAACAAGAACTATCTAACACACGTATTTTCTCCATAAGATACATCCCAGCCTCCTTGCACTTGGGAACACCAGACAGCTCTTCAGCAGTATGCTTGGGGGCCATTCGAAACAGCAAAATTGCCAACCAAAATCACAGAAATGTGAAAAACGTGGCACTAAACAGACTACAAAAGGGACCCTTGTGGACAGTCTGAGCTGGGCAAAAAGCGTGTTGCTTTGATCGACCTCAGCCGGGAACGTATGTGTTGGGCAACTCAAATTTTTCTCAGGTCTATGCACGTCCACAAATGCCTGTGAAAGAGCGAGTGTTGATTTGATGATTACAGATAAATCTTAGCAAGTAAGCCAATTCACAAGTGTGGAATCAATGAGTCATGAAGGTCAACTGTAGCTTCTCCACTAGCCATGCTGCCTTGGGCAGGAGAAGCACCTGAGCCTATTTCTTCATCTGTAAAATGGGCCTAACACCACCTTCTCCCAAGGTTGCCGGGGGTTGTGAGGGTCACGCAGCGAAGCAGGCCATGGCTGTTTGTGAAATGGGCTCAGAAAGCTGTCACTCCCTTCTCGCTCTCTCCAGGGACATACCTGGATTATCTCCAATCCCTACACTGATGAGAAGCCTCAGCAAGGCTGAGTGAGTGCTCAAGGCCACACAGCTTAAAGGCATCTGACCCAAGATGCTCCTCAAGGAAGAAGGACCCGTTTGAAGTCCTCCCATTCCACTGCTCAAATAGCTGCAACATGAATGGACTCAGTTGTCCATATTCTTTTTCTTCCCTTCTCCTCCTCAATTCCTCTTCTCTCAGCTCAGGAAGACTGGCCACAGGGAGGAAGAAAACAAGTCAATTAGTCTGGGCTGGGCAAATACCACCACAGAGCAAGCCTGCCTGTGGGGAGTTTATGGAGTCAAGTGCAGACATTGAATCCCTGCACATCACAGCACTGAAGTCATCTTTATCTTTTAGCTTCTTCCAGGCCATTCATTCACCAAATAGACAAACATCTGCATTTTTGTAGATAAAATGAATGCAGAAGGAGCCATTTCCAAAGATAGATGACTGTCCTTTTTCCTTCAGCAAAGTTTAAAAAGGTAAAAATTATCATATTATGGGCACGGTGGTCATGGAGAGAAAATGAGGCCACTGCTCAACGGGAGAAATTGCTCTCCTTGCTCGGGAATGTTTTAGCATTAAATTAACTCTCCTATCTCCTGCCTGCTAATAGGAAAGCTTTCACCTCTCTGTTTGGCAGGGAATCTACATTTGCATTTAGATGGAGCTGTTGTAAAGATGGCTCTGCACAGGGGCCTCCATCCCTTATTTACAATGGCAGCCGAGTGATAAAATGATTATCACATAAGTGGTTGTTTCACTGCTTTTGATAGAGCTGGAACCAGAATGGGAAAGACTGTCATGTGAATTAGTCAATGAAAGGAAAGGATAGTCATTTTCCACGTGGTGAGAGCTCCCTCCTGTCTGCCAGAGCAAGGCAGCCCGGACACTGGATGCCTGTAGAAAGGTAGCAGTGGCTGCTGCTACTGTTGCTACTGCTGCTTCCTGGACAGATTCCACACTACGGTTTGCACCTCACAAAGATACAGTTTGCATCTTTTCACACCTCATTTGAGGAAGGCAGCACGTGGATTGTTGTTCCCATATTTCAGATGAGAAAACTGAGGCATGGGAGTGGGGTGCCATGATTCTCCCTTAGCCATACCTAGAGAATGAGAGAATTTGAAAGAGATCCGAATCCCAACACAATGCACTATTACCAACAAGCCTCCCTAATCAGCCATCCGTCCATCCTCCCAGCATCTTCTTGAGTGCCTAGAATGGAAAGTACACTGAAGTGGGAATCCAGAGAACTAAAAGCCATTCCCAATTTCTGCAGCTAACCGTGTGACCTTGGGCAGCTCCTCCCACCCACACCTTTTTTTACTCTCAAAGTTTTTATCTGTAAGAGTTAAGGATTTGGACAATGTGTCAGAAAGAAAAGCTATATCTCTTGTCTGAGTGTTGCAGGTTCTTCTAACATACAAGAACCCGTCCTGCAGACTAAGAAAATGTTCAGCTGTCAAGGAAATGAGTCCATTCCCAGCTCTAGAGCAGTGTTTCTCAGACTTAAGCTGCCATCAGAATCACCTGGAGGGCTTGTTAAAATCTCTGGGTCCCAGAGATTCTGATTCAGTAGGTCCAGGATGGAGCCCAAGAATTTGCATTTCTAACAAGTTTCTGGATGATGCTGATGTTGCTGGTCTAGAGATGACCCTTTGAGAATCACTGCTCTAGAAATAAGAAAGTTCATACCATTGCAGGAAGGACTCTGACCGCTTTTTATGCCATAACTAGAGCTTTGTCCGTTCCTACTGTTTTTGCCCACCTGTGATGACATCAAATGGTGCAAGCCCAATCAACGAGCTATCTCACCATCCATGTGCCCTTACTGGCTAGGGAAAGAGTGACCACAGCAACTGACCACACCAGCATATGGGCAACGTGTGAGGGAATGATCTTGAAATGTGTCAATGGAGAAATTCTTACTTTGCCAAAACTATAAAACCAAGTCAAGCAAGGTCTTTGGAAAGCTGGTCAACTTATATGTGTTGCTTGTCTGTCCTGTAATCAACAGCAGTATAACTTCCCTTCATCAGGCGATAGATTCAAAAATAGACAGATTTGATATACAGGATGGATAAACAACAAGTTCCAACTGTACAGCACAGGGAACTATATTCAATATCCTGTGATAAACCATAATGGAAAAGAATATGAAAAGAAGTTATATATATATAACTGAGTCACTTTGCTGTACAGAAGAAATTAACACAACATTGTAAATCAACTATAATTCAATAAACTTAAAAAACAGTAGACAGATTTGGACCCAGATCACCAAATGGATCCAGAGGAAGAATGTCCAAGAAGACTCAGGATAACCCAGGATAACATCCAAGGAGACCTTCACAGCAGATATTGTGTTGTCCCTCTAGACCCAGAAAACGGTCATGCTAATTGGTGTCTGTCTCACTGTGTACAAGCCGGAATCCACTCACACATCCCAGCCTGGGAGGCAGTTACTGAAAAACAAACTCCTCATGTCTATAGCTGGGCATCAGGAACCCCCGAAAGATTAGGATAATGAGACGGTCTCCAAGGCTTCCTACAGGAATTAAATTCCCTGTAACTGAGCACCCCAATGTTTAAGGTGACTCATTGCTCCAAAGAGAAATCCCCATCATATTTTAGATAACAAAATTATCCTTAATGAAAAAAAAACAGTTGCTTAATAAAAACCGGAAAGCCCAGTTTGCTTGAGCAGATCATGTTCTATCCATGAACCCCATGAAAATAAGAGACAAGAGGAACAAGGTGGACAGCGGTGGTATCAGCTCTCTCAGAGGCTACCTTTTCCCTGCCTGGGGCAGACACTGCTTATGTCTGAGCAATAAACTAGGGAAAACTTCCCATCATCCACACTTAAACAAAACAAAAAAACCAGAAAGCGCAGAACGTCCAAAACCGGTTCTCCCCAATCTATATTCTTTGGTCTCAGAATGGCGTGCACCCATCGCTGCCCCTGCCCAACACGCACACACATACACAGGATTCTTATACTGGATCCTTATCTCTCCCATGTGCTACCCCCTTGGGCAGGTACAAGGACTCAGCTGAGCAAGGGCTGATAAAAGAGGGAAAGGGAGAGGAATGATGACTCATGGTGACTGTGTCCTTATGGGCTAAGCAGTTGACATATACTTTTTAGAGTCCTTGTACTGGATTTGTTCTGTATCACGTCGGCTAAGATGGGATTATATTTCCCAGAATCCCCTTCCCTGCACAGCTCTGTGTTAGTGTGACCACAGCAAACATTTCACGTGAGATTTGGAAGTGGACCTGAAGTAGCAGCCGTATTCCTTATTTGCTTGCAAGGTCGGTGCTGGGCACCAGGCAATGTTTCAGCTCAGGTGCACTGTCACTCATCCCTGGATAGTGAGGGAACTCGCCAGACACACAACTAGTAAATGGTGGAGCTGGAATCCCAAACTTCAGGGGCTGACCAGTTGGGTAGTCCAACCTCATCTGGCAGGGGGAAGGGTGGGGAAGAAGCCTTCTGGAAATGCACCATCTTTAGCCTGAAAGAAGATAGAAGTTCCCTCTGTCTTGTGCTCTTTTGATTAAGACAGACATAGAGATAACATGTAAGAGAACTTTAGCTCATCATCTATTGTGTATACATAATTGCTGATCTTTAAGCTGAGATCTCAGTGCTCATTAAAGCATCCTGCCTTGACAGCACTCAGAAAACGGGGTCGGCAGAGATGCCTGGGTAAGTGAATGAGACTGAGTGGCCGTGCTGGACTCGGGGGGAGGGAGGGTTAAAAGACTGCCACCTGCTACTGCTGTTTCACCTCTGGCCCCCACTGCGGAGTAATGACCCCTGAGAGAGGACGGGGAAAACCGGGCAGTGTGGAGCGTGGAAATGTCGATGAAAAGAAATCAGAAGGCTTTTTCTTTCATGTTTCAAGTATCAAATTATGCTTGACATTTGAATTTTCCCCAAGGCTCACTTCCATAAAATCATGCCAAATTACCCTGAAAGGGCTGGAGCTTCCCGGAGAGACTTTTGACTGTAATCACACAGGTTTCCCCCATTGTTCCAGACACTCTGGAAGGACGTGGAGGAGAAAGGGGCGGGGGAGGGCAGGTGAGGGAGGGCGGGCTAAGGGGCGGCGGGGTGGCTGCAGTTCTGGTCAGAGACCCACCACCGTGAGACTGGGCACTGAAGCAGCTCCTCGAAATGCGGACACCCCGGGGGGGCTGGGAGAGCGTGAAGAGACCCAAACACTCCAAGGCAAAGGGACATGTAATAATACTCATATTGGCTAACGCTCGTGGAGGTTTATCGCAAGGCAGGCACTGTGCTGGGACCCCTACTCATTTGAAATTCATGACAGCCCGGCACTGCTATTATTCAGTCTTCGAAGATGAAAGCTGAGACTAGAACAAAAGTAATTTATCCTGGTCTTCCAGATGCCAGAACCTGAGCCCAGGTGCTACGATACTGCCTGAACGACCAGGTGTAACGCCAGTGCCAAGGGAAGAGGGAAGGAGCAAGGCGGCGCCCAAATATTCCTGGACATCAGAGTATCAACGGACGTGATTGTCTGATGGAATCAACCACATCACCCAGTTCCAGGGGCTTCATCTAGACGAGCTTATATGCGCTGACTGATCAGAGAGCACTCGTTCTATCACATCACTCTCCCGCCGGACACATGTCGATGTTGGTTGGGAGTGGACACCAGGTTGAGAAAAATCTTTAAGGCCAGTAGAAGATCACTGTTGCAAGAGGGGTTGGCCCTTCCAAAGAGGTCCTTCTGGATCTTGCCTGGGAAGCTGGACCTGCTTCCTGTGGACTCCTTGCTGGCTTTGTTCTCTGAGTCGCCCACAGACTGTGGTGTGCATTCTTGTTTTCACTGCACTTTGTTCTTTGCTTTTTCCAAGCCGTGCACTTTCCTCCCATGCAATGACACCAGCTTAGTAGCAGTCTCCATCATTTTCTCACCTGGACTACTGCTGACACCTCCTAACAGTTCTCCACTCCAACCCTTGACCCTTCTGCATTTCTGCCAAAGAGATCTTTCTAGAAGCAAATCTGATTGTACCGACTGCCTGCTCCAAACCTTCCCATAGCTTTCGACATCTTCCGGGATCAGGCCCAGGTGCCTCATGGGCTGCGCAAAGACCATCCAGCTCTGCTCACTGGGGTCCACCTCTCTCCAAGCCCTGCTATTTCCTCCGTGCTCCATCCACTGTCAATCATCAGCACGTCTACAAATGCACAGTGCTTTCTGTAACCCCTGGAACTTTGTGGGCCACCCTCATATCCTCAGACAGATAAAGTCATGGTGGGGGGAGGAAGTGTGTTCCAGGTAAACCCATGCACATTCTTCACTTCTCACTCACATGCCACACGCAGGCATCTCTCTCCGAGCAACAAACAACACAAACAACCGCCTCCACCTCGTTTCTATGCCCGTGTACTTGATGGTTCCCTGGGATTGACAGAGGTGACTGAGTGGGAGTTTTAGCCACATGTGACCATTGAATAGGCAACGCATGGAACCAATTAGCCATCCAGGGGTAAAGTTCTCTACCAGGAAACGATTCTCTAACAGCATGGAAACCACAGCTGACACTATAGAAAAAGCCAGCTCTAGCTTCCAAGTTGTGGCACTCCAGAGAAGAAAACTTGGAAGATACTGTGTTCATTGCCCAAGTCAGACGTAGCTCAGCTTCACAGCAGAGACAACACCGATGAGGCAGTGAACCATGTGCCCATCCCCCCAGCAGGTGGATGCCAGCATCTTGCTCAGCCACTGCAGGCTTCCTCCACGCTCAGATGTATTAGTTCAGTCTACATGACATGCGTCTTTCTACTCCTGCCTAGAAGCCTCTCAGAACCCCAGACCAACTGGCTGGAACTTGACCTTTCGGCAGTGGATTTCACAGAGAGCTGGGCCCCCAGCTATCTTCTGCTTCCATTCCCAATGAATTATAAGCACTGAGGTGTTCCCAGCCTGTGATTTCTTAGGTCTTCCTGCCTTGGCCTCAGCGCTGACCCAAATCAAGCCTACGTCTCCAACGCCCCTTTGAATACCCAAATTTGAACTTCTACTTCTATCTTTCTGGGACAAGGCCTATACCTGGACCAGTTCATCTAACCTGAGGCTCACCCATTCTTGGCATCTTCCCCTACCTTGTCACTCAAAAAAAAATTTCATTTTAATTTTATTATCTCTCTCTCTGCAGGACACACTGAGTCAATCTGCAAATTCCTCGTGACATCACTCTGCTTGGTGCTTTATAGAGAGTAGGTTTTCAATGAATATTTGATTTGAAACATTAATAGTTTTAGTTCACAATGATGAATTGACTATGGGCTGGAGATTATCACTACTAAAAGTCCCCAGTGGATGAGTGAGCTTAGAGGCGATGCCATGGCCTGGCCAGTTCTGCCCCAACATGGGACTCCTTTACAGGAAATCTCTACACTGCAGCTCTCCATTCGGCTGGCTAAGACTTTCCAGGAGCTGCACCACTGTCTCAAGCTCTTCCCACTTTATCTCCCTTCCTCCGCTCTCCTTTCACATGCATCAGGCCTGCATGATGGCCTGACAGCTTTCCCTGCCCACACCATAAAAGTCTAAAGGCTCCGCAGGCTCCCCCCATTTAGCCTTCACAGGTAAGCTCCTGCACTTCTAACTACATGTTGGCATCCCTTTCCTGGAGGGTCTACACTGATACAGTATCACTCCACAGGTTAGGACACTGGGATTCAGAGAGGCTAAATGTCATGCCTTAGGTTGCAATATAAGATGATATGCAACAGAGAGAATTTACATCTTGGGAGATGAATATCATAGTCTAAAGCATGACAGCTCTATCCCTCTTAGTGGATGAATTGTCCAAGATTCTAGACAAGGATGGTTGAAGCTGAACTTGCTATGGTTTGGGCTGGGCGGACATGAGAACCAGAAACATTCGGGTCAGTGCCAGAAACCAACAAGCAAGCAGAAGGTCCAGTCTGCCACCCTGGGATGAGACAGTCAACACAAGTATCAGGAGATCATTCGGAATTGTAAAAGGAATGTTTTGGAAATTCAAACCCTGAATGACAATCCAAGAGGAAACAGGAATAAGGAAAATGGGGCTATAGCCAGGGTCATGCTCCCAAGGAGGTCCACTGACCCAGGCCTCTCTCACCTGGGGCTGCCTGTACAGGTCTCCACCTCCTGACATTGCAGAGGTAACCCGGACAGATGGCAGCTGAGAAAAGCCAATTTTCCCTCTGTGCCTTATTTCCTTCCAGTTAGAGCAGCAGGGTTCAAAAGCACAATATGGATGACTATTGCTGAGCTGACGCTGCTTGGTCATTTTCCAAGTTGATGGGGCTTTGAGAGTGGTGCATCACTTATAGGCTCACGAGCCAGACAGAGCAGAAAACAGAGACTGGCATTGAACACCACCTCCCACTTCTTCTTCAAGGTTTCCTAACACTTCAGAGTATGGGGTGCTCTGCTTAACATCAATAAAACCCAAAGAGCCTTCTTCTCCAAAATGGTAGTCATTATACCTTGTATCCATTGTTTGAGGAAATGGGTAACAATTATTATGAAGGAGGCAATTCTTTAAAATAACATCTGTATTTCATGAATCTTAACATTTACAGAGATTAGAAAATCGGTAATACATAGACAGGCAAGGTGTCTTACCTATTTGGTCATAAGAAAAGGCTTTTCTGAATATAATTTTCACATATATGGTGTTATACTGGATCCTGACAACAATATAGATGATCTCCATTTTACAGAAGGAAAAAATCGAGGCCCAGGGAGATCGAATGAGTTGATAAAGGCCACTTAGTGGAATTTGGTGATATGCAAAGTTTTTTCCACTCTGCCAGAAGGGTGCTAAGTGTAATGTGTCTGACTCCTTCCTGGTCATACATGTAAAAGACAATGGAACTTCAAGGGCCTGAAACAATATTGTCTGGATTTTAAATAGAAAATGGTCAATTTTCTAAAAGGAAAGTATTACCAAGTCTCCCTGTCAACCTCTCTCCCTACCCACGCTGTGGTGGCTGTCCATCACTGGCCTGGCTGCCCTCCCTCTGTCTACACGCCTGTGCAGCTCAGAATCCTGTCCATCCTACCCAGTGTGAATGACCTGAGATCAGCCATGGTAATCTGGTCTCTCCATACCCTTAAGGTCCAGCACAGAGTAGCAGTTCAATAAATACTCCTTGACTGTGGAATGAATTGATCTGAGAGGACAAGTCAGGACAGAATCTCCATGGACTGGAACAAATACACAGAGTAAATCCAAGTCGCTAATTAAAGTGCTGAGGCCCCTGCACTTTGATCAGACAGAAACGAGGAAACCAAGGGACAGAATCCAGACCCCGGATCTGTCAATCAATGACAGCCCATCAGTTGACCATAAGATAATGAAGACCTGATCTTGTGGTCGTCAAACCCCAGCGGGTGTCGTTCTGAACATACCAGCATCACCAATTTTTACAACATGATTTGCAGGACTCTTCCTGCGGCAGAGCGAGTTTGAGGAGGTGCCTCACGGGGGTGAGACGTTTAGGGTGTGGTAACACAGACCTTGGAGCCAGATTTGCTGGGTTTGTTCCCCAGCCCCAACATTTAAGCGCTCTGTGCTTTGGGCAACTCAGGTAGCATGAATCTCATCATCACGAGAGAAAACTTCCCTGAAAGCTCACTGCAGAGCCGCGGGGCAAGCCAGATTCCACTGCTGTAGCAGCAGGCTTCATGGCGAGAATCACGGCTTGTGGGCGGTCTCGGTCTTCCTGCAGCTTGTAGACCCTCAGGCTTAAGAGGTGTTTCAAGCACACCACCTTGAGAGAGTAAGGTGTTCTTGAGACCATCTGTACTGAACCCAGTTAAGACCTCTATATAAACGTTTAAGATTCTGGCAGCACATGCAGAGACCTACTCTTTTAGCCACAGGCTGCTGGAGACAGCCTCGTAGACAAACTGCTCCCAAGTCGGCCTGTTTTAGCTGAACAGCTATTGTAGACTCTCATAATCTGACATCATCAGGGAGACCGCCACATTCACTGCCGTGTGACTGACAGCATCTTGGTGCTCTGGCTGGGTGTCAGGCCTGAGCCTCTGAGGTAGGAAAGCCGAGTTCAGGACATTGGACCACTAGAGACCTCCCGGCTCCATGTGATATCAATTGGCGAGAGCTCTCCCAGAGATCTCCGTTCTCAACGCGAAGACCCAGCTCCACTCAATGACCAGCAAGCTCCACTGCTGGACACTCTATGCCAAACAACTAGAAAGACAGGAATACAACCCCACCCATTAACAGAGAGGCTGCCTAAAATCATACTAAGTTCACAGACACCGCAAAACACACCACCGGAGGTGGTCCTGTCCACCAGAAAGACAAGATCCAGCCTCATCCACCAGAACACAGGCACCAGTCCCCTCCACCGGGAAGCCTACACAACCCACTGAACCAACCTTACCCACTGGGGGCAGACACCAAAAACAACGGGAACTACGAACCTGCAGCCTAAGAAAAGGAGACCCCAAACACAGTAAGTTACGCAAAATGAGAAGACAGAGATGAAGGAGCAAGGTAAAAACCCACCAGACCAAACAAATGAAGAGGAAATAGGCAGTCTACCTGAAAATAATTCAGAGTAATGATAGTAAAGATGATCCAAAATTTTGGAAACAGAATGGAGAAAATACAAGAAATGTTTAACGAGGACCTAGAAGAACTAAAGAGCAAACAAGCTGTGATGAACAGCACAATAAATGAAATTAAAAATTCTCTAGAAGGAATCAATAGCAGAATAACTGAGGCAGAAGAACGTGACCTGGATAAGTGACCTGGAAGGTAAAATTGTGGAAATAACTACTGCAGAGCAGAAAAAAGAAAAAAGAATGAAAAGAATTGAGGACAGTCTCAGAGACCTCTGGGACAATATAAAACACACCAACATTCAAATTATAGGGGTCCCAGAAGAAGAGGAGAAAAAGAAAGGGACTGAGAAAATATTTGAAGAGATTATAGTTGAAAACTTCCCTAATATGGAAAAGGAAATAGTCAGTCAAGTCCAGGAAGTGCAGAGAGTCCCATACAGGATAAAGCCAAGGAGAAACATGCCAAGACACATATTAATCCAACTACAAAAAATTAAATACAAAGAAAAAATATTAAAAGCAGCAAGAGCAAAACAACAAATAATAAACAAGGGAATCCTCATAAGGTTAACAGCTGATCTTTCAGCAGAAACTCTGCAAGCCAGAAGGGAGTGGCAGGATATATTTAAAGTGATGAAAGGGAAAAACCTACAACCAAGATTACTCTACCCAGCAAAGATCTCAATCAGATTCGATGGAGAAATTAAAAGCTTTATAGACAAGCAAAAGCTAAGAGAATTCAGCACCACCAAACCAGCTCTACAACAAAAGCTAAAGGAACTTCTCTGGCAGGAAACACAAGAGAAGGAAAAGACGTACGTTAACAAACCCAAAACAATTAAGAAAATGGTAATAGGAATATACATGTCGCTAATTACCTTAAATGTAAATGGATTAAATGTTCCAACCAAAAGACATACACTGGCTGAATGTATACAAAAACAAGACCCGTATATAAGCTGTCTACAAGAGACTCATATCAGACCTAAGGACACATACAGACTGAAGGTGAGGGGATGGAAAAAGATATTCCATGCAAATGGAAACCAAAAGAAAGCTGGAGTAGCAATTCTCAAATAAGACAAAATAGACTTTAAAACAAAGACTATTACAAGAGACAAAGAAGGACACTACATAATGATCAAGGGATCAATCCAAGAAGAAGATATAACAATTGTAAATATTTATGCACCCAACATAGGAGCACCTCAGTACATAAGGCAAAGGCTAACAGCCATAAAAGGGGAAGTGAACAGTAACACAATAATAGTAGGGGACTTAAACACCCCACTTTCACCAACGGACATATCAACCAAAATGAAAATATGTAAGGAAACACAAGCTTTGAATGATATATGAAACAAGATGGACTTAATTGATATTTACAGGACTTAACATCCAAAAACAACACAATACACTTTCTTCTCAAGTGCTCATGGAACATTCCCCAGGATAGATCATATCTTGGGTCACAAATAAAGCCTTGGTAAATCTAAGAAAATTGAAATTGTATCAAGTATTTTTTCCAACCACAATGCTATGAGACTAGATATCAATTACAGGAAAAAAACTGTAAAAAATACAAACACATGGAGGCTAACCAATATGCCACTAAATAACCAAGAGATCACTGAAGAAGTCATAGAGGAAATAAAAAAATATCTAGAAACAAATGACAATGGAAACACGGTGGCCCAAAACCTATGGGATGCAGCAAAAGCAATTCTGAGAAGGAAGTTTATAGCAATACAATCCTACCTCAAGAAACAAGAAAAATCTAAAATAAACAACCTAACCTTACACCTAAAGCAATTAGAGAACGAAGAACAAAAAAACCCCAAAGTTAGCAGAAGGAAAGAAATCATAAAGATCAGATCAGAAATAAATGAAAAAGAAATGAAGGAAGTGATAGCAAAGATCAATAAAACTAAAAGGTGGTTCTTTGAGAAGATAAACAAAATTGATAAACCATTAGCCAGACTCATCAAGTAAAAAAGGGAGAAGACTCAAACCAATAGAATTAGAAATGAAAAAGGAGAAGTAACAACTGACACTGCAGACATACAAAGGATCATGAGAGATTACTACAAGTAACTATATGCCAATAGAAAGGACAACCTGGAAGAAATGGGCAAATTCTTAGAAATGCACAACCTTCCAAGGCTGAACCAGGAAGAAATAGAAAATATAAACAGACCAATCACAAGCACTGAAATTGAGACTGTGATTAAAAATCTTCCAACAAACAAAAGCCCAGGACAGATGGCTTCACAGGTGAATTCTATCAAACATTTAGAGAAGAGCTAACACCTATCCTTCTCAAACTCTTCCAAAGTATAGCAGAAGGAGGAACACTCCCATACTCATTCTACGAGGCCACCATCACCCTGATACCAAAACCAGACAAAGATGTTACAAAAGAAGAAAACTATAGGCCAATATCACTGATGAACATAGGTGCAAAAATCCTCAACAAAATACTAGTGAACAGAATCCAGCAGCACATTAAAAGGATCATACACCATGATCAAGTGGGGTTTATCCCAGGAATGCAAGGATTCTTCAATATATGCAAATAAATCAATGTGATTCACCATATTAACAAACTGAAGGATAAAAACCATATGATAATCTCAATAGATGCAGAAAAAGCTTTGAGAAAATTCAACACCCATTTACGATAAAAACACTCCAGAAAGTAGGCATAGAGGGAACTCACCTCAACATAATAAAGGCTACATGTGACAAACCCACAGCCAACATCATTCTCAATGGTGAAAAACTGAAACCATTTCTGCTGAGATCAGGAAAAAGACAAGGTTGCCCACCCTCACCACTATTATTCAACATAGTTTTTCAAAGAAGAAAAAGAAATTAAAGGAATCCAAGTCGGAAAAGAGGAAGTAAAGCTGTCACTGTTTGCAGATGACATGACACTATACATAGAGAATTCTAAAGATGCTACCAGGAAACTACTGGAACTAATCAATGAATCTGGTAAAGTAGCAGGATACAAAGTTAATGAACAGAAATCTCTTGCATTCCTATACACTAATGATGATAAATCTGAAAGAGAAATTAAGGAAACACTCCCATTTACCATTGCAACAAAAAGAATAAAATACCTAGGAATAAACCTACCTAAGGAGACAAAAGACCTGTATGCAGAAAACTATAAGACACTGATGAAAGAAATTAAAGATTATACAGACAGATGGAGATACACCATGTTCTCAGACTGGAAGAATCAACATTGTGAAAATGATTATACTACCCAAAGCAATCTACAGATTCAATGCAATCCCTATCAAACTACCACTGGCATTTTTCACAGAACTAGAACAAAAAATTTCACAATTTGTATAGAAACACAAAAGACCCCGAATAGCCAAAACAACCTTGAGAAAGAAAAACGGAACTAGAGGAATCAGGCTTCCTGACTTCAGACTGTACTACAAAGCTACAGTAATCAAGACAGCATGGTACTGGCACAAAAACAGAAATATAGATCAATGGAACAGGACAGAAAGCCCAGAGATAAACCCACACACATATGGTCACCTTATCTTTGAAAGAGGAGGCAAGAATATACAATGGAGAAAAGACAGCCTCTTCAATAAGTGGTGCTGGGAAAACTGGACAGCTACATGTACAAGAATGAAATTAGAACACTCCCTAACACCATACACAAAAATAAACTCAAAATGAATTAAAGACCTAAATGTAAGGCCAGACACTATAAAACTCTTAGAGGAAAACACAGGCAGAATACTCTATGACATCAATCACAGCAAGATCCTTTTTGACCCACCTCCTAGAGAAATGGAAGTAAAAACAAAAATAAACGAATGGGACCTAATGAAACTTAAAAGCTTTTGCACAGCAAAGGAAACCATAAAGAAGACCAAAAGACAACCCTCAGGATGGGAGAAGATATTTGCAAATGAAGCAACTGACATAGGATTAATCTCCAAAATATACAAGCAGTTCATGGAGCTCAATCTCAAAAAAACAAACAACCCAATCCAAAACTGGGCAGAAGACCTAAATAGACATGTCTCCAAGGAAGATATACAGACTGCCAACAAACACATGAAAGGATGCTCAACATCACTGATCATTAGAGAAATGCAAATCCAAGCTACAATGCAGTATCACCTCACATCAGTCAGAATGGCCATCCTCAAAAAATCTACCAACAATAAATGCTGGAGAGGGTGTGGAGAAAAGGGAATCCTCTTGCACTGTTGGTGGGAATGTAAATTGATACAGCCACTGTGGAGAACAGTATGGAGGTTCCTTAAAAATCTAAAAATAGAACTACCATACGACCCAGCAATCCCACTACTGGACATATACCCTGAGAAAACCATAGTTCAAAAAGAGTCATGTACCACAATGTTCATTGCACCTCTATTTACAATAGCCAGGACATGGAACCTAAGTGTCCATCGACAGATGAATGGATAAAGAAGATGTGGCACCTATATAAAATGGAATGTTACTCAGCCATAAGAAAAAATGAAACTGAGTTATTTTTAGTGAGGTGAATGGACCTACAGTCTGTCATACAGAGTGAAGTAAGTCAGAAAGAGAAAAACAAATACCATATGCTAACACATGTATATGGAATCTAAAAAAAAAAGTGGTTCTGAAGAACCTAGGGCAGGACAGGAATAAAGATGCAGATGTAGAGAATTGACTTGAGGACACAGGGAGGGGAAAGGGTAAGCTGGGACAAAGTGAGAAAGTGGCATGGACATAGATACACTATATAAAATAGATAGCTAGTGGGAAGCAGCCTTATAGCACAGGGAGATCAGCTTGGTGCTTTGTGACCACCTTGAGGGGTGGGATAGGGAAGGTGGGAGGGAGATGCAAGAGGGAAGAGATATGGGGATATCTGTATATGTATAGCTGATTCACTTTATTATAAAGCAGAAACTAACACACCATTTTAAAGCAATTAAGATGTTTAAAAAAAGAGTCGTGTACCACAATGTTCATTTCAGCACTATTTACAATAGACGGGACATGGAAGCAACCTAAGTGTCCATCAACAGATGAATGGATAAAGAAGATGTGGCACCTATATACAATGGAATATTACTCAGCCATAAAAAGAAACGAAATTGAGTTATTTGTAGTGAGGTGGATGGACCTAGAGTCTGTCATACAGAGTAAAGTAAGTCAGAAAGAGAAAAACAAATACCATATGCTAACACATGTATATGAAATATTAAAAAAAATGGTTCTGAAGAACCTAGGGGCAGGACCAGAATAAAGACGTAGACATAGAGGGTGGACTTGAAGATACGGGGAGGGGGAGGGGGAAGGGTAAGCTGAGACGAAGTGAGAGAGTGGCACTGACATATATACACTACCAAATGTCAAATAGATAGCTAGTGGGAAGCAGCCGCGTAGCACAGGGAGATCAGCTTGGTGCTTTGTGACCACCTAGAGGGTTGGGTTAGGGAGGGTGGGAGGGAGATGCAAGAGGGAGAGGATATGGGGATATATGTATACATATAGCTGATTCACTTTGTTATACAGCAGAAACTAACACAACATTGTAAAGCAATTATATTCCAATAAAGATGTTTAAAAAAAATGATTTGCAGACTGACTACACTACTGGGCTATGCAAACCAAATGCCAAACAATAAACTACAAAACGGGGAGAAATCAGACAAATGGGTGTTTTGAGTACCATAGAGAAAAAATAATTTTCTCCAGCCATAGCCGTCTATGTATCGAGATACAACAAACCGTTCTGTGCTTTCATTCTGAGCAGAGAGCACTGATTAGTTGCCAGGTTCTCAAACTCTTTAAAGTCTGTTTTTAAATTCAAAGGTCTGACATTCCAAAGCATAAATGTTGTGGGTTTGCATATCGTGGCCTGGTGTGTTTGCAGTGTGGCAATTCCAGGCATGTCAGCATTTCCCCACAAAAGGGAGAATTGAAGGAATGCCTTTCTAGCCCAAAGATTCCACATTCACATGCTTGCCTTGGCATCTACCTTCTTCTGGATGGCTTGGGGGAGGTGATGTGACACTGTGTCCTATTTCAGAACTCAGAGCAGCAGGACCCCGGCCTGGACCTAGGGGAAACTTGGCCATCTGGTTCACTCTCTTCATTGGCCTCTTGTCCACCGGGAGCTGAGTACTGGGCCAGGACGGAGCCAAGGTTTTCCCATGGAAAGGTGTCATGAGTGAAGGGGCTATCTTGGGGAAAATCAAAGAGATCTTCCTGGTGATTGCACTTAAAAAGTTTTATCCAGTGTGGAACTACTCCCTTTGGCTGTAAAGCTTCTGTGGGTACTAAGAGATACACAAATCCAAGCCACTGCAACTTCATAGAAATATGGCAGCCAGTTATACGGGTAACGAAAATAGCTGACGTGAATTGAGTACTTACCAACTGCTGAATTCCTTCCATGCTGTCACAGCTTGTAGCCAGCCCAGAAAAGGAGCCCATAGCAGGGAGTACAATAGCAGAACCTGAATGGGAGGAGGAGATACTGATGTGTGGGAACAAGGCGAGGAGGCAACCCAGAGATGAGCAGCAGCAGGAGGCTGCTAGCCCCTCCACCTTTTTCCATTCAACCCTCCAGCTACGCTCAGAGCAACTCAGACCAACTAGGATCTTTCCAGCTGTGACCTCTGTGCTGTTCTCTGTTTGCTACCTTGAAAGCCCCACTCACCCCACTCTGTCCTTCTCTGCCTGGGAGGCTCCACCCTCCACTGCCCTAGGCTGCCTCAATTTGTTCTTTCTCTGTGCTTCCAAAGCCCTCGGAGAAGCAAAACGTAGTTACAATGCAGTGTGCTGTCACCTCATCAGAACAGGAGCTCCTTGAAGGCAGGGACCAGGAATAAGCCATCTTTGGTCCTTGACTAGCCACGAAATTGATACTCAGTAAATACGAGTTAAAAGACTAGACAAACTAATGGTATAGTACACACCTTCATTATTGGATACAAGAAAAGGTTCCTCTCACATTCTATAGGCTCCAAAGCACTACAAAATTATAGGCTAATAAAAAGTTAAATTAATGAAACAATGCTGTAATTAAAGAATTCTTTTTTTTTTCATGCCCATCCTCTTCAGGGCATGAAGAGATACAACACAACAACTGCTTAATAGATCAAATTGCTCCTTGATATTCTTTTTCTTACCCTTGCTACCATTCTGGTCTCTGGTTATTTGTCTACATAAACTTGTTTGAAAACTTCAAAATTCATTGAAACAGGCTAACAGCAGGTAACCAGTTAATGACTACTAATAGTCACTTTAAAAACTACCCATTTTCGAGCTGATTTTAGCTCAGACCTTGTTGGGTTTCCTGGTTATTAAGGGAGTCAGTCTGTACATAGTCACAGCCTCTATAATTATTCCCAAATGCAATTACATTTCCAACAGGAAATCCTTCTCTAGAAGTCATCCCCAGCCTGAGCAGCTGGACCATTAAGTTCGCGGAACACTGGGTGAAAAGGCCAAAACCTCGTTTCCATTCCAGTGGTGACTCCAAAGTGGCACAGAGCTCTGAAATGTTAATAGTAGTGGGATTAAAGATGAGCTTTTCTTACATATGTCTGCTTCCCATTCAGCATAAGGAGGATTGTGCTATTCTGATTATAGATTTGATTACAGATTATACTGTAGCCATAGTATACATGAGTATACCATAGATATAGACAGATTTGATGACAGATTGTACTGTACCATAGATTATACTATTTTGTAATTAAAAAGTTATTTGTAAAATGAAGACAAATTAAATTTACAAGCATATTTCTTAGTTAAGAAGCAAGATTCAACAATTTTTAAGTGTTAAGTCAGAAAGACAAACCAGAGTAGGAACGTAAGATGAATCCAGGACTGAATCTAAACCAAACACACATGCCTCCAAGACCATGCACATGTTCTGCATGGAACACGTATGTGGCTCTAAGGTTTCCAGCAGTCAATGGTGAATACGGATACCTGAGCAATTCCCCAGGTCTGGCTTCAGACAGGAACAAACCAGTTAGAAAAGGTCCACCATTTCCTGACTCTGGGCCCAGTGGAAATTTCTCATTGGGGTCTTATACGAAGGCTGGTTCTGCTAGTGGCGAGGTGAGTTTTTCTAATGGCCTGAGCTGACTAGCCAGGTCTCACAGACAGCTCACCAACACCCCTTGGGTTTGCCAAGCCAGGAGCACACATCCTCCAGGGCAGAGCTGCCCCAGGTCCGCTCTCTCCATCATTTGTAATCTGCCCCATCCTCTCATGGTCCTTCTGCTGACAATTGGTCCTCCTCTAGTTTCTCTCCTGCTCAGTCCTCCCAGTTTAACCCAACATTTAGCTACTTGCTCAGCTTCGCATCCTAGACTTGGCTCCTGGGACTCAGCTGAGCCTTTTCCCTTCGTGGTGGTGAAAGCTTCTGCAAAGTGGTCAGTCAGTCTTCAAAGTCCCTGTGCCTGCCTATGGCCTGGGTCTGGTCCCCCTCTCATTGCCTTCCTGCCCTTGTCACCAGTCACCCTCGGGTGAAATCAGAGAAAACAAACAGCTGCTGCCCCATGTAATCAGATGGCTATCTAGAGCGGTCTCCTCAAAGCTGGTGCCTCAATCAGCGCCTGTCTACTCGGCCCACCAAGAGAGAAGGGCAGAAGCCAACAGCAAGCTTGCCAAAACTCTGATGGCGTTGCCAGGACAGCCAACCATGGGAGCACTGGACTTGCTCCTTGTGCAGACTCTAGACTAGCTCAGATGTGGCTGCCTCGAGGTGACTCACATGTGGGCTGAGCTGCCTACCAGTCATATGCTGGAGGATCACTCATCAGTGCCTGATGCATTGGGAATCTCTAGAAAGGTCTTTCTCCAAGTTGGTTTGGAAGCACAATCTGGAGCCTTGCAACAAGTCTCTTGTCTAAGCATAATAGCACCATCAGGGATTGAGTTCTTACTACTTTCCAGGCACTGTGTGAGACAAATTGCACGTGTTTTCTCATGTAATCACACCCACGCCAAGAGGCAAGTACTACTGTCATAATCCCCATTTCACGACTAACACAACAGAGTCCCAGGGTAGTTCTGCATCTTACTCTGGGTCTTGCAGATGGCACAGGTGAATCAGGAATTCAGACCCAAATCTGTTGGAATCTGAAACCCATACATTTACTATTGCCCTTCACAGAGCAGCAGGGCAATGTCTGCTGAACTTAAGGAATTGGCAGGAAACCTCAGGCTGTTTCCCCTTAATGAGGAGGAAGTAAGAGGTAGCTACCTCCCCTGTTTTCCCTACCTCAGCTCTTTACAGTTAGAGCTCGTTATTCCTGATTTAAAAACAGTTGTTCCCATGGCAACCCCCTGGCAGCCTCTCTTAGCAACCACAGCCATCTTTCACCATTTTCACGAAGTTGGTCAAATACAAATTGATTTTTCAAAGAGTTTTCAGAGGCAAAACCAAACTGACCACTCGACCAGTGCTTAACTTCTTATCCATCTTAAAAAAATCAGGGCAAGTTTTGAAAACCACTAGAAAGTGGCTTTTCTAGTGAAATGGGTAAAAAAGGAAACACCCGGCTTTGCAGTCCAGGATAGTGTTCTAAACCTAAACAGCAATATGTAAACTCCCAAGTGTGAAATTTTCCTCTGGTTGACAAAAGGTTCACAGATTAAGAGTATTTACAGATTGTATTGGTTCTCTGCTGCTGCTGTGACAAACTGTTGCCAATTTAGTGGTTTAAAAAAGCACACACACACAAACTGAATATCTTACAAGTCTGTAGATCAGCTGTCTGACATGGAACTCACCAGGCTAAGATCAAGGTATTGGCAGCGTGCACTGCTTTCTGGAAGCTCTAAGAGAGAAGCCCTTTCCTTGCCTTTTTAAGCTTCTAGAAACTGCCTGCTTGCCTTGCATCATGGCCACCTTCCTCCTCCTTCAAAGCCAGCGACATTGAGCTGAGTCCTTCTCAGGCTGCCGTCTCTCTGACAGCTCTGCCAATTCCCTCTTCCCCCTGTAAGGACCCTGTGATTACATCGGGCCCTCGGATAATCCAGGCTAATCCCTCTATTTTAAGGTCATCCGATAGACAACCTTCATCCCATCTGCACCCTTAATTCCTCTTTGCACCTCTTTAGGATGTGCACATCTTAGGGGAGCTATTTTCCTCTCTACCACAGTGGATAAGCAACCTATGCAGCTTTTCCTAATGAGCAAGAAAATCGTGGGGACGATGGTGGGGTTTCTACCCTAACTCCTCCTCCTTGTGTCCAGAGCCTCCCTGCATCCTCACCCTGGTCCAGAGCCTCCCTGCATCTTCACCCTGGTCCAGAGCCTCCCTGCATCCTCACCCTGGTCCAGAGCCTCCCTGCATCCTCCTCCTTGTGTCCAGAGCCTCCCTGCATCCTCACCCTGGTCCAGAGCCTCCCTGCATCCTCCTCCTTGTGTCCAGAGCCTCCCTGCATCCTCC
Source organism: Tursiops truncatus (assembly GCF_011762595.2). Classification (NCBI taxonomy): domain Eukaryota; kingdom Metazoa; phylum Chordata; class Mammalia; order Artiodactyla; family Delphinidae; genus Tursiops; species Tursiops truncatus. Next base: position 11,355,905 of record NC_047048.1, read on the forward strand.
TCCTTGTGTCCAGAGCCTCCCTGCATCCTCACCCTGGTCCAGAGCCACCATGCATCTCTTTGGCCTCCTCCTCTTGTGTATTCTGGCTATCGGCTAAAGTACATATTTACGAAGAAAAAAAAAAATATGGTCCAAAGTCTTTTCCCCAATCTTTACCCCAAACAGCAATGGCTCGTGCTGAGCAAAGGGCTGTGGAGCAGGACTAGGCCACTTAAACATTTGTTACATGGAGTTGGGAGCTGGTATTGGGGCGACTACCAGGCTGCCCTCTAGGGCAGGACAAGCTGTGGATGGGGAGAAGCTCAGACTCAGAGCTGCTGACGTTTGCAGTCGACGGTGATGGATGCTGGAGAAAGGGCTGACTCCATGAAGTGTAAACCTTCCCTGAAAAGTTGCGACAATTATCCCATAAAGACATTTATGTAGCAGGACAGAAAACAAATCCCCGCCGTAATCAATACAAACAAACTGAAAGCCATAATTTCCTGGGGAGAGATGGCTTCCAGTGCTGGCTGAAGAATGCACCAGAATGTCATCAAGTCCTGTGCCCGGTTCTGTGCTGACACCATGGAGGGAAGTGATGGGGGCGAGGGCCCTCGGGAGCCCCCCGCCCTAGCTGGAGAGGGGAGACACAAACTCCTGAAAAGCTAACTTACAATAGCGAACATGCTATGCGAAGGGCCGAAGAACTGGGAGCTGCTTTTTAAAGAGTCAGAGGAGTTTGGAAGAGATGGAGTCCCTGTGGCCTGGGGAGAGGGGAGTGAGGGGATTGGCAAACAGAGGCGAGGAACAATAAGTGGCCGGCGGGAAGTAGGGCTCTGCTGCTTGCCAGATGTGTGACTCGGGAAATGACTTCACCCCTCATGCCTCAGTTTCCCTGTCTGTGGAAAGGCAGTGATATCCGAACTTTTGGGTTATACCTGTTGCAGCAAGACCTCGAGTACAGTGCCGGGAATGCAGTAGGCATGCTCTGTATTGGATTTCGTTTGTTTCTTTTTGTTTTTTGTGGTAAGAGCACTTAACATGAGATCTACCCTCTTAACAGATTTGTAAGTGTCCAATCCAGGACTGTTGACCACAGGCACAGGGCTGTCCGCAGGTCCCTAGAACTCATGCATCTTGCATAACTGACTTGTATGCACCTTGACTGGGAAGTCACTACTCAGCACGTTGGTTCTGGTGCTGCAGCTGGGATTGTGAGAATACCTAAGTCTTTGTAGAAATGTGGGAATGAGGCTGCGCCCGTAAAGCTTTGGCTAGCCAGCGAGGAAAGAAAAGAAGGGGCTACAAAGGTGAGGCAGTGAGAACCATTCAGAACAGGAGGAGCCCAGGCGGGTGGTCCGACTTCCCTCGCTTTAGGGACAGGGCCTCTGTTCAGCAAAGAGGTCAGGATCATGCTGCACAGTGGTCCCAAAGGCTGCCTAAGAAACCCTCCAGAAAGTCCCCATGTGAGTGAGATCAAAAGAGAGACACCAGGCCATTTGCAGCTGGCACAGAGAGAGCCCATTTCCTCACTCATAAGGTAAGGATGACAGTCACCTTCCTCAAAGGGCAAGAGTGAGGATTAAGTGAGGAACTGTCTTTAAAGTGCTCAGCACAGTGTCTGGCGTATAGTAAGTGCTCAAAAAGTATTAACTATTATTATTTCAACGGGTGTGTGATCATCTTTTCTAGTGGTTTTCAAATGTGTTTCTGTTGATTTCAACAGTGAAACATTTTTCCCTCCAAGAAACCTCATGTGGTAGAAGAGGGTAGGCCTGGTTGGTATGGGGGGGGCGGTCAAGGCCCAGAGCCTGCCTTGCTTGGCCTCCTTCCTCCCCGCAGGGCACCTCCCTGGAGAAGGGCCTCCCTGTGCTCTTCCGAGCTGGGCTGGCCCCAGCTGCTCCACTGGGAGGCCCACAGAGGAAGGCGCTTTGGCCAGGGTCCACATGAGTGCCTCTCCACCTGGAGCTGAGTCTGGTTTCTGAATGACCAGTTCACTGAACAGCCAGTTTGCTGAGTCAGTTTGATAAAAGTCAGCATGCTTGTCATTCCACCAAATGCCAAGTCATCAATGACTAATTTTTCAGTTTCCCAAATCATCAAAAATGTGCTCCAGTTTTAACTACTTATTAAGTTTAGAGCAATGCCTACTGGACCTATGGGTGGTGCTGTGGGGAGTCGGAACTCCTTAGCTAGGTGCCTTCTCATCCTCAGCATAACCACCTTCTCTACCACCAGGAGCCTCTTCCCCCCAGGTCCCAGCCCTTGGATGCTGTGTGTTTGCCCACCCTTACCCTCGGCACCTTGGTCTACCCTGCCCTGCCCTCTGCTGCTCAGGAACCCCGGGTGGGATCTGCAGCCCAGGCTGTGTTCTCAGCTGACCCCTCTCTCCACCTTCCTCCAGCAGAGGGGGGCCCCTCTGATCCCCTTCCCTGGGCTCCAACCACCACGGGGCACTTAGGGCCCGACACAGGACGAAGAGTTCCTAAAATCTTGTTCTGAAGGCAGAATGAAAGCTGATCGCCTAAAACTTACCCCAAATCATCTAAACCTTTTGTTTGAAAAACTCAACCAACAGTTTAAAATAAACACAATTTTAGTAAACTTTGCAAATTCTTTGAATTTGTTATTTGGCAAGTTAGCCATAATGAATTCTCTGTTGGCAGACTGTTTTTTGGAAAACTGACCTAAAACTGGAACTCAGGCTCCAGATTTCCAGTCCTATTTGCTTTCTTCTAAATAATATTTCTCAATGCTCATTTGTAAACACAATCAGTATGTCTTTACTGGTAGGTTAAATTTGGTTTCTTTTTTCTATTTTTGGCAACTTTGTTTTTGCAAAATGCATTTCCTCAATTTTTTTCAAACTCGCTTTCTTTTTTAACATGCAGTGTATTTAAGATGTTAATGGCCTCATTTTAATTTGCACATATTCTTGTTAATAATGAAATCTGCTTAATGTGAGTTAAAACTAAAGGTCTGTCAAGGTAATTCACAAACATTTAAAAACTCTGTAGCAATTCTTGGAGGACTCCCATTAATATGTTTAAGGACTTTCAATGGATATACTAAGTGGGCCTTGGTATTAACAGAAATACCAAACAAATTAAAATTGGACTCTTCGTAACAATTGGGAGAAAATGAATATGCACAGCCTTCAGCATGCAACTGAATCTAGTTGTACGAGTGCCTCCTACACTTTAAGAATATCTTTACTGAATAACCATCATACTAATAAGTATCACTGAAGACTGGTATTGAGTCACCTGACTTCACTATTTTCTTTCAGGAATGCATAAGAGCATGACATCAATCAAATTTAAAATAATGCAGTCCTCATTTGGCATTGATGTTAGCTGCAATCTCTATTTGCAGCGTATAGCACATTTTCATGTGAGCAATGTAATTTACAAGGAATTAAAATTCCAGCCTAAGAGACATCTTAAAATCCATTCTCAGGCCATGGAGAATATCCCGATGATTCATGAGAAATGTCAAAATGATCCCCCATTTCCACAGTGGATTACAACATCGAGAACAGTGCCCATCGCTGCAAGGATAAATCTCTCTTCAGGTTTAATCTCTTTGAGAATTCGGTTTATACTAAAATAAAAACACTTTGCTGTGTTTTTGTATGTAAAAAACAGGATTTAAAGTGGAGATTTAATACATTATCCTGTTTAATCTTCACAACAGTCTTTGGCGGTAGGTATTATCATCATCACTCAAAAGACGAGACATCTGAAGCTCAGAGAGCCTAAATGACATTCCCAAGTTCACGCAGCTAATGAGAAGTAGACCCGCATTAAATCGAAGTCTCCTGGCTCTGAGCCAGTAAGTTAAAACAACAAACATAAATCGCATATCATATACATAGACCCTCCTCTTTCTTCTCCCAGGTTTATTGAGATGAAATTGACATAGAACACAGTGTAAGTTTAAGCTGTACAACACAGTGTTTTTATATATGTATATATTGCAAAATGATCACCACAACAATGTCAGTTACCACCTCCAGCACCTCACAGTTACAATCTCTGGGTGTGTGGTGAGAGCTTTTAAAACCTACTGTGTTAGCAACTTCCAAGTTTCTAATACAATACTGGTAGTTATAATCACCATGCACTACATCACCTCTCCAGAACTTACTCATCTTATAACTAGAAATTTGTATCCTCTGACCACCTTCACCTGCTTGCATTTTGTCTACGGCGGCTTTGCCTTACAAGGACAGAATTGGGTAGTTGCAACAGAGACTGTATAGCCCGTAAAACAGAAAATATTTATGATCTAACCCTTCGCAGAAAAAGTTTACTGATGCCTGTGCTGAAAGCAAGGGCAGAAATAAAAGTCAACTTCCAGCCCTACTAAATAGAGGGGAAAAAATAACAAAAAAACAACCATATGGGAATCAGGGACTTGAGTTCCCGTCTAAGCTCTAGGACGGGCTTAGTCTTATATATCGGACAAATCAGTTCCCTGTTTGGACCTCAGTCTCCTTATCTGTAAGATAAGAAAGTTAGATTAGATCAGTGATTTTTAAACCAAAGCTGTTTCCCTCAATGCCATCTATAGCCGTGTAAAGCAAATTAAGAGAGACCTAAATGTCCATCTACAGATAAATGGATATAGAAGATTTGGCACATATATACAGTGGAATATTCACCATAAAAAGGAGCGAAACTGAGTTATTTGTAGTGAGGTGGATGGACCTAGAGTCTGTCATACAGAGTGAAGTAAGTCAAAAAGAGAAAAAAAATACCGGATGCTAACGCATATATATGGAATCTAAAAAAATGGTACCGATGAATCTAGTGGCAGGGCAGGAATAAAGGCGCAGAGGTAGAGAACAGATTTGAGGACACAGGGGGAAAGGGTAAGCTGAGATGACGTGAGAGAGTAGCATGGACATATATACACTACCAAATGTAAAATGGACGGCTAGTGGGAAGCAGCTGCATAGCACAGGGGGATCAGCTCGGTGCTTTGTGACCACCTAGAGGGGTGGGATAGGGAGGGTGGGAAGGAGACGCAAGAGGGAGGAGATATGGGGATATATGTATACACATAGCTGATTCACTTTGTTGTACAGAAAAAACTAACACAACATTGTAAAGCGATTATACTCCAATAAAGATATATACTTAAAAAAAAAAAAAACCTATTTGGGTAAGGGCTGGGGCTGGGGGCTGCAGTCATAACTCATCATCTCCCAGTCTTTCCCTGTACTCAGGGGCTCCTGGGGGGTCTCACAGTCCCCCACAGCCCCAAACACAAAGGCCACTGAGCTGACCACTCTCTGAGCCCTTCCAGAGTCAACGTCCATGATTCTGAATCCATGGCACCTTGTAAACCTCCCAGATTTAGAAACCTCCAAATCAAACTTCATCTTTGAGAATTTTCTTCATAACCAAACCACAGCTGAGACAGACTGAAAAGGAAATACATACATGTATACATACATACACGCAGACATGCATATATACATACATATCAGACATTTCCCCTCGTTGGCCGTAGGACAGCCTAATGGGTATCCTTCTGCTTCCTGGAATAAACTGGCACTTTCTGTGATCTGTCTTGGGCATTTTAAAACACAAAAGCAGAGCGTTAGCTTTGGGGGTCTGTACAACATGAGGGACTGTCACTCCAGTGACAGAGCACTCCTCGGGACAGTGCTGCTTCAAAAGTCATCAGGCAGGTAACAACATTGTGAGTTATTTGTTGCCTTGAGCAGGGACTATTCTGAGCAGCTCAGAGGTGCACTGGAACTGCATCAAAGAGTACTTTGTTCCCTTAGTAGGGGGCTTCTGAGAAACAGAGCTGGCCAGAGGTCCTTAACGTCCTGAGCTCTGGACCAGAGGTCAGGGCGCTGGCACAGCCGTCCCTCTGGCACTCTCCCTGTACCTGTGACGAGTTCTCTGGGCTCTCTGGGGTCTGGCTTCCTCATCTGTGACCTGAGTAGGCTGCACCGGATAATAACTGTGTGTTAGGCTCTGTGCTAAGGCTTTGCATACATAGCTCAATTAATGCTCAAAAACCCTCTACACACATCACATCTCCCTTTTATGACAAATGTAGGAAACTGAGTCTTACTAAGTTAAGTAACTTACTCAACTTTACACAGCCAGTCAGTAGGACAGCAAGGCTTTAAACTAGCTATAGGAAGCAGTTTATCAAGATGGTTAAAGTATATATGTATAACTGAATCACTTTGCTATACACCTGAAACTAACACAACATTGTAAATCAACTATACTTCAATAAAAAAATTTTTTAATTAAAAAACATTTTAATGGTTAAGGTATGGCTCTGAAGTCAAACAGCTTCTGTTTGAATCCTGGTTTTGCCGCTGATGGGCTGTAACGCTAGTCAGTTTGTTTAAATACTTTGATTTCTTTTTCTATAAAATGAATATGAGGGCACTACCTGCCTCACAGAGTTTAGAGGATTAGACGATTTTTACAAAACACCTGGTAGATACTGAGTCATAATCATGGGCGCTATTACCATCATCCGGCTAATTCCAAAATCCATGTTACTAACCACCCGGTAAAAATGGACCTTTCCTCCCTATATCTTCTCTTCTTCTCTTAGCAATGTCACTGATGACCTACATCAGGCCGAGGCCAGGGATTGGTCAATTCTTCATCCTCATCCCACCCCTAATCTCTCAGCAGCATTTGAAATATTTTCTGTCTAGTTTTGGGACACCACATTCTTCTATTTTTCCTCCTGCCTCAGAGGTCACTCCTCAACCTCCTTCACCAGGTCCTCCTCCTTTTCTGGACTCCTAAAAGTTGGAGATCCCCAAGGTCCTATTCTCATGCCCTTCTCTTCCCCATCAACACTCTTTTCTTAGGTTATAATGTGTGACCCACAGCTTCCAATGAGCTGACAACTCTCAAATTCCTCTGCCCTCCCTGGACCTAGCCTCAGAGCTCCAGATGGCTTCATGTTTCTACTTGGATATCTTAAAGGCATCACAAACTTAATGTCCTAAACAGAAATGCTGGTTTCCTCTCTATTTAAATTTCTGTCCTCCTTCCAGCCCAAGACAATAAATAGCACCACCATTTACCCAGTTGCTCAGACCACAAACCTACTCTTAGTTCCTCTCCTTCTCTTACATCCATATCAAGTTCCTCAGTAAGTTCTTTTTTCTGTACTTCTAAAAATATACATTGAATCTGATATTTTTCACCATGCTCACTGCTGCAAGTCTAGTCCAAACCACCATCATCTGCTTGCTGGGTATCTCTGACAGCCTCCACTAAACCTTGACATGCTTCCTTTTGAGCATTTGAATACAATTTAATTTGTTTCCCGAAAGAAGTTACTGAATTTTAACCCTGTTTCTTTAAGGACCACAGGCTTGAAAGCTCTCAACTGGATAGAGTTAAGCCATGTCACTTTGTTTTCCTGTTTTAAGAATGGAACAACTCATGAATGAAGTCAACTTGGTCATTTTTGCAAACTGGAGGAGCATTTGAGCCCAGTTGCTCCTCCATCCACCTCCTCTTCACTCTGCTTCCACCACCTGACCCTAATCAACGAAGGTACAGGCTGAACTTTGCTGGATTGGCTAGCAATCATCTGCTCATAAATGATGTGGTCATGAGAGTCCATGCTGGAATCTCTGGCCTGGGGATAAAATGAGTGACCTGGAATCAATTAAAGACTATGCCAGGACAGAGAAATCGACCCCACGTGAAAAGCCAGGTTAACAACACATGTCCAGGAAGGTATGGTAACCTCAATTCCAGATGAGCTGAATGGAAAGCCCACGGGCTCCAATTAGAAAGGCTTGGGAGAACAATGAACAAGAAGGCAGTGATCCTCTGTGTTGACACTCATTCAGCAGGTATTTTTAGGATCCACCACTAAGGAACCATTTCAAATCTATGTCAAACACAGTTTAGTTATCATAGAATCAAACCACATCAGGCCACAGAAGACTAAACGTCAGACCTAATCTAGGGTCAGAGGTGTCTCATTTTGAGGCTCGAAACCTCTAGGTGGTTGATGAAGGTAGTCTACACATGATTTTTTAATACATGTTTCCAGAAAACTTAGCCAAACTCATACAATGACTGCTGCAAAAGCCAATTGCTTTAAATATCTTGGCTTTTTTCTGAAATTACATCAACTCAGTTACACGCCACTCACATCGGGATCCCTTCCTCTACTTCTGAGATTAACCAAAAAGGAAAAGACAAATTTTTACTTATGTTAAAGTACAATTCTCAGGATTTTAAAAACATAACTCATGCAAATATAAAATGAATACTTGTCAAAGATTTTATTCTACTTGTTAATTACTGAGGGAACCAGTGAGATGTTAAGACTGGTTCAAACAGCATTTAAGGAAACAGGTCTTTATAGGCAATTAAGTAAAGGGCTATTAGGATAAAATTTCTGAACTAGACACAAATCCTTTAATGTCCACTAGGGCAGGAGGCTTTAAACTTTGGATTTCCATTGAACAGAAATCATTTGCATATATACTGGACAAAAGTCTACAAAAGTTAACATGTAACTTCACTAAATTTGAAAATTTTACCAATATTAATCAATAAGAAACCCCTCTAAATTTGGGTGGGCCTGTGCTCCACTGAAAGGACATGTCACCCCATTTTTTGGCCTTATTTCCAAATTTTGGACAACTCAGAAGTCTCTCTACCACCCTCCTCATATCATAAATAACTTCCAGAGAGGCTGGTGTCAGTATGTTTGGGTGGCTTACTCATATATGTGCGAAAAAAGGGTCTTCAGTAACCATACATGCCTCCTTGAATATGCTCTATAGCCCTTCAGAATAAAGAAACTTCTGTGCAGAAATTTTTATATGGAATCTTGGACTGGACTTTTGAAAACCTCTATTATTTGTTCTTCTATCCTAAGGCTAGGAAATAAGTGCAACACACTCTCTCTACCAGATTTTACCTGGTAGTATGTACCTATATTTGGGGATGAATTCCTCTCTTCTTGAGGTCCCCCAAATTAGTGAAGGTCCCTGGCCTAGCAGGAGGTAGGCTTCCTTACTAACTGACACTGGGATTCTGTAAACCAGATACGAAGCTGGTTTTCTTGGGAGTGATTTGTAGGCAATGGCTCCACATAGCAGGTCAGTAATTGTATTAGTCAGGGTTCTCTAGAGACACAGAACCAATAGGATATACATATACAGGAAAAGATTTATCATAGGAATTGGCTTACACAATTATGGAGACTGTGAAGTCCCACAGTCCACTGTCTGCAAACTGAAGATCCATAAAAGTGGGTGGAATAATACTAGTCTGAGTCTGAAGCCCTGAGAACCAGGGGAGTCGATGGTATAAACCCCAGTCCAAGGGCAGGAGAAGACTGATGTCCCAGCTCAACAGGCAGGCTGGAAGCAAAAGGGGGTAGATTCTTCTTTCCTCTGCCGTTTTGTTCTATTCAGGCCCTCAACAGGTGGAATGATGCCCACCAACACTGGGGAGGACAATCTAGTTTACTGAGTCCACTGATTCCAATACTAATCTCATACAGAAACACCCTCACAGACGTACCCAGAAATAATGTTTAATCGAGGCACCGCATGGGGCAACCACAAAATAACCATCAGAGTAATTTTCCTTAAGATTGGGTCTGTCATACCTAATTAAATGAGAATCCTCCTCAAATGTGACATCCAGTCATGACCTTGGCTGCACAATGGATTTGTCCAATTATATTCCAGTAAAAAAGAGGACAGATTCTAATGAGCCCATGCCAAAACTGTATTGCCATTAAAAAAAAATAAGGAGATATTCAGTAAAAACATTTATTTTTGAACTCTAAGGAATTAGCTAAGAATCAGATACCGTTAAAAGTTTTACTTAGTTTAAAAGCAAAGTCTACTAAATTGAGGGTTAGTGAAGAAGGAGAAAAGGCTTTCTCATATTTTCTTACATGTCCATAAGATATAGAACATTAAAACACCATCAACAATATTGCAAACACACAACTCAAGTTAAATTTCCCTCATCAGTCTCTTCAGTCCCATATAATTGATTCTCATTCTGCTGGGTGTGGGTAAGCAGTCCGCTTTCACGTGGTAGGCTAAAAAGAGTCCTTGAAACCTTGACTGTCTACTGATGCAATCTGAAAGTTGGTTCAGCTATGTCAGCTCAGAAGCATGTGCCTTAGAGTCTATTCTTAGACATACCAATAGTTTAGAGTATTTGGTATAATCCCTTTCCAGGAGGTTCTGAAGCTGCCCTTTTGTTGAAGAGACAAATTCTAGCCTGTAGAATTTGGGGCAAGCCTCAGAAGAAAGCAGAGACCTCTTTGATTATGAAACTGAATGACCCTGGTTAATTTATTACAGTAATAAATAATGTAGGAATGGAGAAGAAAATTCTATATTGGGGTAGAGTGCATATCCATTTCATCAGAGTTTGACTGCTGTTTCCCCTGAGGGTAAGAACACGTTGTGGAGAGCGAGAGTATTGACCAATCTCCAGGGCGTTCCTATAACGTGTACAACTTCTGAGATATCTGAATTAATATCATTTCAACTATGGAAACTTAACCTAGGGAGAGCTGAACATCCCTTTTGATTTGACAGTTTTTCCCATGCAGCTCTTATGCTAATGTAGAATTGATTTAGAGGTATGGAGCAAACCAAAAGAAAAACCTAATTATGTCTAGCATCTGTTTTTATAAGGCAGAATAACAAATCTTTATGACTTCCAGGGGACCTCTTGAAAATCTAAAATATTGTGTTAGATGTAAAAAATATCCTGGGAATGTCACTTTATCTTTCTCAGTTTAGATCCAAACTTGGGCAAAATCAAAAGAGTTATCAAAGGAGATTTCGTCACTTGAGTAAGACGGGATCATGGATGCCTGAGGGAAACAATTTGGTTACCTATTTAATCAAAGTGACAATATAATGTTTTAAAGGCAACATGATTATAAGGAACCTGAGCTTGTGTACAGTGAAGAATCTTTGCTCTTTGTTGTTGTCGTTTTTAAATAATCAAAGACATGATAAAGTCAACGAAAAGACTAGAAAATTATCCTAGTGAGACACACAAACTCTACTACTAGGCGGATAAGAGCTGTAAAATCAATTTATCATTTTAACAAAGAGAAAGCCAAATTCACGTAATGAATTAATATAGTTGTCGCATAAGTTTTCTTTTTTCTTTTTTTTAACATAATCTTATGAATAGGCCCATCAAAATTGAGCAAACTTTGCCAAAATTTTAATACACTTTGTACCCTCTTTTCAGACTCTGGTATTATAAACCTAGACAAATAAAAGCTGCTTATTTGTTCACTAAGCTCTTGTATTCTGGAACAAGCTGACATTGTAGGACAAATCAACACTCTATTTTTCTTGAAAAACAAAATTTAATCCCATTGCCTCACATACATAGTTGTATTTCTCGATCACTATTGCTCCTGGCATAGCTTTAAGCACCAATATTATTTTATTGAGGTGTAATTTACATCATCAAATTCACCCTTTCATAGTGTACCATCCTGGAGTTATGACACGTGACATGCATTCTATCACATAACTAACACCACCACCATCAAGGCGTAAAACAGGTCTTCACACATACCCTCAAATCCCCTCACACCTCTTTTAATCAACCCCTCACCTCACTCCCAGCCCCTGACAACCACTGATCTGTTTTCTGTCCTATACTTTCACCTATTCCAGAATGTCCTATAAATGGAATCCTACAGTATGTAGCCTTTTGAGTCTGGCTTCCTTCACTTATCATAATGCATTGAGCTTCATCCACGTAGTTGCAGGTCTCAGGAGTTTGCTGAGTAGTGTTCCATTACATAGACGTACAATAGCTTGTTTATCCATTCATAAGTTGAAGGACACTTGGATTGCTTCCATTTTTGAGCAATTATGAATAAAGACTCTATAAATATCCGTGTACAAGTTTATGCATAAACATAAGTTTTCATTTCACTTGGGCATATCTAGAAAGGGAGGTTGCTGGATTTTATGGAAAGTGAATGTTGAACTGCCAAATTTTCCAATGTGACTATACTATTTTGCATTCTCACAGAAACATATGAGGGTACCAGTTGCTTTGCATCATGGATGGAGAGTCATTCTTTTGCATGTGGGTGTCCAATTGCTACAGTATTTGTCGAAAAGACTATAATATCTCTAGTGTTCCCTTTGTACCTTTGTCAAAATTGATTGACCATATATGGAAGGGTCTAAATCTGGACTCTGTTCTCTGTTTCACTGACCTGTGTGTCTATCCTTTTGCCAATACCACACTGTTTTATTAGTGTATCATTATAATAAGTGTTGAAATCAGGTAGTGTGAGTCTTCCAACTTTGTTCTTTTTTTAAAATGTTCTGGCTCCAGACTTCCCTAGCAATCCAGTGGCTAAGACTCTGCACTTTCAATGCAGGGGGCACGGGTTCGATCCCTGGTCAGGGAACTAAGATCCCATATGCCACGTGGTGTGGCCAAAACACAAAAAGTTTTTTTAATTAAAAAAAATTTTTTTTAATGTTCTGGCTCTTCTATATTGCTTGCCTTTAATATTAGTATCACCTTGATGATTTATACAGAAGTCTTTCTGGGTTTGACTGGGGTTGGCTTGAATTTATAGATCAATTTGGGAAGAACAGACATCTTAACAATATTGAGTCTTCCTATTCACAAACACAAATTCATTTTAGACCTTCTTTTATTTTATTGATAATTGTACTATAAATTTCTGCATATAGAAGTCTTACATAATTTGTTAGATTTATGCCTAAATATTTCATGGTTTTTTGGTGCCATTGTAGATGGTATTTTTTTAAATTTACAAATGGTCATTGCTAATACACATAAAAATATACTGATTACTATATATTGACCTTATATCCTGCATCCTTACTAAACTCATTTATTAGTTCTAGGAGCCTCTTTGTGGATTCTTTGGGATTTTCTATATAGACAACCATGCCATTTAAGAGTAGAGACATTTGTTTTTTCCTTCTAATCTATATGCCTTTTATTTCTTTTTGTTGCTTCTTTTTTTTTTTTTTTTTTTCCCACCAACACTAATCATAACTTTTAAACAAAATACTTCACTTTAACCAAAATTATTTCACAGAGAAAACTGGGAGAAGGGAAATTGAAAAGTCACTCTTGTACACAAACATTTTACTAAATTATCAAAGTTCATGAATACATAGAACAGAACTATCTATAGCTGCACACTTCTGTGCTCCTTCTTAATGTGATAAAAGCGAAGAAGTTTTCTTAATATGATCCCCCAAATATAGCCACTCTTTAGCATACAAAAATAATTAGTAAAATATATAAATTTAAAATTACACTTAGTCATCAATGTTTAATTATCCACTCTTAGAAAGTATCTGAGTAAACAACAATTATCAATTAACTCAATTTAATATTAATTCAAGTTACCTAAAGATGTTGGAAATTATGTCCAAGCTGACAGACTACACAGCATAAACACTGCTATGAAAACATTTTTCAGAATTATCATTCAATTTAGTTAAACAAAATTTACATTTTTTTATAATCTTAAATGCTATGTAGGAGTAATGTTAGTTTATTTGATCAGTAAACCAGGAAGTTAGGAAGTTCATGAGAAAAAGTACCAAGATCTTCAAACTTGTAAATTCAAGGGAAAGATATATAGTTATTGCTTATTTTTAAACCAAAATAATTGAACCAGTCTGATTTTTCTAAAGATTTATCTTAATTATGTGAACTTGGATTCTTATACTAATGTGGTTATGAGCTAACATTTTCATTAAGAATCATTTTTAAAATTTAGTACTTTAAACTGTAGTTTACTTATTTTCTGTATATTGGGGGAATATGAGATTTATATAAGATTTATCAATTTCTGACAACTAGTCAGATCAGAGCTCCTTTATTTTAAGACATAATAATCTAACCTGGAGGTAAGAAAACATTTCATACTTGTACAATGTGATATCAAGGCCTTTTGTGAATCACAGACCCACAGCCCTCCTGACACACAGACAGCTCATAGCTTCAGTTCTATAGCTTCAGCCTCAAGTCAAAAATAACCACAGAAACACAAAAATTCACCAGTTCAGATCTCAAAGAACTATTCTTTCCAGTGAGCATGAAATTCTTAATTGATTTGTGCTCACAAACAGACAAACATACAATTTTTTTTTAAAAGTTTCTCAAATCAGAATAGCTGTCTCACATGTCAGAGAATACATCTCCATCATCCATTCACAAGAGACCATAAAACCAAAATCCCAACTCTTGCTAACACCAAGGGGAATAACGAAGCAGAAACTAAAAAAAAAAAAACATAAAATCTATAGACATGAAAAACAGAAGAAATCTAGAGAAATAGAAAGCCAGCAAAGTTAGAGTTCTGTTGCCATCTGGGATTCACTCTGGAAGCAAGAAAAGAGGTGTCTGGACTTACACAGCCCTTGAGATGCGTTTCTCAAGCAACACAGTTTAATCGGCTCTGTCAGGTTAGTCCACTTGGGCATCTCTGTAGAGCAACCTACAAAAAGCATAATCTTCAAAAAGATAAAATCTTGACTCTTGTGTAAATATAAAATGAACACATGTCAAAGATTTTATTCAATTCATTAATTAATGAGGGAACCAGTAATGTACTAAGACTTGTTCAAAGAATATTTGAAGAGCTAGGTATTTAAAGACAATTTACTACAGAAATGTTAGGATATGATTTCTGGGTTAGATACAAAACCACTGAAAGTTCAACAGGCTAATAAACTGTAATATTTGGGGTTACCAGTTCAATCAGACAGAAAGCACTTGTATCTCTACTGGACAAAAAAATCTCCAAGTTAACGTATAATGTCATATAGTCTGAATCTTTAACCAATAGTAAGCAGAGTTGAACAAAATATACTCCCCCCCTTGGGTGGGTCTGGGGCCATTCATGATGTTCAAGGGACATGCCACTCGCTTTATTTCAAAGCTCTGAATAATTTTTCTGAACACTAAATAAAAGCTGTATTACTTGGGAGATAAAAGCTTCATGCCATTGTGTTCTTGGACAGCAAAAATAGTCAAAGATTGATTGCTCTTGATTGATGAAATGATATCCTGTTCCCTTTACCCAAGACCACAAAGCTACTGCAGATCAAGGCTGAGGCTAGAACCGAGGATTTCAACGCCCATCATTCTACATACATTGTCTGAAATACTACTCTCTAAAGAAGGTTGATTGGTTCAGACAGTTTCAAGACAGATCAATAAAATGAGGGAAATAGACCCTCAATGCTAATGTACAGGTACCCATTAGAAGAAGCTGATTGAGGTAGAGAAGATTAAAGAGAGAGGACCTCTCTCTCTTTAAAAAGAGGTTCCAAGTTTGAAGTTCGTAACAGTAAAATGCCCAGCATAATCCACCCCCACCCCTTGAATGCCTCCTTCCAACGATATTGCAGACCCCAACCTGAGGGAATCCCATTTGGCTAAGTTCCTGGCCTGTTCATTGACTCCGGAAAGCCAGTGGGGGGATAGATTTCGATCCCAAAACTGACTTGTGGATTTAGCTCTCAAGCCCACTCCACCCACCCCCTGCAGCATGGCCAGAGGAGTGGTTTTGCTGCTCTGCTCTGTTTCCTAGGGTCCCTTAAATCACCCTTGGGTTTTTCAGTTTAACTTTCTCTCTCTGCTTTAAAAACAAAATGAAGATGGGCAGGAAAGTTTCCACACCCCTAGGACTATGTTTTCCAAACTGCTGGAACATATACTTTTAACCTTTATGTAGCAAAATAAAACACAGGTACAGATAACCATATGAAACGATGCTAGTGAATAGTTACAAGATGAGCATCTCTTTTTTTTTTTTTTTTTTTTTTTTTTTTTGCGGTAAGCGGGCCTCTCACCTCCGTGGCCTCTCCCGTTGCGGAGCACAGGCTCCGGACGCACAGGCTCAGCGGCCATGGCTCACGGGCCCAGCCGCTCCATGGCATGTGGGATCCTCCCAGACCGGGGCACGAACCCGTGTCCCCTGCATCGGCAAGCGGACTCTCAACCACTGCGCCACCAGGGAAGCCCCAAGATGAGCATCTCTATAACCACCACCCAAGTCAAGAAACAGAACTTGGCCAGCTTCCCCAGAAACCTCCTTCCTGCCTCCAAAAGTTACCTTGCTGGACCATGTTTTAAGTGGAGTGGAATAGAAAATATTGGTGGGTATGAAAAAGAGCTAAGCCTTGTATTCTAAAACTTCTGTTCCATATAACTTTTATGTTAAAGTGTCAGTACTGGGACACAATTTCTTATTGCGGGTCACAATCAAAAACAGTTTGATAGCCACTGCCATCAGTAACACCCCGCCTACCGGATCACCAGTGGGGAAAAGAAAATGCCACGCTTTTGCTAGATCTCCTGAAGCAAGGGCAGGTACAGGCTTCACATTCTACAATGACTGTAGCATTTTCTTTTCCCACCTATCAGAACATTTTAGAAAACATAAAATATTTTTAAATAAGATGAAATATCTGTCCAAGTTATGCAAAAAAATGAATATGTAATATTATAAAGAAAGCAATTAATCCACACTTAAAACTAATTGCCTAACCCAGTGGGTCTTTAAATTATTCATTAGTGCTATTTAAAAATAATTGCAGTTTATGAGGAAAACCCATTATGGATTTCTTTTAAGAACTAAAAAAAAAGGGTTTCCTTTTTTATTTTCCAACTGCTTACAGCTCTTGAAACCAACCCATTTTTAAACCAGTTTAATAGTCTCACAATCCCCTCCCCAATGTAATCAACTTTAACATTTATCATACCAACACTTCGTGAGGGTCCCTGTAACAGATTCTGAACTCATGGAGAGGACAATGATATTGTTCTAAAAGAATATGAGAGGTGTACCCAGAAAGGAAGAGAAGAAGAAGACTTTCAGAGAACAAAGCAAGAAATCAAGATGTAAGCGTTTCTGCAGATGAAGTTTATACTGGTTCCTCCATCTCCAACCAAGTGGCCTGGGGTTTCCCACCGTGTTTGCTCCTGTCAGCCAAGGCTTGTGAGTCCTCCCTCTTCTCTCCTCATTTACTTCATGCCTCAAGTTCCTTAATCTCTGTTTCTCTGGTTCCTTCAGAGGACACTCAGAACCATGGCCATGAAATGGTAGGACTGGAAATGACTTTTGTCAAGTTTAGTGCCTTTTACACTGTGTTCACCAGCACCCCAGGAGCTCCCAGTGGGAAAGGGCTGCTGAACCAGCAGGGCTCTGTGATTCCCCAATCCCACCCCGACTCCCCACTCCCCAGACTCCATCAGAAGAGCCTGCTTTTTGGGCCTCCCTGGTGGCACAGTGGTTGAGAGTAGGCCTGCCGATGCAGGGGACACGGGTTCGTGCCCCGGTCCGGGAAGATCCCACATGCCGCGGAGCAGCTGGGCCCGTGAGCCATGGCCGCTGAGCCTGCGCGTCCGGAGCCTGTGCTCCGCAACGGGAGGGGCCACACAGTGCGAGGCCCGCGTACCGCAAAAAAAAAGAGAAGAGCCTGCTTTGAGTCATTTAAGATTCCATTTGAAGGAAGTGCTTTTCTGCTAAAAACAAAACTTAAAAGTGACTCTCACGGTATACCTAAGAACACCACATCCCAGAAAGGGGAAGCAACTTGCCAAAAGTGGGACAGTCAGTTACAGAACTGGGAACAGACCTGGCCTCCTGACTCTGCGTCTAATGATCTACCCCCTCCATCAAGTGAGGTATGCCGAAAAGAACATGAGCCTTGGGTCCAGAATGATGTGGATCTAAATCTGATCTCAGCCACTTTCTAGTTATTTGTCCTTAGAGTTACTCTTTTTTGGTAAGATATCTGAGCCTCAGTCTTTTCCTCTGTTAAAAGAGGAAGCAGCCACATAGCACAGGGAGATCAGCTCGGTGGTTTGTGACCCCCTAGAGGGGTGGGATAGGGAGGGTGGGAGGGAGGGAGATGCAAGAGGGAAGAGATATGGGGACATATGTATAGGCATAACTGAGTCACTTTGTTATAAAGCAGAAACTAACACACCATTGTAATGCAATTATACTCCAATAAAGACGTTAAAAAAAAAAAAGAGGAAGTAAAAATACCAGCCTTGCATAACTGGCTAAGCTACTATAAATGAAAACACCTTATATATAATACACACATACTAAGTGCTCAGGTGTGAACAGCATCTTTATCATCAGAGATGTTCCATAAGTACCCCACTGAGAATGTGCTTATGACAGTCATCACTGTGCCAAAGGTGAGCGCGTGCGTACACGCACGCACACACACACAGAGTTATTAGGACTGTAGACAGACACAAAGAAGACCTTGTGGGCTACAGTTTCACTGATCCCCCTCTACCTTAACAGTGTAGGTCCATGGACACCCCATCCTCTTGGAGTCCTCCTACCCACACCAACACCTCTTCCTTCTTAACCTTGCTAAAAGCAAACAAACTGGGGGTGGGGGAGGCAAAATAAGCAGAACGTGGACTTCTGACCACCATGATAAACATCAAGTTGTAATGGTAAGCAAATAAACATAGCTTTGGAGCTGGACGAAAAGATGGAATCTGGTTAATTAATGACTAGAGTGAAACATAGCTTACTGACACCTGAGATTCATGCCGCCTTCCTAGGGTAACAATACTGTGATTTTTATGGTCTTTCTTTCTGGAGCCAGCTCTCCCATTCATTGTTCTTTGGCTTGATTATGACTGACCCCACCCCACTTCAGAAGTGGACCCTGATTAGCTGAAGCCAGTGGGCGTGTCCCATGCCTCTGGCCACAGCAATTGGTTCTGGGATGGGACATAACTCAGGGCCCAGAAGAGAAAAAAGATGTTTGATGGAACTATTGGGAGAAAGCATCTCTCTTCAGCTGATTCTGATTCTTCTTTTATTTAAGTCTTTGATATTCTGTTCATCATGGATTTTTGCATTATTTTTTTTTACACGTAGCATGAAAATATTATGTACCTTGATTACTGAGTTTTTTTGATGCCCACTTAAATTTTGCATCTGAGGCAAATGCCTCAATCCTCTCGGTCTTGTCCTGGCCCTGGGGGGATGTGGGGCTCACAGCTGCCATAGATATTTCTTCTCTTACTTGAGGAGAGACTTGGGAAATGAGATGGGACCACCGCATGGGGCTTTGGGAGGAAGCCATGGCAAGTACATTGGACCGGGAGAAACCAAGTCCCGGTTATCTGAGCTACTGGATCAAGCTTTGCCTAAAGTTTAGTCCTGCCGCTTGACAATTTACAAGAACCAGTAAATTCTCTTTCCTCTGACTGATAACCAAAATAACGCAAACTGACATGATAGCTAATTACAAGGATTTCACCTCTGAATGTCTTGCGGAGAGTGTTTCTAAATATCTGAGTAACACTTCCGCTCTAGAGACACATGGTCCATCAAAGAGAGCCAAGTGTCTTTGCTGGCTGTGGTCAATTTTCTGAACAGCAGCTTTCACTGTAGAGTAATATTTTATTCTATAATTTATTAAGCCCCTTTTACACACCAGGTACTGTGTAAACACTCTGTATACCTTATTTCCTGTAATTCTCACCCCCTCGAGATGATATCAGGTCATACTATTATTATCCATATTTTACAGGAAAGGAAGCCAAAACTGAAAGAAAAAAAGCAGCATGTACAATGTCACGGGAGAAGTGGCAGAGGAGGGGTTCACAGCCAAATCTGCTAGTACCAAAGCTGGTGTTCTTAATCACCACCCGATACAGTCTCAAGATTTGGAAGGAAATACCGTTACAGATGCTCAATATGTATTTGAGGGATGTATGAATAAATTTGTTACTTAATTAGTTGAAAGGTGAAATGTTAGCCATTTTGATATCTACTCATTTCATTTCAATTTACCTCCCTTTACAAATAGAGTGTGAAACAGCCTCTTTAGGTTAAGTTTGGGTTAATAGAAGTTTTTCTATTAAGGACATGATTCTCAGGAGTTGCACATCATCAACATTTTTGAACATAAATTGATGAAAAAGCACACACAGATGGAATAATGGCTCTATATCTAAAGAAGTTCCACGGCAAAGTTGGTCTCCTCACTTCAGAGTTTCGGGGGGAAATCAAACCAGATCAAGGACTTCAAAATGTTTTGTAAACTCTGAGGCAAATATACAGTTAATTATTACTATGTTTTTATGTTTATTTTCTTGAGGCAGGGACTCAGTATCCAAAAAGCCTAACTGAATGCTGCATTTCTCTCCTTCTATGACCTAGAGCGATCATTTGATAAACGTTTATAAGACAAAATCAATACAATCTTAAGCAATAAATTTATCGGACAAAGGTAAATATCACAGTACAGAGTTCCAGGTTTTTAGCATTCTTAACCAAAGCAATAAATAAACAGACTCCTCCCAAAGCAAAGATGGAAATATAATTATTCAGTCTCTCCATGTCAGATTTGCTCAGAAATTGAAATATTGTTAGCAAACACGGATTTAAATTTTGTGCTCCAATGAATTGGTAGATCTCTTAGTTTATTGTTTTGAATCCTCTGCATTCTACCACAGGGAAATTATGCAAACTCTCACACTACACGAAAAGAATACTGAAAATTACAGAATTTACCGCTTAGCTGGAAGATAATTTCATGAATCTCTTCTGATCTACTGGCATGGTAGACTGTGTACATTTGTGTCGCCGCTATTCTTAAGACCCATGATTTGATACATGCACTAACTGTGCATGAAACTGCAATGCCCAGCCAACTGTTCAATTCAGCAAATAAAATTCAGGTGGTTTTCTGTGAGGGACTGGTTGCTGAACAGACTTAAGTCATCCTAGAGTCCAAGGTTGGAAATTCACTGTCTGCTTCCAACTCTACCAGACGGTCAGAAGCCCTGGGAAAGCTTTATGAAATGGAAACCCTAGGTCCCATCCCAGGCCCGTTGGATGGGCATCAGAGCCCAGGGAATCTGCCTTTAAATACACCCATCAGGTGATTCCTCTGCACTGCCAGATGGAGAACACTTCACGTCCATGACCCACAGAAGAGGCAGAAATAATGCAATCCTTTACTTTGTCTGCATGACACTTAACCTAAATACTTTCATTTTGTTGTATTTATTTACTTACTTATTTTGTATAATACTTGTTGGACCCACTCCCCCCAACCCCCCAGCCCTGCACCCTGGCTGCTATAATGTCATGGAGGTACAAGCTCACAGGCTTTGCTTCCGTCGGGAAAGTCTACACTGCTTAGAAGCTGAGAGAATTGTATTTATCAAGGAGTCTTAGAAGGTGTCTGTTTCAAATGTTCCATCTGCATTCTCCACAGTAGTTCTCTCCCGTTGAGGTTCAAAGTTTTCTCTCCATTACAAATAATAACGCTTCAACTCCATGAAGGCAGCAAGTCTTTCAGTTAAAACACCTCTTTTCACCTGACCATCCAAAATCGAAAAAAGTAACGGAGTGTAGCAGAAAGTACACGGGCTTTAAATCCTGCACTTATTACCTGGCAGATTATTGAGTCCCATCGAGCCTCAGTTCCCTCATCTGCAAAATGGGATTTAGTGGCATTATTATATTATATATACCTCATGGAATTATAAGAATTAAATGAGATAACTCATGTAAAATGTATGCACTAAATAAATGGTAGCTATTATGAGCATCTTTATGACTAAAATGATGGTTTCCAGACCTCTGAACACTGGAGTTCTGTATTAGATGTTGTTTAATCTACCATTTTCTTACTGAAGGTGGGAATTTAATTCCAGCT
This sequence comes from Tursiops truncatus, assembly GCF_011762595.2. Lineage (NCBI taxonomy): Eukaryota > Metazoa > Chordata > Mammalia > Artiodactyla > Delphinidae > Tursiops > Tursiops truncatus. The sequence goes on from NC_047048.1 coordinate 11,377,641, forward strand.
ATCGTTTGCCCCAAGCAGTGTTAAATAAACAGATTATTTTATTTAGGATTGGGGAGGTCATACTCCCAAAATGCTTTTCTCTGGTCAGATAACACCTGGAATAATACAATTATTTCTGGACACCCCTCTTTAAAAAAGATACTGACAATCCAAAGTGTTGGGGAAAAGTGTCCAGAGAAGTGTTGGAAACTAAGACTGTGTCCTGTAGGAAATCATTTTAGAATTTGGCATTCTCAGCTAGGAAAAGAAAAGCCATAGGGAAAAGTATGACAGTTGTCTTCAAATATCTAAATAGCTGTTCCAAAGAGCTAGAAAAGACTTCCTAAGATGGTCCCAAGAAGTAGAATTAAAATGCAGGCATCAGAGATGAGCTGTAAGACCTCCCCAGCACTTAGAATCTAAGGATTTTCCTTGAACTGAGCACTCTGCTTCTCTTCAAGCTAACAAGAAATGTGTGTTAATTTGTAAACAGTCATATTACAGTGCTGCCCTTTCTGAATATTCAAAAATGGCTCGGTTCTTGCTAGGAATCGTAGCCTGCAAATTAGAAAGGAACCACTGTAAATCACATGAGAAAAACAACCCCAAAGACATAGATATGTAAGTCACAAAGGTCAGCTGCCTCAGTGAATGATCTAAGGGGGTCCAAAAGCCCCATTTGCAGGCGTTGGTCTCTCCAGACTGTTTAGAGCTCTTGAATATCACGATTACTGGTAAAGTAGAGAGGAGGTCCCCACACAAACAACACTGGCTGCTCTACAAAGCCCTGGCCACAGAAAACCCATCCAGAGGAAAGCGGAGACTCTCCTTAACCTGGAAGGCAGACCATTGTTTAACAGAACCTGAATCCCCTAAATTCAGAAAAGAATAGGAAAGCTACTTTTTACTAAACTTGATTTTCACGTGATCCAAGGCATGATGCAGTAGATCAGGAACTCTGAAATCTCTTAAGTTTATTCCATAAAAATATAACAGCGTTTGCTTTGTTTGGTAATAATGCCACTGTATTAAAAACACATGTTTTCCGGGAAAATCAAAGTCTAATGAAATTTTTTATGCCTACTATAAAAATAAAGGAATTAGCTAATCTAAATGATATATAAGTACCCTTCCTGCAAATAAATTTCATGCCTCTGTGACTATCATTTTATTCTCCAACAAACTATTTATGGGTGCAGTGGTCTGAATGTGTCCTCCCAAAATTCATACGTTGAAACCTAACCCCCAAGGTGATGCTATTAGGAGGGAGGACTTTAAGGTGATGAGGTCATAAGGATGGAGTCCTCATGAATGAGATTCAGTGCCCTTATAAAAGAGGCTCCAGAGAGCTCCCCATCCACTTCCGCCATGTAAGGATACAACAAGAAATCTTTGACAAGGAAGAGAGCCCTCACTTGACCGTGCTGGCACCCTGATCTTGAACTTCCAGCCTCCAGAACTGTGAGAAACAGATTTCTGTTGTTTATAAGCTACTCAGTCTATGGCATCTTGTTTTAGCGGCCCAATGGACAAAATCAATGAAAGAAGCCATTTAAGGAGGAAGACAAAGGGGCATAAAGGGTTTACACCCCTTGCTCTGGGTCATGCAGTGGAAGTGGCAGAATTGGCACCAAAACGCAAACCTGCTTCTCCTGCTGGTATGTTATAGACGGAAGCAGCCAAAGGCCCTGGAGACAGCTATTGGGCAGTGGTGGACAAAATGCCAACCAAACCTGGGCTAACCCAAGGCAACAGAATAAACTGGAGGGGGTGTCATATTAAGACCCAAGGTTAGAAAGAGTGGAGCCAACACCAGAAATGCCAAAATTAAAGTGGAAGATGGGAAAGAGGCTTTTTGGAAAATCAGTGATGTTCCAGATATTCTAAGAGGCACTCTCATACCAAGCAGAGTCTTGGCATTTGCTAAGCTAACATGAGTTTCTAAATCTTAGTTTTGAAATCCTGTGAGTAACCTGGAAGTCTTACAACGAGATCACAAATTAGACCTCCATGTGGAAAGGCAACACCACTATTTTGCACAACTCCAAGGGACACGATTTACAATATGGAAGACGTCTTCTAGAGTTGTACAACATGGCAGACCTGCAGCGTGGTTGATATATTAGAAGAGATCTGAACTAGTGAGCAAGCCTAGCTTTCTGCCCAGCATCTGTATCTTGATGTGGCCTTGTTGCTTTCTCTATTCAATGTCAATGTAAAATATTTTGTGTCTTTATGGAAAAAAGAAAGAAGATCCCACTTATAAGCCAGTTGCAAATATGAACAGTGGAAATAGAGAGAAAGTGAAGTATTGGGTAAATTCAAGGGTAAGATGTCGCAGCTGGTAGCTGCTTGGAGGCACCCAATACTCTATCAGGAATCAAGAGAAAGTAATTTCTGAAACTGTTCAGCAAGTGTTCCAGCAAGAATTTATTTTAATTGCTTTATAAATCGCTTTAATCCTATATTTAGTGAATCATTAGGGGCCTGAAAGGGTCACTTAAAATTTTCACTTATGCTTAACTAAGTTTTATAGAGAAAATTACATGTTTTAATAGTATTCATAGAATTGGGGACTTGCAAAGGTCTCGAGATGTGTTCTTTTAAAATAGCAAAGGTCTGTGACTCAATATCACTTAATTCTCACAATAGCCCTGTGAGATAAGGATAATTATTCTCTTTTTACAGATGAGGCAACTGACCTCGGAGAGTTTGAATTATTTGCAAAGTAAGCAATCTGAAGGAAGAATTCTACCTTATTCATCTTTCCATCTCAAGGGTCTGGCACACAGCAGACACTCAGCATTATTATCTCAAGAGCTCTCAGAGCGTGGTCCCCGGAGCGGCAGCAGCAGCATCACATGGGAACTTGTTAGAAATGCAAGCTTCCATGCTCCACCCCAGACCTCCTGACTCAGACACACCAAGTACAGGGCCCAGCAACCTATGTTCTAACAAGAGCTCCAGGAGATGCTGGTGCACAAGAAAGTGGGTAAGAAGACTTGTGTTCAATGAGCAGTGAATGGAGTGTATCCAGGTGGGAAGGGGTGTATCCAAGTTCCTCAAAGCCCTAAGAGAAGCAGGGGAACAAGTTTCAAAGAGCTAGGATAGTCACATCCCAGTTCTGGAATGCCCTCTGCTAGAGTCTCCCCTTGTCCTCATTCTCAGAAGAGCCAGGTGCTCTCAAACCACTGTCTGCCAGGATTTGCTCACAGCCGCAGTGCCCACACCTCACCTCGCCACCAGCAAAGTGCAGAGAATCCGGGTCCCTTCCCTGAAGTGAATACAGTTAGTCAAGTTTCCATTTTCCTTTCTTCCTCCCAAATCTCCCACAGTGAGGGCCACCTGAGGAAAGAGGATTTCATCTTGCACAAAACCAGATTTATCTTCGTTCTTTGCACAACAATACAGTGAAAGCCCAAATGATTTTTCCCTATTTGGTAGCACTTAGAAGTTTTTCATCAGTGCAAGAATAAAGAACTCCTCATTTCTGTTTACGACAGCAGTACAGCTGAAAGGAAACAATTTAAACCCATCAACCACTGAGATATTTTTGACTTAAGACAAGCACCAAAATTTCAGGTATTAATCTAGAATCACAGCTTGTCTGAGAGGAAAAGGGCCTAGAAGATCATCTATCTAGTCAGTGCAAGATGCTGTGCAGTGGTACCCAGATACAGTTTCTGTTAAAGAATCATGTATATATTATAATATGTATCAGGAAAAACTATATAACTTTCATATCAAACCCATGATTTCATGGATATTATTGCTTAGGGTAAAGCTAAAGTAATTAGTGAGTAAAAACAAAAGTGAAATGATTTCAGAAAACACCAGTAAATAAGCAATAGCCCAGGTGTCATGCAGATATGGCAGAAATCATGAAAGTGATACACGAAGTTTGGTGATTAGTCAATCACCCCTAATAGGGTCCTGGCAGGAAAGAGAATTCACCCCACCTGGATGGTTCAAATGGAGGGACTCCAATGAAGGAAATTTCTTAGGGAGTTATAGGCAGGGTTAAGGGAACCAAAGGTGGTGGTGAGACATCTAGAGACCAGCGAGAAGAGGAAGTCATCACTGCCCTAAGGCTGAAGGGACAAGGGAAGGAAATAGGGTGGCTAGAGCTATGGGGGAGAAATGGCCTGGCAAGAGCCAAGACAGAGCCCTGCAGAAAAGGAGCAGCAAAAAAACAGCTCAACCTTTCCTCCTGCCCTCTCATCTCCTATCTCTATTTCCCATTGGCCAAATCCAACCAGAAGCCAGAGGGCAAAGGAACCAGGAGGTCCCAATGGTAGAGGCCAGCCTCCAGGATACAGGTGGCACAAAAGATGAGTACAGTGGTGGGAAAGGCAATAGCTAGTGACAGGGAGACACAAGTCTATTGCACCTCCTCCTTTAAAAAAATTTTTTTTTATTGGAGTATAATTGCTTTACAATGTTGTGTTAGTTTCTGCTGTACAATGAAGTGAATCATATATAATGATTTTACATATATATATATATCCCTTCCCTCTTGGACCTCCCCACCAATCCCACCCATCTAGGTCATCACAGAGCACCGAGCTGAGCTCCCTGTGCTGTACAGCAAGTTCCCACTAGCTATCTCGCACCTGCTCCTTTTAGACATGCAGAGCTACCCACCAAGCAGGAAAGGCAGGCCAAGGGGGCTTCAGGGAGAGTCACTGGGCTGGTTAGAAATATGACTAGAGAGATTGGTAGATCTCAGAAAAGTTCCTTAAGCACTCTGCACCTCAGTTTCTTTATCTGAAAAGTGGTAAGATTATTTCTGCGTTGCAGGTTTCTTGGGACGATTGTAAACTACACGTCACATTGCTGGGACACAGAAGATGCTCAATAAAAAGTAGCAACTTTCACGCCAAGTGAAAGAAGCCGGACACAAAGTGTCACATATTGTATGATTCCCTTTATAAGAAATATCCAGGATAGCTAAATCTATAGAGACAGATTGGTGGTTGCCACAGGCTAGAGGGAGTGGAGAATGGGGAGTGACTGCTTAAGGGATTGGATTTCACTTGGAGGGTGCTTGGAGGAGGATAATGAAAATGTTTTGGAACTAGATAGATGTAGTGGTTAGACAACATTGTGAATATACTAAATGCCATTGAACTGTTCACTTTGAAATGGTTGTATTAATTTGCTAGGGCGGCCATAAAAAAGTACCAGGAACTTGAGTGGCTTAAACAACAGTAGTTTATTGATTCACAGTTCTGGAGGCTGGAAGTCCAAGATCAAGTTGTCTCATGGTTAGTTCCAGACCTCTCTCCTTGCCTTGTAGATGGACAACTTGTGTGTGCCTCTGTGTCCAAAGCTCCCCCTTTTATAAGGATAACAGTCATATTGGATCCAAGGACCCAGCTACTACACCAGGATCTCACCCTAACTAATCTGCAGCAATCCTCTTTCCAAATGAGGTCAATTCTGAGACACTGGGGGACTTCAACATATGAATTTGCTGGGGAGGAGACACGATTAAACCTGTAACAGTGGTTAATTTTATATTATATGAATTTCACCTCAATAAAAAATGGGGAGAAAAGTAATTATTATGATCATTATTATAAAAGTCAGTGGCCCATTCTCTCAAGGTTGGGTGTAGCATAAAAACATCTATCAAGAACTAATTCTTCATGGGCCCTAATTTAGCCTCTTGCAAATACCACTACTTTGACTGTCATGGATAATGCCCACCCATCCCACGTACCTTCAAAAGCACCTGGAGGTACCGATAATGAAGTTTTCATGGGGATATTAAGAAGGTAATTAGAATGTTTGTTGGAGATACCAAACTTTTACCCTGGAATGAAAACTGTATACAGTGTAGCATGTTTTAGTAAGCATAAGCATGCCATAGCAACCTAGTCAGCAAACTTAATGTCTGTTAATTCCTTACTAAAGACATTCTGACAATCCCTAACTAATTAACAGGGAGTTTCCTGCTCTGATCTACACTGGCCTCATCTTCACCCCACGATGGCTGAATTTTGCTGAGCCTACTCACTCCCTGGGGGTCTCATAACACTCCTGCACCTTGTCACTCCGTGATATGACCATTGCTTACGTGTTGCCTTTATCATTGTCTACAGCCGGACACTGGGTCACCGTAATGCTCAGAGTTCTCTTTAAGCATGGATCTTTGTTTCCCTCCAACATGTTTTGTCAGATGGGAGCAATCCGATTCATCTGTGAACCCTGGAGATGGCATCTGTTTGGCCCTGGAGTCCGCTGTCTAAACCTGGAGCTCAGTCTGAAGTCAGCATGGTCTGTGTCTGCTCCAGTGTCCCTCCTACAGAATCACACAGCTCTACAGTCCCCACCCTCCATCGTGGCTTCCTGTGTATCATTACATCACCAAACCCATCCCTGAGAGCAGCGCTTCTAGAGATTCACGTCCCCCACCATGTACGCTACACGGCAGACGGCAATATGAACCCCAACAGTGTAATTTTACCAGGAAGACAGCAGACTGCTCCAAAAACCAGTTAGAAGGGGGGATTCAAGACCAAAGGAGGATGTCAGGGCAGGGCCAAGGCAGGACAAGAATGACAGGAAGTGAGCAATGGTCCAAGGAACTCACTGGGAGGTTCTTATTCAGGGTTGGCCATCAGCACATGGCATAGGAAGTTCCAGTCTCAGAAAAAGGCAGCAGAGAGAGGGGTGATTTTGGCTTTTCATGGTTCTCCCAACCAAGATCAAAATCACACCGGAGCTGGGGTAGACCTTGGTTATCAGCCAAGGTTAAGGCTGAAGTAAGAGAGAAGAGGGGCAAAGTACCATGATACCATTTCCCCCCATTCCCCATGGGGTGGTCCCACCTCTCCGAAGATATTCCAAAGACGCTGAACATCTTTCTTCCAAGCCTCTCTTCCCTACCACCTTGCTCTTAGCTCATTTTTTATTCCACTTTCTACATCTCTACCTTTATGAGTTACCTATTGCTGTTTAACAAAGCACCAAAATCTAGTGGCTGCAAACAACAATAATTTTCTGTGCACAATTCTGCAGTTTGGGCTGAGCTCCGATGGGAAGTTTTGTGCTGGCCTCACTGGGGGTCACTCATGCGGCTGTAGTCTGATAAAATTGAGGCTCCAAAAAGTTGAGACAGAACTTGAACTAAGGTCTCCTGGCTTGTAACCTTCTATACAACATGCTGTCTACCAATTGACTCGTTTCGGGATAATATGCTCACAATAATTCAGCTACTTTGGCAAATGCTGTTCTGTCATCTACGTTGTAAAAGGCAGCATGCCACTTTCCCTCCATCTAGCTAGAACCAATTTCTAATACGAGCATGCTCCAACAGAAGTGTTTCTGTGTTAACTATCATTATTTCCAAGGTTGAGTCGAAACATTCCAACAACTGGATTTATGTACAACATGTACGCAATGAAGGTGGGAAAATGACCCCTGATCCTCCTTGGCATCAACACTCTTCATTTAATTGGGGGTTGGGATGGCCATGGGGTGAGTATTTGGACGGGGTCCCTGTCTCCAGAAACTGCACAGTGAAGGCAGGGGAGCTGCTCTCCTCCTTGCTAGAATTACAGGAAGGAAGGAGATTTCACATCTCTTATAGGCGTCCCATCCCAAAGACTATATTTCCCTCTGTGTTTTCACAGCCAGGAAATCCCTCATCAAATCCAAATAAATCTTTCTCTTCTCTAAGCCCTCATCTTGTTCTGTTTTCTAGGAGGAGCAGGAACAGCTGGTTGTTCCTAAGAAGCAGCAACCCCTGAAATCTGCCCACCCCAGCACGCTGTGGGATTCCAAATATTTAGTGTCAGACATCTGAGTGTTAATTACCTTACCGTGGCTCCCACAGGCATGCTGATGGGTGCAAAGCCAAGCTGGCTGAGCTAAGCATTGCAGGAAGAGAAAGCAGAAAGCAGGTTCTGGCATCCCCAGAGGGTCCTAACGTCACCCAGCTTCTCACACTTTGCTTGTCTGTTACCATTCCTCACTCTACCCCAATGCTCTGCATCCACCACCCTCACCCAGACACCCACATCTGCAAAGACACACGCACGCAAAGAAAAACTCTGGGATTGAGCTTTCACCCACTTTCTCAGCTTCCCTCCCACCCTGTCTCACCCCACCCTGATCCATTTATTTCCTCTCGGGTGTTGGAATGTTCCCTCCTCCCTTAGTCCAAAACTAAAGCCTCTTCTCTACAGCCGCATGTCTTCTCTAGTCCCTTGCCCACAGCTAGGGTTTTCTGGGAACAGCTTTGCACAATAAGTGCTTTCTCACATAGCCCATGGTATTTTCCCATGCTGCAGGAGGACTGGGAGAACCGGAGTCTGCATCACACATTACTGACAGGAAGACTTAAGGAGTAATCACTGCAGAACAAACACCCCATAAACATTTGGTACACCCTGACCGAGGATGCAAAATAAGACCTTAAAAGTTTGTCACTGGGCCTCTTTTCACAAAATGCACTGTGGGTGGGAGGGCATTTAGCTGGAACTAGCGCATAAATATGGTTATTATATAAATATAATAAAAATATCTAATTTTATAATGTATGTAGTGATCTAATCAATGAAAATCATAAAAAGAAAAAACTAGATCATTAAAAAAAGACAGTCCCAGTAACCAGAGATAGCTCTGGACCCCACCTGCTATTACTATTGGGGGACTGGGGTCCCTTGAGGACTTGAATCTACATAATCCTGGTATCCATGCTCCTCTTGGGTCCTTTGCGGGCCTTACAAAATCTCTACTCTGCTCCTCCTGCAAATGAAATGTTATCAGGAACACGCAGATCCCGGGCTCCAGGCCCTCGTCACCTGGTCCCCCCCACACTCCCGGTGAGAGGCCTAGATCAGGGACTGGCCAGTGGGACTTCTAATAAGGTTTTGACCATTCCACAGAATAGAGGGGACGTAACCTTATAATCACATACACAACAGCCCTTAACGGGGGGAAAACTCCCCAGAGAGCCACCAAAACCTTTATGTATTCACCAACTTAGGCCATTACTTACTGTTTTGCAATTAAATTCACTCAGGAAAACGGAATCATTACTGTGAGGAGTAGCTAACCAGCAAAGGGTGAAAGTGTGCTTTCAGCCACATGGCAGGGAATTCCCAATAATGTCGACAGAGAACTGCACTGAGTAACTGTGAAGCAAGACTCATCCCTGGGAGAGGGTCTGAAGTTTCACTATCACAAAGGGAAGCGGTAAAGTGTGGGGACTGAGCGTGGCTGTATAAAGCCATCGTTTTCATGCAAACAGACAGACCTTCTAGGTCAAGTTGACCAATGCCACCCAGTTCGTTATAGAGTATTCTTCCATCCTGTCCAAGCTTTAGGGGGACAAATGAGAGTATCTTTTGCAAAAGCTTCATTTTTTACTTTCTTTTAACATATTGAGATTCTGCTCATAGCAAAGAAACACTCAAGAGTAGTATCCGTCTTGAGTTAGTGAATAAAGACCCTTAATATGCTGAGAATCATGCGGAAAGAATGCACAAGGTCTCAAATACAAAATGGACCATCGTAGGATCCGCGTTTGGGGTTGCTGGCAATCTTCTCCAGAAGGGACACACTGAAAGCAACAAACACAGAGCACCCATCCTATTAATTGTTGTCACTTTCTCAACAAGGAGACAAAAGGACGTCTTAGAACTATCTTTGTCATCAGCCTCTGCACAGACAGGTATGAACGTATCAAACTGGCATCAAGTCACTGGATAGTGCCAGTCCTGGCGCAAATATGCTCAGCCTGGGTCAAACCCCATACAGCATGTTGTTCAGTAAAAATCATCGTCCCTATATCAAAACAACCCAGATTTTCACTCATTTGCATGAACTAAAGCCCCTGCCCTAAGGGTTAGTTTTATAAAGGCTGGGTGTGGATTATAAATTCAGAGAGGAAAGACATTGCTTCTTGCTTTTATTTTACTCCTGTAGGCTCTTAGTATGTGATTGCTCCATCCACCCCATAAGAAGGAGGGATGCCGATGAGAAAGCAAGTGGAAGAAAACAAGAGTTAATGGGGAAAAGGCAGGAGATTCAGAAGAATCTTTCACTGGGTTCCCCGTAGCATTGCTTGCCTGGATGACAGTGAGCCAACCGGGGGTGACGACTACAAACAGAATAATCCCAATAACAATAATAATAATAATAACAGCTAACACCCACTGAGTGCTCTCTGTGAGCCAGGCACTGAGCTAGGTGCCTACACACATTACCTGACTACATCCTCTCAATACCCCATGTGAATTTCAACCTCCCAACTTCCCTGCATGGTAGGTACTACTGTTACTCCCATTTTACAGATGAGGAAATTGAGGTTAAACAATGTAGGAAAGGAGACATAAAGTGAATGGATCGGGCAGGGTAAGGGATGGTCATTGAGTGGGGGAGTCTGGCCAAAATATGCAGGGGAGGAGATAAGTCCGCAATGTCAACAAAGGCAGATGAGAGTAGGTGAGTACCATGGATCCCAGCAGGCAGGCAGGGTCCAGGGTCTGGATCATTAGCGGATGAGTCAACCAGCCCAGCGGTCCACAGTAGCAAGCTCTAATCATAGGCACAGAAAACACACGTATTGAGCAGCGGCTCTTTCAGAGTTGCTGCCACGTGAGATTCTTATAACCACCCTGAAGTACAAACACTGGGACAGAAGCTCTCCTTTGGGAATCAGTAGAGCCATCACTCAAGGATCATTCAAGCTCAGGCCACCTGTTAAATGCAGCTGTCTCCCAGGGCTGCTTTACCAGCTCCTGATTCATATATTCCTGAAACATTCACATGTCGACCATTTGGAGTATAAACCAAAGTCCCAGAGCCTGAGTGACCCCCTGGATAACACGAGAAGACCATTTCTACAATGGGATGGACTGTTAGTTCAGCAAGTGACCTATGGTGGCAGGGGCAGGACACCCAGGATTAAAGGGCAAGGCAGAGGTCAAATCATCAAACTGAGAGGACTGAGAACAGCAGGCGTGCCCGGGGATGCCCAAGTCATGGAAGAAGAGAGGTCGTAAATTAATGGATCAGATTGAAGCAAGAGGCCCGGGCTTCAGTGTCCCCTGCAGCAGTGAAAAACTCATCAGCGAGAAACTGCACTGTTGAGAGAAGGGAAGGGGATCTGTGTCTTTCGGAAATCCTCTACCTGGATACTCTAGATGCTGGGATGGTAGAGGACAAATGTGAGCCTTCTTTGAGTTCTTACCCCTTGGGATGACCATGATCCAGCCCAGTATCTTTTTTTCTCCAACACTAACATCCTTCCCACTTAGTCTGATGTGGTGTCATGCCCAAGACCTTATTCAGATGCTCCTTTTTAATTCACTTCCAGGTGCAACCCTGGCAGTCAGGCACTTTGAGGCAGGTGTAAAGAGCTGAAGCATCCTCTTGTGTTAGTAACTGTGTTATTAAAAGCTTCCTCCCAGTGATGCGTCCCCAAACCCTCAGAGGCTTCTAGCCTCTGTCTCACCTGAGATACAGGTAGATGCCCCTTGTTAAGCTGTCAAGGCTAATTACCAGTTCACACTCTAACCTCTTTTCTAATTTAGAAAGACTCTTCATTTCAGTTCCTTTTGACTTCCTTGCTTCCATTTCTTTCTTTTCCACAAAATGAGAGATTAAGGTCTAACAACCGTAATGAGAAAACCATTGGTTAATTTTTTTCTAAAGATAAGAATGTAACATTCTTTTCAAATAAGGGAACAGAAAGGTTTTCCAAAGGAAGCAGCCGGAAAGGTGATAACTAAATGGGGAAATCGTATAGCAACAGCAACTACACTTCAGTCTTTAACTTCCTTCCCAGGTCCCTTTGAAGCAGACTCTCTCGAAAGCATTTGTTTCTTTACAAGAACAGAATGTTTGAAAACCAAAATTAAACCAGGCTTGTGACCCTATGGTTAAACAAAGTTTGTGATAATCAAGTACAGAACTGGGTTTAAAATAAGGGGAGAGGAATGCAGCCCCTGTAAACTTGGTTGGGGAATCAGAAATGGCCGTTAATGAACCAGTTTTGGTTTTCAAGAGTGAATGTATGCAACACATTGATGGTCAATTTTCAAGTAATTTGCCTCTTTTTAAAACGTACTTACCACACACACCCTATTTCACCTCATTTAATAATGTGTTGGTATTTCAAAAGGCACTTCAGAATCTAGTGTGGCTCAAGGTTCTCACTCTGAATTAGAATGCTAACTCCATCACAGACTTGTCACCCTGTAGTCTTGCTTCAAGCCAGCAGCCAGAGTGAGCCTCTTAAAACGGGACAGCTCACATCGCTCTGTGCTTAAAATCCTCCAAGGATGTCCCTTCATCAGTCAAAGCAAAATCCAAAGTCCTGGCTAAGATCACCCAGTCTTAGCCCTACCTTTCTCTCTCTCCCTTTCTCTCTCTCTCTTTCTCTCTCTCTCTCTTCCTTTCTCTCTCTCTCTCTCCCCCAAGCCTGCACCTTGCGGTTCCTAAAACAGCCTCACCACCCACTCTGTTTCCCCTCTGCAGAGAATGCTCTTCCTCCAGGGTTTCAACGTAACTTATTCCTTCACCTCTTTTAGATCTGGACACAAATCCCCTTAATAGTGAGGGCTTTTCTACCTTCTCTAACCACCCTACTCAAAACAGCAAACCCCTCCCTGCAACACACACACACACACATTCCTTATTTCCTTTATCCTGCCTTCTTTCCTAACACTGCATTCTTCTATTGTTTATTCATTCCGTGAATTCCACCCGCCTACTGCGCCCCCCACCCCAAGAGGGCAAGGCTTTGTCTATTTTGTTCATTGCTGAATACCCAGCACCTAAGACAGTGCCTGGAATATGGTTGTCACCACTGAATATTTGTTGAATAATTTATGCATATGCCTGGCATATAAAAGTTGTCTGAAAAATTCAAATTCTTCTTACGGTTACCAACGGGAAGGGTGAAGGGGAAGGATAGATTGGAAGTTTGGGATTGACATGTACACACTGCTCTATTTAGAAAAGATAACCAGCAAGGACCTACTGTATAGCACAGGGAACCCTGCTCAATATTCTGTAATAACCTAAATGGGAAAAGAATTTGAAAAAGAATAGATACATGTGTATGTATAACTGAATCATTTTGTTATACACCTGAAACTAACACAACATTGTTACTCAACTGTACTCCAATATAAATTAAAAATTTTTAAATGATAATAATAAAGAAAAATTCAAGTTCTGGCTTACTAGTCCAAACTGACTGATCCAAGGCCTGGGAATTGTCTGCCTAGCTCAGGAGACAAAATAGAGGATTCTAGTCACCTGTCAGCCACTAGCTACCTCCATAAACTTCAGAGCTCACTCTTGCTCCTGCTGTAAGCACTGGCCACTTTATATTTTAATTGTATATTTACCAATCAACCCTCCTTAGACAATGAGTTCCTTGGCAGTAGGAGTTGGATTTTTTCATATTCAACATTGCGTAAATGGTTACCATGTGTCAAGCACTAAGCCAGACATTCAGGATATAGAAATGAAATGCAGCATTGATCTAAGGCTGCTGCACATCTTTGGGCAGGCTGGGCTACTCACATAAAGTTGTGCAGTGCACAACTTGCACAATGGTACCTAACGGCCTTGTAATGATGATCAATCAATGACCAATTCCAATTGATCATACCTTCCAATGTCTCTCATGTCCTTTTGCTGCACTGCTGGTGACCTGGTGTATGTCTAATTAATCTAATTAAATAATCTTCCTGGATTATTGGTTTATACTTCTGTGACAGCCATGAGAATGTGCTTTGCAGGGACTGTAATTGGCCAAAGGCCTCCACTGCTTGAATGTTCTGAAATCCATTGCCCGATCTGGGGCTCCCTGCCCATGACTGAGCATGACAGTCCCACCAGGAAATTCACTGTCTAAGGAGGGGTGACAGGTAAATACACAGACCCGTTCCTGGGAGACACATGGCCCTGTGATGGCAGATTGCGGCTTAAGGACTCTCTGACAGCCTTTCCAAACCTTCCTAAGAATACACAGCCATCTAGGACACCGTCACCACCCCCCCTATCCTTCCCTTTCTCCTTTGCTCATGGTCAGGCTTGCATCCCGGTCTGCTGGCTCTCCCAGCCTTTTCCAACTCCTTCCGCAGAAACTCACAGGTGTTTCCCCTAATAAAACCTTTGCACGTTTAATCCTGTCTCTGTTTCTGCTTCTTGGAGGACCTAGACCAACACCTCTTCTTAACTTCCCCGACTCTGGTTTCGATTCCCTGCAACAAGTCCCCCAAATAGAGTGAGCTTCCCAACAAGAAAAATCAGACTGTGTTTCTCCCTGACTTTGAATTCTTTGCGGGCTCTCCACCACTCATAGGATAAAATCAAACTTGCTGAGTGAGACATAGGAACATACGAGGCCCTTCTTACACGAGTCTTCCCTGACTTTTCCAGCCCCTCCCAGCCTTTGCTGCCTCCTATATCTTATGCTACCACTGTTCCAAAATACTGTAATTTCCAAAAGCGCCATGCTTCCGTACCTGCTTTATTTTATGTTTATGTTTCCCCTGTCTGGAAAGCCACCCATCCCGAGCTTCCATGGCCGCTACACACACACACACGCACACACACACCTTTTTGTGTTCGAGATTCAGCTTCAGTTAGGCGTGTTCCATGGAGCCCTCTATACCGCTGTCAAACCGACTTGGGTCTGGAGCTCTCAAATCTAGAAAAGCCTCCTTTCCAGAACTCTTCACAGCACAGCGTTTAGAGGTTTCCTTTCAGGTAAGCTCCTCAAAGGCAGCAATTATGAAGGGGACCCCAGTGGACTACCTGCTCATCCCCCCTCTTCCGGGGCCTCTCCCCCTTCCCAGGGCCCCAGACAACCACACTCTTCACCTGGCCGCCCTCCCCACCACGTGAGCCGGACGCAGGTGTGGAGCACTTGAGACAGCTCCCGCTCCAGGAGGGAGAGAAATCCAGGCTACCTTTGGGCGGCTTGATCTGCAATATCATCTCCCACCGTTTTGTGAGTAACAGAGAAGAACTAAACTAGTGTCCAGAAAGGAGCAGAGAGGAGAGGTAGTTCTAAGGCCTGCCGCTTGCATCGTCCCCCTTGTTATGCTATGGTTAGACACCCCAATATCCTTACAAGAAGCTTCTCTTTTCTGTTAAGCTAGTTTGAAAAAGACAGGCTATCTTTTTCATCTCTGCCTCCAAAGTGCCTGGCATGAAGCAGATACTCACTAAACGTTTGGAACAGAATAAACAAACGAATGAATGAATGGAGTGGCTGAGTAGAAAATTCATGGTGGAGGGCAATGTGCCTGTCACTGACAGAGCAGGGCACTTTGAGAGACACTGGAAGACAGCTCTCTGTGACAAGGCAGCGACGCTGGTCTTAAGAGACCCAGAGAGAGAGATTCACACTAAATGTCATAATGAGGGCATTCCATGCACTTGCCGGAGGACCTGATCAGGAAACAACTTCCAGCCCCTCCGGATGTCTTGAAGTCAGCCACGCTGCTGGTTATTAGTGCTCCAACTGCTGCCCTAAGTCAGCAAACACCGGCTGACAGTGCAGGGCCCTACAAAGACGTCTGTCCTGAATTTCTTCAAGTGATATGTCACACCGTCCCAGTGCCCATGCCTTTGAATTCAGTGACATGGTCCTTTTGAGGACAGGTGTCTTAGTAGCAGAGAGTGGACTGAAGTTGGAGGTCTCCTTCTAGCCCTCAGGTGTGCCTGGTAAGATAGCATCCTCCTCCCAGCAGTGCATGGTACCCAGTACATGAGGTTCTCCCTGCAAAGTGCTTTGCAGAGGCCGGCTCCTAGTACGTGCTCGATAAAGATGGCTTAGCCGGTCTCAGCCTTGGCTTCCTGTCAGTAGACTGAATTAAATTGGACCGGATGCTTTCTAAGGTTTTTCCAATTCTAGATGTCTATGGTTTTTATCAGTCACAGCACCGTTTGGGGCCGTAGCTCTGGGGCATTCTCAGTGTCACCCAATCAAGCCTCTGCCCAAATCAAAACCTGCCAAGGAAACAAGCCTCCCATGAGGACTAAAGGAGCAATATCGGGGATGGTGACAGTGATGGCAATGTTCTTTTGTGGAGTTAATGGTCGTTAGCTGGTCTCCAAGGGTCCCCCGAGGACCTCTGCTGCTAATTAGGAACGATGCAGCAAGAGGCGTTCTGGTCCCCAGGGCCCCCTCTTCATAATTTCTCATGACTCCTACTTCTTTGTGGTTGATGCTCCATCCCATTAGTGCAGGCTGCTCTCCTTAGCTCTGATTGATGGGAATAAAGTAGGACAAAGGTGGCGAACGGAGCCAGCAAGCCTGGGTCCCCAGGCAATGCCTGAAGTGTCATCCCCCACATGTGAGGCCTTATCACTGGAAATCTCCCAGCAGAATCTAGGTGCTCACTGGAAACCCTGAACTTGACCTATTTTCATTCCCTCAGTATTTGTTTAGGGCCTCTGTATGTGTCAGTAGGCACCAAACTTATAAACAAGCAATTAACGCAGCATAGTAAGTGCTTTCCTAAATGTGCGAAAGTGTGTTGAAAGCCCCTCACTCTGCTGGAGAAGGTCATAGAGGTGGAAATTTCCGATCAGGGCTGAACAGGCTATCTGAGGACTCGATGAAGGCCAGCCGTGCCTACCTCGGTTGCCCCAGTCCACACCACAGCTCCCTCCTTTCTCCCTGCAGCCCTTATAAACTGAGGTCCCTGCACACCTAGGACCTGAACCCAAGTGGGTAATGACAGTGTAATGGTTATCCGCCGTTCCCCCCCCTAGATCTGCTCTTCATCTTTTTCCCCACCCCACCTCCTGTTCCCAGGAGACTGGCCACTGTGGACCCCATCAATGGGGTCCCCTGGCTCCCTGGAGTTGAACCAGGAGCCTGCAGGGCAGCAGGAGAGAGAGGTCAGAGTGTGTATCTCCCCAGCTCCCTCCCTGCTGGGCAGTGGTTGGCAGTGCTGGCTCCTCCACCTAGGACCACACTCCTATTGCATCAGCTCATGCAGACTTCTAGGACCACCCCCTTCCCCTGAGTCTTCTTCCTGCCATCGCCAGCCCAGGGTACCCGACTACGTCCCATCAGTCCCCTTATAACCTGGCCCACATCTGTGTAAATAGCCCTGTCACTCCAGTCTTCCCAGCTTCTCCTTTGGAGCGTGCCATCTGTTTCCTGCCGGGACCTTGCCTGAGACAGATGTTGACATAAATACTTTGAGACTAAAGGATTTACATCAATGGATTTACATCAATCCCAGAGTTATTTCCCTGGTGAATACAATGTTTTATAGAGGGTCTCGTGTAAACTTAAGAAAGAATTTTACAAATGAATATCTTTCGGTATCTTTTTCCCCCTAGAAGGCTTTCAGGAAGCTTAAAAATCCCCTGGAATTTGATTCTCCTGGATTTCTGGTATGGAATCACTGCTCAGAGTTTTTTAGTAACTGCAAAGACTCCCCCACAAAGAATTAGGTAGGGATGTCTCACTCAGATATTCAGAACCCGTTATAATCAGGCACCGACCGACCCTCCTCACTGGCTTAATCCTCTCCTCCCACTCTGCCCCTCTATGATCACAGCCCCTGGAGTACTGCCTCTCCCCTTGGTTCCTTCTGGTTGTTTCAGCTGGCACATCCCGTTCCCTCCAAACACCATCCACCTTCCATTTCTCCTGTTATTGAAGTCCTAGCCATTCCTTGAAGCCCAGTTCAAATCCCCCTCCCAGTCTTGCCTCATACTCTGCTATTTCTGGCCTTTAATCCATCCATCTCCTGTTTGCGCCCTACTTTGGGTTCCCAAAGCATCTTTATTTTTTAAATTAACACCCAGTAAAACTGGCTTCCTGGGAAATATCCATTTCTGTGAATTTTAACACACAAATAGATTCATGTAACCACCACCACACACAGGATACAAACCATTCCATCACCAACAAAAACCCCTCACGCTATCCCTTTAGAGCTATGTTTACACATATATATGGTTGTGTATATATGTATGTACACATATAGAGAAAGATTTATTATAAGGAATTGGCTCACGTGATTATGGAGGCCAGCAAGACCCAAAGTCTGTAGGGACTGTCAGCCAGCTGGAGTCCCAGGAGAGTTGGTAGTGTTCATCCCAACCAAAGACCAGCAGGCTTGAGACCCAGGAAGAGCTGATAGTTCAGTTCAAGTCCAAAGCAGGAAAGGCCTATGTCCTAGTTTGAAAGCAGTCAGGCAGGAGGAGTTCTCCTGTACTCAGAAGAGGATCGGCCTGTTTGTTCTATTCGGGCCTTCAACTGATTGGATGAGGCCCACCCACATTAGGGAGGACAATCTGCTTTACTCAGTCTACCAACTTAAATGTGAATCTCATCCAACAACACCCTCACAGAAACACCCAGAATAATGTTTGGCCAAATATCTGGACACCCTATGGCTTGCTCAAGCTGACACATAAAATTAACTATCATGATCATATAAATGGAATCAGACAGTATGTAAACTTTTGAGACTGATTTCTTTCACTCAGCATAATGCATCTGAGATCCATTCAAGTTGCTCTGTGTATCAGTAGTTCATTCCTTTTCATTATATAGTAGTATTTATTGTGTAGACATACCACAAAATGAATAGTTTTTCTATTTATTTACTCATGGAAGGATATTTGTGTTGTTTCCAGTTTGTGGCAATTATGAACATAAACATTCTTGTATAGGTTTTTGTATGAACATAAATTTTAATTACTCTACGATAACCTGAGGGTGGGATTGTTGAGTCATGTGATGAGTATATTTAATTTTATAAGGAACTGCCAAAGTGTTTTCCAGAATGCCTGGGCCATTTTGCATTCCTACCAGCAATGCATGAGAATTCCGATTATTTCCCATCTGAAGTACTGGTATTGTCAGTAATTTCCTTTTTTTTTTCTTAGTCATTCTAATAGGTATATAGTGATATCTCATCATGGTTTTAATCTGCATTTCCCTAGTAGCTAATGATCTTAGACATCCTTCCATATGCTTATTTGACTTCCATATATTCTCTTTGGTGAAGTTTCTGTTCAAGTCTTTTACCCATTTTCTAATTGAACTTGTTTTTTGTCATTTTTTTTTTTTTAACCCGAGTTTTGAGAGTTCGTTATACATTCTGGATACAAATCATTTGTCAGATATGTGATTTACAAATATCTTCTGCCAGTCTGTAGCTTGTCTTTTCCAATTGTATTTTTCACAGAGTAAAAGTTCTAATTTTAATGAAACCACATTAACCAATTTTTTTCTTCTATGAATCATGCTTTGGTTTCATGGCTAAGAACTCTTATCCAACCCAGGTAGCAAGGATATTCTCCTATATTTTCTTCTAAACATTTTATAGTTTTACATTTTACTTTAAATAGATTATCTCTCCTCTCTGAGTTCACTTTTGTATAAGGTATAAAGTTTAGGTCAAGGTTCATTTATTTGCACACAGATGTCCAATTGTCCCAAATTCATTTATTGAAAAAACTATCTTTTCTCATTGAATTCCTTCAAAGAGTTATCAAAAATCAATTGGCGAAATTTACGAAGGCTTATTTCTGGACTCTATTCTCTTTCATTGATCTATGTATCTAGCCATTCACCAATACCACACTGTTTTGATTATTGTAGCTTTATGGCAAGTCTTTAACTGGGTAATGTGATTCCTTTCACTTTATTCTTCTCTTTCAAAATTGTTTCAGTTATTCTGAATCCTTTGCCTTTTCATATAATCTAAAATAAGCCTGTCTATATCTATATATAGACATTGCTTAGATTTTGCTGGAATTTTATTAAAGCTGTAGATCACACCTTGCCTTCTGTGACTGTGTTAAATGTATTTATTAGTTTCAGGAGGTTTTTGTACACGTCTTGGGATTTTCTGTGTAGAAAATCATGCCATCTGTGGATAGAGAGTTTTATTTATTTCCAATCTGTATGCCTTTAATTTCTTTTCCTTGCCTTATTGCACTGGCTGGAACTTCCAGTGAAAGGATGAATAAGACTGATGAAACTGGACATCCTTGCCTTATTCTCAACTTTGCAGGGAAAGCATTTAGTCTTTCACCATTAAGTATGATATTAGCTATAGTTTTTTATAGATGTCCTTTATTCGATTGAGGAAGTTCCCTTCTATTTTTAGTTTGCTGAGAATTTTTATCATGAAGAGATGTTTTATTTTGTCACATGCTCTTTCTGCATTAATTGATATGATCATGTGGTTTTTCTTCACTGGACTATTAACATGGTAAGTAATTCACCATCTAATCAATGTAATATTGATGGATTTTGAATATTGAACCAGCTTTGCATTCCTGGGGGAAAATGCCACTTAGTTATGGTATTCTTTTCTTTTTACGTATTGCTGAAAGTGATTTGCTAATATTTAAAAAGAGTTTTTAGATCTATATTTATGAAGGATATTGATTTGCAGTTTTCATTTTTTTATACCTGCTTTGTCTGGTTTTATATCAAGGTAATCCTGGCCTCATAAAATGAGTTGGCAAATGTTCCTTCCTCTCTGTTTTCTAGAAGACATTATATAGAATGGGTTCTATTCCTTTACATTTTTGGTAGTATTATCCAGTGAAAGCAGCTGGTCTTAGAGATAACTTTTACAGGATATTTTAAACTATAAATTTAATTTCCTGAATAATTAAAGGTTCAAGTTATCTCATATCTTCAGTGAGTTTGGGTAGTTTGTGAGTTTTTAAGGAATTGGTTCATTTTACCTAAGTTGTAGTATTTATAGGTATAGAGTTGTTCATAGCATGCTTTTAACATCCTTTTAATAATGATACCCCCTCTTTCATTCCTGATTTTGGTCATTTGTGTCTTTTCTATTTTCTTCTTTGTCAATCTTGCTAGACCCATGGCATTTGATATCTCCTTTCACTTTTTGATGTTTCTTTCTCACTTTTGTACATTGTTAACAGTGTTGTCCCCAAGCATGTTTTATGCATTCCCCCTGCCCCAAGATTCTTCCTAGGATCTAAAGTAGAGCCCCACATATTGCTTACTGGACGATAAAACTTTCTTTTAAATAGGAGAAGCACCTGCAGGTCTGAGTATAGCTCCTCCCACTCCCTAAGCTAGATTTTGATGGCACTTTTGTCTGCTGCTGCCACATTTACCTTATTAAAAGCAGCAGTGCCTGCTCCTGGTGGGGCGGGGGGGGGGGGGGTAGGGGAGGGGTGGTCATCACTTCTCTCTACCGCCCACACCCTCTCCTCTAAATGCCAGCAGTTCTCCAGTGCACTGGTCTAGTAGAGGGACATTCACTGACTGATTAGGCTAGGGGTTTAGGTTTTCTTCCTCTTTTTCTCTCGGTTGTGTTTTTTTCTCCCTTACTTCTGTAAGTCTGGGGTGGAAATAGTGGGGGCTGGTTATAGTCAGTTCCCGTTTGGGAATCACTTAGCCCTGAGATGGAAGATTCCTGGGTTTCTACGTCTTCTGAGCTTCGGAAGGACTTGAAGAAGAAGGAGGAAGGGGAGGAGAGGAGGAAGCAGAAGAAGGCTCAAGGGTGCTTCACTCCAGGAAGGATGAGTGGTCCACTCTGTTCCGGGCGTGAGGATGAACAGTCCATTCGTTTCTTCAATGGTTTGCTAGTGTTCCCTTCAACTGGCCTGTCTTCACTTGTTAGAGAGAGAGAATACAGAGGGCCAAACGAGACTGGTATGGGCTTAGAAGAAAAGGAATGGAAGAGTCTGTCCAGACTGCCTTAGCTGTATGTCTGGAGTCTGCCCCTAGGCTAAAAAGAAAGGCTCTGTGAAACCCAGTCTAGTTCACCAGGAGAATGCACTATGGTTTGAAGCAAAAGCTTCTTGGTGTCAAAGAGTGTGCTTTTGCCTGGCCCTCCACTCTGGATATATGTCATTTAGGCATCTCATAAGGTGGGGCTGGGGGAAGCTGTGGCAGGAAAAGCTTTGAGGATTCGGGTGTTGAGCCCCCAGCCGTCATTCTAGACTTACACAGGGCTGTGTTGCAGCTGATGATCAAGAGGCCACCATGGAGACTTTATGGCCTCCCAAGAGGGGCCATAATCTGGGTCACCCCACACATCAAAGCATCCAGGTAACAGGCCCCGGGGCTTTATTAAAAACCAAGCCTGTGCAGCTAGAGAACAATTCAGCTGAAAATGTTGTAGGAGCTCCCAGCAGTTTACTCCATCCACAAAGCAGGCTTTCTTGTCACTGAGCCTATAAATATTGATTTCATGATAATGTCAGTCTTCTGAAAACACTAGCACAGCCTGGATCTAGGCCCTGGGTCTCTGACTCTGCCCCCTCTCCTCCTTCTCACCAGCTTGGGCCAAACTCTAAATCAAATCATACAAGCAAATCACAAACAGCTCAGTAAACCCCAAATCATTTTTATCCCAATAGCTGTCATAAAATTATCAACAAAATTCTAAAGCATAATTTTAAATAAATTATATTAAATTCCACTCAGCTTTTCTGAAGTACAGGAAGAAATTAAGTTAAAAAGTGAAGAAGCATTCTTAGAAAGCATCCCTACAGTGTCCTTTTTAAAGGCTTGATCAAGATTTATTAAGTTTTAATTATCTGTGAAGCACATTACTGGTTACTCTGATGGATGCAAAATAAGCAGAGAGCATGGTCAACCTTGAGAGCATTCACTCTGGTATGAAGACAATTACAATTGGGACCAGCGCTTAAAATCCAGATCTCGTGCTTATGTACTGTGTGATTCAGGTTCTAGACTTGTGGACAAATTATTCAGAAATCTAAGGCTCAAAGAAAAATCTATGAAACTGGGGTGGTAACTCCCTCAGGGTGTTTTGTGAAGAATAAAATAAAATTACTCGTGGGAAAGCAATTTAACACAGTGTCTGCACATGGACACTGGTCAATATTGGCTGGTAAAATGGTTAAATGGATGAAGGCTTGCATCGATCAGCTTACTTACTATCCAGTTGGAAAACCAAGAAAAAAACAAATTAAACAATGAAGAAATAACCTTACATTATGCCCTGGCTGTAATATAAACTGCATACTTATGAGTGGAATAAAGTAAAAAAAAAAAAAAAAAAAAAGTAGCACTTGTAGAGCGAATTTGACCAAGAAACACTTCTGGAAAGGAGGAAGACATCGGTTGGGTCTGGAAAATGGGCACAGTTTCGATCTGCGGAGATAGAGCAGCCAGCAGTGGAACAACCAAGAATAAAGACAGAAACAAAACAAGACGGGGGTATGCAGCAGCCAACATCCATACGCAAACCATCAGATGCCACCACGAGTGGAACCAAACAAAATTACAACAGTGTGTGACACCCAAGTACACTACTTGGCCTCTAGCTATACCCTTAACTAAGCTCCATGGCTCATCACACCAGAAATGACACATACTCACAACTCCCAGCTTCAGCCTCTCTGCCAGAACCTCTCCAGGACTTCTGGCAGAGGAATAAGCCTCAAGACACAGTCAGCAGGCATCCACGTGCAAAGCATCTTCCTTGACTGCGAGTCTTCTCACACCTCAATCTCTAGTATTCTCCAAAGGAAAGACTGCTTTTTCCTCTTTGAAAGGGGTAAGATCAATATATACAACTCTCCAAGGTAGGCGATGGAGCGGGCATGCAGGCAAGCTGCCCTGGAGCCCCCGGAAAACACTTCCATTAGCAGGTTGAGTGTAATGGTTTGTGTACATGCCCAAGCGCCCAAGCAAGCTCCCTGCAGTGGGAAGCGGGGAGGCGTCAACCAAACTCCTGATAAATTCTAGTCATCAAGCTAGAGAATCTATTTCCCGCGGAAGGGAAAAATGCTCTGTGTTAGAAAACGAAGCAGAAAAGATTTCACATTTTCAAGAGCACAGACTCAGCATTCTGTATCAGACAGCATGCTAGGGACCTGTGTGTGTTACCTCCTGGGTTATCACAATGGCTTTAGGAGGTTGGTAAAGGTATCCATAATTTACAGCTAGTGAAACAGATGCCACTTAGAGAGATAACATCACAAAGCTGGACAATGGAAAAATCAGAATTTGAGTGGGTATGTCTGACTTCAAAGCTTGTTGGTTGCCAAGGGGGAGGGGGTGGGGGAGGGGTGAACTGAGAGTTTGGGGTTGGTAGATGCAAACTATTACATATAGAACGGATGGACAACAAGGTCCTACTGTAGAGCACAGGGAACGATATTCAGTGGCCTGGGATAAACCATAAGGAAAAAGAATATAAAAAAGAATATGTATATATGTATAACTGAGTCACTTTGCCGTGCAGCAGAAATTAACACAACATTGTAAATCAACTATACTTCAATAAATGAATAAATAAATAAGCCTGTTCTGAATATGCTAAGTGCTGAGACAGATAATAGGGCCCAAGAAGGAGTAAGTTACACTGTAGAGTCCCCGTCCATACATGTCAATGAAATTTGGGGCAGTGATCTGTGAGACTGGAGGGCAAATAAATAAATGAAAATGATGCGCAAATGTAAGCACAGAGAGGTGTGGAAGACGAGCATTTGATACACACAAGAGGTTTGGTGACAGGGTTGTGAGATATCATTCCTTAACATCATTACACTTCATTACAGATGCTTCACAGTCCTAAATTTTGTATTTATTTGTGGCTTTTTTTAAACACAGTCCCTTTTTGATATGAAAGTCATGCTGACAAAACAAGATTGATTAAAGTTTCTAATTATCTGTCATCACAGCATGACCAGTGGCAAATGGAATGCATTTTCTCATTTCTTCCAGCAAAAAAAAGAGAGAGAGAGAGCTGCCTAATGCAAGACATAAAGCTCTTCTGGTTCACTCAAGTGCTCAGTAAAAACCTGCGTGGCAGGACAATAAAAGGGGTAGGTGACAACTCACAGCCTCTCAACAAAGCTGAAAGCAATCAGCCTGGGCCAGAAGTAAGGACTCCAGAACGAGTGTCCAACGCAGGCAGCTTATAGAATATTCTCCTCCTGTCTTTAATTTTGGTACCAGATATAACTGGGTTATATCTGCCCTTCCTATGGTAGCCATGAAACAATCCTATTGAAATTCTATGTGAGTGCCTACTTACAGCAACACTAGCGGCTAGAACAAATAACTTAAATTATCAGTATCTTAACACAAAAGAAATGCATTTCTTATCCAAGCGACAGCCCAATGCAGGTGTTCCTGGCTGGTCAGCAGCCTTCCACAAGGTGATTCAGGGATCCAGCCTTTTTCTATCTGTGGTTGCCCATCCTTTCCAGCCTTAGAGTCCCCTCAATCCAGCCAGTGGATGGGGCCAAAGGCACAACCACATTTAACCTCTTTAGAATGTAAATGGCACCTTAGACACAGTTCATGGCAAGAACCAGTCATCATACCTTGCGGAATAGGCAGCCACTTCCCAGTAAAACTCTCATCACTGGAAGAGCAGACTTTGGTGGGCAGTGAGTCATCTTTCCACTGCCATATCCTTTGCCCATCAATATCCACCTGCCCCCTTTTCTCCACACATGCAGATACTCACCCGCTCCTTGGGTCTCACTCATTAATACATCCAGTGCAAAGCACAGAACTCGGAATGTCATCTCCATCCGGTTTTTACAAAGCTCCTCATGGAATGGTAAATAATCTGCCCCCCCCAAAAATTTATCTACCCTACATACACTCAACATACACTGTGGTGATTAAAGCAGGGACCAGAGAACCACCAAAAAAAGGAAAAAACCTCCCATTCTCCCTGCTGAAGGGAAAGCCAGCACTCACCAGTAACATTCTGTTTTCTAATTTTTTTTTCCACCAGTGCTGTAGCCTTAGAGGCACTGAGCTTGCCTTGCCGAGTTACTACAGACACTTTCTAGCTTGCCCATTGCATAATGTGAGTCTGGACCTGTTCAGCCTCTGATAGCCGCATCCTCACCTCACCACCCACACACCAAGCCCACAGTATGTATTTTAGGCTTTTTCTAATGTCAGGACCCCTCATCAGGGAGGACCTGAAACTGGGAACACATCCTTTTCCTCTTAGCAGAATTCTGAACATGCTCTGAACTGGTATTAGAAGGAAGTCATTCTAGAAATGTTCTGTGTATCTGGCAGGCTAAGTTTAGCGCTTTATAGAGTGGTTTTTATTAACTTCTTAGAAACAAAGAAGCTATGAAACTGTATTCTTCCTTCCAGTCTACGGTTTGACCATTTCATATGCATTCAAGGACTGATTAAAACCAAAGGCAATCAGTTGGTAACGTATCTCCTGGGCTACATATGTCTATATTGTCCCTTGAGAGTGGTCTCATTAAGAGTTTATGTTTGCATCCCAACTCTGTTCCTCTTTACAAACCATCGTACTATCTTTTGACTTTCTGCATTGTGGCAAACCTTTGGTATTAGGCCATTTCCAAAAATCAAATCTACTTTCAAAGGTATCCATTACCAAGTCTGGTGAGTAAAGTGGATGATCGGAGCACTATCGAGTTGGGTCCAAATTACGGGGTATATTTCAGGAGGGGCACGCAAGTAATCTGTGTATAAGAATCCCAGGTGCACCTTTGTAAAAATCAGCACCCCAGGCAGGAATGTGGGGAGATGTACATTTATCGTCCTTCACATTGTGGAAAAGGTTTGAAGAATGCTATAATACATACTTGGGAACCCACCACCCAGTTTAAGAAACAAAGCCTTACACATACATTTGAACACCCCCGGAACCACTCTGTGGTGGCAGGGTCACCCTACCCCTCCACCCTTGCTTGCCCAGTGTCACCAATGTTCATGACCTGGGGTCTCTGTTTCCCCTAGGTGTGTTTATACTTCTTTATACTTTTACTAGATAGGTATTGAAATGATACGTAGTGTTGTTTTATAGATTCTTGAGCCTTAAACAAATGATATGCTATACTCATCCCTGCACAACTTCCTTTTTTCAATCTTATCTTTGTAAGATTTCTCCATGTTGATAGATACAGCTCCAGTTCATTCATTTTCCACTTTCGTTTGGTATATGAATATAACACATTTAATTTCTTCTCCTGCTCTTGGACATTTAGTTTATTTCTAATTGGTCACAACTACATACATATCTGCTATGACATTTTTATATGTGTTTCCTTATCCCGTCTATATATTTTAAGAGTTTCACAGGTATTCTGCTTGTCCATCCAGATCAAGAACTGATGCTCCAGGGAAGGAGTTCTCAAAATGTGGTCCCCGGACCAGCAGCATTCACATCACCTGGGAACTTGTCAGAAATGCAAATTACCAGGCCTCACCCCAGATTTACTGAATCAGAAACTGGAGGGGCAGAGGGTAGTGTGACCTGTATTTTAACAAACTCTCCAGTTTATAACAAGATTCTGATGCTTGCTAACATGTAAGCACTACTGTTCTAGTCTGATGTAATGATGTCCCTGGTTTGCATGTCTTGGAACCCAAATTAAAATTTCTGAAATGTTTCTGCAGTGGCTGAACATTGAAACAAATACAGAAATTCCCAATGATGGCTTCAAAGCACTAGATGCATTTTAATGCAGTATACTAAGGTCCAAGGAAGAGCTTTGAAAATCATAAAGCATAAGACAAATTAGTAATAGTCAATGTGGGAAATTTGTTTTAAGATATTGTTGTGCTGCATTATAAGTCATGACTCATGTAACTATAGACAACAGCCAGGGAACACAGAAATACAAAGGCATAAAGTCATTTCAGTCAAGTGTAAGTGTTTAAAAAAACACTCAAGAGCATCAGAGTCATTAAATATATTTCTGAATGAGTTTCAGTATCATCACCCATATGGCATGGAATTGTTTTCCTCTGTATTTCAATGTGTGCTTTTGCTTGTGTTTTGGCTGTCTGGACTACTTAAAATTCCATGCTCTTGAAACAAAAAGTCCTATCACTGGTTTTGCTGGTAAAACATGGCAGCTTCCTAGACTAAGATAGGGCAGTGAGGAGAACAGGGTGAGAACTGTCTGTCTGCCAGTTGCAGAGGGGTGGGGGAATGAGTCAGATCCACAGTGAACAATCAGCAAACCAGGCATGGCCCAGTGCCCGAAGGGCTTGGCATTTTCTCATCACCTCAGGGAAACGTTTGATACCATGGGTCTCTGATGTAATTGGAGGTTCCCAATAGGTGAATAAGCATGGCTTCAAGTCATAAAAACAGAACATGGATAGAGAAATCCAAGAATCACCAGTAGTTTTCATCTAGGGTAGGGTCTGGTCAAGAGTAAGGAACATCTCCATTCTCACTGAGAAGCTGGGGTTAACTCAAAGGACCAAGGATGAGAAGCCAGTGGAAGCTCAAGCTCTAGGATAGGGGATAGGGGAAATCAAGCACAGGGACTCCATTAGCAAATGGGAGGTGGTGTGACTCTGGGTCCAGAGGGCAGCCCATCATCTAAGGATCAGAGCTGCCCAAAGAGTAAGTCAAAGGCAAGTCCCTGGATGGAGAGATGGAGCATCTGGTCTCAATCAGGTTAGGCTCAAGAACATGGGCAGGTGAGGGGTGGGCTGAGTCTCTGTGGGAGCATCAATGGGCCCAGATATGAGAAGCTAGGGAAGGCAGACCATGGGAAAATGAAGAGGGGGTCAACAGAAAGGAGAAGAAAAGAACAAGTCAAATGTTTAATCTACTGACCTATGCCTCTCTTTCCCCAAGGGACTTCTGAATAAGACGTCC
The DNA here is from genome assembly GCF_011762595.2 of Tursiops truncatus. Lineage (NCBI taxonomy): Eukaryota > Metazoa > Chordata > Mammalia > Artiodactyla > Delphinidae > Tursiops > Tursiops truncatus. The sequence continues at coordinate 11,406,227 of NC_047048.1, forward strand.
AATCCCCTCCCTTGAGGGAACAAGGTGAGTGGAAGAGGAGACTCCTGAACTCAGGTGGGCGCTGTGCGGAGCTGTGCGGAGCCGTGCGGAGCCAGAGAACAGGTACGGCAAGTTCTGCCATGCTAGAGACACGAAGGTCAGGGCCAGGAGCATAGCTCACTCCATTCTGAATCAGCAGACAAGGTGGCTTGGGGAAAAAGGTGGAGCAAACATAAGAAGGGAGAAGGAATAGCTTAAGGATCCAGGAGAGCCAAGAATGAGGGAAAAGTCCAAAGGACAAACTGGAGATGTTCCGGATCAACTCTGGCCACCAACGCCAGAGCCTACAATGGTACTCAACGGAGCCAGACAGGATGGACAGTATCCTCCTGGGTCACACTCAACCAGTGGGAAGAAATGGGCTTGCGACAAAAATCCTGGTCTCAGAGAAGGGAAGAGAATAGAGTCCTTGTAAGAGACATTCTTCCCTTCACTCTCCCCACCCCACCCACCCTGTCTCTAGGCAGGCGTCATCTCTCAAGTAATCCAGGCAGGTATTAGACCCAGAACATTGGATGCTGCTAAGAAGTTTGACAGGACTAGAAAGACCAGGGTTTCTTTCACTGAGCCCTAAATAAACAATGATCTAACTCACAAAGCAGACTCTCACTCATTTGCAAATCTAATTTATGTAAAACCACCAGTGACCATAGATAGATTGTATCACCCACCCCTAAACCACTTTCTACTGTGACAACACCAGGATCTTTGGTCTGCTTTGTGTTTATTGAACTGAAATGAACCCACATTCGGAGCCAAATGGTTGTTGAGAACTTTCTGGGTGCCAGGCCATGTGCCCTGAGGACAGAAAGGGTGAAGTGGACCCAGTTTCCTTGTCTGGACAAGGCAAGCATTGAATAGGAAAGACAATAATGTCAGTATATCACTCCAAACTCATCTGGTTAACCAGGTCAATATTTATGTCAAGTTTGGGGTCTTCCTCCCTCCCTAAAAAGAGTTTCTGATTCTGTAGTGATTTCACCAAAGTGTTAGACATTTAAAAACAGGGCAATTGCAAAAGGAATATTTATTACTACATTGGAGCCTTAATGTAACACTATTTGCTTAAGGACACAATTGATCATTAAGTTGGGTACATTGTGGACTGGATTTAGTTAATGAACTACTAAGTGAACCCTTCCAACGGCATTTTATCCTGAGCCCTGGATGAACTACTATTATTTTTCTCTAATCTTTTCCATCACTCACATACAGGTATTGTCAGCATGGGCTCTAAAAGGGAAACACATTCTTCCTTAATTTAAAAAAAAAAAAAAAAGATTCAGTTCTGCTGATTCACAACATTCTCTTTAGTGTAGTTCTCTAAAAGCACTTAAATTCAACAACAGTTTTGCTGTTTATTAAGACAAGTGGGTGTCCACTAACTGGCATCAGTGTATTTCCCACTGACATTTCGTGGGTCCCCTGTCGATAAGACATTGGCAAGAATCAGATTCACTATGTGTCTAAGGACATTGGATGGGAAGTAATCCCATGACTTCTGCTATCATTTTACTTGTTAGTAAACAGCACATTTCAAACCAGAGAGAGGTTTATGTAGAAAGGACACACAACCTCAGATCGTGTGTCTATGCTTCCAAAGGCAGAATTACAGTTTGGCTTCTTCTCTGTCCCTGAAGACTAATGTATCATATATGCACAGGCCCTGCCCCAGGCAAGTCTGACCATGTTGCAGACAAGGGAAGCAGAACCAAGTAGGAATACCAGATCCATTTCCTGAGGCTGCTTAGCAAATTATCACAAACTGGGTGACTCAAAACAACAGAGATTTATTCTTTCACAGTTCTGGAGGTTGCAAGCCCAAAATCAGTACCACTGAGCCAAAATCAAGATGACTGGCTGCCTGAGGAAGCTCTAGAGGAGAATCCGTTCCTTGCCTCTTCCAGCTTCTGGTGGCTGCCAGCATTCTGTGGCTTGTGGCCCCATCACTCCAATCTCTCCCACCTTTTCCTCTATGTTGGTTGAATCTCCCTCTGCCTCTCTCGTAAGGACAATTGTGATGGCATTTAGGACCCACCCAGATAATCTCAAAATCCTTAAATTAATCTAACACGTGCAAAGACCCTTTTTCCAAATAAGTAACATTTACAGGTTCCAGGGATTAGGACCTGATACCTGTGGGAGCCATTATTCTGCCTCGCTCCGCTCCCCTGGAGGTTAGGCTGACATCAGAACTTCACCAGGAATTAACCCATGCTTGGCTTCTTCCCCTCCCCTACCTGCTTCCACCCTTCCCTGATCCGTTTTCCCTGGGAGCACATCCTCCATCAATCACTTTCTTGTCTCTGAGTCTATTCTCAGGCAACCTGACATGAGACAGTAAATAGCAGAGGGAGAGGAGCATAATATATTAGGTTGTATTGTTTGAAGCCACCAAATTCATGGTCATTTTTTACAGCAGCCATAGGGAACTAATACACCTGGAGTGTAATTCACTCCACAGAGCCTGTTCCTCCTCGATGCATTGACAAACGGCTGCTGTGGGGAAATTAAACTCCCAGACACTTTCTGGTCTGGTTCATCTGGGTGAAGCTCCAGTAGCCCGAGGATAATCAGCTGATAAAGGTTGCAGGTGTGAACAGTTAGGAGGAAAGCATGCAAAACCTAGAGAAAGCCACACAGAGAAAAAAAAAGGGGGGAGGGGGAACCGGGCAAAGCAGCGACCTCGCCGGCAACAGGGGCAATTAATTCCTTCCCAGAGACTCCACTCTCCCTCAGCCCCTGACTGTAGGAATCTCAGCTCCCCTGGAATCAGCATGCATGTCCCTCAGCATCAGAAGCCTCATTTCTGAGTCTGAGTTCCTTGTGACATAGTACTTATCTCTCTAGAGCCAGCCTCTTACCATGGCTCCAGACTGCCCTGTTTCAGGCTGGGCTGGTGCGTCTGTTGGTTTGCTAGAGTCACCATAACAAAGTTCCAGAAACTGGGTGGCTGAAACAACAGGAATTTATTGACCCACAGTTCTGCAGGCTAGAAACGCAAGATCAAGTTGTCAGCCAGTTTGGCTCCTTCCAAGGGCTATGAGAAAGCATCTGTTCCAGGCTTCTACCCTAGCTTCTGAGGGTATGCTGGAAATCTTCGGCAGCCCTTGTCTTGGAGATCTCTGCTTTCATCTTCACATTGCTGGTGTTCCTGTGCGCCGCCAAATTTCCCCTTTTTGTAAGAATACCAGTTATACTGGATTAAGGGCTCACCCTACTGTAGTATGACTTCATCTTAAGGGCATTTGCTACAACCCTGTTCCTAAATAAGTGCTGAGGTACCGGGGGCTGGGACTTCAACATACGAATTTGAGAGAGACACAATTCAACCTGTAACAGTGCTCAAGGACCTACTACCTTCTTACAGACCTTTCTGCTGTTTACTGTCTGCCTCAGTTTCTGTCCATCCCCAGCCTCTGGACAAGCTCTTTCTATCTTCCTGCCTAGGGCAGCCCTGGCACAGATACAGACCAGTCCCTGGCCTGCCACCAACTGACTGTCATCTTACCCTCACCTTGTTCTGACTGTTGACCTGGAAGTGTTCCCAGCTCTTGCAGCTCTCATGCTGGTACACTGTAGGCATTCAATAAATAGTCATTGGATTAGTTCATTGATCGGTTACCATACAACACGTGGATGTACTTCCAGATTCTGACCTACTTGGGCTGTCACAAGCATATATATGCACTTAAGCCCTGCTCAGCCACATCTTCAGTCATGACATTATCCAGCAGTGAGATATCGGAGAAATGACTGAGAATCCGTAATTCTGTAACTCCTGCACGGCAGGCCCTGGTTATACATGGCAGCCAAGGAAGAGAAGCAAGCACACAGCTTTCTGATAAGTCAATAAAGAAGATAAGATCACTTGCAGTCCCTAACTGCCATCAAAAACTGCTGTTGAGAAAATCAGACCGTGTCTCTTTGTGGCTTCAAAGTCTTAGAAAGTCAGTGTGACAGAACGTGAGCCAGGAACGCTAACAAGGAATCCCATTAGGTATAGTTTTCCTAAGGCTTTCAGATTAAGTTCAGCTGCATAATCACCTAGATCTACCTGTCCATCTACTCCCCTCCCCACCCTGTCCTTCCCTCCTTCCTTCTTAGGTGTCCATGCCCCTCACCTTCCTCATCCATCTTATTTCAACACTATCAAAAATTCCAGAAATCCTAACTTCAACACAGATAAATTTGGGGGTGAGGACACAGAATCACCACCCATTTTTGAGGTGTCAATATACACAAAAGGCCATGAGCCAAAGACAGGATAGTAGGAAGTCATTTCATTTCCTACTCCTTTAAGAGGTCATTACTTTTCTTACATTGTTTTTATTAAATATTAAATACATAGATAAGGATGTTTCTAATTTGTGCCAAGTTTATAAAGAAAGCCTCTAACAAATGGGAAGGCCCCAAAACCCAGATCAAAACAATTTCAACGAGTTAAAACTAGTATTGCATTGGACTCCGTGGATATATTTTCTTTTCCATGCATCACTTAACTCAGAGGGAAATAAGTAAAAGAGAAGATATCCTACATCTGCACACTTGATCTGGTAGCTTTAAGTCAGTTCAATTTTCCATCCCATGAGTTGTGGTGGGATCTCAGATCCATCTTGCTTTGTTTGTGTTTTGTACCCATTTCTACTCAGCCCCTACCCCTTGAATCCTGTCTTCTCTATTCAGCTTCAAGTTCATCCTTTATATCTACTGACAGCTCATGGGAGTTTTAACCACAGCAAGATTTTGACTCGAACCCACTTATCTAGAATTGTTCTGAAATTCTATCTTTTTATCAGTTCCAAGTATCTGAAATCTTTGCGGGTCCCATTCTTCTGTCTGTTGTGTCTGTAGGATCTGAGCCTTCAGCCTTGTTATGTATCAGCTCATATAACAGCCAAGCCCAGCCTCATACAAGGGGAGGATTTGGGAAATGCCCGTCATTTTCTGAAACTGTCCTATTCTGTTCACCCATGAGTGGTTATTTACAAAAAGGGTTAAATAGCAAAACCCAATTGAAGGATACTTTAATCTTATCTGCCATAGGACTGGGGCAGGGCGTAGGGACACACAAATACAAGTAAATATTGAGTATACTATTTCTGAGTAGTGAGGAAGACTTCCTTATATGCTCAACATGGAACCAGTTCTTTTGATTCAGAACTCCTAAAAAACCTGCATGGTGAATGCCTCACTGTTAATAGGGGTGCCAGATACATAAATATATCATTGCAACACAGCCTGAAAGGCAACAACCACAGGTACCCAACAAGGTACAGAGAAGAGGCCCTCACCTGTCCTTGGGGGGATGGGAAGCCCAAGGTCCAGAGATGTCTTTCCATAGGAAGGGACAGCGAATATGAGTGATAAAAGAAGAACAGATATCTTTCCCCTTGCTCTACTTTTTTAAAGTTTTCACCCAATATGGCCCTTCCCTTCTGTATGGTTGATTTTTTGTGTCAGCTTGACTAGGCTTCTAGTGACCACGTGTTTGGTCAAACAGCAGTCTAGATGTTGCTGTGAAGGCATTTTTAGACGTTACTTTAGGTAACTAATATTTAAATCAGTAGACTTCGAGCAAAGCAGATTATCTTCCATAATGTGAGCGGGCCTCATCCAGTCAGTTGAAGGCCTTAACAGCAAAGAATGAGGTTCCCCAAGGTAGAAGGGATTCTACCTCAAGACTGCAACAAAGAAACCATGCCTGAGTTTCCAGACCTGCTGCCCTGAGGAATTCAGATTCAAGGCTGTAACATCAACTCTTCCCAAGTCTCCAGGCAGCTGGCCTGCCCTCCAGATTTTGGACTTGCCAACCCCCACAATCACATGAGCTAATTCTTTAAGACACATAGATGATAGACAGATAACATGGATAAACAGAGAGGTGGGATAGATAGATAACATGGATAGAGAGGTGAGATAGACAGATAGATAACATGGATAAAGAGAGAGATGAGATAGATAGATAAAAGATAGATGGTTAGATAGATAGATAAAAGATAGGTGGGTAGATAGATAGAAAATAGATAATATGGATAAATAGATGAGATATAGAGATGAGATAAATAGGTAGATAGATAGATAAAAGATAGATGGGTAGATAGATAGAAGATAGATAACATGGATAAATAGAGAGGTGAGATAGGTAGATAGGTAGGTTGGTAGGTAGGTAGGTAGATAGACATATCCACTTGGTTCTGGTTCTCTGAAAAACACTGACTCATACACCTTCTAAATCAAAAATGTCTAGGGTGAGTGGGTTTCGACAGAGCTAACTCAAGACCAGCAGCAGCAACCACGTTCTGAAGGAGGGCTGGGGGCAGGTGAAGAACGCACAACGTCAGGCCTTCTGCGGGTTGGCTGCACAACCACCAAGGGAGTTACTTCTCTGGCAACTTGAACAGGCCTCCTCTTAAAGAGCAAGAAATCCCCTGAGGCAGGTCTCTGGGGGACTCAGAGCTGTGTTGCTAAGTGCCATCACCCCTGGGAAGGTACTCAGAGGCAGATCTCCAGACACCTTCCCTTGTTCAATGGGCTGAGGCGGCCCCAGAGACTTGGAACTCCAGTGAGTGAGAGCACTCAGGAGCTAGGGAAAGGGTGGTGGCGAAGGGGAAGAGAAGTCACACAGTTTACGCACAGAGCAAGGGAAAAACTCCCACTGCAGGGAGGTGCTCTCTCTGACTTTTCGGCTACCCTCTGGTCCAAGATGAAATCTGAAACACACACAGTTCTGAAGCCTCTAGGCGGGTCCCCCATGCCTCTTGCCATGCTCTCACCATCCCCCCAAACCTGGATGCTTGCTTGATGAGGGTCATTGGATGGTCCTGGTTTCAGAATCTTGATTCTCTAAAAGAGGCTCAAATGGTTCCAGAACCTCAGAAGGGTCTCCCAGGACACCTGGGAGTTGACTCAACTTCCATGAAATGCTGTATGAAGTCAAGAGCTATTCACAAGATGGAGAAATGAGGGCCAGCTGAGAAGTCAAGAAAGTCTTCCTAAGTCACGCTTTGAAGAAAGGATTCAATTTGAGTAGATGAAGAATGGGATCAAGGATGCATCTTAAGGAAGCAAATGGCAGCCTGCAGGGGAAGACAGGGCGGAGAGAAGACCCACCTGCTAGATCACAGAATACAAGTCAGGACGTTGTCAGAAAAAAATGTGGAGGCAAGTAAGGGCTCTATCTCAGCTTTTCACTTATCCACGAGCCACATCTTCATTCTGAACCTCCCTCCGTGACCCTCGCTTATACCTGAATTCTTGTCACTCTCAGAGTGACCTAGCTGACCGTGCCCAGGCTGCAGCCTCTCTGTGATGCTTGGTAACGTTGCTCCCGCACTAACCTCAGATGCTTTTAATAAAAATCCTGGTTCTTCACACTGCTGGTTGGCCTTGATCTGCCTTCAGAATGCCCCTCCTGGTTTGACTTGACCCATGACCAGGACCCCTCAGTCTGCCCACGAGCGAGGAGCAGACCTCTGGGACGTGTTGCCTGACTTCTCTACTGGACAGTTTACCCTGAGCCTCCACCATCAATGCTTGATCATTTGCAGTTTTAATAGAGATGCAAATCCAGATTATAAAAAGCACTTTTAAAGATAGAATGTCTTTGCCCATAGAAGAAAGCAGCACATGCACAAACACAGAGCGTGTGAAATGCCTGTTTGTAAAATAAAGCCACATCCTCCAAGTTGGGCATCATACCATCCCCAGAAAATGGTGCCACTTTTCTGTGGCGGCGTGACAGGGTCATTGAATCGGGCGGCTACGAGTCTGCTGAGAGACTGCAGCCTTGTGGGATGGATTAAATGGTCATTTCCACCTGTCACTAGTTTCCCTTGCTGGGTGAGCCACAGCTCTATTAATCAGGACAGACCTTGATTGGTGCAGCTTCTCTGTCCTTAGATTCAGGTGTGCCTGACGTGGTCCGTGGAGCGCAGAAGGGGCTCTGGGCGGCCAGCCTGCAGGCAGCTGCCAGAGTGGGTCAGTGAATCTGATTGCACTGCTGCTCCGTCCGGAGAGCCTAGCTCTAGTATTTTTTTTTTCCCCTCTCCCTAAAGAGTGGTGTGATTACTTTATGCCAAACCACTCAAGGATAATTCATACTGTCAGGCAACCCTTGTGTTTGCCCATTATCCGACAGTTTTGGGCTCACTTCATATTCCAGAGTGGCGTGATATAATGTAACGCGATTTGAAATACTGTAAAGCAATAACCAAAGTAACACAGTTTGACATCTTGAATCTCAGAGGAGGTATGCACACACTAGCTACACTGTATTTCTACTTCTCCTGTATCTGCTACTTGATATTATTTGACTTTTTAAAGCATTATCTGTTTTTAAATGCAATTAGAAGGTTGAGGCGTTGGCAAAGGAAATTCCTCATGCTTGAAAAGAACAGTCAGTGACATATCAGTCCTAGACAGAATCTCTCCAGTGGGGACACCATGCACCTGCACATATGACATGAATGGTTAGCGCTCACCCCATGTTCTGTGATGAGACCATGCTTGCTCCTTTATGGGAGCCGCAAAGGTCTGTGTGCATCACACCCATCCAACCAAACCACAACTATTTATTGTGCACCGACTACGCGTAAGACTTTCAGATGAAAGAGCTGGCATGAGGAGTGGAAATCAGATGGGGTATGATGAAAACTACCAGCCAGCTTAGAGCAAATGTGGTTTAAAGCTTGGAAAATAAGCTAGATCAGAGCACCGGGCTTACTGGCCCAGCTGATTTGTTTGTTCTTCATATGAGCCAAAAGCAAGGGTTTGGGGCCAAATGGGGAGTGACTGTCTTAGCCTCAGCAGCCCGAAGTTCCAAAAAGTCAAGAAAACTTGCTGCCTCAGCACTAAGGCCCAGATTTGGTCCTGAGCCCATTCTAAGGAAAGAAAGAAATTCTTAAAAACAAAGAATGTTCCTAAATGCTTTCTCCTTCTCAAACAATTACCCAGTGAACTTTTAAACAATTCCTGCTTGCTGAGTCCATTTCCTTACCTCCTGTGCTCACGCCAGGCTCCGGCAATGCCACTTTCATCCAGTCATTCCAGGGCAATTCTAACTATTGCTTCACCTCCCCCACTCCCTTGCACTTGACCTCTGAGCTGCTCCCGAGATGTGGACTACGCAGTCCTTCATAACATGAAGGCTGCCTCTGTTTCCTCCTTCTCACCTCTAAGGCTGCTTATTCTAGGCCCCCTCTGGGGTTTGTTCATTCTCTCCCGAAGTTCTGTGCTTGTCCTCTTTCTGCTCCACGCTCTCTACCAGGGCAAGCCTGTCTGTTTCCCCATTGATCCTGCATTGACAACTCCCAAATCCTTACCTCTGGCACAAACCTGATTCCCAGTTTCCAGGCTTGGAGTTCCAGTTGTCTGCTGAGCATCAGCTAGCTGTCTGGTCAACCTCTCCTTCTAACTGACGTAAATGTTGGAGGCAGCCAAAGTTCAGCTTGGGGCTGTTCACTCTCCTTCATCTCTCCTGATCCAGCGGCAAGGACTTCTTGGAGTTCCTTAAGCATGTCAAGCCTTTCCCCAGCTCCTGGCTTTCCAACTTTGAGTTCCCTCCTCCTAAAATCCTGTCCTCAAACATCACCTCCTCGGAAAGTCTTTCCTTGCTCAAAGGGGCTACGCAGGTTCCCATGCTTATTCTAGTCCATCACTTATCACATTCAGGAATTATCTTGTTTATGTACTTATTTGTTGTCTATCTCCATTGCTAGAATGTAAACTGCATGAGGGTCGGTGCCCTGTCTTTCATATAAACCAATTTATTCCCAGCACTTATTAGGGAATAGTAAGTGCTCTATAAATGTTATTAAATGAGTGACTGCTGTGACTCTAACAATTTTATATTCAGCACAGGTGTCTTCTCTGAGCTCCAAATGATATGCCCAGTGGCTTACTTGGCATTGCTTGGAAGCTCATAAATTTAAGCTCATAAATTGCTTGGAAGCTCTCATAAATCATGTCTAAACCTATGTTCTTGATCTTCTCTTGTTGCTCTTTTACCTTCTTCACAGTAAATGAATGGGCCCAGTTACAAGCTGCCCAGCCAGAAATCCAGGAGTTGTTTTTGATTTCTCCCTCTTCCTCATTCCTGCCCATGTCCACCTCATGACGAAGACCTGTGAGGACCGCCTCCAAAATATACCTCAACCCTTCTCTCCAGCTTCACTCTATGCCATCTCCCTTATTAGCCACCATTACATCTAGAAAGGAATAGCCTAACCAGTGTCCCTGACTGCACATTTCCTCTACATAGCATACAACATTTTCTTTTAGAAATCTAGTGATGTCATATCCATGCTTAAACATTTTTCTTTGCATCCCACTCCCATGACATCCTACAAATTCCAGCATGCTATGTCCCTAGTCTTCTATCCCAGCTTCATCCCATGATCTTCACCGACTATTCACCTGCCACACTGGACTCCTTCCACTTCCTGGGACACTCAGAGCCTTTGTATATGCTAGTCCCTCCACTTGGAAGGCTCTGTTCCCTCCTTTCCAAGAGACTAGCTTCCTCTGTCCTTGAGGCCCTGGCTTAAAGCCTACCTTCTCAGTTCACTAAGTTGGGTCTTCCCCTACCGCCATTATTCTGTTCTCCTGTTCCCAGTCTGTTTCCTCATGGTACCACATAGCTCTCTCCTCCACTAAATAATAAATGCCCCAATCACAGTTTCCAAGTCTGTTTTATTCTACAATGTATACCAAACTCCAGGCATAACTTACAGGATATGTTTAAAGAGTTTTTGAACCACATGAAAGAAGGAAGGAAGGGAGGGAGGAAGGGAGGAAGAAATGAAGGAAGGGAGGAAGGGGAGGAAAGGAGGGAGGGAGAAAAGAAAGAAGGGAGGGAGGGAGGAAGGAAAGGAAGGAGGGAGGAAGGAAGGAAAGGAGGGAGGGAGGGAAGGAGGGAGGGAGGGAATGAGTTTCACAAGTACTTTTAGACCAAATAAAAACTTTATCTTTCCCCATCATAATACATCCCCCCAAACATCCCAAATTCTATCTCCATTGATGGCATCACCAATCACCATGCTGCCCATGTTAAACATCTCAAAATCATTTCATTTATTCTTTCATCTCTTCCATCCAGTAGACCACCAAAAGTTATCATCTCTACCTCTAAAACATGTCTCAGATTCCCCCCTCATTCTCCATCCTTGTTTCTTAGTAACTTGGATACAGCTTTCATGATGTCTCATCTTATCTCCAAGCTTTAAACTGCATGAGCTTCCTGGCTGGTCCCTGCTTCAGACTAGCCCTCCTGCCAAGATCCAAACTCTAAAATAGAAGTGTGATGTCATTTCTCTTGAAATCCTTCAATGGTTCCCCATTGACTGAAGAATTCTTTGCCATGGCATTTGGAGCTCTTGAGATTCTGACTATATCCTACACTTCCTGTCTTATCTCCAAGGGATGCCAGAGATTCTCTTTCTCTCTCCATTCTCACAGGCACCTTCATCATCCCCCAATCTTACGCATGCTGCCAACCTTTATCTTAACCACGTCGTCAGTCTAGAATCCAATTTCAACCCCTTTCCTCTCTGCAAGATCCCAATTCATGTCCAAGTCCTATCATCTTCCAGTAAATTAAGTAAATGTCATCTTCACATAAATTAAGTAAAAGCTAAGCATTTTTACATAAACTTTAAATCAATTATTGGACTTTTATATGTATTATAACACATGAACAACTAAGCTCTCTCTACACTGAGCATCTACTGTGTGCTAGCCTTTATATATTGTCTTTACACACACCCTCTAAAATAAATACTACTATCATCCCTACTTTTATAGAGTAAGAAACCAAGCTTAAATAAAGGGAACTACTTTACCCAGGTCACCCAGTTAGCAAATAGGAGAGGCAGGAATCTAACCCAGGCAAGTCTGTTTTATTTAAAGCACTATTTGGTACATCCTCAAAAGACCGAGGTCCCACTTGATTTATCTCTAGTGCTCAATATCTAGGCTACAGATATTGCAGACAATCAATAAACGTCTGTTGATGGAAGGAGAGAGAGTGGAAAATTATCAGGCTTCCCAAGGTTCACAAGGGAAACCAGGAGACAACTTTGTAATTTGGCTGAAGTAACTATTCAGTCAACATTGAATCAAATGTGAGTTGAATTTAGTTAGCCCAAGTAATAGAGCTAGATATGTCTCCCAAGTTGAAGACAGAAAACTCCCTTCTACATGACTTTGCAACTTATCACTGTCAGAAGGGCTGAGCAGGGAGCAGTGGGGCTGAGCCGGCATACACCGAAGAGTCTGGAAAATAATCAATTGAATTCAAACTACCATACATCATGGATGTTTAGAGCCAGAAAGGACCTGGGAGATCATCAGCTTCTCCTCCTTCATTTCATAGAAGAAGAAAACAAAGCCCAGCAGGGGATGTAGCATCTCCTAAGCCACCCAGGCTAGTGGAACATTAGGATGAGGAACATACTGGAACCAGTCGTTATCTCTCCCATGGACTCACCCACTGCTTGCCAGAATGAGCCCTCGGTTGTCAAAATGACTCCATTATTCTCTTTCTTTCTAAATAATTTTAAGATAAATATCCAAACTTTTTCTTGCCTTACATGCCTATTTAGAACTTTTATGTATTCTTTAATTAATGGTTATACTGTTTTCCTCAAAAGGATCATCTGCTTAAACGTTTTGCTTAAATTTGGGGCAGGGATGGGGAAGAGGGAATAAGATAATTTATAGCAGCAAAAAAGCCGTATATTTAGAGAACTTCCGTTTTCAGATATGGAATGTGACCTTTCTAGCCATCAGCCCACCAAACCATAATAACCCTAAACCTCTCGCTCTTAAGATAAGGGAGACCAAATCAAACTCAGGTTAGAAGGGGTGGGGTTCAGATGGCAGCAGGATGGTGCTGAAATACCACATCAGCTAGGACGCTCCCAGTTGCAATTCACACAAAACACTGCTCAAACATAAAGAGAATGTCTGTCAACTCATGCAGCGGGAAAGTCCACTGGGAGTGGTGGCATCAGGTGAGGTTTGCTCTAGTAGTACAAATGGAATATCCACGACTCAATTTCACTTAACTCACAACTGAGGTTACAAAGTTTAAAAAAAAAAAAAAAAAAGCATAGGTAGCTATCCTCAAAGAGCTCACTGCCCACTGAGGGAGACAGATATAACATCTGGGCATGCTGAATCGCCTTCCTCACCACCTGTTCACCATTCAGCTCATTACGAGTGCGTAATGAGAGGTATGCACAGAAAACTTGAGAACATAGGAAAAGGAACTTCCCCAGACTGGGCATAGCACTCAGGTTTCCTCCTTAGAGAGGTCAGGAGGTAGCTCTGAATCCTTAAAGAACAAGTTAAAATTAGTCTGGGAGTTGACGTGGAAGAACTAGGAAGCACGAGGGCAAAGAGATTATATTCGTGGATCATGGCAGAGAATTACTGACTGTTCAGTGCTGACAGAGAACAATCCAGACAGGGAAGGGAAAGACCAAGAAGTAGGCAGCCTCAGATAACAGGAGGAGATGCACACAGGATGGAGAGTAAGATTCTGGTCACCAATTCCAACGTGTGGGTGTTTTCCCCATACGTCCAAGCAAGTCTCTGACACCAGCTGGGTGTCTTACAGTTCAACTCAGTTTGACACTATCTATCCAGAGAGAGCATCAGATTCCACAGCTTAAGGTCTCAGTCCTGTAAGACTGTCCCCCAACCCCCTCCCACCTGGGCATCACCTGTGCTTCTGACCAACCAGCTATAAAGGTTCCCACGACCTCCTCCTTAAGTTTGATTAATTTGCTAGAGCAGCTCACAGAATTCAGAGAAATATTTAAATTATTAGATTACAGGTTTATTATGAAAGGATATAACTCAGCAACAGACAGTTGGAAGAGATGCACAGGGCAAGGTCTGTGGGAAGGGAGACAGGGCTTCCATCCTTTTTGACCACACTACTACTCTCCTGGAAACTTAATGTGTTCACCAACCAGGAAGTTCTCTGAACCCCATCTTTTTGGGTTTCTATGGAGGCTTCATTACATAGGCAACATTGATTAAATCATTGGCCACTGATGATCAATTCAACCTCCGGCCCCTCTCCCCCTCCTCTCCCTGTTTAGAAGGTGTTCCAACCTCCTAAACACCTGCTTGGTTCCCCTGGCAACCTGCCCCCATCATTAGGTGTGGTCTAAAAGTCACCTCCTTAACATAACAAAAGATACCTTTATCTCTCTCATCACAGGAAATTCCAAGAATTTTAGGAGCTCTGTGCCAGAAACTATGGATGAAGACCAATTATATATTTCTCAGTATAAATCACAGTATCACAGAGAGACACCAAGGAGATGAAGGGCCACCCTTTAAGGAATTAAAACAAATGTATATTGGGGGAGTTTCAGCATATAGGACCTGAGAGTGGAGGAGGGAGTCACACAGGTAGAATGAGAAAAGATGGAAATGGTCTGATCCCTGAAAAATGCCATATTGAGGACCTATGCACGGAAGAGGGTCCATGAAGGAGATATAGAATAAATACAGGCAGTTATTACTTGTCACAGAAGATCAAGAAGACTCTTAATTATGAACATTTCCACTGGAAGAAAAGGTTTAAATTTTTGTGTGTCAATAGGAACCTTTTTATGGAGAAAGGATCGATAGATTTCATCGGAAATTCAAAGATACCTGTGACCCCAAATTGACAAAGAATCACTGGCAAAAAATAAAAATAAGTCATGACAAACAGTTTTAAATCCCCCAGAGGACTAGTCATGTGAAAGGCAAGAACACTGGGAAATACAGAGGTCATTGGTGGGGGGAAAGGGAAGATTGAGGTTTTACCATAATGGGCTGAAAAGTGCATAGTAGGGGAGGAAGTAGAGGCAGCAGGTCCAAACGACTGTTTTCTAGAAGTCTGACCCTAAAACAGAGGAGGGAGCCTGGGATAGTAACTAGCAGTGAACACTGGAGTCTAGAGGGTCATTTTTAGAATGTGGGCGAGTCTATCATGTTTATGGCTTAAAGGGAAGGAATCAGTGAAGTAGATAATGGAAGAATCAATCAGAGGCTTTTTGTAGGCCCAGAACTCTGACCAAACCTTCCTCAGCCTAAAAAGTACAGGTTTCTGGGTCCAGCATTTGGTGGCAAGCATTCCATAGCCACATTTATCAACATTATCCTCATGCAGTTAAAGAGAGAACAACAGAACAGGCTTCCCACAAATCAACTTTTTTTTCCTTTGTGCCCCAAAATCCCTTGCTATGTAAAGGCCCACCTGGGAAGGCTGTCTGCAATTCCCTAACATCCCCTCTCCTCTTATACCAAAGAAACATGTTATAGAATATCAAAAATACAGTGTTGTTTTATGACCATAAGAGAGGCACATTTCCTTTGTCCTTAAGATATACAGAGAAAATGTTAGTCTACACTGAAAATCCAAAAATTTTCTTCTTTATATCCCCAAATAAAGCATTTGGCAAACAATGTGGTACCATGTTTGCATGAGTCAGCTCTTGCTGCAATAAAGCTGCATAATAAGTCAACCCCAGACTCAGTACCTTACAACAATAAACAGTTATTCTCACACTAAGGGTTCTGTGGGTTGACAACGAATTTTCTGACTTAAGCTAGGCTCAACCAGATGGCTCTGTCGCAAGCTACAGGTTGGGCTGACATCTACTCGATGTGTGTTCTTTCTGAGATCCAGGCTGAAAGGGCAGCAGCTACTTACGGGAAATGCTTCCAAAGCATGTCACCAGAGCACAGGGAATGGGTAGAAACAAGCAAAGTTCTTAAGGCCTTGGCCTGGAACTGGCCCACTGTCCATTCCATTAGCCTAGGCAAGTCACTTGGCCAAACCTAACATTAATAGTGCAGGGAGAAATATTCCACCCTCTCTCTAGTGGAGCTGCTGCAAAGGCAAATGGCAAAGATCATGAATGTACAATTCTACTACAAGGAGAGGTGAATAATGGTGAACAATGATTCAGTCTACCACAGTGTGGACCAGGACTGGGGAGGAAAGGATAGTCAGGATTTGCATGCATGTTAAAGATTACCTTTTTCTACATTCAGCATTCAGTGGAATCCACCACTATGATTACACACTCATACACACACACACAAAGAGGCACACACACCTTTAAGATTGTTCATGTCCACCATCCTACTTCTTGGTATGAATGTATCATCATGGAAGCATCTTCTGAAGAGGTGGTGTGATATAGTGGAAAGAGCCCTGTATGAAAAGTCAGAAAAGCTGGTTCTAGTCCTGGTTCTGCCGGCAACTGGTGCGTGACGTTGCTCCCAAGGCACGTGCATAGAGAGAATCTTGGCAGTAGATTTCACACGCAGGACCGCACCCTCTGGGGAAAGCAGCAACTAATCCTGTGAGGCCCCAGGTGGCAGACACGTCTTCTAACCTATTCTGTTAGAGCAGAACAAGGTCCAAGTAGACAATATTCAGCAGGGTCTTTGGGGGACATTTTACCTGTAGTAGGAGCAAATCAAAGTGCCCCAAAGCAGACTTCCCTGGTGCTCCAGTGGCTAAGGCTCTGCCCTCCCAACGCAGGGGGCCCAGGTTTGATCCCTGGTCGGGAACTAAGATCCCGCATGCCAAATAAATAAATAAACACTTTTTTAAAAGTACCCCAAAGCAGAGCCCTGTAAAGAGATCACAGCACAGCCATGGCTCAAATGTAGATTTCCTGACCATTCCACCCATGTTTTCCAGGACAACCTAGACTTTCTCTTTCAGCGTGTGCTGCACCCACTTTCAGTCTGTACCAGAGCTTCCTTGCCTATGTGCCTAAGCACCTGGCATGCTGCGTAAGGGTGATGCACCAAAATACTGACCCCTTAGGGCCCCTGGGCAGCCAGGCACAGTCTGGGATCCACGTTGCTCCTAGAGCCACAGCCTCTGGCCACAGGCAATGTACTCTATTTCCCACAGTGTGCTATACAAAATCATCCCTTGCTATGTGTGCCCTGACCATAAAAAAGTTTGAGAAGCCCTTGTCTATATACCCAAAAAAGGTTAAGAACTTCGAAAGTATATTCTAACAGTGTCTGAAGAACTAGTAGAATTCTCAGCCGGTGCTCCAAGAGAGAATTAATCCCTAATGCCCTAAGCCATCAACTGCATGTAACAAATTAAACTCTCTGGTCATCTAGAAAGGTGCTAGTCATATTCCGCTCTTGGAAGAATTGAGAAAAAGTAGTCACACAAATCAGCTTCTGTGTTCTGTGGTTCCAATGAGGAGCCCAGTTGAGAATAACTACATGACTGCTTGCTGTTTACGTCAATGGAGTCTAACATTTTTTTAGAAAAAAACAAAACAAAACAAAAAAAAAAAAACTAGCTGTATGTCAAATAGACATCACTTAGTTCAAATATCTAATTTAACAAAATAAACGTCGCACCAGTGTAGATGTATGGGGGATCACATGAATGCTATTACTCTCTTCAATGGTTTGACGTTTCTTGAAGATGTTTTCTTTTATCTTTCATTTTTACAGAAAAAGAAACAGGGACTGGAAGGGTTCCAGAAGGGGCAGTGGCTCACTCCATCATGCTGGTTACTCACAGAGATGGGATAGAACCAGGGTCTCTTGATCCCTTCCCTTCTTCTCTCCTTTCCTTTGCTCTTTTACTGTCAAAAGCATGTTTTCTGATTATTTTCCATTAAATGCATCATTCACATTCACTCTCCAGAGAGCACTTTTGAAGCATCCTCATTCTTTTACCCAATCACTTAGCGTGGTTGCTCTGTGAAATCTGCGGTTTGGAAACCTTCTTCTTGCCCCTAATTATTTCACTTCTTGGATTCCTAGGATGTGTGCACCTGATAATCAAGAGTTATTCACTGGAAGTCTTCATTACATTTGATACAGATAATACAAATTTCCCTCGTGAAATGCTACTCAGGGTCTCCTTTTTGAATGAAGACATTGATTTACTTACATTTTCAGAACACACACAATAGGCAGAGAATTAAAATAATGGACAACAACTAATAGAAAACAGGTGTGACTCTGAAACTTAAATGGTGCATTCTCCAGGCTTAGAGCAATGCTGGGAGAAGAATGTTTACCATACAATAATAGAGACAGCAAAAAAAAAATAAATAAAATGAAATAAACAATAAGTTCTCATTGAATGAGTGCAGCTTCCCAGCTGGAGCCTATTTCAGCACTGAGCAGTGCAACCAAAAATGAACACACAAAGACTGCTAAACTAGGTTGGTTTTATTTCCCCTAGAGACTGGGAAGAAGATGGCAAGAGTGTAATTTAATTTCTGTGAAATATTTTCTAAACAAGTTCAGGGGCTGTATCATTTGGGTTGACAAATTGAATACCAGGTCTGAAGTCATTGTAATAAGGTATATGCCCTGACTTCATAAGAGAAACTCATCACTCAAATCCATAGCTGAGAAGGCAACAAAATTTAAGGGAGATACACTAAGCCACTAAAGGCCAAACCTGCAGGCAACTCCTGGTGCCTGACAGGCCAAGGGCAGAGGATTTAATCTGCTGACCTCAGTGTCCAGAAGAAGCTGCAAGTGGTCAGGACTAACGTAAGTGGTTATTTTTGGCAGCCTGTGCCTATGGGTAACACTGAATTAGTGCCACCAGCCAGTTTTGGTGGAGTGGCCATCATGTTTGAAGAACCTCTTTTCCTCCTGCTCTGAGGTCTGAATTACACTCTGTCAGATTAGGCTAATTCCATTTTTTTTTTTTTTTTTTTTTTTTTTTTTTCGGTACGCGGGCCTCTCACTGCCATGGCCTCTCCTGTTGCGGAGCACAGGCTCCGGACGCGCAGGCTCAGTGGCCATGGCTCACGGACCCAGTCGCTCCGCGGCATGTGGGATCTTCCCGGACCAGGGCACGAACCCATGTCCCCTGCATCGGCAGGCAGACTCTCAACCACTGCGCCACCAGGGAAGCCCAGGCTAATTCCATTCTTGGTGCAGTTCTATAGATCTCATTGCACAGATGGACTGAAATAGTTTAGGGGAACTGAGATGAACAAAGATCAGTCTTTTTTTGTTCTTTTTGAAGACTGGCCACCTAAAAAATCCAGGCCTGATTAAGGGAAGTGCTATAGAGTGAGTGTTTGTGCCCCCCGAATGTTGAAACCTAATCCCAAATGCTGTGATGGTATTTGTAGGTGGGGCCTTTGGGAAGTGATTAGATCATGAGGGCAAAGCCCTTCAAGTTCACACAGTAGCTGGTCCAGAAACACAGGATCTGAACCCCTGTAGTGGACACTGTTACTACCTGGATTCCGCTTGCTATCCTGCAGCAGGGAGAATGGTCAGCACAGAGCTTCCAACTGTCAGCACTTCAGGTGAGCTGCAGAAAGCCATGTGCCCCTGGTCACAGCACAGAGGCAGCCCACATTCTGATCCTGAACGCAGCGAGAGTACAGAGGCTCAGACATTTCCATCTGACCTAGGACGCTGGCGGACAGCAGATTTCAGAGTAGCGGCCGCTTTGGCCAAAGATTTATGGGGGCTGCTCCACAGTTCCACTTCTTTCCCAGTCCCTTCCTTTCATAAGGGATCCCTAATAAATGGCTTACACCCCAAACTTTGTCCCAGCATCTCCTCCCAGAGAACCCAACCTGCGACACCCCAGTCTCTTGACTACAAATCTGCTGTTTACTTCCATAAGAGTCACAGACAAGCTCCTTTAAAGCCTGAAGAACAGCCCCTCCACACAGCAACGCCTGAGGCAAACAGGGCAGCAGATCACTAGGTTTGTGTTAAGCCAAAACCTCTCCAAGGTGAGCACTGTGTGCAGACATCTAAGCCCTTGGAGCTACTGCGATTTATATTTAATGTGCAAATGCTCCAAGGAGGGCCGCGCGGAAGCCAGATCAAAACCTTTATCCTCACTGTGTCTTAGAAAAACTTATTAGCTGGCTGTCTAGCATATTCAGGAGGAGCAGAAAAAAGGTGGGAAAGAAAAACAAAGAAAAATATCTGTAGCTACCAGATAAATGGAGAGAGCCCCTCGGCGTGCAGGACGGCGGTGGCGACTGTAATATATTGTGATGCATCGCCAGCGAGCACTTGTAGAGCAACCACAGACCATGTCTGACATTGCCTCCGCTGACCTTTTCAATATTGCCAAGCACCGTGGAGCCCGTGTTTCTAGAGGAATTCAAATCGAATGTACTCAGGCAGAAAGGATTTGGCTGTGGGCAAACCCTATCAGTCTCTTCACGTTTCTCCTTGTCATTTTCATGTAAATTGTAATTCTTTATTAGCATGGCCGGTCTTCCGCCCTGGTGCCCAAGGCACAGGCTAAATGGCAGCAGGACCACATCTGTCTGCACAGAAAGCGACACCGGTAGCAAGGACACCAGCGCAGATGACTCCCCAGGACAGGGAGAGGTGCTGAGCCCACCACGGGCCCACTTGAAAGCACAAAAGGGGGAATGTGAAGTTCAAAGAGAAAAAACGATCTACCCTCTTAACAAATTTCTAAGTGTACATACAATACCATATTGTTAACTACAGGCACCATGAACAGAACATCTCTAGACCGTATTCATCTTGCATAACTGAAACTCTACACCCATCGAATGGCAACTCCCCATGATTCCCTCTCCGTCTCTTTTCTGTAAGTTTAACTTTGTGTTCTTACAATACACACACACACACACACACACACACACACACACACACACACGTGAGGAGATAAATGACGGGTATGTTTATTACCTTGACTGTGGTGAAGGTTTCACGATTATATGCATGTGTCCTAACTTAGCAAATTGTGTACCACTTTTTGTATATCAATTATATCTCAATAAAGACATTAAGATAAACAGACACATGTAGAAAAGATGATGCTAAGAATACTAGGTGTACATGTGAATAAGGACGGTGTTAAGTGAAAGAATGTGTTCATCACACTGGGGTGCATGGAATACACTGTAAATGCACCTGCATAAAAGATACCTCTAAGAGTGCTTGAAAAATACAACACACTAAAAAAAGAAGCGAGGGGGCTTCCCCGGTGGTGCAGTGGTTAAGAATCCGCCTGCCAATGCTGGGGACACGGGTTCGATCCCCGGTCCGGGAAGATCCCACATGCCACGGAGCAACTAAGTCCCTGCACCACAACTACTGAGCTTGCGCTCTAGAGCCTGTGAGCCACAACTACTGAAGCCCGCACACCTAGAGCCCGTGTGCCACAACAAGAGAAGCCACCGCAATGAGAAGCCCATGCACCACAATGAAGAGTAGAGCCCGCTCGCCGCAACTAGAGAAAGCCCACGGACAGCAACGAAAATTCAACACGGCCAAAAATAAATAAAATAATTAATTAATTTTTTAAAAGACCCAGTTCAAACGTCACCTCTTTAAAAAAAAAAAGGTAGGGAGAGAGGAAGGGAGGAAAGAAGGAAGGAAGGGAGGAAGGGAGGGAAGGTGGGAGGGAGGGGGGAGAGAGCGAGGGAGGAAAGAAAGAAGAGACTAAATCTTGCCATTTGGTCAGCTCTTGGTTTTCTTTTTATAATTTCCCCCAAGTAGATCATCATCCCCATGGCTCAGCTCCATACATTCCTTGGCTGCCTCAGGAGGCAGGGGAGCCCCAGAGAAGGGCTGGGAGGGATGACTGGTAGTGGGAGGTGGCAACAGCGTAGATCACATAATCTTTCTCTGCCTGCACTTCAGCTAAGAGCAAGGTCAGAAGGGTGAGGGAAGCCAGCTTGGTAGGACCTGTTTAAGGCCCAGTACCTGCCCATGGAAGTGCTCCAAGGGCCTCTTATGGGCAGGCTCAGCAATCAGGGCTTCAGTCTTTCCAAAGCCTTTCCCTTATTCCTGCTCTTCACGTACCTTGCTTAAATATGGTGGTGTTCTCAAAATGTGGTCCCCAGAGCACAAGCATCAGCATCACCTGGCAACTTGCTAAAAATATAAATTCCCAGGCCTCATCCCAGACCTACTAAATCAGACACTCTGGGATGGGACCCAGCAATCTGAGTTTTGACAAGTTTTCCAGAGGATTCTGGTACAAAGTGTGAGAACCATTTCTCTAATAGAAGCTTTTGCCTGTCTCTCTAGCCTTATCTGCATCCAACCCAGGGAAATTTAACCAGAGGAGGAAGGGAAGAGGAGATTCATCTCACCACTGTCACCCCCTGAGGGGCATATCTAGCTGGCAGGAGCTTGTGGATTTTGGAAAACAGAATCAACAATTTAAAGTTCCCAGAAATGTGGAACGGAAGAATCAGAAGGATTTAATGGATTGACTCCTTCCCAGAGTGTGTCAGAGCTTCCAAAAGAATAGTAGCTGGATGTTGTAATGTGGGAGAAACTAGAATCACCTCTTACCTGGCATCCCTGGAAACAGGTGAGCCTCCTGGGGAAGCAGCCATGCAAGGGAATCTAAGATCTGTGCAGTTAAGAGCCCAGGTCTGATGCGGCATGCAACATTCTTAGCTGGATAATCAGGAGTCTAGCTGTCCACTGGAGGTGGATGCACCCAGGCACTTACAGGAGAGACTGTGCAGCACCCCTGCCAGGTGCCTGGGGCAGGGCTCCAAGCGTCAGAAATGCCAGGCAGGGTAACGGAGGCAGCAGCCCAGCCTTGGGACAGGACGTGGAGGAATACGGAACTCATCTACCCAGAAAACAACTCTGTGGTAGCACCACACCCGGCTTGTGCATCCTGCCCCAGTTAGGGCTGGATCAGGAGCTGGTGAGCCTCACTTTGATAGAAAAAGTGTCACACACTCCTGTTAGGAAACACTGGGAAGACAAGATCTGATGGATCCAATCCAACCCTGCAGGTTTAGGAGTTTAAATGAACTCAAGGACTGTTTTGCCCCAGGTGTGGGATCTCAGGCTTTTACCGGGGCACAAATGTGCGCTAAAGAAGAAAGAGCTTATAAAGGCAGAAGATGTTCACAAGACGCCAGAAATCTTTGAGAAAACGATATTTTGTCAAGTTAAGTGTAAATTAATTTTAAAAAACACATGGATTGTATTTCTCTAAAAATACGCACAGCTCTGAAAGTCAAGGGGGTGTAGGAAGCTGGTAAAATCTGTTTGGGGTTTGGCAGAGCAGACTCCAGCATATTTGGGAGTGAGATACAGTGCTTCAGGACACGGGTTTTTCCTATTATCTTTCTTTTTCTCCACCCATAATCATTGGGATACAAAGATTTTTAGATCTAAAGTCATCCACTGGACTACCTTGGTGGACACATGAGAAATCTGCGGCTTAAGGAGATTAAGTAACGGTGTATGGTTTCACAAGTAAATGATGGCAAATTTTAGAGTACTTGAGGACCAGATCATAGAAAGACAGGGTCAAGGTCCAGGAGTGAGGATCATTAACAAGTCCCTCAGAAGGCTGGCAATAAGACACTAACGCCCCATTATCCATTGACAGATACATACATAATCACATAATGATAAAAGGACCGATCAACCAGGAAGTCACAACAATCCTAAATGTGGACACACCAAACAACAGAGCCTCAAAATATATGAATCAAAATGGATAGAGCAGGGCTTCCCTGGTGGCACAGTGGTTGAGAGTCCGCCTGCCGATGCACGGGTCGCGGTTCGTGCCCCAGTCCGGGAAGATCTCACATGCTGCGGAGCGGCTGGGCCCGTGAGCCATGGCCGCTGAGCCTGTGCATCCGGAGCCTGTGCTCCACAGTGGGAGAGGCCACAACAGTGAGAAGCCCGCGTACAGCAAAAAAAAAAAAAAAAAAAAAAAGGATAGAGCTGAACAGAGAAATAGAGTAATTCACAATTATTGTTGGAGACTTCACTACCCCACTCTCAGCCATTGATAACATTACTAGATAGAAAATCAGCAAGAATACAGAAGAATTAAGTAACACAATCAGCCAGCAGGATGTCACTGACATATATAGAACACTCCACCCAACATCAGCAGAATACACATTTTTTATCAAAGGCCCGTGTACATTCACCACGATTTATGTGTAATGTGACTGCTGGTATGGTACACTTAAGTCTATCACCTTGCCATTTGTTTTCTATTTGTAACTTCTGTTCTTTGTGACACTCTCTTTTTCTGCCTTCTTTTGGATTAGCTTAGTATTTTTATTTTTCCATTGTATCTCCTATATTTGCTCATAAGCTATAACTCTTTGTTTTATTATTTTAATGCTTTGTTTCTAAATGTATCAGTTTACCTTAAAGGACACTGTACTATTTTACAAACAATAGAAGCACCTTACAAAAATATACTTCCATTTCTCCCCTCTGATCTTTGTGCTATTGTTGTCACACATTTTACACACACACACACACACACACACACACACACACACACACACACACACATATATATATAGTAAGCCCTCAAATATATTATTAATATTTTGGTTTAAACAGTCAATTCTCTTTTAAGGAGATTTAAATAATAAGAAAAAATTCTTCTGTAATCATTTCTGTTGCTCTCCATTCCTTCTGTCAATTCATATTTCAGTCTAGTCTGATTTTCCTTCTGCCTGAAGACTTCCATTAATATTTCTTGTAGTGGGAATGTGCTGGTAATGAGTGCTTTCAGCTTGTGTATATCTCTGAAAGTACATTTATTTCACTTTGGTTTTGAAAGATTTTCACTGGGTATAGAATTGTAAGTGGACAAACTTTTCTTTCAGTACTTTGAAAGTGTTCCCCATCATCCTCTCACTTGCACAGTGTCTGATGAGAAATCAAATGTCACCCTTATCTTTATTTCTCTATACAGAGCATGTCCTTTTTCTTTGACTGCTTTGAACATTTTCTCTTCATCAGTGGTTTGAGCAATTTGCTTACACTGTGTCCCAGTGTAGTGTTTTTTATGTTTCTTGTGCTTGGAGTTCATTGAGCTTCTTAGACCTGTATGCTTACAGTTTTCATCAAACTGGAAATTTGTTTGGTCATTTTTTTCCTCTGAATTTTTATACCCTCCCCCTCCTCTCCTCCAGGGACTCCAATTACATGTATATCATGCTGTTTGAAGTCATTCCACAGCTCACTCATACTCTTTTCACTTTTTTTCCTTAATTTTCTTTTTACTATATAATTCATTTTAGATAGTTTCTATTGCTATGTCTTCAACTTCACAAAACATTTCTTCTGCTATGGCTAAATTTCTGCTAAACCCATTCCATTGTATGCTTTTTTTCATCTCAGACATTACAGTTTTCATCTCTACAACTCTGACTTGGAGAGGTATATAAATATCACACATACATATATTCCATGACTCTACATACATATATGTGTATATGTGTAAGTATATAAGTATATATACTTAATTTCTTGAACATATGGAATGTAGTTATAAAATCTATTTGAATGTCCTTGTCTGTTAATTCTAACACCTGTGTCAGTTCTGGATCGTTTTAGCCTCCTCCTTACAGACCATGTTCTCCTGCTTCTTTGTATGCTTGCTAATCTTTTAGTGCATGGCAGCAGACTAAGTAAATTTCACCTTGCTGGATGCTGCATGTTTCTGTATTCCTATAACTATTTTTGAGCTTTGCTCTGGGATACAGTTAAGTTACTTGGGAATAGTTCGATCTTTTGAGGTCTTGCTTTTATGATTTGTTAGGCAGGTCCAGGACAGGGTTATTATCCCCCACTATTACAGCAAGACCTTCCTGAGTATTCTACCCTATTTCCCATGAATCACAAAATTTTCCAGTCTGGCTGGTGGAAACAGGAACTATTCCTGACCCCAGGTGAGCTCTGCGTACTGTTTTGTGATCCTTTCAATCATCCTTTTATGCATGTGCTCATCAGCACTCTGCTAACACTTGAGGGCATTCCTGCAGATCTCCAGGGTTATCTCTTCATGCAGCTCTCTCCCTTTCGGTACTCTGCCCTATGAACTCTAGTCACCTTGGTCTCCCTGGACTCCCAGCCCCATCTTTTCAATCCAGGGAGACTGCTGGGTTCCTCCTGGGGTCTCACTCCCTGTGTCACAGCCTGGAAACTCAAGACAGTAAGCTGAGGCAGTGTTGGGCTCCCTTCATTTGTTTCTTGTCTCTCAGGAATCACTATTCTTTAAAAAACAAAACAAAAAAACAAACAAGAAAAAACACTGTTTTATATATTTTGTCTGGGTTTTTTGGTTGTTTCTGGCAGGATGGTAAATTCCATGACTGTCACTCCACCTTGGGTGAAAGCAAAAGTCCTATAGGAGTTTAAACTGGGGCCTGAGCCCAGCCACAGGGATCTTGGCAAAGAGGCCAGAGCTGGGAATTTATCATACAGCATCCAGCAGGAATGTTGTCTCTGGAAGGTTCTCTGGGAGCCCATGGTCAGCAAACTTATCAGTCACTTTTAATCTCAGTGGTAGTAGAAAATGCACATCAATATCTTCTCTTTGTGCTCATACTGGCTAAAATAGAAGGGTTCAAAGTGAGTTTCACTGAATATAGAGTTTGTTCGTTTTTAAAAAATTGAAAACAGCTCATTGACCCAATTTTTTTTAATTATATTTAAACTTAATTTCTTATAACCATCATATAATAGAATGGTAGTGTTATGGCTTTCAAAATAACTTTTAATAATGGTATTAAAAATAACAGATTATATAGCCCTTATAATTTATAAAGCAATTTCATATGCATTATCTTTTTAAATCTTTTCTAATTTCTTTAATATAGAAACATACACTAAAGCTCTTAATGGTTATTTGACCTCAAATTTCATCAGCTAGAGCTAGAACTCAAAAGTCACATAATTATTTAACTGTAATTTACAATGTGTAAATAATTATAGACTCTAACTTTTGAAAAACTTGATGTCATGGAGGAAAAATTTAGGGTCTATTCTAAATTAAGGAGAACAAAGAGACAAAATTTAAAAATGCAAACCATGGGCTTCCCTGGTGGCGCAGTGGTTGAGAGTCTGCCTGCCGATGCAGGGGACACAGGTTTGTGCCCCGGTACGGGAAGATCCCACATGCCGCGGAGCGGCTGGGCCCGTGAGCCATGGCCGCTGAGCCTGCGCGTCCGGAGCCTGTGCTCCGCAACGGGAGAGGCCACAGCAGTGAGAGGCCCGCGTACCGCAAAAAACAAAAAACAAAAACAAAAACAAAAAAAGCAAATCATAACTCTTGACTGAATTTCAGTTCAAAAAAGCTATAAAACATATGTAGGGAGCAAAGTGGGGAAATTTGAATATGGATTGGATATTAGATCATAGAGAAGTATTATAAAATTCACAGATTTACTCATGATATTATCATTTATAGGGGAATATTCTTATTCTAGGACATATGTGATGAAATAATTCAGGACAAAATAATTATCTCTACAACTTATAAATGATTCTGGAAAAATTATATGTATATATGCACACACATATATAAATAAGAAAATATGACAAAATGCTAACTGCCATTGAATCTAAGTGGTGGGTGTACAGGTATTCACCATATGATTCATTCAATGTTTCTGTATGTTTGAAAGTTTTAATAATAAAGAAGATGGCAGGTGAATGAAATGATAATATCAGACTTTAAAAGGGAAGAAAAATAATCTATGCATGAACAAGGAATGGCTATAGAACTATCTATCCCCACGGACAATAAGGAATCCCAGGACTATGAATTTTCCTTCCTTACATCAACCATGCATACAATGTTAGTCACATAAGTGAAATTTGAAATGCATTTAAACTAGTAACCTATTTAGTTTAAAATATTGTTAAAGTGAGTAAACTAGTATTTATGCAAATATATTTGAATGTTCTAAGCCTTCTTTGTTATAGCAATAGAAATTCAGATACTTTTTATTGTAGGAACCCATTTCCCCAACAGTCTGACAAAAGTAGAGTAAGAAAAAGACTGCAAAGTTAATAACAATCTTAACATACAACTTACATGTTAAGATGTACAGTCAATTATCATTCTTCCTGGTATTATCTTCTATAAAGTTGCCAGGAACACTAAAGTATCATATGCTGAATCATTGTTCCTAGAGGAAATATGTGTATGTATAGATACATGTATCCCATAGGTCATAATCTTAAATCCTCCAAACAATACATTCTGGTAGATTCTGTTGTCCTTATTTTCCTGAAGAGAAAATGAGGTTCAGAGTGCTAAGTGATGTATCTGAGTCCACTCCACATACAGGGATTGAATCCCAGAGTTGGGATTCAAAGCCCTACCCAACTGGCCTCAGAGCTGGAGCTTCTTACACCACCGTGTGCCACTCCCCACCATCTCCATCATCTTGTCGTCTCTCTATGAAGCTGGAACAAGAAGGCAGAGGGTGGCCTTGTTGACCTCAACTGGAAATGTGCGTGTTGGACGACTTGAATTTCTCGCTGTTCTGCACATGTCTGTGAATGACCAAAAAGTACAGCGAGTATCCACTTGGGGGCTACAAATAAATTTTACTGAATCTGCAAATGATGCAGATAAATGTAATTTACAATTGTGAAACTTTCTACTACATTGTAATAGGCAGTACCCATGTTAAATTCGTTTCTGTTTGTTCAACAGTGCTTATGCCAGAGAAGGTGCCTGATATAACTTTTTTTTTTAATAAATTTATTTATTTTGGACTGCCTTGGGTCATCGTTGCTGCACACAGGCTTTCTCTAGTTGCGGCGAGTGGGGGTTACTCTTCATTGCGGTGTCCGGGCTTCTCATTGCGGTGGCTTCTCTTGTTGTGGAGCACGGGCTCTACGTGCACAGGCTTCAGTAGTTGTGGCACGTGGGTTCAGTAGTTGTGGCGCACGGGCTTAGTTGCTCCATGGCATGTGGGATCTTCCCGGACCAGGGCTTGAACCCGTGTCCCCTGCATTGGCAGGCAGATTCTTTTTTGTTTTATGTTTTTTGGTTTTTGCGGTACATGGGCCTCCCACTGTTGTGGCCCCTCCCGTTGCAGAGCACAGGCTCTGGACGCACAGGCTCAGTGGCCATGGCTCACGGGCCCAGCCGCTCCACGGCATGTGGAATCTCCCCGGACCGGGGCACGAACCCGTGTCCCCTGCATCAGCAGGCGGACTCTCAACCACTGCGCCACCAGGGAAGCCCAGCAGGCAGATTCTTAACCACTGCGCCACCAGGGAAGTACTGCCTGATATATCTTTGATAAATAACTGAATGAATGAATGTAAAGCTAATACCCTAAACCCAATAGGTGGTGCTTTATAGATAAGATAATTCAGGGCTAAGACAAACAAGACCAGAAAAAGAATCTCTAAATCTTTCTTGGCTTCAACCATCCAAAGCAAAGATGAGCAAGCAAGCACTTTGGGAAAAAGTTAAAGCTTGGGACATTGCCTCCAGACTTATGGGGAAGGGTAGGCAAGAATGCACATTGAACAGTTGTCAGGCAGTTCCTAAATTACAAAATAGGTTGTATATACTTATCAAAACAGGAACTCACTCTAAAATTCAAGACAGGGACTTCCCTGGTGGCACAGTGGTTAAGAATCCACCTGCCAATGCAGGGGACATGGGTTTGAGCCCTGGTCCGAGAAGATCCCACATACCACAGAGCGACTAAGCCCGTGCACCACAACTACTGAAGCCCGTGCGCCTAGAGCCCTTGCTCTGCAACAAGAGAAGCCACCACAACGAGAAGCCCACGCACCCGCAATGAAGAGTAGCCCCCATTCACCGCAACTAGAGAAAGCCCGTGTGCGGCAACGAAGACCCAACTCAGCCAAAAAATAAGTAAATAAAATTAACAAATAAAAAAAAACTACTCTATTAAAAAAAAATAAATCAAGACAGATTTTCTCAGGTTTTGAATCGTGCTTAGTTCCCAGTCCACAAAAGCCAACATTATATAGAATCTAGCTTGTGACTGCAGTATATTAACTGAGTAAATGCATAAAGTTCAAACTTTACTGCTAGCTCTTTAGTCCACAAATCTCATGATCAATGAACAACCACATCCTTTCTTTCAAAGTCTGTTGGTGACTGGTCACTGTACAATCTGAATAACAATGAATAACAATCTGTCATTCAGTTCACACACAGACAGCAAAGTGTGTACTCGTGTTGCTTCTTTATCTACCAGTGATAAACCTGTGTGACATATTAGAAAAATGGATAAGTGGAAGAGGGAACTAGCTAACAAAGATCAGAGTGCAGCAAAGAAACAAAAAGAGATACCACTGGAGGTGAAATTTGATTCTAATGTTAATGGCATTACAGAAAACCATGGGGATGTTGACACTGCCTCAGAGAACCCAGACTTGCAGCCAAAAGAAGTTAGTGAAGGCAAATGTATCGATATAAATAAGGAAGAATTTTAGAAAAACAAGATCATGTCCCAGAGGAAGTGATGCTTACAAGAGACTTCACGTGAAAGGAACGCTCAGAGAGATATCTGACGACTCTGAAAGCACACAGAATGAAATGTTGAAAAGCTGATTCAGATTTAGAAAGGAGTATGACAGTTCACCAAAATGCTCACTCTGTATCATAAATTAAACAAAGAGAAGTTGAGCACGATTCAAACTACTCTTGATAATTTTTTTACAGAGAAATGACACTTTCATTCTCAATGTTTCAAATGTTTTCAATTATTTTACCAAAGAAATATAGTTTTTCCTATTTTTAAAATTTTCCTACACATTTGTAACTGACAGCAAGAATGCTTTTAATGTTTTGACAAAAAATTTAAAGGCCATTGAACAATCGAAATTTTCCCTTTGGTTATTAAGATCACTCTGCATGGTTTAAGTTTACAGAATCACTTTATGGTTCCCACCATCATGTGAAGCAGCTAGGAATGTCTGTATGGGCAATGATAAAACAATACGCTATTTATCATTAAACAAGGCTGGTAAATAAACAAAACAAAATAACAATGAAGTAAAAAAATTCCATCTATTTTACTTTTGCATGAAAAAAATGTGTGCATTCCTATAAAACAAGCAGCAGACTGATGAAGTTCCAGAATTAAATTTTGTGTGAGAGTTGGACCTTTCTTTTTTTTTTTTTGTGGTACGTGGGCCTCTCACTGTTGTGGCCTCTCCCATTGCGGAGCACAGGCTCTGGACGCGCAGGCTCAGCGGCCATGGCTCACGGGCCCAGCCGCTCCGTGGCATGTGGGATCTTCCCGGACCGGGGCACAAACCCATGTCCCCTGCATCGGCAGGCAGACTCTCAACCACCATGCCACCAGGGAAGCCCGAGTTGGACCTTTCTTAAACACAAATTCATAGCTTTGACATTTTCTGTAAGAGGAAAAAGAAATTTTAACTGTTTACATTTAGAAAAGAGAGAAACTCTTGTGAAATCTATCAGGGCTGTGAACAGAAGCGGGTAGGGACTCATAACTGCCTCTGACAGTTAAAGCCCCTGACTCTCCTTGCGATGCTTCAAAGTGTCCCTACACCTAGTAAGTCAGGGCCTTGCCCTCCCAGCCAGGCCACCCCTCTTGGAGGCCAGGCCACATTTCAGTGGCCTTCTTTTGTAGCCTCAATGGCACTTAGCTGCCCTAGGCAGCTAGCAATTCAATCAAGACTTGTTGATTTATTATGAATTTGTTTTTTACAATATGCACACAATGACTTGAGATAAAGCTATCGCCCTATTCAAACCCAGCCTACTCACTGCCACAGAGCTGCAGATCAGATCAGGATGCTGCCTTTAAAATCCCTGATACCCCATACTTTACAGTGGGGCGGGGCAATAAACAAGACCGGCTTTTGGCGGAGGGACAGCCTCTATCCCACTTGACAACACAAAGACTGAGCATTAAAAGCCCAGTTTAGTCCCCAGGTATTTGTTGAGCACCTACTACACCAGGCGTGATGCTGTGAGCGTAGGACACAGAGATGTGAGAAACTCTACCCTCCGCGGAGCTCCCCGAGGCCAGGTGGACGTGTGCACGCGTGACAGTCTGCAAGGCTGAGCATGAGCACGACAAGGAGGCGATCTTGTCAAGGGATGTGAGGGAAAGCTACGGGGAAGACGGGATGACTCCAGGCCAACTACAGGGACGGAGGTGCCCGTCAGCTGGAGCAGCAGAAGCAGGGCACGGAGGGAGGAGGAAAGGGAGGGTGGTTCTTGGCAGCCTGCTCCACGTGCCAGTGGAGCACACGAGGCCTTGTGGGAAGGGCTGGGGATGGTCATTTCAAGGCAGGCAGTCACCGTAATGCCCGAAAACCTACTTTCTTCTCGGTCAAGGGAGACACTGCAGTTCCTTCAATCGGAGGTAAATGTTGGTCTTGGCTAATTACCACCTCACGCATCAGCAAGCTCTCAGCCCTACCCAAAGCCTTGTCTGTGCTCAAAGAGAGAAAATCATGGGAGGAAGGACAGGATTATAAGGAATAAACCTGGGGAGAATAACAACCATGAGTGTTTATTCACTGCTCTACACCCAGCAGGCAACACAGTTCCTAATAGAGGGCTGGCAGCCCATCTAGGCATATAGACTTAGCCCCAGTGCCCTTTAAAGGAGCCTTTGTTTGTGCAAGGGAAAATCTAAATGGAAGGGGCAGAAGCGAAGAGTTTAAATCTCTCTTCCTTAGTGAAAGGCGTCTTCTTTGATGAAGGCATTTTGGCTAAGATTTTTTTTAATTATAATATTTTTACTGTTGAGGGACTTGAAGTTTTCACTTGGCAGGCTCAAAGAGTTCTACTGGGGGCTGAGGCAGCTGCAGAAGGTATTACTGGGTCTTTGCTCTGAGGAGGACTGGGCCTCCACAAAATAACATTCAGCCCAAACCAAGGAAAAATACAGCTTTTCAGGGACTTCCTGTGGCGAGGGCTGGTCAATAAATTTTAGCAACAGCGATATCTGCTATCCATTATTAAGCTGTTTCCTGTCCCAAGCTGTCGTTTCCCACCATTCCCCTACCCAAATTCTCAAGGGAAGTCAGTGTGGGTGGGTGGAGCTGGGGGGTTGAAGGTGGGGCGCCTCTATTCACATTTGGTGAGAAGTAGTGAGGAAGGAACAAGGGCATAAACAACCAGAGACTCTGGGAGGACGTGGCTGTCAGAACCATGCAGCACGCACAGAAAAGGGGTGAAACGGAATAGAGGCTCCAGCTATATACCACTTGGTTAATAAAGGAGGCTGGTGGACCAGATGCTCAGGTTACCTCCTGTGCTCCCTCCAGAAAAGCTTCCTAGCTTTTAGATCATCGCCAGTGGCTAGAGCCGCTTTTCAATCGTTTGAGCCTCCATGCGCGTTCTGTGAATCTACGTGCAGGTCTTACCAGACTTGTACCAGCTTTGCTGCTGCTTAAATATCCCACCTGCCAGCTGCCAAGAACCCACTGCCTCCTTCCTGCGTGCTCGGCACCGTCAGCCCAATCCCCTGCTGCAGGCACCAAATGGGATGACAGTTCTCAGTTCTTGGCTCAGGCAAGAACTCACTAATCGGTCTCATCACCAAAATACACGTCATCCTTATGGAGTCAGATTCACCCCACCCCACCCCCCATATCCTGGTAAAAAAGCTACATCTCTGGAAATCCTACCAGGTTGCTCTCTTTTCTCATCCCCTTAAAGAGCTCCTGATCCTCTGCATTCAACCAGCTGTCTTCTCCATCAGAAAGTTTGTTCCCAATAAGATAAGGAAATGATCTTGAAAGAGAAACTCCCCAAAAAGAGCACAGCAGTCCAAAAAGGCAGGCTCATTTACTCGTTTAGCAAAGGTTCTTGAGCTATGTGCTAAGTGCAGGGAACACGATATGGATTTTTTTTTTAAGATACACAGAATATGGTGGCTGTCCTCTTAAGCTCAGTCTTGCAGGGGAGGCATCCATTCATCTAATTACCTTGTGGCTGACGTGAGAACAAACCACAAGTGGTGCCATGAAAGGAAGGAACTCATTTCTTTGAGAGTTTTTAGGAGAAGAGCTGGCGGCTGAGCCCGGGCAGCCAAGAACTTCTTCCCTGAAAGAGTGTCGTGTATTTGAGATCTGGGAATAAGCAACCAACAGTTAACTAGGCCAAGGGGCAGGGATGGGAAAGCAGTGTGGCTGGGGAGGCAGGGAGGTGCCTGTGGATCAAGGGAACATGCAGCTTGGAGGAGCTGAAAGGACTCCAGAGTGGGGAAAGCATAGAGCATGTGAAGCAAGACCATGCACGGCCTCTACGGAGGCAGCATATATGACAAGAGGCTCGTCCTAACCCGGCTGCAAAAATAGCTTCAGGATAATGCAAACCTCCCAGTATTCACAACCTTGTGGAATCCACTCCCCCTGAATCTCAGTGGGCCCTGCATCTTAATTTTGACCAATAGAATGTGGTAAAAATGACTGTGTGACTTCTGAGGCAGAGACATAAGAAGCTTTATGGGGACTTCCCTGGTGGCACAGTGGTTCAGAATCCGCCTTCCAATGCAGGGGAACACAGGTTTGAGCCCTGGTCCAGGAAGATCCCCCATGCCACGGAGCAGCTAAGCCTGTGCACCACAACTACTGAGCCTGCACTCTAGAGCCTGTGAGCCACAACTACTGAAGCCCGCGCGCCTAGAGCCCGTGCTCTGCAACAAGAGAAGCCACTGCAATGAGAAGCCCACGCACCGCAACGAAGAGTGGCCCCCGCTCACTGCAACTAGAGAAAGCCCGCACGCAGCAATGAAGACCCAACGCAGCCAAAAATAAATAAATAAATAAAAAGAATTCCATAAATATTCTGATATGCCTGGTAAATTAAAAAAAAGAAGCAGCAGCAGCAGCTTTATGTCTTCCATCCAGAGATCTTAGAAAGCTGGCATTGCTGTAAAACTGCCGTGCCACGAGGAAGCCCAAGCTGACCACTTGGAGAGGCCACGCGAAGAGAGAGGCGCCCGAGCCAGCACGCCACCCAGGAGTCCAACTGACGCACCAAACACATGAGTGAAGGCATCGTCTTAGGCATGTGTCCCAGTTGAACCTTCAGAAGACTCCAGCCCCGCCCAATAGCTGAATGCAACTGGTTGAGAGACCACAAGTGAGAAGCACCCAGTTCATCAGAACCACTGAGCCCAGTCCATCCACAGAACTGTAAGAGCAAAATAAATTATGGTTTTAAGCCACTAAGTTTTGGGCTGGTTTGTTCTGCAGAAATAGTAGAAAAATTGGTGCCGGGATGTTGGGTGCGGCGAAAAAAACAAAAAAAACAAGAACCCCCAAAACAAGGCTCAAGACATGAAAATGTTCCAGTGGATCCAGAGAGTTGTCCATTTCACGTCCTGAGTAGCAAATGCTGCCCAGACAGGCTTAAGGGCACGGTGCCTGCTTGGCAGAAGCCGGCCTCTGTCTACCTGTTGAATTTCTACAGTCTTTAATTTGAGTCGTGGGCTTTTCTGACAGACCCTGATAGTTCAGTGTGGCCTTCTGGTCAGAGTGCTATAAAATTGTAACCGAGTTGATTAATACGGTGTCCCTATTTCCCCTCTTTAGTTCACTGCCATTTACAAGAAAACAGCAAAAGTGTGTGGCAAAATATAGCCCTGTCAGGATCCTGCCTTAACAGAAATCAAGAAAAATGTGAAACTGTCAAATCGCAAGTGTTCTATATCCAGAGGAACATTATTGCATCCTCTCTGGCATCCCTCAACATCCCATAATGCTCCTATCAGTGAAAAAAAAATCAACAGCGTGATGTGCAGATGCTT
Source organism: Tursiops truncatus (assembly GCF_011762595.2). Lineage (NCBI taxonomy): Eukaryota > Metazoa > Chordata > Mammalia > Artiodactyla > Delphinidae > Tursiops > Tursiops truncatus. Next base: position 11,441,836 of record NC_047048.1, read on the forward strand.
CTTCTGGGTTTATTTTCATCTGGCTTGGGGATGACCAGGGTGATTTTTGAATTCCAACTAGACAGTTACACACAGTACTCCTGCCTTCCCAAGAGAAATATATTTTATTCATTACACCAGCCAGATTAAAATGCCCAGAAAATTTCACCTTGGCCTGGGGAAGAATTCTAGTACTATTGGTAGAGATGGTAGATGTCATCTAATCTAGCTAATGACCTGATTCATTTACTTCTTCATTCAAAAAAATTTCCTTTAATGCCTCCTATGAGCCAGGTACTGTGCTTTCCTAATCCAACTGTTTCCATTGTGGTGGGAGACTGTGGTCTAAGCCTGAAGAGTTTCATTTACTTGGGAGTTCTGGGTGGAGCTACCTCTGAGCCCAGGTTTGGGCCATGAGGGTCTGTGTTTTGCTATCACTCAGATTTCCAGAGTGGCATTGGCACCTTTCCTTCAGGATGCCTGGTTATTCAATTCTTTCTTCAGTTCCAAGAAGTATCGCCCATCCTTTCCATAAGCTCCTATTTCTTTGTTTAAACTAGCTGGAGTCCATTTTTATTGCTTACAACAAAGGAACGCCACCTGATACATTCCTACTTACAGACCAGCAGGCTTCTCTCCAGCTTCAAATAAAACAGAGAGCCCTGCTTTGCGTCAGTCTTAAACCCTTTCAGTTTTAATGTCCTTTAGATGCAGTGGAAGTGGTCACTTTTGGTCATATTACCTTGAGAAGCTGCTATGTGCCAGACCTAATGGGGAAGTCCAAACTGAAAAGGCACAGCTCTCGAAGCTGTATGGACACATCGCATCCACCTTACTCACTGTAAGCTCCTTGCTGTGAGAGACTATGGCATGTTCATTTTTGTATCCTCAAAAATTCCTAAGCATATGTGCTCCAAGGGCAGTAGACATGGTTTTTGAGACTCATTAGAATGTAGATGGCCATTGGATGGATGGGAGTCTTGGAAATAGATGACAATGTCTCTGGAGATTGGAGAGGATTTAAGAACTAAACCCTAGGGAACATCAACATTTAAGAAGAAGAAAGAGGTAGAAAGAAAAGCCAGTAATAGAGGCAGAAAAAGCAGTCAGAGATGTAAGAACCAAGCATGTTAACACAGAAGCCAGAGGAGACCACAGTTTTGAGAATTGGATAATAATCAACAGTACCAAATGCTGCAAAGAGTTTAGGCCAGTTGAACACTAAGAAGAGTTCAAACAATTTGACAACAAAAAAAATCACTGATGATTCAAAAATTCATTCCCAGCAGAGCGATGACAACCAAAGCCAGGTTGTACTGGCTGGGGAGCCAAGTCAGGGCATGACTCTTCATTATTGTCATAAAAGACGAAAAGAAAGAATGGGCCATACACTGTGGCAAAAATGAGATGGAGAGAGTCTGTGGCTGTTCTTTGTAAAGGTACAAATTATTAAATGAATAATTATTTTTAAATGAAATGTCCTAGTTCATGCTTAATTATCTGACTACCACAACACCCCAAATTCCATTTTAAAATAATAAAAATAATTGGTATCTGTGTAGGACCCTGTGGTCTACAATGCATGGGTTCGTGCCCTTTCTCTCTCGTGTTCAAGCAAAACTGATTTACTCAAAACCCCAAACCAAGAATAGTCTTATATTGAATCTGAGACAAACTAAGACTAAAACCCTTCCTTTGATCAGGGACTGAGACCACTTGAAAAGAATACTGTGCTAATCCTCCCACTCTCCACCTCTGAAAAAAATGTAACAAGCACTGATGCAAATAGTGAGCGCGTCTTTGCGCTTTGAACTAAAAATCACCTAATGACAGAGGAGCAAGAAAAGTGCCCCCGTGAAGAGTTTCTCTGACGGAGAACAAAAAAACCCACTTCCTAACATGGTCAAGGAGGTTTACAAAGAAAAGGCAAAGTCATTTTCATGCCATTGGATGCCAAAACCTTTATCCCCGTAATAACGCATTTTTCTAGGTTTAAGAATTTCCTCTTAATGTTGGATGTGGAGAGTACACATCCACAGGTAAATATGATAAATAGCTCAGTGGATCCTTTCTACACCACATCCTCACTGCCCACTAAGCAGCCAACTTCTCCGGTGAAGGGGCCTTGTCCACCCAGTTCATATTGTATTCTCATAACATAGCACAGTGGCTGGCATGTCATAATTATCTGTTTAATTAATTAATTAATTAGTGCTTCAGCTAAGGCCCTCATCACCTCTTGCCTGAACAATTATGTTCCCTAATAGTTACCCCTGCTTTTATTCTCTTCCCTGGTACCAGTTATCTATTGCCCTGCAGCAAGACATCACAAAATGTAGGGTGTTGAAACAACAGCAATCCTTTATCTTGCCCTTGAGTGTGGAATTTGGCAAGTCTCAGCGGGATCAGCCCTTCTCCGTTCCATGTGGCAGTAGACGGGGTGGCTCAACTGGCGACTGGGAAGTCCACTTCCAAGATGGCACACTCACATGGCTGATAAGTTGGTACAGACTGTCAGCTGGGAGCTCAGCCGTGTCAGCTGGGGTCTTGAACTCCTCTCCCTGTGGACCTCTCTGTAAATGCCTGGGCATCCTCATGGTGTGGTGGCTGAGTTCCAAGAGCAAGCATACCAAGAGAGCTAGGCAGAAGCTGTCTTCCCTCCTGTGATCTGGCTTGGAAGTCAGGCAGCATTTTAAGTCTGCCCAGATACTCCTCCACAATAGGAGTGTCAACCTCATATTGTAAGATGAGCATGTGGCATGTCTGATATTGTTGCAGCCATTTATACAATCTGCCACATCCTCTTTAACCATCTTTCTCAAGGCTTCTAGATTTTCTGAAACACAAAGCTGACTGTGGTACTCTCAGCTTAAAAACATCCAGTGTTCCCCTTTACTACAAGGATAAATTCCCTACTCTTAGTGGAAGCACAGAGAGCATGGAGGGCATAAAAGGCTTCCATGGACTGGTCCCTGAGTCCTTCCTAGTTTCACTGCTCACCTGGTCCCCCAAGTTCATGCTGGTAACACCTTTGCTCTTGCTGCTCTCTCTGACAGGCCATTTCACTTATCTATCAGGTGCATCCTCACCTGGAAAGGATACGTGGTCACCCTCACCATTGCTCCTCCACCACCATCAGGGTTAGGATACCCTCTGTACATCATCCAGAGCAGCCTTCCATTGGGCAATTTAAGGAACAATTTATTTTTCAGTCTGTCCTTGAAAATGACCTCCTGGAGAGAACCAACCTTGTTTTATTTATATATTTATATCTATATGAATGCCCATAGATACAATATATACATTCATATGTATAATATATATCCCAGAACCTCACAACAATAAAAGTTATCACTATATTAAAAGATAAAACTGTGACACACCAAGAATAAGTAACTTAATATCACCATAAATGGCATGGCTAGAATTTTAATCTGCATCCTCCTGGTTCTAAAGCCCTCACTTCCATACACAGTGATCTACAAGGTTCTTAAACATACCACTAGCACAAGTAATATGAAGAGATAAATAGTTTCTCCAGCTCTCAAAACTAACAAAATAAATTTAAAAGAAAAATAAATGTAAAAACAGGCAATAATCATAAAACAAATGACCATAAGCTTATGGCATCATCCTTTTAGAAAGTCTAGAAAAAAAGGACTAGGAATTAGTGTTTCTTATACCCATGTACCGCCAAAAAGCAGAACACAATAAAGATGGTCAACAGACACAATCCTAAAATATCTCGTAAATACCTCATAATTTCTAGAGAAGCAGGCTGAGGGATGTGAAGCAGTCAGGGGAAAAGATGTAGAAACGCTTCAAAAATGAAAGCCCTCCCCCAGAATCTCAGAGCCTCACCTTTGCTTTTCCCTGGCTGGAAGGAAAGCTAGAGAGGGAATAGAGAATGATTATAATTGCTCAAAGCTAAATACCTCCAGCAATAACAAGGATTTAGCAATGCAGTAAAGAAAATAAATAAGACACGATATCCTGAGGGAGGGAGAGACTTGGAAGGGAAAGAAACACAGAAAGACCCGGTTTTGCCTCCCTCTTCCCACAGATCAAAACGCTGTGGCTAAAATCCCTTGAGTTTCACTTTCTGTGTCTTCCACAGGCTGGGAGCAGAGTCAACAGAGACACTGGGGAGAGGTGGGTGAAGTCAGGCAAGAGAAACATTGGGCCTAAAAGTCTGTTTAAAGTGAAATTCTAGGACTCTGCCTGGAATCAGGGAAATGACCCAAAGCCCAAGAGTGACCTCAGTGATAACCCTAGGAGAAGACTTTTTTTTAAACTAAGTTGCAGAAGCAAAAGCAGAAATTGGTCCGCTAACCATAATGGCCCACATCCCTTCTTGTCCTCATTCTCTCTCTCTCTCTCTCTCTCTCTCTCTCTCTCTCTCTCTCGACTCAGATTCTGTTGGAACAAATAGCATTGATCATGCTAAACATGAACACATGGGTGGAGGGAGGGAAAAAGTCTTAGCACTTATGCTACATAACTCATGCAAAACACAGAGTTATCATATACAGATTACAAAATAACTGCATTTAAAATATGTAAAGAAATAAAAGCTATAATTTTAAAATGAGCAAAACTTAGGAGACTTCCAAAACTTCCAAAATAATCATGCGGATTTGCAAAAGAACTGAACAGAGCCCCTAAATATGAAAAAATAGGTAATTATCAAAATTCAGAACTCATCATGGCTGGAAGAGCTAAGAAACACAACTGAAAAGAGAATTAATGAACTGGAAGTAGACAGGAAGAGCTGATCCAGAATGAAGCACAAAGAGATGGAAAATTTGAAACAGTAGGAAGGAAAGAATGATATGGTCTAACATACACCCAAACCAAAGTTCCAAAAGAAGAAAAATATACAGAATAGAAAATATTAAAGGTACTAAGGGCTAAGAATTTTCCAAAAATATTAAAAGATGTGAATCTTCACATTCAGGAAACACTACAAATCTAAAGCAAGATACCTAGAAAGGATACTATGATGTACCCACAGTACATCACAGTAGAACACCAAAGGCAAAGAAAATCTTAAAGAGTAGCCAGGTAGAAATGTCAGATCACCTACAAAACAATGCCAATTAAACTGCCTCCAGAATTCCTTTACAGCAACTATGAAATCCAGAAAAGCACAGATTAATAACTTGAAAGTGCTAAGAGACTGTCATTTTTATTAATGCTTCACCACTAAGTGAATCTAAGAACTTTTAAATATAGTCATAAAGACAGAGAAGGGAAGATGGCCCGACAATAATAGCTAAGTTGGAATTTTTTTACTATCTCATCGAGATGGAGACTTAGATTGGAAAAATAAATATTGAAATAATAGGATATGCTATTTCATAACAAAAAAATAAAGTGTTAAAAAAAATACATCCAGATAAACTATGATCCCATCCAAGAAGGAGTATTAAGCTAAATACAAAGTCAAAGAAATACTGAATCTATGACCCAGAGACCTCACTAAAGGGCTATCCAAAGGATACACATCAGGGAAAAGGAGATGATCTACAAGGGAAGTCTAAGATTCAAGAAAAAATGTTAACTAAATAAAGCAACAGTCATGACAGAACATCCAAAGCAGATGTTGGCAAACTATGGATCATGGGTTAAATTCAGCCCACTGCCTGTTTTTGAAAATAAAACTTTATTGTAACACAGCCTCTCATTTGTTTACATACTGTCTATGGCAGTTTCTACGATACAACAGCAGAGTTGAAAAATCGTAACAAAGACCTTACAGCCAGCAAACCTGGCCCTTTATAGAAAAAGTTTGCTGACCCCTGATTTAAAGCATTTGCAAAATAAAACAAAAAAATAATAATTTATAGGTTAAAAGAAAAAATCAGCAAAAAATATTGATCTACAATAATATGTAAAACAGGATAAGTGATTGAATTTAAAGTGTTCTAAGGTCTATTATTATTTGGAGAGAAAAGATATTGGTTAACTTTGGAATTTATGTTTTTTAAGCATATTAAAGTTTTAAGAATAGTGACTGTTTTGGAGTGAAAACTTCCAAAACAGTAGAGGGGGAACATGAATTTTTTTTTTTTTTTTTTTTTTTTTTTGCCGTACGCAGGCCTCTCACTGTTGTGGCCTCTCCCATTGCGGAGCACAGGCTCCGGACGTGCAGGCTCAGCGGCCATGGCTCACGGGCCTAGCGGCTCCATGGCATGTGGGATCTTCCCGGACCGGGGTACGAACCCGTGTCCCCTGCATCGGCAGGCGGACTCTCAACCACTGCACCACCAGGGAAGCCCTGGAACATGAAATTTTAAAATACCATCAGTCCAAAACAGACAGAAAAAGAAAATGACAAAGCAGAGAAAAGGCAAATCAAATAGAAAGTAGGAGCTACAATGCCAGAAAGAACTTTAACGGTATCAGTCATAAATGTATAGACTTATGGGAAAGGAATCTAAAAAAAAAAGAGTGGATATATGTATATGTATAACTGATTCACTCTGCTGTACACCTGAAACTAACACAACATTGTAAATCAACTATACTCCAATAATTTTTTTAATTTTTTAAATGTATAGACTAATATTCACCAGTAAACAGAGAATGTCAAACTGAGGTTTTTAAAAAACAAGGATATGCTAGTATACAAAATGAGTATTAAAAACACAGAAGAAAAGTTTTTGTGTAGCTTACTGATATCAAATAAACTATATGGCAAAAGGGAGCCTTTATGAATAAAGAGGGTTGTATCATGGTCAAAGGTTTGCCTCACCAGGAAGATACAGCAGTTCTATATTTGTTCACGATTAATAGCATAGTCTCATTTACAAGATAAAAAATTACAGAGCTATAAGACAAATTGTCAAATCCATCAACAGAGTGAGAGAGTAAAATCCATCTTTCCTAGGAATAAATAAAGTAGACAACCAGTAAGCTATCGAAGGTTTGAACTACACAATTAACAAGCTTGACCTAATGAACATGTATGTGTGTTCCTGCATCAAACAATTATGAAAATCATATTCTTCCCAAGCTCTCATAAAGCATTTATAAAAATTGACATCATTGCAGGTCAGAGAGTTCTTAAAGCTTTTCATAGAACCGACATCTGATAAATCACATTCAACCACATTGATTAAATTAGAAATCAGCAATAAGATAACTTTAAATCCAATGCATTTGGACAGTTCAGAAGCACACTTTAAAAATATATACATTTTTATTGTGGATGATTCCAAACATACATATAATCAATCCTATGCTTGTATCAACATTCAAACACACACACACACACACACACACACACACACACACACACACACACACTTTAAAATAACTCATGGGTCAAAGAAGAAATCATCATGGGAATATTTAAATACTTGAGACTGAACCATAATAAATTCTACATCAAAATTGTTGGCACGCACTAAAGCAATCCTCATAAGTTTAATTTATAATCTTAACTGCTTATATTAGAAAAAACAAAGACTAAAAATTAGTGATCAAAGCATCTAATTTAAGAAGTTAGTAACAGAGCACAGAATAAACTCAAGGAAAGTAGGAAGAAAATAATAAAGATACAGGCTAAAATTAATGAAGTCTAAAATAAAGATAAAATACAAAGGATCATTAAAGATGAAAGTAGGTTCTTTGAAAAGACTTAAAAAGTAAACAATCTTTCACTGAAAGTACTTAAGAAAAAGAGAAAGAAGTCACAATATCATGATTGAAAAGGCATAACTCAAAGAAAACTGATTAAAATAAAGACAATAAGAGACATGATATACGTAAGAGAACACTATAAACACCCTGATACTGACAAATTTGAAAACAGAATAAACTGACGTTGTCTTGAGGGATAAAGTGTATGGAAGTCACTCAGGAAGAAATAGAAGACCTGAGTGCTCCTCAAACATCTAAAGACATTGAATCAGTATCTTATCTGATAACAAAGAACAAATTCATAGAAATACCCCCTGAATAAGCAGGCTTTCAGTTTTATGGTGTTGTTTTCTACTTTACAGTTACTTACTGTAACTGTAAAATAACCTAACACTAAGGTTATTCATATCATATAAAGCCATGGTCTTTGGCTACTAACTGTTATAACTGCTTGGAGATTCAGGGAAAACTATATAACCAAATACTTCAAACATTCAGAAAATAGGTCATAGAACTAAACTTAACATGTAAGTTCTCCAAAACCACAGAGCAAGGCATTGATATATAAGGAGCTTCAAACAAATTATGAAAGTTGAGTTTCACATTAAAGAATAGGTGAAGGGGATTAAGAGGTACAAACTTTTAGCTCTAAGACGAATAAGTCACAGAGATGTAATGTACACATAGGGAATATAGTTAATAATATTGTAACTACTTTGTATGGTGATCAGTGATCATTTCATAATGTATAAAAATATTGAATCACTATGTTGTACACGAGAAACTAATATAATATTGTACGTTAATGATAACTCTATTTTTTTTTAAAAAAACACAGGTATCCAAAGGTGATCTGTCAAGTCACCCAGATTAGGAATTAAGACATTACATCCACTGAGTTTTCCCTTGAAATCCTGAAGTGGATCTAAAAAGTGCCTGTAAGTTTTCCAGAGCAGATGTGTAGTAATATGTCCAAGGCTGCTGTGTTTATGGTTCTCTGAACTGCAGACTTCAGCCTTCCTTAGGTTAAATTTCCCCTTGACTGTTTCCCAGGGTTCTCATGGTGAACTGCAGTTCCCGTCTCACTGTCCCTTCCCTCAGCTGTTTGCTTTTTTCCTAGGAAACCTGGAAGAGTCAAGAACAGGTGGCTTTGGACTGTCAGAACAGAAACTCACTTGTAGCCTTGCAGTGGAAAGGGAGCAGGAAGCACACACACGGTAGCTCTTCTGTCGTACAGAGCAGGAAAGAACACTCCCCCACTTATCCAAAGGCACCTCTGGGTGCTGCTTCATCCTGTTAGATTTCGCAATCAAGGTGGGCAAGACACAGAGAGAAGGAAGGGAAGCAACACAGCCATGGATTTTTCCCACCTGACCTCACCCCATCCACATTTAGCACAAGCTTGTTACCATCATTTGTTTCTCCAGTGAATGCAATTAAACGCACCTTCATGTCTGATCCACTGGGAACCTGAAATGTTGCTTACAAATTACCTGCCTTCCTCGGCCATTACCGAGCCTGTGTAAGCCAGCATTGCACTAACAACCAGAAGGGAACTGCAGAAAAAGCGCGGCTTGGAAGGGAGATGAACCTGAGTCTATATCCCTCGTCGTGGTGGTTTCACACCTCAAAATTTAGGATGTGCTTCAGCAAAATTTAATTTTAACATACCGTTACCAAAGCTTTAATTAAAAACCCCATTCCCTTTGGACTTGCTATTTGTCCTGGATTCGGTTATGCCCTATCCCAGATCCATATAACTGCCCTGCTTTCTGGCTGAGGTGGCCCCAGAGCAAGGTCTCTGCTACTGCTGTCACTGCCATTACAGACCCAGTGCCCACAGTGACAGCTACTACTGGTCCCTGATGTCACCAGTGAGCCTGCCCAGATGGCGTCTTGCCTCACACCTGTGCCATGCACCTCTGCATTGCAGCCACCACTCTGGGGCTTTCACAGAGTTCCTAAGGTACACAATGCCTCAGGACCCACCAGGCACTCACGCTTACCCTGGAAATGCAGGGCAAACTTTGAACAATGGGAGATGGATGTCAATATATAAATCCACACCCGCTTTCCCTCTCTGAAACACAGCCTCTCTGAAGATTACTTGAGTGATGGAGATGTCACCTTGTGATGAAGCTGTAATCAGCTGGAAACACTCCCTCGTATTTGCTCCCCAGCTTTCAGCCTCATTTCTGCCACCCTGGGATCCCACTCCCCAGTATAGTGTTTGGTCTTAAGCCCTTAAGCCTCAGGCTCTGTTTTGCAGGGGACCTGGAATGAGACACGATTCTTTAAAAATGGGTTTCATCTGGGGCTTCCCTGGTGGAGCAGTGGTTGAGAGTCCGCTTGCCGATGCAGGGGACACGGGTTCATGCCCCGGTCCGGGAGGATCCCACATGCCGCGGAGCAGCTGGGCCCCTGAGCCATGGCCGCTGAGCCTGCGCTCCGCAACAGGAGAGGCCACAACAGTGAGAGGCCCGCGTACCGCAAAACAAACAAACAAACAAACAAACATGGGTTTCATCCTTTTCTCTCTGTGCTGCCTCGTTCAGGAACTGGACTCCTACTTATGGGCCATGAGCTCAAGCCAAAGCGGATCACTCACACACACTCCAGCCTGCCCCTTGCCCAGTTCCCACCCCACACTAAATCCATCACAGAACTAGCAGGAGATCACGTACAAAACAAAGGTTCAGATTCAACTTTAGAAACTTTCTGTTGAAATGTTCCACAGCTATATATATATATACATACTTTTTTACAGCTATATTTTTTTATGTAGCCAGAAAGTGAACACTGAAGAATCCTTCTTTCAAGCAAACATTGGTTCAATAAAATATGAGGCAAAAAAGAGGGAAGAGCATTATTCTTCAAGACCGATTGTCATCACAAATTAAAGCATTTTAACATTCAAATATAATAGCTTATTTTTAGGCAGTTGGGTGGCCTCCTTAAATTTTATTGACAAGAAAAAAAAATAATTTTAAAAATCAGAATGTTTAAAAGTAATGTACCTAATCACGCACAAGTGATGGAATAAGGAGACATAACAGAAAATTTTCATTTTGCTAGTCCATTAGGTATTATGTTACATTTCATGTTTCTGAATCACTAGATTTCAAAAAAAAAGTAAATGATATTACTGTTACAATTTGCTTTGCTATTGTGTGTTAAAATGAAACATTTTTACATGAACTATTCATTTTTTTTTTTTTAATTCTTAGGATTTTAATTAGTGAAAGGAATGACAGGAGGATATCACGTGGCCCAGTGGCTATTCTCTGCTATATCAAATTCTACCCCTTCATGATTGGGAGCCAGAAAACGTTGAAATGCCTGGTGGTTCTTTGATAAACCACATCTTGAGATGTGAGTTTTTCTATCAGAGCATTCCAGCCTTTTCAAAAACCTGTTATCTTCTTTCAGTGATGCTAACTATACAGCACAAATATCAACACTAAAGTGAAATTTCAAAAGAACCACATGCTTTACGGAAGCAAATGTATTCACTCATTGGCTATTTATCCCAGTGACACAACTGTCTCAGCCACAATTCAAGACTTTGCAAACAGATTTCGTTTGGTGTGTCAGGACTCACAAAGATAACCTGAAAGATTACAACTCAACGAATGTGCTGCCTCTTATTAGATTCTGAATAAGCAGGTAGATATAGATCCTTCATTCATTCAAAGGGACAAACTAACACGTTTATTTAGCACTGCCGTCAGGCACTGGGCTCACCATTCTGCATACATTATCTCCTCTGATAATGTGAGAGTTAGGACAACATTAGCTGCTGTAAAGAATAAGACCCCAAATCTCAGTGGATTATCACACTCTCTGCAGTGTCATCCACTGGCAGGCAAGGATAGAAGAAGTGACAAAGGCACGCCCATTTCCTCATCACTTGCCGTCACGTGGTGAGACCAGAGGAGAGTCCTCACCTAGATGGGAGCAGCTTGGGGGGCAGTCATCAAATGTAGTCACTGGCTGGACAACCCATTCTCAGAGAGAATCTACACTGCACAAAAGGGAGCACACTTTTGGGGGGTTAACTAACCATCTCCCTCCTTCTCCCCTCCCTCTCTCCCTTTATCCCTCCTCACATCCCTCCTTTTCTCTTTCCTCTCCCCACCACACACACACACACACAGCTTTGCACACACAAACCCTATGAAGTAGGCATACGTTTTCCATTTGACTAATGATGAAGTGGGCTAAGAGAGGTTTTGCAAATTTCCTGAGGTGTAATAATAACCCAGGTCTATAAGACTCTAAAACCCTGGGTCTTTCCCATATATCATGTGACATATAACAAGTATTTGTACAGCTCTTTCAATATACAAAGCACTTGGGGCTTATTGGGAACTGGTGTGTGAAGTGGCATGCCCTTTCTCAGTTCATATCAATAACGTATTTCTCACAATTTTATTCAATCAATGTTGAATGAATTAGTGGGTACCCCAGGGGACTTTGAGCAATGATATATTTATTTATTTATGAAGGGTCTTTTTTCAGGTTCATTTTAGAGAATAACATAGTATTTTCATAGCACAATAGTTTTTAACATGGCAAAAAATTTTTTTTGTTTTTTGCGGTACACGGGCCTCTCACTGCTGTGGCCTCTCCCGTTGCGGAGCACAGGCTCTGGACGCGCAGGCTCAGCCGCCATGGCTCACGGGCCCAGCCGCTCCGTGGCATGTGGGATCCTCCCGGACCGGGGCATGAACCCGCGTCCCCTGCATCGGCAGGCAGACTCTCAACCACTGCACCACCAGGGAAGCCCCCCCAAAATTTTTATAAGATATATAGGTTTGACTGTAATTTCAATGGAAGGCTTATATTCACAATTTTTAAAAACAACTTTGATTTGGTTTGTGGTTCACTAAAAATAAAAGTGATACTTAGAACCAGTTCTGCCTGGGTTCAGTAAATTAATGTGGTAAGTCTGGTTTATAGTTAAGTTGAATTCTGGTTCCTAGTAAAAACAGAGCCTTATTTCAAATAAAATAGCTTGTTATGTGTTTTTTTAAAGCCTTTTCCTATAGAGTTATTTACTCCTTCTTTGAGGCAATAAATCTTGGATAAGATGAACATCCCTTCTACTTTCCTGTCATGTGCCCCCTCCCCCACCCTCTGTCCACCAATTCACTTCATTTCTATTTCTATTTCGCCTTCTATGGTTTATTATATTGACTGCTCAGGTAATTAAAATGATGTTACTGAGTTCAAGTTTCCAGCGAACCTCAACTGGAAAATAAGCATGAGGGGTGTTCCAGTGATCTATCTTTGTATAACAAACCAACCTACAACTTAGTGACACAAAACAACCATTTTTGTTATGCTCAAAGCTTCTTTAGACCTGACATTTGAGAAGGACCCTGCAGGGACAACTGGCAGGCAGGGCAGCTGGAGACTGGAACCATCTGAAGGTGCCTTCACTCACATGTCTGGTGACTGACGCTGACCAGAACCTCAGATGAATCTGTTGGCTGGGACATCTATATCTACAACTACCTGTGGCCTCCCCATGTGTCCTTGGCTTCCTCATACTGTGGTAGCTGGGTTCCAAGACCAAGCATCCCAAGAGAACAAGACAGAAGCATGTAACATGAGAAATCACATGGCATCATTTCCACCTTTGCTCTATTGTTGAGGCAATCACAAAGGTCTGCCCGGGTTCAAGGGTCAGAGGAAATGGAGCCCATCACTCCACAAGAGGGTTCTCAAGGTCATATGGTAAGAGAGTGTGGGATGGGAGATATTACTGTGACCGTCTTTGGAAACTATTATCAGACACAGGAGACACACCCAGTAAAGTGGCAGATGCCTGTCCACTCTTCTCGCAGGCTGCTGCTGCTCACAAAATCACTGCACATGTGGCCAGAGAGAATCGATGGAGGCCTGACCATACTGTAATGCTTATTGGACTTTTAGAAAGGCTTGGAATTAACAAAGGAGAATGACAGTAAAAAGAACTTAATTCTCTAGACTAGATGTAACTATTGTCAGATGCAAAGACCTGGCCCCTGCAGAGCAGGCCTATTGGTCCCAAGCTCCTGGAATGCTGCCAGGTGGTAAGAGTCAGCTTCCCTCCCTAAAGGATCAGTGCCCAGGTATGTGTCTCCTCCACCCAAGGTCCAGAACACAGTTCTCCAAGCCTCAAATAAAGTCTGCTGTCATCCTCTAAAATCTGCCCTCCTCTCTCTAGGCTGACTGATAATGGAAGCATACATCCCTTCAAACGTATGACCTTGCCCTCAGCTCAATGTTAGCTTATTTCCCAGAACGCCGTGCATTTAGTGCTGAATTCACCAGGGGTGGGGCCTCCAGTGAACAGTCCAGGCTGGGTTTTGGCCATTCTGTTCAGGGCTCTTTGTGTTTTGCTGCAGCAAGGTGAGATTGTGCCTTCCTGTAACTTCTGCCTTTAGCTCCCTATTTCCTGTGAGCAAATGCATGAAAATACATGCACACACAGCTTGCAAATACATAATCACATTTATACTCAGAATTACCTGTTGGTATAGATATTAATATTCCCATTTTGCATTCAAGGAAACTAAGACTTAGCAGAAGGGCATGCTCAAGTGTCTTAAACTAGGATTGATAAGTCAACCTCTAACTCCAGTTGTTCTTTCCTTTGGACCACACTGGCTGTGCAGATTCAGAAATTCTTATTTTGAGTCTCGTGCACACGAGTCAATATTTCCCACCTGCTATTAACTCATAAATCATTTCCTTTACAGGAGCCTTTGCCACAGGGTGTAGGTAGCTCCCCATCGCTCTTCTCCCTCCTCCTGCCCCACCCCTCTCTTTGAGACTATCAATTTATTTTCCATCATTATCCTTTTGGTTTGGATCTGCACCAGTTTTCTCTAAGTGATAGAACACCTTGTATCCCAAAGAGAAATGCTGCTACTCTGCAAAGCAAGCCTTTGAGTCTCTTTTTAAAGAGAGTTCCTACAGTGTGGCAGATTTTAATGACCCCCATCTCTCATGCCTGCATTGGGTCACCTGAGCCACACTGCTCAAAATGATCTAACCACCTCATAATGCCAGCCGAGGCAGACTCAGGCTCGCCACGGGGCACCCAGCCTAATTCATTATACCACTCAAAGCCATAAATCACAGGATTCTCCCCCTCCCCTCCTTTCCCTCCCACCAAAAGGAGGGCTCACATGAAATCTATTTACATGGGATGATTATTCAATTAATTTTTTCATTACACTTGCCAGGAAGCATTGCCAGGATTTCTAAAACTGCCCTGTATGTTTGCATTAATGATGAAGGTGGTTTGTGCTACTTAATTTAGCAATCACGGCCCATTTGGAGGTCATGCCCAGCCATATGCAGACTGGAGATGGCAGAGGGGCAGCTTCCTGATCAGGAACATGTGAGCACCTGACACATGTCTAGGATAAGCACAGAGATATTAATATCTCTACGTGCTGTCCCCACAGCCAGTCCCACTGTGGTAGCCTTAGCACAGGCTTAGGGCCCTCATCCTCAACAGCCCAGGTGAAACAAGACCCCTTGGTTGCTCTCCCTGTCTCTTTGACCCCTTCCAAAACACCCCCCATAAAGGCTGCCATAGTGATCTTCCTAAAGTGTAAATCTGATCTTTTTGCCCCTCATGTCAGTGGTGCTCAGCGGCCCAAGGAAGAAGGTACAAGCTCCCATCTTGCTTTGCGTGCAACACCCTTTGCATGCACCTGGCCAGCCTCAGCTCTCTCTACCTGCTCCTCCACCGCAAGAGGAGACCCATGCTCCAGCCACATAAATACCTCCAAGCTACTCACAATTCCTCAGCCAAACAAGCTCTCCCCGGCACCCAGGCTACTTCCTCTGCCTGAAGTGCTTTTTACTCCCTTATCCACCTGGCAAATTTGCACCCACTATTCAATACCCAGCTCAAAAGTCCCCTCCCTTGGGAAGTTTTTACGGCTCTCACAAGGCACTAGCAATCTTTCTGGGGTCTCCATAGCGCATTGTAAATGCTTTACTCACAGCCCACACCTCGTATTTTAATTCTCTGCTTTTCTGTGAGTTAGATCAGTGTCCTGGTCATTCTTTCTTGTATCCCTAATATGGGGACACTCAAATGAAAACTTTTTTAAAAAGACAGGTTATTTGGAATTTACCTAGATCTATTGAGAAGCCCCAGAATTGGTATGTTTTTTTCTACTGAAGTATAGTTGATTTACAATGTTGTGTTAGTTTCTGGTGTACAGCAAAGTGATTCAGTTATATATATTTTTTTCTTTTTCATATTCTTTTCCATTATGGTTTACAGGATATTGAATATAGTTCCCTGTGCTATACAGTAGGACCTTGTTGTTTATCTCTTTTATATATAGTAGTTTGCATCTGCTAACCCCTCTCCTAATTTACCCCTCCCCACCTCTTTCCCCCTTTGGTAATCATAAGTTTGTTTTCTATGTCTGTGAGTCTGTTCCTGTATTATAAATACGTTCATTTGTATATTTTAGATTTCACATATAAGTGATATCATGGTATTTGTCTTTGTCTGACTTACTTCACTTAGTATGATAATTTCTTGGTCCATCCATGTTGCTGCAAATGGCATTATTTCATTCATTTTATAGCTGAGTAATATAGCATTGGTATTTTTAACAGTTTCCAGAGTTGTTTCTTTTGCTGCCAACCTGGCCAGGTCCACAGATCCTGAGTTGGGGACCTACCACCCCAGCATGTGGCCTGCCTCAGAGCAGGGGCTTAATGATTATTTTATAACAAGTGGAGGAATGCATGGCTATTGGGTGGACGGAATCACAGAGTAGGGTTGTGTTGATAAAGGCAACAGGGCAGCAACTGCTCTTTCCTCAGCATTATAGGCCAACACTGAACTAAAAGGGATCCTAACTCTGTGAGCCTGTTAGAAAAGAAATGAATGAAACATCAATTTGGGTCTCACATAAATTTGGATCTCAGGCCTGGAGCCTGACTCCTAGGCTCCAAGCACAGTGTATATCTGCTGCCTAGCATCTACCCTTTCCCATCAGATCTGGGTGCCGATGAAAAGAAGGATGGGCGGGCAATACCTGTGCAGACCTGGTCCTCAGCTGACATAGTGGTAGGAGTTGCTACAGATGCTGAGGATGCTCTGGAAATCCAGCCCTCTCTCCCTTTGGCCAGGCGCTGGGAGAGCCTTAAGCATCCACTGGCCCCCACAGGCTGTGAACCAGAGTCGTAAAGTCACCTCCTGTCCTACTGTTGCTGAAGCCAAGCCCTTGGATTTCTTCTTCCTCCTTTCTGGAGGGCCAGCATCTCAGGGGGGATCGTCTGTGGCTCCCAAATTGACTTCCCCTCCTGGTTTTACTTAGAGAATGCAGGTTCGTTCTCAAGCACTGGTATATAACATAGATCACATTCCCTTGGATTTCTTCTTCCTCCTTTCTGGAGGGCCAGCATCTCAGGGGGGATCGTCTGTGGCTCCCAAACTGACTTCCCCTCCTGGTTTTACTTAGAGAATGCAGGTTCGTTCTCAAGCACTGGTATATAACATCGATCACATTGAGAATACAGATCCTACTTAGCTGATCAGGCCTTCACCATCAGTCCATCAAAATCTTCACTGGCTACAAACCTTCCCCTGTGAGGACCAGGGAATGGAGGGGGAATGTCTCTCGTTGTGGCTAAGTTCACATCTGAACCTGCCAGTGCTTTTGCACAAAGGACTGGCCCTCCCTACCATGCAGGGCTGGAGCAACCTCTGTGCATTGTTGATTTGAGGTACACAGAATTAGATGCCTGCCTGAAGCCCCCTCTTGGCCGCCTTCCATGTCCTGAAATGCTCACCCCAGATTCCACCTAGGGGCCTCCTGACATGGACATATATCTTCCCAGGAGTAACCAACATGCAGGGCTTTTAGGGACTGACTCTCAGGTAAGTCATCACTAGCCATTGTACTCCAGCTGAGAAAAAAACTAAGAAAACCTAGAAAAACCCAGAAAATGAGAAAATAGGGAAAGAAATGAACATTTATTGAACTTCTACTATGTGTCTGGGATTCAATATCCCACTTAATGCCCACAAGCCCCTTATAACACAAGTGTTATTCTGCTCATTTACAGATGAGGAGACTGCGGCTTACGTGGATTAGGTGACTTGTCTAATTTTGGACGGGAGTCAAGACCATGGCTATCTGACTCTAAAGCCTTTAATTATTTCATTATCCAATCCTTTCTCCAAGTGGGACCTTCCAGCAGAGCTTGAAGTAAAAGGCTTGAGTCTTGTCTACGTACTGTGCATTTTAATTTGGGAAAAACCTGTAAAGAAAGAGGCAGTGCTTGGAGCACACATTACCGATGTTCGGGCAGCATAATACCTCAGGGTTCCTAGAAAAGTGGGCAGTAGAGGGGGTCGAGGGCCAAAGACCCCTGTGAGCTGCTGAGCTGGGGAAGCTCACTCTCCCTGGTCCTCTACGGGGTAGGGAGGCAATTGGCCCACCCATATTTCTCTCGTTGGGAGGAGGGTTGAAAAGAGCCAGCTATGAAAATTCAGAAGAAGACCCACACATTTATTAAGGGGACAGAAGCAGGGGAAACAGGGAGAAAATTCCAAAGAATAGTAAGACAGCTTGTCTTCGAGGAAACGGGGAGACAGCAGACTCGCAAACATGTAATTACAGTACGCCTAAGAGTCGTGCTGCATTCTCATCACTAGAAATGTGCTTAAAATACGGGGTGAGTCCACAAGGCGCAATTAGTTCTAGTGGACAAAAGAGGTAGACGGAAAGCTGACACTTGAAGGGGGAGGACAACATTCCAGCCCTGTGGCCTCAGCCTGCGTGAGAGTAACTGGGAGAGGACGGGCCTCCAGGGCTGGCAGTTCCCTCCTCACCACAGAAAGGTAGCAAGTGATTACTTTGTGTCACCAGGCAGGAGATGTATTTAACTTCTTTTTTGGTGGAGACCTACAAATGTTATCAGAGTCCCTGCTGTCAAGTTTTGCAGTCCCTTTTAAAAACTCAGGCTCTTAATTCGCTACACGGCCTCCCAGGAAGCGTGAAATCCTCCACGGATGGACGACGCAGGGTGAGGAAGGAGGTGGCGCTTGCAGCCACGTTTCCCGAGGAGCCTTCTCGGTGCCCCCTTCCTGGCCCTCCCTCTCTTCCCCTCCCCTCTCCTCTCCTGGAAGTCCAGCTGGCAAAGCTCGTGGTAGAAGACACACGAGAACTTTGGGACGCATAGGATAGTTTGATGGAAGTCCTGATTTTCTCCTGTCAGACTTCACAGCATTTGTACCACCAGCCTCCCCTCAGCCTCCTTGGAAGGACTGCCATCAGCAGCCATCTTAGTTCCCTTCTTGGGATTAGCAGTAAATCCCATCATTGGGCCTTTTGAGCAGACTTTTGACTGCCTTTGGGCCTTTGTACTACACACTGAGTCAAGAATGTAAATACTGGTCTTTAAGCTACTCAATCACTATAGTTCCTTTCCAATTATCTAACTAAACACGAGGTTAACCTACAACTTGAGCTCAGTGGTCTTCATCTGAAACAGAGTCAGGAGAGTTTGTGAAATGTTTGTTGATATTGTGAGAAAGGCCATATGACCTGCCTGTCTCACTGTAGAAGAAGGGGAGCCTAGAGGGTTTTGTTTCCTTTGTATTATTATAAAAATGAATATGTGGGGTTTTTTGGGAAAACTTGAAATATTCCAGAAAGTACTGAAAATAAATATTTTTTTAAAACTCTCATAATCCCACAATTCAGAGATAATCATTGTTAACATTATGGTACATTTCTACACACACACACACACACACACACACACACACACACACACACACACACAATTTGCAATTTATGACTTTTCCTGCTACTTTATCCACTAGTTTTCATAGGCAGCCGATCAGTTAGTAGTCTTTTGGTTGTGACAGAAAAATATAACTCGAAGTGCCTGAAGCAGAAAAGGGGATTTACTGGCTCACACAGATGAGAGTTCAGGGATAAACATCTATCAGACATGGTAGAATCTGGAGTTTCAAGCCATGTCCCTAAGGCCTGACCTCTTGTCACCGCTGCTCTGCTTTCCTGTGTGGTCTCCACCTCAGATTGGCTTCCTCCTCAGGCTGGCAGAATGGCAGTTCACGGCTCTGGGATTCTCCTCACAGCTTCACAGCAAGTTCTAACAGAAGTCTCATATCATTACCTCTGAATTGGTCCCCTGCTCATCTCTGAGCCAGTCCCTGTGTCCAGGATGATACAATTCTCTGATTGGCCAGGACTGTTTCACATGGCCACTCTTGGAGCCAATAAGAACAGTCTCTGCCTCCCATCTTAACGCACTGAGAAGGCAGAAATGGTTTCCTGCAAAGAATTTGGGCATTATCCCCAATGTCACAGTATTCTGGTGGAACTAGCGTCAGTGACACTGTCCACTGCTGTTGCTGCAGCTCCCATGTATTTTAAGGACTCCTGCTGCCCTCTGGCTAGTATCTCCATTGGTGCCAACGCTGAAATGAGTAAGAGGGGGAAAACACATCATGCGACCTTCCAGTTTTAGGTAAATCTTATTTTTTTATTTTTTCATATGCTTCAGTGGCTACTTGTGGTAGAAGACTTACAAAGTAGTAACTGATCCTCTTACTTTTAGCCCCAAATCCCAAAAGACAGGCTAAATGTTCTGCTTATTCTACCTGCTCTGTGATAATTTATGAGGTCCATACCCTGAACCCACCTACTGACATAGCTATGGGCTCCTATAAGGAGTCTTGGCCCAAGACAGTCCCTGGTTGGTCATTGCATTAATTCTTCCTTTATTGTTTTCCTTCATGTATCTTTTAGCAGGAGCCCAGAGAAGTCTGTAGAATAAGATGCTTGAGTCTTTGGGGTTTGGAAGGCTGAGCACATTAGATTTTTTAATTTATAGGTTTCAGGCATGTGAGTGTTACTGCCATACAGAACATGGGAGGTCTCCCATCATAACCATCAGAGGAAAAGGAAAGGATATTAGGGAACAAAAATAACCATGTGTACAACAAGCACCTTCCCATGTCCATAACCATCCTTTGAAAATACGATTTTAATGGTTGCATAAAACTCTATTGTACAAATGTAGTGTATTAACCAATCATTGTTGGATACTTTCTAATTTTGTATCTGTTTTGCACTGTTCTAATGTAATGCTATAAGGAATATCCTTGCATATAAATCTTCAACTGCTTCTTTAATTATTTCCTCGGGATAAATTTCTAGAAATGGAATTTCTGGATCACAGGCTTTTTACGTTGGACTTCCAGAAAAGTATTCAGTTATAAGACCACCCACTGGGTGTGACCTGGGTCTGTTCTGACCCTGACCATGCTGTTAACATGAGAAAAAAAATATTGGGATTGAGGAGAAATGATAAAGCAGATGGCAGCCTGAAAGCAATTTCTTAGGAGAGCCTTAGGAGAGGTAAAGTTGAATCAAAATTAAAAAGTGGAGCAAAAAGTTATCTTCCTTGGCTTATGTATGGAATAGAGCCATGAAAGTGTCCTTCTGGAATCCATTTTGACATAAAGGTCACCCTGAACAGTATAATATTGATAGACCCCTGGGTCTTGGGAGGCGGGCTAGAAAAACTATTTTTTCAGCCATTCAGTTTTTGTTTAAGTCAACTAAATATGTTAAATAAAACCTACTTTTCTTATTTAACCATTCAAGCTACATAGAGACAAAAGTGAAGCTAGTCACTCATTCATTCATTCATTCAACAAACATTTCACAAGATGTTTATTTGCAAAACATTATTCTAGGTATTCGAGGCTACAGAATTTGAAATGAAGAAAATAAATCTCTCTAAGAGCTAAGCAAAACCTTCCACACATTAAAGAAATAAATCTGAAATATGTGCATTACTCTTACTGAAATAGAATGGTTCCTAGGTGAGAGTAAGACCTGGTGGTGAGTTTACTATTTTATTAACTTATCCAGAGATAGAGTGTATCAGACAGAAGAGAGAGGTTATCAGAGAACACAGAAGAGGGAAAATGAGAGAGATCCTTTTTGGCAGTGCCCATCAAAGCTCTGTTCCAGTAGTCTAGGAAGCCCACAGGAACACATGATTTGTTTGATTTCTCTGTGGACATAGATACATCAGACCATCAGAGCCTGATGATATTAAACATTCAAATCCACCACCAAGGCCCCTTGCTCTGATCTCTTATAATCCATGCAAACTTCTGACAATTTGACTTTATATGTAGTTTTCCAAGATGGAGAAAATGTGCAGATCAGGCTAATGTGAATGCCTGCTCCTCCTGTACGTTGTATTTCCCATTGTAAATTAGTGAATTGACATTTTTTAATTAAATTTATTTATTTTACTTATTTATTTTTGGCTGCGTTCGGCCTTCATTGCTGCGCACAGGCTTTCTCTAATTGCGGCAGGCAGGGGGCTACTCTTCGTTGCAGTGCACGGACTTCTCATTGCAGCGGCTTCTCTTATTGCAGAGCATGGGCTCTAGGCATGCAGGCTTCAGTAGTTGTGGCACATGGGCTCAGTAGTTGTGGCTCGCGGGCTCTAGAGCGCAGGCTCAGTAGTTGTGTCGCATGGACTTAGTTGCTCCGTGGCATGTGGGATCTTCCCAGACCAGGGCTCGAACCCGTGTCACAGAGCAGCTAGGCCGGTGAGTCACAACTACTGAGCCTGTGCATCTGGAGCTTGTGCTCCACAACAAGAGAGGCCGCGACAGTGAGAGGCCCGCGCACCGCGATGAAGAGTGGCCCCGGCTCGCCGCAACTACAGAAAACCCTCTCACAGAAACGAAGACCCAACACAGCCAAAAATAAATAAATAAATAAATTTGTAATGAGATGTCTGCTGGGTTCCCTAATATAACACATGAAACAGAACTCCTGATGCTTCCCCTCAAAACCTTTTCCTCCTTCAGTCTCCCCAGCTCAGTAAATGCTTCTCCAGCTGTTCAAGCCAAAACCAAGGCATCACCCTTAATTTTTTCATTTCCTTCACTCACCTCTCCCCCAACCCCACATCGAATCCATCACTACCTTCTGTGGCTCCATCTAAAAAATACGTCTCAAATTCAAAACTCCCCTTGTCTTCACTGCTCTTCATCAAGCCACCAATATTTCTTGCATTCTAATGATCGTCCTGATTATGTCATTGGCACCTTTGTTCTTTTAAAAATACACATGGGTTCATGTCGCTCCCCTGCCTAAAATTATTTCATCGTTTTCCACTGCAATTAGGATAAAACACAAAATCCTCCCCATGTGGTCTAAAAGTTCCACATAACTAACCCTGAATAATCCTCCAACTCCATCTCCTACCACAAATCCGCTGTTGACTATGACCCAGCCACAGGGCTTTCTTTCTCTTGCATGACGTTACCAAGCTCATTCCTTCCTCTAAGACATGGCACTTGCTACTTCTTCTGCCCCTAGGTTCCATCCCAATCTTTGCAGGACTGCCAGGTGTTATTCAGATTTCTCCTCCTAACCATCTCTAAGGACCCTATCAAATTACCCAGTCCCAACTACAGCCACATGGAAACACATCACCGTGTTCTGTTTTCTCCATGGCACTCCCTTATCTGGTAATGTGCCAACTGTCCTCTTCACTCCATCTCTCCACCACACGCATCCCATGAGAGCAGGGACATTTTTCCCCACCACTGTGTTCTCCAGGATCTAAAAGACTGCCTGGCACATATTAGGTGCTCAGTAAATATGTATTCAATAAAAGATAAATCAATAGAAGATTAAGAAGCTAAAGGAAATTCTATAAGAGGAGGAGGAAGCCAACAGCCTGCTCACTTTTTACCAGAATATATTTTTCTCCACCAAGAATCCCCATTAAAGAATTTAGTTCCATTTGCAATATTTTATTTTGCATTCAAAAACCGAAATACTTGATCTCTCTGGCTCTTCTTAATGGCCTCAGGAGGAATGCCAAAAACAAAAAAAATCCACCCATGCTGTTGAAATACCAGAAAGATGATTTTCATGCATTCAAACTCAGTATTTATACTGGAATACAGAAATGTGATTCTAAGAGAAAAAGAGTAACAAGAAGATACAACTCACTGCAGTCTAGTCCTACTTTCTATTTTTTTACCTTGAAGAAACGACTTAAATTCTCTGAGCCTTAACATCCCCAGGTGTAAAGTAGGGGTATCAATACCTGCCTCTTTTTTCTAACTCTCAGGTCTATTTTAACTCATAAAGTGTGAAAAATATCTAACAATGGCTTAAGGTTAGAGATTTTATAGGTTATAGAGCTTGTGATTTTTTTGATAGCTTTGGAGAGAAGAGTGAGTTATTATTTTTATGGTCATAATTCAGAGACAGTTTATCACATTATATAACCTCGAAAATAATTGTTATTTGACCAGAGAAATAACATGTTTACATTATGGACTGTTACACTAGTAATAGGATCCGTCACTACTGCATTAATGAAAAGGAAGATGCTAGAATGAGAGGAATGGAAAATCAATTTATCTACTTTTCCAACCCAATATTTATACGCTGACACCAAGTGCTGATATAGAGTCAAGTATCAGATGTTTATGTAATGTCTCAAACACTACAGGCAGCCAAGATTTTCTTCTGCAAATTCCAACTGCCTGACTTAAGTTCCAAGTAGGATTTCTTGCTTCTTCTGCACATCCATGGTATTACATTGAATATTTTCCACCTGTGATTGGTAGAGTGGGATAAATAACTTAACAGTTATGTAAGTTAAATTTTTTGCTGCAAATACCAAACAACTTGACTAATTTTGGCTTAAAAACACTGGGGTTTATTTGAATCATCCAGAAAGAATTCTGGGAGAGAACAGTCCTAAAACTGATATGGTAACTCAGTGATGCCATCAGAAACCCAGTTGGTAAATGTTTAACAACCATGCTGAAGGGAAGGTCCTGATGTGTCATATTTGCCAATTTCCATAGTGTACATACTTCCACCATGGCTTGATTTTAAACCTCCAACGTGATATACCTGACTTTGGAGTTGGGAAGAAACACCAGTAGCACACCATTACAGAGTATTTCCACCATGCATGTAAGAGATGTAACTAACGTTAAGAGCATTAGATAATAGTAAAATGTAATAGAAGAATTAGGAAATTAGGAGCTTAGGGCATTATCTTTGTTTTAATAGAATTTATTTAATTGTAAGTTTATATAAAGTAATTTTTAGTAATGACTGTGCTGAGGGGACTTCCCTGGTGGTCCAGTGGTTAAGACTCCGCACTCCCAACGTAGAGGGCCCGGTTCAATCCCTGGTCAGGGAACTAGGTCCCGCATGCCACCACTAAGACCAGGCCCAGCCAAATAAATAAATAAATAACTTTAAATAATAATAATAATAGCTGTGCTGAACAACAGGCTTGCAAAATTTCTAGAAATTTAACAGTCAACTCTCGCAAGCTGGTACAGCCGTGTCCCACACACCACTGAAGGCAGGTTCTTTACATCATTTTGCTCTTCCATCTTCTAGGTGCACACTTTTCATCTGCGTGCTTGTTGCCTTATGGTCGCAAGAAGGCTGCTGCCCTTCCAAACCTCACGTGTGCATGCCAGGCAAGGAGAAGAAAAAGGGGGGACACTTCCCTGGAGGTCCAGTCGTTAAGACTTCACCTCCCAGTGCAGGGAGTGTGGGTTCAATCTCTGGTCAGAGATCTAGGATCCCACATGCCTTGCGGCCAAGGAACCAAGACATAAAGCAGAAGCAGTATTGTAACAGATTCAGTAAAGACTTTAAAAGTGGTCCACATGAAAAAAACCCTTTAAAAAAAAAGAAAAGGGGTGAAATAGCAAAAGCAGCATGCCAGTTTTTTCAAAACTACTTGCCCAAAGCCCCACTCGGAGGCTTCTGCCTACAGCTTGCTTGCTGGAGTTGTCCACAAAGATGGACTACGCAGAAAGGAATCACGAATGAAGGCTGGGTTGGCCAGCTAAATGGATCTGCTATAACAATAAAAATATCTATGGAACTCCAACTTTTAACACACCATACCATGCTCAGCACAATGACACAGAGATGAAAATAGAGTGGTTCAAGACTCAATGCTTGCCCTCAGATTCTCGGAAGGTAAGACATTCACACATGGAAATATAGCCAGCAATTCTCCTTGAACAGCACACTGAGACCCGAGTGTTGGCACAGAAGCTAAGTACCTCTGGACCTGGCAGAGGCAGGCATCACTCTGGACTGGGTGGTCCATTTCAACAGAAGCGCTCATCAACACAGAAAGAGAAGTCAGTTCAAACAAGTAACTGCCAACAGGTTTATAAATTCTGCTTAATTTGAATCATTAATTAGTACACATGAGCATGGCCTTTGTACACTCCCCAATTTTAGTTATTTTAGCTAATTGCATGGGAGGCTGAAATTTGTGTGGAAATACGTGGACTAAAATTAAATTGCTCTCTCTGCAATGACCTACCTGCTTTTTCTAGGTAACAGATAATTATCATTTTTCTAAGCTTAGTCTAATACTCTTCAAAGCCCTCTGGGATCACATTACTGGTATCAAGTGGTTTTTCAAGTGTTCCATTTTTTAAAACTTCTATCTTTCTACACAAGGAAGAACATGACCACAGTGGCTTAAAGCATCATGTGAATATTTCCAAATGATGATCGTAATACTGATTTGAATATTATTGCCATTCCCCTGGAAATTTCTATCATCATCAAGGTTGAATTATATTATGCCTGTATTTCTTTAAATGTTCAGAGCTCTCTCCTGCGCCTAGGCAGAGTGGAGGACCCTCACTCTTAGCACGAACAGACGTCACCTAAACCAACAAGAATGAAGGTTGCTCTAAGTTGCTGAGCTATACAAGCCTTCGGGGCTGTGGAATCAGGCCATCCATTTTGCCTGATGTAAAAGGTTATTCTCTTACTGCCTTTCAGTTTTGCCCTTTTAGCTCTGTACGGGTCACCACTGAATTCCTGCCTTAAAAAATCTGGCATAATGGCCTGTTGGGCACAATGATAGGTATGGAAAGTTCAGAGAAATTTTGACTACAAGGTCCTTCAGGACCTGTGACAGACAAATGACAGCGTCCTCTCCTCCCCTGGGTAACCTAGAAACCTTTCTTTTCCCCACCACCCTGCCTTTCTCCCCACAGCACTCACTATGCCCATATAAAAATAATACATTAACCAGCTGTTGCTGCTGCATACCTGACTTCCCCAAACACACTGCCTTACAGCAGCAAAAATGTCCTTTTCTAGCTCCTAGGAGTTTCTGGGACAGCCCAGGATGTGGGTCAGCTTAGCGTGGCTGAGCCTTCCAGTGGGGTTCAGGCCCGCTCTCCGGGTCTCTGCCTCTCTTTGGACCAGCAGCTCCCTGGTGCACGGTCACGGTCTTTGTCAATAAGTAGACACTGAACGCCTGTGACTATCCCACTAGTCACCTGGGGGCTAAGATAGGGGTAACACTCTAAAGAAAAATGTAGTAATGGAATCAATTTGCACAAACACACTCGGCATAGCTGGTTGATAATGCAAAACATTACATGATTAAAAGTGAGAATGGGAATGGATAGGTAGGATTTTGATAGATCTAAGCAAGGGCATTTTCAAAAGAAGAAACACATCTAAGGGAGGCAAAGGGTCTATATGGGAATGAGTGTTATCTCAAACATGCATCATCCTAACTTCTTTTTTTTAATTTTTTGGCCGTGCTGCACAGCATGCAGGATCTTAGTTCCGCAACCAGAGATCGGACCGGTGCCCCTTGCATTGGAAGCACAGAGTCTTAACCACTGGACCGCCAGGGAAGTCCCACATCATCCTAACTTTTATAAGGTGAGCTATGAATAAGGTGAATCAGTAGATTGGTTATACGTTGGTCCTGTTTCTCAATCCCTAATTTTTAACTATCTTTCCATTACTTGATTTGTTAATAATAATAATTGTAGAATGGCACAAAAAGAGGAATTCTTCAGAATGCTTTTATAACATAAACATTCATAGTATCTAAACAATCGATTTGTTTTATAGATTCAGGCTTCTTTAAAACCAGAAATACCTTCCTACAGAGACTTTTATTCACATGTAAAGAAATCACAGCCAAGGAAACAGTGACTGAAGGATTTCATTCTAGGCAGGAAGAGACCTCAGTCACTCAGTTCTGTGGGCCCCTGGCAGTGGCGATGCATGCGAAGATTACTTATGTCTTTTATTCATTTCAAGTGAAGTCTGGAAGAACAGACATTTAAAGGCTGCGCTGGTTTGGATCCAGTTCCTAAGTTTTGCCTCCAGGGGATTCAGAACTCTGGCCACTGGACTGAACTGGATTCCAAGAGCTGGAAGGTCACTGAACCTTCTTCCTTCATGTTACAGATGCTGAAAAAGAAGCTGGGAGTTTATTCAAATAAATTTGAATAAAACTGGGACTAAAATCCAGGTCACCTGATTTCCCAGGTGAAGGCAATATTCTGCCAGTCACCTCCTGGGTCCCTCTTGTGCTCCCAGAGCATTCCCTGCAAGCCCTCTCCTCCCACCAGCTTCTGCAAAGCAAAGTCAACTCTTCAGAACAGGCACGAGAGCCTTGACTTCAGACAGAACTCATTTCAAATCACACTCATTTAAAAAGGACACCCATTTGCTGGGTGTCCTTGGGCAAACTGCATGATCGTTCTCTGCTTCCACTTCCTCTCTGTAAAAGGGTGTTAATGAAATCTAACTTGCAGTGTTATTAGAAGAGCAAATACAATAACACACTGCACAGGGCCTGGCCTGTAGGAGCAGAACTACAAATAGTGGTTATGATGGTGACAATTAAGTGACTCAGAGGCCAGTCCGGGGAGGATGCATGCACAGAACACTTGGTGGGGTCTTATGGCGTCACCTGGCCTGAGACCTGGGTAGGTTTCTGTAGTTTTTCTGCCCTGGGACAGCAGAACTCAGTCTGCTGGGAGAGAGAAGATATGGAGGCCTCCCAGCCCTGCCAAGTGTCCTGTTCGGGGACTTGGGAAAAGCAATAATATCCCTGCTGCACATCCTCACCCACCCTGCCCAGGGTGTTACCATTAATTTAATGACTCAGATGAGGATAAATGTACCGTTGGAGTGGGATGGAGAGAGTAATGGATCTTGAGATTCAGAGATTTCCCTGAGGATAGGGAGATAGATTTCCTAGAAGGTAGATGGAGATGTGCTCCATGGAGACGGGAAGAATGGGATGCTTGATAAAAGGGTCCTGAAGGGAGGGGACCAGTGTGGGGAGAAGGACCCCTGTGGAGAGCCTGCTGGGCTATAGGGAAAATTATACTGGACAGTGTTCAGTTTCCTCCTCCAATGTTTTAAGTCTCCTGATTCACCCCCACATTCGTGAGGACAATTTAACCCAAGCTTGAGGGATAATATAATGGAGAGCAAAGCATCAAGAGAATA
This sequence comes from Tursiops truncatus, assembly GCF_011762595.2. NCBI lineage: Eukaryota > Metazoa > Chordata > Mammalia > Artiodactyla > Delphinidae > Tursiops > Tursiops truncatus. The sequence goes on from NC_047048.1 coordinate 11,470,851, forward strand.
ATGAAAAGGGGGACCTGCCTGAATTGTCCTGGAGGTAAATGTTGGGTTCTACAGGCGTACACACACCCCAAGGACCTGCCTGAATTATTAGAGCCAGCACTGCTGAAATCCAGAAGGAAAACAAATATATTCTCCTGTCCCACCCTGTCTCATAATTTGAGAGGTTCTCTTGCATGTTGGAGACCATCCTGCACATTATTGTACAGAAAGTGTTAATTCCTATCCTTCACCCCCTCTTTAAATATGGCACTGTATGGCGAATATATCAAAAAAGAAGCAGACTCACCGATATAGGGAACAAACTAGTGGTTACCAGTGAGGAGAGGGAAGGGGGGAGGGGCAATATAGAGGTAGGGGATTAACAGGTACGAACTATTAGGTATAAAATAAGCTACAAGGGTATATTGTACAACACGGTGAATATAGCCAATATTTTATAATAGCTATAAACGGAGTATAACCTTTAAAATTTGTGACTCACAATATTGTATACCTGTAACATATAATATTATACATCAACTATACTTCGATTTAAAAGAAATGGCACCATATGGTCATTGGAAATAAGAAAGGGTCCATTAGAAAGCCCAGAGATAAACCCACGCACACATGGTCACCTTATTTTTGATAAAGGAGGCAAGAATATACAATGGAGAAAAAGCCTCTTCAATAAGTGGTGCTGGGAAAACTGGACAGCTACGTGTACAAGAATGAAATTAGAACACTCCCTAACACCATACACAAAAATAAACTCAAAATGGATTAAAGACCTAAATGGAAGGCCAGACACTATCAAACTCTTAGAGGAAAACACAGGCAGAACACTCTATGACATAAATCACAGCAAGATCCTTTTTGACCCACCTCCTAGAGAAATGGAAATAAAAACAAAAATAAATAAATGGGACCTAATGAAACTTAAAAGCTTTTGCACAGCAAAGGAAACCATAAACAAGACAAAAAGACAACCCTCAGAATGGGAGAAAATATTTGCAAATGAAGCAACTGACAAAGGATTCATCTCCAAAATTTACAAGCAGCTCATGCAGCTCAATATCAAAAAAAAAAAAAAACAGCCCAATCCAAAAATGGGCAGAAGACCTAAATAGACATTTCTCCAAAGAAGATATACAGACTGCCAACAAACACATGAAAGAATGCTCAACATCATTAATCATTAGAGAAATGCAAATCAAAACTACAATGAGATAGCAACTCACACCAGTCAGATTGGCCATCATCAAAAAATCTATAAACAATAAATGCTGGAGAGGGTGTGGAGAAAAGGGAACCCTCTTGCACTGTTGGTGGGAATGTAAATTGATACAGCCACTATGGAGAACAGTATGGAGGTTCCTTAAAAAACTACAAATAGAACTACCATATGACCCAGCAATCCCACTACTGGGCATATACCCTGAGAAAACCATAATGCAAAAAGAGTCATGTACCACAATGTTCATTGCAGCTCTATTTACAATAGCCAGGACATGGAAGCAACCTAAGTGTCCATCGACAGATGAATGGAGAAGATGTGGCACATATATACAATGGAATGTTACTCAGCCATAAAAAGAAACAAAATTGAGTTATTTGTAGTGAGGTGGATGGACCTAGAGTCTGTCATACAGAGTGAAGTAAGTCAGAAAGAGAAAAACAAATACCATATGCTAACACATATATATATATGGAATCTAAAAAAAAAAAAAACAATGGTTCTGAAGAACCTAGGGGTAGGACATGAATAAAGACGCAGACGTAGAAAATGGACTTGAAGACACGGGGAGGGGGAAGGGTAAGCTGGGACGAAATGAGAGAGTGGCATGGACATATATACACTACCAAACATAAAATAGATAGCTTGTGGGAAGCAGCCGCATAGCACAGGGAGATCAGTTTGGTGCTTTGTGACCACCTAGAGGGGTGGGATAGGGAGGGTGGGAGGGAGACGCAAGAGGGAGGAGATATGGGGACATATGTATATGTATAGCTGATTCACTTTGTTATAAAGCAGAAACTAACACATCATTTTAAAGCAATTATACTCCAATAAAGACGTTAAAAAAAAAAAAGAAAGGGCCCATTGCCCAGCCATATACCTCTCAGTGACCACACAAAGGTCAGAGAGAAGGCTGGAATTACCACCTGTTAGAACACTGCAACTCTCTCTTAAAGGTAAGTTCCTATAACCTTGTTAAGCCTCAGTTTCCCCATCTGTAAAATGGAAATAAAAGCTCGACCTCATATGGATATCACAGGGCTTAAATGAGCAGCCCCAGTTAAAGCACCTGTGCAGCACCTGGCATGTGGCAGGGTTCATGTTAGTTTTCTTCTTCTACACCTCAGTAACTCACCAAGGTCAACCCTCAAGTTTACATATGAAAAAATGAGTGCTTCCAACAGCACTGTGACAGAAGCCTAAAGTTGGGGCTCCCAAAGGAAGCTTCTAAAAGAGTACCTATTGTAGCCTATTCAGAAAGAATATTCTGACAGGAAACTGTTTCTAGGAATAGGACACAGTGTTATTTCCAGGAAGAAAAATCACTAGTTAGAAAACCGAGGCAGCTGGATGTTGTTCAAAGTTCTCCCAAACTGGGCTGGTTCCTATCAAGGTTTCGGGGCCTGGGCAAACGTGGAATGTGAGGGTTGCCTTAAAATAGATGAAAAGAGACTTTAAGGGAAAAGAAGCCCCAGAGTGGCAACCTGAGGGGTGCTGGCAGACAGAGAAGGCACAGTCCACAGCTGGGGCTTGGTGATGAGAGGGAGGGGGAGGACCTGGGGGTCAGGGGCTAATGAGAGGACTGACCATGGAGTGCCCTGACTGCTCGCCGGAGCTCTTTCGAAGAAACTGTTGGCAGAATGACCTTGGTCTCTTTAACTTTAATGAGCCCTGACCAGATGCCAGTAAGTTAGGAACTCAGGACCGTGACTTCACTCCAGGCCAGCCAGTGCTGCCAGGTGGACAGGAGGCTCCAAACTCCAGGGATTCAGCCTTTAGGAATCCCCTTTCTGGAGTCACTCCTGATGGGCTGTGCTGTGGAACTCAGCACACTGTCCTCTCCCTACCTGTAGGACCCTGGAGACTGTCAAAACGCAAGCTGGTCCCACTCAGCTGCTGAGTCTAGGAAAGGAGAGCCAAGGAGTTACGGACATGGCTCTGAGGGTTTTTTCATCACCTGAAGGTTCAATATTTAGAGCAATATTGATTCGATTTATCTAGTGTTGTAATGATCCATTGGTTGCTAGGCAACAGAGTTCTTGCTTCCCTGTTTTCTGGGGGGCTCATGGGAGTTTGACTACCAAAGAGATTACTTTGTGTATATGAAACTAAATGGACCATAGGTGCCACACACAGGTGGAGGAATACCGTTTTACTGGGCAGCATTAAGACCACGTTTCCTATCACATCTTGGTAACTGCAATTCAACCTCCAGAACAACAGGGCCATTCATATTCACGTGGCCCCTACAAGATACCGGCTGAGAACAATCTGACACAAAGTTGTGCTGATGCATAAAACCCTATGTTGTGTGCTTACCGTTCCACCCTCATAAAGTTCAGACCTGCACTGGGGCAAGAATACGTTTCTGCCTCCCCATTCTGGTCCCCTCCATACCCCACACTGATAACCAAAAATAGCAACCTGGATTATAAAGGGCAAGTTCTGGTTTGCACTTAAATCTTGCTATGGCAGGGTCTTTCCTCATTTCTCTTATCCCCCCAACTCACCCCAAAACTGCCTCCCTTTGGGGAAGCCTCTTTTGTAAGTCCTTTCACTGTTTCTTTAAAATCCCAAGTCAGAAGCAGCAGGGAGACGAGGCACTGTCAGCTTGGGCTGTATGGTTCAGTGACTTGGCATTAATGATGTTTATTTTGGAACCTGCGTGATGGCCTGACCTATTTTAGTATCTCTGCTTTAACCACACCTCCCTCCCCTATTTTTCCAATTAGAAATGAAGGCAGAAGGGATTGTGGGGAGATTGGGGAAGGCAGGGAGGGAAAAACCTGGAGCTCACAGCTCTAGGGGTCACACCTGAAGCCGCCCAAGTTGACCATAACACTAACCACTGTCACAAAGGTGACTTGAAGCCCTTCTGGAAAGGCTGGAATTCAGGGCTGTGTCCACAAAATGGGAAGAGCTTCCAGAGGCCCTGCTCTGCCCAGGTTCCCCGGTGCGGGGTGGCAGGGGACCAGGAAATACACAAACCAAAGGCCACATTTGGTATTGTTCGGCGTTTTCCTCCCTGGAAAGACCTGTTCGGGGAGAGAAATGATCTGGTTCTTCCAAACAGAAAAGCTATCGGGAGGAGGGGGAGAAGGAGAGAGAGGCAAGTGCAGGCAAATAGCCAACTACACACATTCACGGATAGCAGGATGTAAAACAGATGCTGTGCAGGAAAGTAAACCACTGCCCTGGGAGCACCATCATCAGCCTCTGGAGAACAGGGTTTCTCAGATCCAGGCGAATAACACAGCAAGTCACTGAAAACTGCATACGCATCATAACTGACTCTAAGGAATGGCCCTTCTGGGTTGCCTGGTCCCCTGTCTCCACATCTTTCTCGTTGCTGAGTGGTAGCCAGCATTCCTCTGAATCGATGTTATTCTGCCTCTTTAACTAAGACTGAGGAGTTGTTCTCACCCACACCAGAGCTCCTTCTCTGTGATGGAAAGCAGGAGCAGCAAGACCTGGAGCTCCAAAGAGGCAGACAGTGGCCCTATAAGCCCTGTCCTACGGCTCTAGTGGAATGTATTCCATGAGAGTAGGGGTTGTGAGAAAGCAAAAGGACCCAGGCCACTACGTGAAGACCCTAACAGAACAGTTGTAGCACTCATGGAACAAATGCTGACATCAAGGTCAGTGTATGGAGGACCCATGGTAGCTGCTGCTGTGGGCAACTCAGGATCCCATTAATGGCTACCAAGAAGACGCTATGCTTAAATGCAAATCAAAAGAGGTACCACCTCACGCCGGTCAGAAGAGCCATCATCAAAAAGTCTGCAAACAGCAAATGCTGGAGAGGGTGTGGAGAAAAGGGAACCTCCTGCACTGTTGGTGGGAATGTAAGTTGGTTCAGCCACTGTGGAAAACAGCATGGAGGTTCCTCAGAAAGCTAAAAATAGAATTACCACATGATCCAGCAATCCCACTCCTGGGCATATACCCAGATAAAACTATAATTCAAAAAGATACATGCACCCCTATGTTCATAGCAGCGCTATTCACAATAGCCAAGACATGGAAACAACCTAAATGTCCACTGACAGATAATTGGATAAAGAAGATGTGGTATATATATACTCAGCCATAAAAAAGAACAAAATAATGCCATTTGTAACAACATGGATGCAAGTGGAGATTATCATACTAAGTGAAGTAAGTCAGAAAGAGAAAGACAAATACCGTATGATATCACTTATATGTGGAATCTAAAATATGACACAAATGAACCTAGGTACAAAACAGAAACAGACTCCCAGACATAGAGATCAGACTTGTGGTTGCCAAGGTTGTGGCGGGGAGAGGGATGGACTGGGAGTTTGGGGTTGGTAGATGCAAACTATTACATGTAGAATGGATAAACAACAAGGTCCTATCTATAGCACAGGGAACTATTATCCAATCTCCAGGGATAAACCATAATGGAAGAGAATATTTAAAAAAGAATGTCTATATGTATGTAACTGAGTCACCTTGCTGTACAGCAGAGATTGACACAACATTGTAAATCAAATCTACCTCCATTAAAAAAAAAAAAAAAGAAGATGTTGTGCTGTGCTTGAACCACCCGGGATGGGCCAAGGGGAGAAAAAGAGGATATAGAAGACGAGGGGTCCCAGCACTGGGTGAGACAGAGGTCAGAGGTATGACATCTCCTCCCACTGGGTTGGGGTCTAGGAAGCAAATCCACAGGAGTTAACATAACTCAACCCATCAAAGGGCCACAAGAACATAAAGGGCCAAGTGAGTCTTAAGAGAAATAAAATTAAGGAGCAAGTGTCCACTGTGGGAAGTCACTGAAGTTGAAGGTAGTGATTAAGTCCAGCTAGCAAATTTCTCCCTGAGAACTGAGCCCACAGAGCAAGTCTTAGATTCTTTAAATCAACAACTTCTATAACCCCTGAACTGTATTGACAAAATCAGAAATAGTCCTTTTTCTAAGCATTCCTCTTTGCTTTTCTGAATCTCCTTTTAGAATTTCACATGGCAGGGAGGCACTGCAATATTTTGGGTCCCAAAATATCTTTCAGGAACGCAAGCTGGAAATATCAACCTGTCAGACATTGTCTTAAGTTATTAACTTGTCTGGTGGATGCCTTGGGAGGCTGGGGGACATCTGGCCAGGCATTTTTCCTCCTTCTCTATATATTTCTTTTCTTTCCCCATGTGTTTTCCTAGGACTGTGATTCACATATTTACAATTAAAGCAGAAAGGGGGAAGGAGTGTTCTTACCCCATTCCAGGCAAGGCTTTCACCTCTGGAATCTAGATTAACAGTGATACATACTGAGGTCCTGGAGGGATATGGAAGAAGGAGGAGAATGACAAGAAAAAGAAGGAAGAAGAGGAGGAATAGTAGGATTTCACTGAAAATTACATTTCCAGTTCCCAGACCCAGAAGGTCATTGAAATTTCTTGCTCCTATATAATTCTATGACGCCAAAAGAACATATCTTTTTCTAAGTGGGATCAGGTTTAATGGAGGGATATCATGCCTTAAAATTAATTAGAATAAATTAATTCCTTAAGGAAACATACTAGCAAAGCATGAGAAAACTAAGGGTACCCAGTACTGATGTGCCGATGAAGAGGCGTGATCACAAGGATGTCAGTTGATAGGAACTCCTGCCGCATCTACACACACAGGCGGCTTTGAAAGATATCACACTTCTGATGGCTGGATCACAACCCACCAGTTAGTAACTGCCTGGTTCCTGGTTGCTTGACTGAATTCAGGCAGTCTGTTTTGAAAATAGCCCACACTCTACCTAAGAGCATGACTTTTGAACCAGTTTGTTGGGTGCTCTGTTTACTGCTCTGCCCAAGCTCAAATGGTGGGGTGGATGACAACTTCAAGTTCAAACTGAGCTAAGAAAATTGGTTGAAGAAGAGAGTTAACAGAAAGTCCAGCAGTGAGGAGAGCATCAAACTAAGGCCGCTGGTTGACAGCTAAGTCCATTTTAAGACAGACACTGAACTGAGACAGTGGAACTGCCAGAGAGAAAGCCAGGTGATTCTAGAAAATTCTATCCTAACACGTATCACAGGAGTCAGGATGCAACCCTAGAAAATAGGAAGAAGGAACCAGCGAGGCAGCCTGATCGCTCCGCACGGGGATTTGGCAAGGTGGGATTATCACTCAGTGACATGTCAGCACTCTACGTGGAACGTCATTTCTATTTTCGCAATTGAGAAGTTTCAGGAAGAGCACTCTTGATGTACTGCTCAGCTGACCTTTTGTTAGTTCCGGGAGAAGAGCAGAGAAGCCTGCCGAGAGCTGGCTGCTTATTCTAAACAGCTGGGCTAGAGTTGGAATGACATAAATGTAGACATCCATTTCTAGCACCTCACACTAGTAACACAGCTCCAGGGAAAGGCAGGGGACTGACTCCTTTCTAATTAGTCAGAGAAGCTTACGATAAGAACCCCAGGAGTTCCTTATCCCAAAATATCACTTGTCACATGAGCACATGGGCCCACGAATGCACCCTGAAGGAGATGGATGAGTGGTGCCAGTTCTAAAGCTCCCATGGGGTTCCCCATGGGGTTCCCCTTGACAGGCTGCTCTCATGATTTAGGGCACCATCAGTGGCCCTGGTATGATTCATCACTTGGTGATTCATTCATAGCCTGGTGAACAAGCTATGGTTCCTGTTTTATAACACCCTTTCCATTTCTCTCCTTTGAAGAAAGAGAAATAGGTGATGAAAGCCAGGTTTTGGAACAGAATTCTGGCTTGTGCCTGCCAGAATTAGCACTCGGTAAGAAGGAGAAGCAAGCTATCAGATCAATTTCAGGGAAGACTATGCATACTGACAAAACAATGCCCATTTATATCAAATATGCCACTTCTATTATTTCACGTATTGGTATGATAAGTACTATAAATAGCCACAGCAACATATGACCAAGTGAGTGGATTTTTCTACCTAAACACTATGATTAATTAAAAATAAGCACATTTGATTTTTTTGAAGTTAAATTATATTTTGACCCTTAAGTATACAGACTTGTTACCATATTGAATCTTACATTTCTGTCCTAAAATTTATTACCACGATTTTGAATGTTGTCACGTAGTCTGTTTTGGCTATTGTAAGTCCCTACAGTTCCTATTTTTACAACATTTTTAAGCAACAGTTATTGTTTTTATGACAGAAGCAATGCATGAGCATTATAGTGAGCTTAGAAAAATAAAATTTCAGGCTAATATAAAGAAAAAATTACCTATTATACTACTACTTAGAAATAATCATGGTTCATAACTTGTTGAATTTTATGTATTTACACATAACGTATTTACATATTATACAAAAATATATAAATTGGGATCATCTGATATAAAGGTAACATAGTAACGTTTTGTCTTTTTCTATGAATAGCCTTCATCCTAGTCAGCCCTCATCAGCCCCTAATGCCCAGCTACCTGGAGGGGTTTATTAGAGAAAGAAAGCATAGAAGGAAACTAAAGTTCAGCTTCTAGAATTCAAAACTAGGATTTTGTAGCAGATAATACCTTGCAATCCCAGGCATTATCTAAAGAAAGTTTTGTCTAAATTTCTCTAATCTCCCTGGCCCCAAACATCCCAAACCAACTGTTTTTATGATCTAGATTAAAGGTATGTATTTAAGAGAGGTCCAGCTAGAAAGAGGAAGGGGGAAATTCCACCCTCCCACGTAGGTGTGCCCATTTTCCCCTCTTCAGCCTGAGAGGGGCAGGTATTTAGGTGGATGAAGGTACTATGGAGAGCAAAGGAGACTGTCTTAGTGCATTCAGGCTGCTGTAAGAAAAATACCATGGACTCGGTGGCTTATAAACAACAGAAACTATTTCTCACAGTGCTGGAGACTGGGAAGTCTAGATCAACGCGCTGGCAGATTCCGTGTCTGATGAGAACCTGCTTCCTGGTTCACAGGTGGCCCTGACAGGTGGTGGCCCTGACAGGTGGTGGCCCCATGCTAGAAGGGACAAGGGAGCTCTCTGGGGTCTCTTTTATAAGGGCTTTCATCCCATTCATGATGACCCAATCATCTCATGACCCAATCATCTCCCTCATGACCCAAGCATCTCCCCAAAGCCCCGCCTCCAAATACCATCACACTAGGGATTAGTTTTCAAAATATGAATTTGGGGGATGCAAACATTCAGTCTACAGCAGAGAGACCCTAGGTCTCATTCTTCATCTAGGACTTCAAAACATGCCTCTGAGGCTTCTCTTGCACCATCTTGGGGCACAGTCGTGTCTATGTGGCTGCAGAGCATCAATCAGGGAGGGAGGACACCTTGAGGTGTGGCTCTCCTGAGCTGCTCTGGGTTCCTGGATAGCAGGAATACAGAGTAGAGAGCTAGATGGGCTGCCCAGGGATGTGGCTGAGCAAGGTGAATCCGCTACAGACGCCAGGACGCAGCACCCCCTCCAAGCCAGTAGGCTGAATAGAGGATAGTGTAGAAGCTCAAAGATCATGTTTTATACAAAGGCTATCAGATCACTGACTTTTTTGAACTTATAATATTGATTCAGCTCTGGCAATTAGACAATGTCTTCTGGAAAAAGTTTTCCCACAAAGGGCAAATAGTTGATAAATTTCCTAGGTCCTTACACTTCCTAGAATAGTTTGCTTCTACCTTCAACCATAAACGAAAATTTAGCCTGGTTCAAAAACCATGGATATAAACAATTTCCCTATAAAACCAGTAGATGTTATTCCATCATCTTTTATCATTTAAGGTTAAAGAGTAGAAGTCTGGGGCTTCCCTGGTGGTACAGTGATTGAGAGTCCGCCTGCTGATGCAGGGGACGTGGGTTCGTGCCCTGGTCCGGGAAGGTCCCACATGCCGTGGAGCGGCTGTGCCCGTGAGCCATGGCCACTGAGCCTGCGCGTCCGGAGCCTGTGCTCTGCAACGGGAGAGGCCACAACAATGAGAGGCCCGCGTACCGCAAAAAAAAAAAACAAAAAACAAAAAACAAAAAACAACAAAAAAAAAACAGTCAAAGTCTGAAGCCAGATTGAATTTTTGTTCTCTTGTGGTAAAACTGATTTTTTTTTTCCGGCCTGGATACGTAAATAATTTTGAGTGGCTGATTTTATTTTTTTAATATAAATTTATTTATTTATTTGTATTTTTTATTTTTGGCTGTGTTGGGTCTTCGTTGCTGCGTGTAGGCTCTCTCTAGTTGCAGTGAGCGGGTGCTACTCTTCGCTGCGGTACACAGGCTTCTCATTGCGGTGGCTTCTCTTGTTGCAGAACACGGGCTCTGGGTTGCAGAGCATGGGCTCTAGGTGCGTGGGCTTCAGTAGTTGTGGCACGCGGGCTCAGTAGTTGTGGCACGCGGGCTCAGTAGTTGTGGCTCGCGGGCTCTAGAGCGCAGGCTCAGTAGTTGTGGTGCGTGGGCTTAGTTGCTCCGTGGCAGGTGGGGTCTTCCCAGACCAGGGCTTGAACCCGTGTCGCCTGAATTGGCAGGTGGATTCTTAACCACTGTGCCACCAGGGAAGTCCCAAGTGGCTGATTTTAACTCTTAGAATTTTTTTTAATGGCCAGGATATGAGCGAGCGAGTGTGTGTGTGTGTGTGTGTGTGTGTGTGTGTGTTGCCTGAAACATAGCAAGCCATTTCAATCTTTAAATTCAGATGTTTTTTTCAAATTCATATAGATTCCTTCAACATACTTTCGATCTTTACATTTTATTCCATTTGTTCTGTTTCTTGCCTCAGAAATCTCTATAATTCCTAAGTTTAATCTTTGTTTCATGCCCTCCAAATCTGTCAAATTCTTCTTGCTTTTATCTATTAGTTCTTTTCCCCTGAGCTCTGAGAGAGCTTCTCAAGTCTGCCTGGGAATTTTCATCTTGGCACTCGTATCAGTTTCATTGATTTCTCCTTTTAGTGCTTCTTTCTCCCTTTCTGCCTCAGTTTGTTAAATCTGAATCTCATCCCATTAGACCCTTCACCTCTTACATTTTGTCTTATTGTCTTGCTTCTTCTTTAATCAAGGTCATGCCTTCTTGCAACTATTGTGGTCAACAAATAGTTTCTAAAAAGTTCTTTTTGTTCTTGCAGTAAATATTTCCAGAACTATATTTCTCCACTCAGTACACTGAGAGATGGTCCCCTTTCCTTATTCTGTGGCATATTTTCCAACTAGCCTATGTTAATTTTTATAATATTCTCATCTTGAAAATAGAAGAGTATAATTGGGATCTCTCAATAGATTTTAGTGTGAATTTATGTGGGTTCTACTCACAAGCCCCCTAAGTGCCAGGAGATCCCCTTCTTCATCTAACTCTAATGGGAACATTGGTTAGTATAGCTCTCAGCCCATATTTAGGATCTGATATGCATTTATCTGGTCCTAACTTTTGTTTTCTCCCATCCCCACAGCTTGGTCCTCCAATATTGAGAAATAATGGAATATATGCTTATTGATTAGGATGTGGATGCAGTAAAAAATAGACCCAAAAGTTTATGAGAGCTCAAATACAGTAGATATATATATCTAACTCATGTAAAAATTCCAGAGTTCCTGAATGTCATCAGGCAGCTCTCCTCCAGGTGGTGACTCAGGGACTCAGACTCCATGGATTTCCATCCAGAAGATGGAGGAGGAGAAAGCGAACAGGGAAGAGGCACAGTCTCTTATACAAATCTCCAGACTACTTTCTAGAGCTGCACAAATCACATCCACTCACATGTCACTGAACACAACTAATCCATGACCACATCTAGCCACGAGGAAAGCTGGAAGTGCAGTCCAGCTATGTACTCAAGAAAAAGAGAAGGAGACATTTTGGTGAACAAGTCTGCCACATTTTTCAGAACAGAATCACTAGTACATATGGTTATACAGATTTTCCCTGCTTTCCCCCCTTATCAACACTGCTTTTCTTGATCGTGGAAGATACAACTCTCGTTTATTCAACTATTAATACTATGACTTCTCTGTCTCCTTAGTTCTTGGCTATTTTGCTTAAGATAGTCCATTCATCCCAGCCTCAGCCCCTATAATGCAAACTCTATACCCAGGCCAGGAAGACTTACATCATGATAGAAATTAATCAGAAAAAATGAAACCGAGAGGAGGAGGTGTCCAAGACAAACTAATCCCTTTTCTTTAAATACGTGGGAACACTCTTAGCTTTTCTATAGCAACAGAGGCAAAACAAAGCAATCTCACTGGGCTAACATACCTCTAGCTCAGAAGTTCTCAAACTGTGGTCCTTGGACCAGTAGCACCAGCACCACCAGAAACTCTGGGAATGAGGCCTGGTAACCTGTGTTTTAACAAGCCCTCAGGTGATTCTGTTACACAGTCAAGTGTGACAACCACCACTCTGATTTAAACTTGGCTTTGACCTGGGCCATAGCAAAGTACCCTACGTCAACTCGTAGCACTCCATTTTAGTTGTAAGTAAACCACCTAAGAGGAATATTTGGAATTCTAATCTTGAAAAACTAAGAATATAGAGCAATGATAAAACTTTGACACTAATTCTCTAATTCTCTGTGCTAGATCAAAATGACCATCAGTGATGAACACAGAATCACAAAATATCTGATATAAAAGGTATCTCAGAGATCATCAAGTCCACTCACCCATTTTATGAACTGGAAAACTAAGGTCCAAGAAGAGTATGTGGATCTCCCAAGGTGCCACCTCTGGTTGGCGGGAGAGCCAGTCCCAGAACCCAAGACTCCTGATTCTTGGTCCAGCTCTCTTTCTCATGAGATCATGTTTGTAAAGCCCTCTGAAAAATATAAAGTGTGCAGTGGTTGCCTTATACGAATATTGCATTGAGTTCAGATCATTTGAATTCCAAATCTTAAAGAGCCAATGTTAAACGTACGTGTAAATTTGTTCTCTAAGCCCTGTCCAAATGCAAATAAAAAATGAATGAACAGCATTGCCTTAGAACTACAGAACACTTCAGAACATTGATATTGATATTAAGAAATGCAATGAAGAAGCATCAGGCAGCAGCCTCTGATATCTTCTTTTTGTATTTTCTTCCAAAATGTATGTGATGTCATAGAACTCTGAGATAAATTTCCAGTAACTGTAGGGTCAATAGACCTACATAGAGAAAAGCAATCTGTGGGTTCCAAATACCCTGTTTCATAAAAAGAAAAACTCAAGCATCACAGAGTGTAGTAAGTCAGAAAGAGAAAAACAAATACCATATGCTAACACATATATATGGAATTATTAAAAAAAAAAAAAAAAAAAAGGGCTTCCCCAGTGGCACAGTGGTTGAGAGTCCGCCTGCCAATGCAGGGGACACAGGTTCGTGCCCTGGTCCGGGAAGATCCCACATGCTGCGGAGTAGCTGGGCCTGTGAGCCATGGCCGCTGAGCCTGCGCGTCCGGAGCCTGTGCTCGGCAATGGGAGAGGCCACAACAGTGAGAGGCCCGCGTACCGCAAAAAAAAAAAAAAAAAAAAAAAAAAGGTTCTGAAGAACCCAGGGGCAGGACAGGATAAAGACGCAGACATAGAGAATGGACTTGAGGACACAGGGAGGGGGAAGGGTAAGCTGGGACGAAGTGAGAGAGTGGCATGGACATATATACACTACCAAATGTAAAACAGATAGCTAGTGGGAAGCAGCCACATAGCACAGGTAGATCAGCACGGTGCTTTGTGACCACCTAGAGGGGTGGGATAGGGAGGGTAGGAGGGAGGGAGACGCAAGAGGGAGGAGATATGGGGACATATGTATATGTACAGCTGATTCACTTTGTTATAAATATAAAGCAGAAACTAACACACCATTGTAAAGCAGTTATACTCCAATAAAGATGTTAAAAAAAAAAAAGGAACTCAAGCACCATTAAAAGAAAGTGGGAAGCCAACAGACCCTTCTGTGACTATCTCAGGAAACTATAGCAAAAGCAACAATGAGAAAAGTGGACAACACGAATACTATTGGAGGTGATGGTAGATCAGACCCCACCCTCCACTGGCCCTGGCCTCAGCCCCACCCCAACATTCAACATCCTTCTAGAGGTTGCAACTCCCAGGAATGTACAAGGGTGCCTGAGTCAGAGACTTTCAGTTTCTGAATGCAATAAGAACCATGCACTATTGGACCTAGAAGCCAGACCTAGAACATTCCAGAGATTGAGAGCAAGTGAGGTAGCCATGGGATTGTGTCCCAGGTCACTGACAAATGGAGTTGAGTGTTCCTGGCTTGGTTTTATTGGTGGTCAGCTGCCTAGTACCCAGCTGGTTCAGACAGGATTGGAGAGGACATGGCAGCCCCATACACCATAGGGTTGCCTCTTTTCAGGAGGAGTTTCTCTTCCAGTTTATTTTTTAGGATATGAGCTGAAATAGACTTCTCTCTGCCTAAACTTTGTAAGTGGCTTAGCTGGGTCTTTAAAGAACCTTTTTTTTGGCGGGGGTGGGGGGGGGACAGCTTTATTGATGTTTAATTCATATACCACACAGTTCACCCATGTAAAGTGTGCAACTCAATGTTTTTTAGCATGTTCACAGATTATCTACAACCATCACTGTGGTTGATTTTAGAACATTTCACCAGCGTGTAAAGAAACCCTGTACCTTTTAGCGATCACGTCCTAAGCAGACACTGATCTACTTTCTGTGTCTACCGATTTCCCTGTTCTGGATATTTCATATGGATGGAATCACATAGTATGTGGTCTTTTATGATTGGCCTCTTTCACTTAGCACAATGTTTTTGAGGGTCTTCGTGTTATAGCATGTAGCAACACTCTAGTCCTTTTTATTGCTGAATAATATTCCATTCTATGGATATTCCACATTTTACTTATTGGTTGATCAGTTGATTTGGGTTTTTTCCACCTTTTGGCTATTATGAACATTTGTATTGGGAACATTAGAATTGTCATCCAGTCTGAGGGTAAAGAAATTTTGAATAAAGGAATTTCCTTAATAACTGGATACTTTTACATTGTTTAGCATAGTAATTCAATAAATATTGAACACCTGCAATGTGAAAAACAAAATGGAAGCTACTTTGAGGTTATGGTTTTTAAGAATATTTATAACAGCAGTAGTGAGAAGACCATCTCTTACAAAGCCCTTTGATATTATCTTAGGGGATCCTTATTACCGTAAGAATACTCTATGAACCAGATATTGTCAGTCCCATTTTACAGCAGATATAAGCTCTGAGAATTCAGCATCATCAACCTAGTGAGTAGAAGACAATTTGGAGAACTTCCAGTCCTAGCTCTTGTTAAGATATATTTTCATCTAATTTTTATATGGAAGATATCCTTTTAGAAACAGTTTCCCACAACAGTTGAGACTTCTGCAGCCCCTTGTTATGAATCAGAGACCGGCACATTTCTCCTATTCTAAATTCCAATAGCTCTTTTTTATACTTTTTTTTTAACATCTTTATTGGAGTATAATTGCTTTACAATGGTGTGTTAGTTTGTGCTGTATATCAAAGTGAATCAGCTATACATCTTTTTTATACTTTTAAAAATATATCACCTTTTGTGGAGGATTCCTGGACTGAATGTCAATATTATGACATAGTATGAGTGTGTTACGTGTTCGGTAATTGCAATCATTGTTGCTTTTGTTGTGGTCATCCATTTACAATGCTCGGTGTCAGTTTATTTATCTCTTGTAGAAATAAAATACAGTGTGTGTGTTTGAAAAATAAATACACGCCTAAAAAAAAAAAAAGAAAGTATATGAATTTGAGAGTCTACAGTTTTAAGTAAGGGCCTACACAGTATAATAATAGCAACTTTAAATAGAATCCAGGGAATTCCCTGGTGGTCCAGTGGTTAGGACTCGGCGCTCTCACTGCCGAGGGCCCAGGTTCAATCCCTGGTTAGAGAACTAAGATCCCACAAGCCGCACGCAGTGCAGAATGAATGAATGAATGAATAAATAAACAAAATCCAAGAGTCGGAGACCCCGAGAATAGGAGGGGCTAATAACAGAGATTCTGGGGGAAGCAAAGAAAGCCATTCTAGGGCATTCTGAGACACAATAAAATAAGGCGAAGCAGTGTTGGGTGTCTGGAGCCAGGGATCCCAATCAGGGATCAAGGGTCAGGAGTATGGAGCAACTCTCCTAGCGGAGTGATACCTTTGAACACCATCCTTGAGGTGGGGATTACTTCAGTTCAACCTATCTCTCATGATATTTTGCTAGACTTTGGGTACAAGTATTTGATGGATAACATTTTAGTTTTTCATTTGTGCTTAATATTTTACATGTTAAAATAGTAATTCATCAAAAAAAATATATATATCACCTTTTTGCCTTTTATCATTATATTCGTGTTAAGGGCCATTCCCTTTGGTAGCTGTTCATAGCAGAAAGACTGGACCAGAAGTCCACTGAAAAGTCTGCTATTA
Organism: Tursiops truncatus; assembly: GCF_011762595.2. Lineage (NCBI taxonomy): Eukaryota > Metazoa > Chordata > Mammalia > Artiodactyla > Delphinidae > Tursiops > Tursiops truncatus. The sequence goes on from NC_047048.1 coordinate 11,487,436, forward strand.
GCCATGAAGTGTCTGGGACATTTTCTTCAGTGATATGGAATGAGTCCACCATTACCACAATGCTTATGGTTTTCTTATTGGTGGCTCCCTTTCTTTGAGGCTGGGCAAACCTAATAGAAATACTGGCCATGTGAGCTCATGCTGGATGGATCTGGAGTTGCTGAAAGCCAGGAGCCTATGCAAGTTGACACCAAGGAGGGCCATGTGTTTACTAAAGGAATATTATCACGAGAAAGGGAACCGCCAGACAGAGAATGAGGAAGGTCAGGAGCCCAGGACATCAGACAGAGGCTGGAACTGGACAGAAATGTGGAATGAATTCAGTGGGCTCATGACAAAGGCTGTGGATGAATCAAGGTAGCCGAGGGCTTATTTATACTGCACCCTTGCTTCCTGGTTGAAGGCAGAGTTGTCCAGCTGAAGGGAGCAGGGCACAACTGAACACCCTAGGCTGTTACTGAGTCTAGTTTTTAGATTTCACTTTCTAAGGACATCATTATTACCATCTTCAGGGCACAACTGCCACCTTACAGGCTACAAACAAACAACAACCTAAATGTCCATCAGTGGGGACAAGTTAAACTATAGTAAGTCTGTACAGTGGACTACTGTTGGCTTTTCAAATAGTGGTGGAGAGCTATACACTTTTCTCAGAAGATATGCATGACATAGTGTTGATTTTAAAAGATTATAAGAAAAAACAAAGAACAAGCTCATGATACAGAGAACAGACTGGTGGTCGCCAGAGGTAGGGGGTGGGAGGGTGGAAGAAATGGGTGAACTGTTTTGTTTTTTAGTTTAAATAAGTCGAATGATTTATATTTTTTATAAAGGTTATATGACACCATGAATATTATTTGAATATTATTCCATTTGCATAAAATTGTGTGCACACAGGTATATATGTGTGTGTGTGTTTATGTACGTGTGTGTGTGTATAATTTTATGTCTCTATGTATACAGGGACGTAGAGACCTCTTCCATTTTGAAAGTATATTTACCAAAATTAAAACTGCTTTCAGAATAAGTGGATTTTTTTGCTTTTCTTTTAGCTCTTTCCCCTATTATTTTTACCACTATCCTTATCCTTATAACTAAATGCTCAAAATTCACAAAACATCTGCTTTAAGATAATACTATTGATTGGGCGCCCACCAGTTGCCAGTTACATGAACAGTCTCACTAGAATGGCAGAGCAATTCTTAGAAGTATAATATTGTTGTCTGCATTTTTAAATGAGGCGACTAAAACTTAAAAATGTTGAGAAATTGGTCCAAGGTCAGAAAGCAAGCAAATGGCAGAGCTGGGACCATAGTTTAGGACTATGTAACTCTACAGTACATGCTCTCAGTCACTGCACTGTGCTACTGTGAAAAATGCGAAAAGCACAGGCCTTACGTGGTAAAGACTATGACCATCAGTGAGCATGCTTTCCAGTGTTATTTATTCTCCAAAGCCACAGGAACTCAGATCTGCCTTGACAAGAAATGTTCAGAACCCACAGAACTATTCAAAACTGAATTACTTAATCCTCTTCATATACCAATATCAGACACTGCAGTGGTTTTAAAACGTGTCTGTAAATTCTTTGACACTCTTTCCATTGAGAGGCAGTATCTCCCTCCCTTCCTTTGTATCTAGGCTGGCCTTAGTGACATAACTAATAGAACACATTGAGGTCACTGCATGACTTCCAAGGTGTCCACCTTCCTCGCTGGGATGCTCACTTTTGAGCCCTGAACCACCTAGGGCCACTCTGATTGAGGAAGCTCAGGCCATGTGTGGAGATGCTGCAGGGGACAACCCCTGCTGAGAACCCAGCGAACAGCCAGCATCAACCCCCAGACCTTTGGGTGAAGATGACTCTATGGCTCTAGCCTCCAGATGACAAATCACCCCCAGCTACTGAATCTTTCCAGCTGAGACCCAGACACCAAGGGTCAGAGGTAAGCGATCCTGTCTGATTCCTGACCCACAGAGCCCATGAGCATAATTAAATGGCTGTCTTATGCCACCAGCTCCAACTCCAGCACGTTCCTTCAATAGCTATCCATTTCACTGAATTCTTACTGGTGACATTTGAGCCTTGGAGGTTATTTAGACAGGAGTTATTGGCTCTAATCTCTTTTTTCACAGAGCTAGGACAAGGTGCAAGCTCCCTGAAGGCAGGAATGAGTTTTTCAATATAGACAATTATATCTCAACGCTCGCCACAGTGCCAGGAGCATATGAGCAGGCGGTTTCAGCTACCTCTCTAGTTATTTATCCCAAAACTTAGTGGCTTAACACAGGGGTTGGCAAATTATCATCCACAGGCAAATCCAGCCTGCCAGCTCTTTCTGTAAATAAAGTTTAATGGGAACACAGCCACAATCATTCATTTATATATTGTCTACAGCTGCTTTCACTCTGCAGCGGCAGAGCTGAGTAGTTGCAACACAGACTATACAGCCTTCCTGCAAAACCTAAAATATTTACTATCCTATCCTTTACAGAAAGTTTGGGAGTTCCCTGGTGGTCCAGTGGTTAGGATACCACGCTCTCACTGCTGAGGACCCAGATTCAATCCCTGGTCAGGGAACTAAGATCCCACAAGCTGTGCAGCTTAGTCAAGCTGGCTTAACACAACAATGACTTATTACTTCTCCCAATTCCGTGGTTGGCTGGGCTGAGCCAAGCAGGTTTCTTCCCTCTACGTTGTCACTGATGAGGCTGCATTCATCTGAGAACTTGGCTCGTGCCAGAACGTCCAGGTTGGTCTATTCACATGTCTGGAGCCTCAGTCCTGTTGGCTGCGGCATCTTGATTCTCTTCCATGCGGCCTCCCTCTGTGGTCTCTCATCATTCATTAGTCCATCCCAAGTTCCTTGGTTGAAACTTCCAAGAGACAGAGCAAAAGCAGAAGCTACCAAGCCTCTTAAGATGTAGGCCCAGAATCTACACAGCATCCCTTCCATTGCCTTTTATTGGTCAGAGCGAGTCACAAGTCAGTCAAGATGAAAGGAAAGAGGTCTCTGGGTTGGAAGGAGCAACACGGACGTACAGAGAGAGCAGAAATTGTTGGAGGCTATCTATCATATAAAGCACACAGTAAATATTTGCTGAGTGAAGGCAGGGGAGATTTACAAAGGCATAAATGTAGAAAGAAAAGGGAGCAAGTAACAGGATATGTCCTAGGTTATCTACATAGGGAGGCAAGATCTCCATGAGCTGCCAGCACTAACGGAGGGCCAGTGGACCTGAAGAAAGATTCCAAGTGAGTACAGAAAGAGAGAGAAATCAGGAACATAGTCAGTGAAGCCATTTGGGGATGGAAGGCTGCAGGGGTAGGATTAGATACCAGATCTACACAGCAAGAAACATCAGATCTCCTCAGAGCAGGTGCAAGAGTCATACTTCATCAGTCAATGCCAGACACGAACGAGCAGTGACTGATGAGGAGGCAAAGCAATGAACTTCTGTGACTATGTGCAGCATGTGGATGGACGTATTGGACGGCCTTCTCTTGTCCTGGTTGTGTGTCAGACCCGACGGCTGACCTCAGTGAATATGATTCCTCAGGCACAGAGGATGTGTCCACAGCATTGGATAAAACAATGATCCAAACTACTTAGTTAACAGGCTTAGAAGAACTTGTTACCACCCAAGAAAGGAACATGGCAGCTTCAATAACAAAAAAGCATTACCTCCCAATAGTCTATATAGGTTGCAACTAGCAGAGCTAGCAACTCAGCAGGTAAAATAATTGGAAGAAGAAGATGAATCATGTTCATTATTTCACTCAATCCTGTGAATATGTTAAAATTTCCACCATTTCACAAAAGGGGAAACTGAAGCTTGCAGAGATTAAAGAACTCTCCCACGTTCATATAGTTAACATGTAGAAGAAGCATGATTTGGACCCAGTTCTGCCTGAATCTAAAACAGTCATTTTGCTTCCCTATGGAATACAGAAATTGCTATATATGGAAAACGTAAAAATATGAGGCTTCATCTGCCTAGAAAAGTTTGTCTCAAAATATGTCCTGTGCAATACTAATACCTTGAAATGGTCCTCCAAAAAATGACCCCAAGGTAAGTAGTAAGCATGAGAGCTGATGCATGATAGAGCCCCTTGTGAAAGTCACATGAGCATTTGTATATTTAAACAGAAATCTGTCTGAAATCCAAATCCTTTTTTCACGGACTGTCCACCAATATCCTGAAGAACTAGTGTTCTAAGGAACATGCTTTGGGAACATTCTACCTAGGAAGATGAAGCAGTGAGAGACCACTATTTTAATAATCTCATTAATTATGCGGCCATTGGGAACACACTTTTGGCAGCCACTAGAATTGGGAACCCAATGAAGGGTGAAGCAATTTTAATACACATAAAAAAAGGTCTTATTCTTCACAGTCTAAAGTAAGCTTAAAAACCTTGCTGCCATGCTAAATTAAAATATAAAAAAGCCATGATCATGTGATTAAAGAATAGGCCCCTCTGGCCACCCCAAAGCAGCTGTGGGTGTCAGAATTAGAGGCACAACATTGTATTGGATGTGCTGCAGCTCCAGCGTTTTGCAGAGACTCAGAGCAAATCTGACCGAGCTGACCTGGCCTGGCAGAGCTGGCTATGGGTTCATTGCTCCCGTCTCTAATCTGCAGATGGTACCTGGAAAAGTTAGCATCTTTCTATCCTGCCCTGTTTACATAATCTCAGTAACTCAGAATGGAGGTGGCAGTTAATTTTGCATTGCTGGTGGAAATGTAAAATGGTGCAGCTGTTATGGAAAACAGTACGGGAGTTCATCCAAATTTAAAAATAGAATTACCGTATGATCCAGCAGTTCCACTTCTGGGTACACACTCAAGAGAATGGAAAGCAAAGACTCGAAGTGATATTTGTACACCCACTTTTCACAGCAGCATTATTCTCAATAGCCGAAAGGTAGAAGTCACCCATGTGTCCACTGACAGTTGAATGGATGAACAGAATGTGATATGTATGTATAATGCAATATTATTCAGCCTGAGAAAGGAAGGAAATTCTGACATATACTGCAACATGGATGAACCCTGAAGACATGCTCAGGGAAATAAGCCAGTCACAGAAAGACAACTACTATATGATTCCACTTACGTGACTTAACGGAGAGCAGTCAAATCATGGAGACAGAAAATAGAATGGTGGTTGCCAGCGGCTGAAGGAAGAGGGGGGAGGAGTTATTGTTTAATGTAAACTGAGTTTCAGTATGGGAAGATGGGAAGAGTTCTGGAGACGGATGGCACTGACGGTTACACAGCAATGTGAAGGTACCTAATACTATCGAAGAACTTAAACATGGTTAAGATGGAGTGTGGCTCCAGTGGTGAAATGGGTTAAGGTGTGGTACTTACAAAAATGGTTAAGATGGTAAATTTTGTTATGTGTATTTCACAGGGGAAGGAATGGAGGGACGGAGGGAGAAAGGGAGGAGTGGAGGAAGGGAGGGAGGAAGGAAGGGAGGGAGGGTGGAGGTTAGGTAATGTTTTATTTTGCATCTAACAGGAGCAAGAGGGTCTTCCTAACAGCAAGGCTGAGCTTGGAGCCCTGCACTCGCCCCCATCCTCTCAGCACACCCCCCCCACCCCACGTAGATTCACACTGGGCAGAGCGCTGCCCTCCCAAGGCCTCCCAGAGGGAGGAGGTGGGCAAGCCCTGCAGCTGGTTAATCACCTGTCACCCAATCCGTCATTCACAGGAGTCCTGGAGCAAGAATCCCACATGTCCTGCACAGCAGTGAGCATGGCAGGTTTCAGGCTGAACAAAAGAACCAATTTAAACTATAACAAAGAATTGCTTCAAACCAATGAAAATCAGGTATTGAACGAAAGAAGCCCTGTCTCTCCTTTCTATTTCCTTTTCTTGTGGGGAGGGTGGGGGCAGCTCTTGAGACCTGGCTCTGGAGGGGAATCCAGGATGGGTCAGCCTCCAGTAAGGGCTCCTATTCACCAGCCACCGGGCAGGTACCTGGTTGACACCTCTGGGACCCCATACAGTTTGTATTAACCCCAATAATCTTCCTAATTGCCACCTGTTTGTCGTTTCCTCATAACGTCCTCCTGTTTGGACTAGACTGAAAGTCAAAAACATTTCTGAAGCAGTGGTGAAACAGGGGAAATGGTCATCAAAGCAAAAGTTAAGTGTTGTTTTACTCCTACGAAATTGGAAGGAAGGAAGGAGGATAGGGGCAGGGGAGGAAGAGAAGAGGAGGAGTGGGGGAGGGGGAAAGGAAGGGAGGGAGGGAGGGAAGAAGGAAGGGAGGCAGGAGAAGGAAGGAAGGAAGGAAGGGAGGCAGGAGAAGGAAGGGAGGAAGGAAGGAAGGAAGGAAGGAAGGAAGGAAGGAAGGAAAGAAAGAAAGAAAGAAAGAAAGAAAGAAAGAAAGAAAGAAAGAAAGAAAGAAAGAAAGAAGAAAGAAAAGGAAGAAGGAAGGAAGGAAGGAAAGAAAGAAAGAAAGAAGGAAGGAAAGAAAGAAAGAAAGGGAGGGAGGGAGGGAGGAAGGAAGGAGGAAGAAAGAAAGGAAGAAAGAGAGAGAGAGAAAAAAAGAGAGAGAGAGGGAGGGAGGAAGGAAGGAAGGGAAATAAAGAAAGGAAAAAAAAATTAGTGCAATTGTGTGAAACAAGAACACTCAAGCGGATAGCATTTTACATTGACAATTACACTGGAAAACAGGACAATGTGCATTAAGAGCAACACAAATAAATACACCTTTTAACCCAGTAATTCCACTCAAGGGATTTGTTATAAAAAAATAATTTGAAAGAAACAAAAAGCTACGTGCAGTAAAATCAAGATCTCAGAATTATGTCCAGTACTGAGAAACTGCAAAGAATCTACCTAGTAATGTGGGAATAGCTAAGTAAGGCATGAGACATTAGCTTCATGGTATATTATTGTGAAATAAAATTCATATTCTTTGGCAAGATAAGAAAAATTTAAACATAAAAAACTTTCTCTGCCCTTTGGCCTCCTCTCTCCCCTCTACTGTGCATTGTGCATCTGCATTACATGTCGACCAAACCTCCCCATCAACAGAATATACCTGCTCAGCCATAAAGAGCAACGTTCTCCTAACATCAACAAGACAACTCCTTAAAAGATAACATTCCTTCTTGACCTTGTAAGGGGTCACAATGACACACCACTTCGTATATCATTTAATGTACAGCCCTCTGTCTCAAAAAACTGATATAACTGTGCTTTGACTTCTAATGGGCAGAACAGTTCTCAGAGCTTTCTGAGATGCCGTTCTCAGGTTATAATCCTCAGTTTGGCTTGAATAAAATTTTCCATTTCTTTCTTAGATTGACCGATTAACTTTTCATTGACATTGTATAGCCATAAAAATAATTATGAAGAACATGTCACATTACAGAAATTTTCTAGAAAAGCATTAATTAAGACATGAAGAATTTACACTTATGTGTATACTCCAATTATAAGTATATAAGATATGTGCATAGAGACTAATTGGAACAGAATTTAATTTAAAACTAAAAATTGTTGCCATCATAGTAAGTGTAGTAGAACTATCAGTGACTTTTTTTCTTTCTTAAAATATTTTGTTTAGATCAGCCATGATGGTGGAGTCAAAAGACCCTGAGCTCACCTCCTCTCGCAAGTCCACCAAAATCACAACCATCTGCAGAACAGCCGTCAATGAAAAAGACCAGAACCGGCCAGAAAAGATCTTCAACAACTAAAGACATAAACAAGGAAGCACAATCACTGCCATTGCACAGAAAAAAGAAAAAAGAATGAAAATAAACTAGGACAGTTTAAGAGACCTCTGGGACAATATCAAGCACACTAATATTTGCATTATAGGGGTCCCAGAAGGAGAAGAGAGAGAGAAAGGGGCTGAGAGAAAGGGGCTGAGGAAGACATAATAGCTGAAAGCTTCCCTAACCTGGGGAAGGAAACAGTCACCAAGTCCAGAAAGTACAGAGAGTTCCATACAGGATTAACTCAAAGAAGACACATAACAAGACACATTGTAATGAAAATGACAAAAATTAAAGATAGAGAATATTAAAAGTAGCAAAGGAAAAGCAACAAATAACATACAAGGGAATCTTGTCTGCATTATTGACTTCTATACCCCCAACACCCAGGACTGAACCTGACACATACTAAATGTAACAGTTATCTATTGCTGTGTAACAAACTACCTCAAAGCCAAGTGGCATAAAATAATAAGAAACATGAATTATCTCACACAGTTGCCCTGTGGCAGGAATTTGGGAGCAGCTCCACTGAGTGGTTCTGGTTTATGGTCCTCTCATGAGACTGCAGCCAAGATGTAAGCCTACAGTTATCTGAAGGTTTGACTGCAGACTTCCCAAATGGCTCACTTTCATGGCTGATCCAAGAGAGAGTAAGGCAGAGGCCACAATGTCTTTTATGACACTGGAAGTCACACATGTTATTTCTACAATATCCTCTTGGTTACGTAGGTCAGTCCTATTCACTGTGGGAGAGGATGACCTGCTGGTGAATACTAGGAGACAGGGGTCACTGGGGGCCATCTCAGAGGCTGACTCCTACACTAAGTGTTCAATTAATATATTGATGAATAAACTCATGATTAAATGGTAAAAAGAAGTCTGACTGCTTGGATTCACATTCTGGCTCTGACACTTGCTGGATGCATGGTTTTAGTAAGCTATCTAACTTCTGTAAGCCTCAGTTTCCACATCTATAAAATAAAATTGCTGTAAGCATTAAATTATATGTGAAGTGTAAAGGCACTTAACATGATGTGGTGGTGTTTTTTGAGCAACGTAAGTGCTCAAAAAATGTTGTCTATTTTTTATTACGGTTACTATTAATTCTCGACCATAAGTCTCCTCATTAATATTCCTTTGTAAGGGTTTATTCTTCAAGGAGACAGACACTCACTTGTCTAGAAAAATTGTTTGAATCACTTTACTTGCGCAAAAACATCCAAAACATTTTCAAGATTGCCCTGGAAGCAAGACAATTGGCAATAGAAGATATTAAGATTTATTGAAAGAAGACTATCAAGGCCACTGGAGAAAGCTGGTATTTGGGAAAATTGGATCAAGATGGCAGCTGAGCATAGGTTTTGGTCACTCCCCCTCCCCAGGAAGAAACAGAAAATCAATACTACCAATGGAATATAGGAAAGTGTGCCAACAGCAGACCAGAAACTTTTAGGAATTCATAAAAGAGAGGAAGCAGATGGGCCCTGTGAGATTATATATATATATATATATAGGTCTCTGCCCTCAGTTCCTGGCACAGAGTCCCGAAAACCCTTGTAAATTCCTAAGTGATAAAACACTAGGAGGATCTTTTATTTTAATGAGTGACCTTGGGTGGGCTTCTGGGTGGCTCTTGGATGGGGGCTGGTCACCAGAAAGACCAAACCACAATTAGAAGCTTGGAGTTTCCAGCCCCACCCCACCCCCATTCTCCAGAGAGGAGAGAGGGGCTGGAATGGAGTTAACAATTTATCATGCCTACAAGATGAATCCTGGTTAAAATCCCAATAGTTTGGGGTTCGGAAAGCATCGAAGTTGGCAAACACATCCACACCGGGAAGGTGATGCATCCCAAGTCCACGGGGACAGAAGCTCCTGTGCTCAGGACCCTCCCAGACCACACCTTATGTGTCTCTCCATCTGGCTGTTCATCTGTATCCTTTATCATACTCTTTAATAAAATGCTAAATATAAGTAAGTGTTTTCCTGAGTTCTGTGAACTGCTCAAGCAAATTAATTGAGAACAAGGAGGGGGTCGTTGGAACCTCTGATCTATAGCAGGCTGGTGCAAAGATCAGGTGATAACCTGGCGTTGCATGCAGTGTCTGAAGTGAGTGGCGGGGGCTCTGGTGGAACTGAGCCCCTAACCTATAGGATCTAATGCTATCTCCAAGTAGACAGTGTCAGAATTGAATTAAATTGTAGGATACCCAGTAGTTGGTGTCACAGAGAACTGCTTGGTATAAGGAAAAACCTCCACATATTTGATGACCAGAAGTGTCAGAAGTGAAGTGTCCTGTGTAAGTAGTAAAAGAAACACACAGGAGATGGACTGAACTGAGGGTTTTCCCTACACCAAAGGGAAAGACTGGGTTTTTCATTTTAGGTACAATCATACCTTGTTGGCAGTAATGATAAAGTTTTTTTTGAGGGTATTGGATGCATGTATCTTAAAAAAAAAAAAGTTAATGTGAATGTTATTTAAGCTATTCTAATACTAAGAACCTGTCTTAAAGATATATACTAAAACATGCACCTAAAAAATTACCTGTGTGTGTTTGTGTATAAGTATATTCACCAAAACATTTTTCTATAACTGCAAAAAATTAGAAACAACCAAAAGGTCTATAAATGTTCATCATTAAATAGATTATGAAACACTATGCAGACTTGAAAAATAATAGGGAAACCCCATATGTACTGACTTGGAAAGTTCTTCAGAATATATTATTTATTTCTTATTATTATATCTTATTTCTTCATATTTAAAATTAGCTGGAAAATGCAAGTTGCTGAACAGTAGGCAAAGACTATTGTGCCATTTTTGTAAAAATAAAGTCTTGTACTTACAATTAAACATATAATACCTGTGTGTATGCATGTGCGTGCATAAATTCCTAGGAAAACAATCAGAAACTTAAAAACGAATCTTTTAATAGTGCTGTATCAGTCAGAGTCCACTCAGGAATCAGAAATCACAAAAATTATTTCAACACAGAATTTCATAAAAAGAAATTACCATCTAGGTATAGAGTTGTTAACTAGGTAACTGGAAGTTCCCACAGAGGGAGCAGCGACCACCTCTAGGACTGGAGGAACAAAGGAAAAGGCTGGAATTATTTAAACTTAGAGAACTTAGAGGAGAGGTTATGGAGCCCCAAACCTCTGAGGAGGCGAGAATGGACGCCTGATGCTGGTGGCTCTGAGGGGGCATGATGGAGCTTGTCTGCAAGAGCTGGAGAAACTGCAAAGGGGTGCAGTTACTACTATAGGAAGAAACCACCACTGCTGGGGTGGCACTAACAAGAACAGGAAGTCCACCGGAAGCAGACAGACAGGAAGGAGCAATTCTCGACTTCCTCCTCCCCTCGGCAGTCTCCCTCTAGCCTCACTTTGGCAAAGCCTGACGAAGCCCAATGTGATTTTCAGAGTTGCTGCTCCAAGATCAAAAAGCAGACTACAGGAGCCAATGACTCCATGCAAAGAGTCAGAATTCCAGCGGAGAAGGGTCTTCCTGAGGTCATGCTGACAAGGCTTTGAGACCCCGGGCAGATAGTTTTGCAAACTCTCTCTGAGATGTAATGAGCAATTACCTTCAATGATGAGCAAATGCCTCTGAATCCATGGACCATCATTCAGAAGGAAGGTGGGGCTGGAAGCTAATGATTCATTTACTAGAGGTAGCACTTCTCAACTCAAAACAGCACATATTTCCATTTCTATGGAGCAGAAAGAGTCTTTTATGTTTAATTTTTATCAAGCTGTGAAATGAGGTTTGAGCTGCTGTGGGTGTCTCATTGATGCTAGGTGTGCTCAGGAGGCTCTGTCTCTCCACTGTCTTTAAGATCCTGCCCCTGCAGTGTCCCCCACAGGCAAGAGCACACAGCCCAGATGAGATGGCAACTTTTTCCTTAAAAGCTTCCTGAGAAGTTTTTCATCCCTCATGATTTTTTTTTTTCAGTTTCATTCATCCTATTATCTCAGAAAGCCCCATTCAGTATCAGTATCAGTCACTCACCAAAAGCATCTCTAAAACAATAAAAGCTTCCAGGCAGCCAAACTGCCTTTTTGATACTAAGGGCTGATGGGCTTAGTGTGTGTGTGTCTGTGTGTGTGTGTGTGTGTGAGAGAGAGAGAGAGAGAGAGAGAGAGAGAGAGAGAGAGAGAGTGAGTCAGAGAGACAGATGTGGGGGGAATAAAGACAAGGTTTAGAGTTTTACTTTTCCAAGACACCTGGAAAAGCCAACTGGGAATAGAATAGAATAGAATAGAATAGGAATTTCCCTTAAAACAAAGAAGCTGATATGCATCAAAATAATATCATTCCATGAGTCAGCACCTTGAGTTTCAGTCCAGTTATGTCATTTGCTTTTCTGGAAAGCAGGATAACAGAAAAATCTAGTCTCATCCACACCACCAAACATAGAACCAATGAAGAACTAGAATGGCAGGAATGGAACCAGTTCTGTTGGTTCTTCCAGAGACGCCCTCTTGGTCTAAGCTTTGTAAACTGACATCCAGAGAAGTGAAATAATCTACCCAGAGTCATACAGCTGCTAGCAGGCTAAGACAGGACTAGAACCCAGGTCTCCTAGTCCCCTGGTCAGTGCTGTGTCCATCACCCCAAATGCATATGTAAAACATGGAGAACATGAAATGTTCACCAGGAATCCCCTTGGGATCAGCAGACCATGTTAGGAATAAATAGTTGATGATCGATTTAGAATAGAGTTTAAAACACAAAAGGTAGGTTCAAAGAATTAGAGATAGCTTCTCAACTATCTTTGCAGAATGGCTCCTGTCAAATGGAGATATTCTGACTTCCTTCTTGAGGATGTGAATGCATTTCAGGATCAGGGACTGTGATAGACTAGCTCTGCCTAACAGAGTGGCCAGAAAAGTAAGATTCAGATTAGAGAGTCATAATCCTAGGAAGAGGGAGCAAAACTAGTAAAATTACGCATTATTTGGGAAAGAATGGGGGTGAGGACATTAGCAGCTCTGCCAGAGGTGGACTTCGGGGAAAAAAAAAAATCTAAGCAGAATTCTTAGATTATTAGCTGAGTTGCATGTGCTATAAACTCCTATGTTAGTCAGGGCAATGTTAGCTGGTGAAACAAATAAACCTCAAAGATTGTTGTTTAACCTGTTCCTTGATCCCAAAGGATGTGATTTTCTTTCTATTCTGCTAGGTATGGTGGACCCTGCTTCTGTTTTTCTGCTGCTGTAGAGTTGGTGCTGTTGCTGTGCTCTGATGTGAAAGTGATAGAATGCTCACTCATCTACTCTGTGTTGTACTTTGCCTCCTTCTGTGAAAACAGCACATTTTTATGCTACAGTCTCACAAGGATCTTTGTATCAGTCAAGTTAGGTTAGTTTATGCTAAAATAACGAACAACCCCCAAATCCCAGAGGCCCAAAAACAAAGCTTAATTGCTCCCTTCCTAGACATCCATTGCAGATGGTGCTCTGTTCATTATAACCAGGCAAGAGCCCAGGCAGATGGAAGAGCTAACATCTGACTATTTGCAGGTTACTGTGGCAGAAGGAAAGAGGGCCTGGGTGAGACTTCACCAGGAATCAAATGTTCAGCCTGAAACTGACACACATTGCTTCTACTCCCAGTTCACTGGCCAAAACTAGTCACGTGGCTGCACTCAAATAAAACGGATCCAGGAAGTACAACCCTACCATGTATTTGTGAAACATAACTTTTATGGGAACGTCTTCAGCTTCTGGTCCCATGTCCTCCCTTTCTAAGGGTTAAAAATTTGTCCACATAGCTGGTAAGGCCAGTTCTCATATCATCTTCATCATTATTCTCCTTTGCACTCATTTCTCCACAGGAGAAATGTACAGTTTCTCCCTCCTTCTTTTGTCAAAATTACAACCCAAATCCTCTGCACAACCATGTGGCAACTCATATATATGGAAACCTTGGAGGGGCGGTCCAGTGAACCACTTTCAGAAATCGCCGGACTCTGAAGCCCAGTTTGGGTTCATTTGGAAGAGCTGCTATAAACATGTTAAACATGTACACACAAATGAGCCTGAGGGCTGTGCTCTGCACGTACATGTAAGCCAGATGGCAGCTGTCGCCTTGTTCCTTGGCCCCTTGGACAGTCTGATTTTCCCACTGGACTCCAGTCACAGAAGTGCAAGTTCTCGCCAAAGAATCCAACCTCTCAGAAGTTCAAGAAGCAATATAGACTTCAATGAAGATTTTTTAGGAGGCATGGGGGAGGGGCTGTTCCAGAGATATCTAGCTATACACCAAAATCTGGTCTCCCTTTCACAGTGGGCAGGTCCTACATCAGGACCAGATCTTTACAAGCTCTCTTGAATGCAGGGTGTCCCACATGGCTTACTTTTGCCAATGGAATGTGCATGGAAATGTTGTGTATCATTTCTGAGCATGAGTTTTTGAGAAGTGTTTGTGTCAACTACCTGACTTCAATTGGTGTCTGGCTTTGTCACTTTGTGGCCATGTGGCTTATTCATTTCACCATGTCTTCTTGGCCAGCTTACTCCATCTCATTGTTCACTTCATCTATGAAACAGGCTAATTATATCTGCCTCCTTCAATAATTATGGGGATTGAGTGAGACAACCTATACTGGTAGTTTTTAAACATTCTCAGAGGCTGCCATGAGGAACTCAGAGAGAGGGGTTTTCCATGTCCCAGCTCCCACCCTTCTACTCAATCAAGTGACTCCAGTTATATCAGTTTTGTATATTTAATCTTCTCCATACGACTTTGTTTGCAGAGAATGTTCTATAGCAGAAAAACAGTTTGAAACTACTAACCAGAGTAAAGATATTTGATGAAATGGAAAGTGCGAATCTAATGAATTAGGATCCATCCATTTACACATTCATCAATATAGATTGGCCCTGGAGCTGTTCTAAGCACTAAAGATACAACAGTGAACAAAATAAGGGGAGGACAAACAGTAAACATATAGACTAATAAATACATAATGTGTCAAGTGCTCCAAAGAATCGCAAAGTGAGGTCAAAGGATTGGGTGATTGAGAGCGTTACTTTAACAGGGTGGTTAGGAAAGACTGCTGATAAAGCGAAGTTTGAACAGATCTAAAAGAAGGCGGGACTGATCCATGCAGGTGTCTGGTGGAAAAACAGTAAGGGAGAAGAGAGATAAAGAGGAGAGGCCATAGGCAAGATCACACAAGGCTTTGCCCACCATGAAAAGCACCATGCATTTCATTCTGAGTGAGATGGGGAGTTGGAGGGGGCGGGGGTGGAGCAGAGGAGGGACATGATCTGATTTGCATTTTAAATGGACCATTCAGGCTACTCAGAAGAGATTAGACAGCAAGGAGTCTAGAGCAGAAATAAGAAAACCAGTTAGGTGATGGTAGAGACAGAGGAATAAAGGTGAGCAGTGCTCAGACTCAAGATGTATTTTTAAACTAGAGCTGGCAAGATTTGCTTATGGATTGAATATGATGTGAGAAAGAAAAGTCTAGGGTGGCGCTAAAGATTTTAGCTAGATGACTGGTAGAATGGGGTTGCCAAGATGAGAACAAGGGAGATACGATACGGGGGAATTGGGGTGGAAAAGGAGAAGAATCCAGAGTGCTTTGGTGGCTTTAACTGTGAAATGTCTCTTTGACTCAGAAGAGATGTCAGCCAGACAGCTTGATGTGCAAGCCTGGGTTTAGGGGAGAGGCTGGGTTAGAGCTCATCATGCATGGATGCTACTGAATATTGGGAGACTGGAGAAATCTCTAGCGATTAAGGACAAATGGAGAAGAGGTTCAAGGCCAGTTAACATCACTTATCGAAAACTACATTAGAAGTATAATCTTTAACCTATCATACCTGATCACACATTAAAAGCATGAAAGTTACTAAAATAAGTAATTTGAATATTGTACTGTCATTTTACCATGAGAACTTGAAGAGATAAGAAGGAAAGAAGAAAAAAAAATTAAGGTGCAGTTTCCAAGATACAAAAGCATAACAAAACGTAGGGATTAGGGAGAGGGGAGTGAGTCCAATAGTACATCTCCCATCCACTCTAAAATTAAAGTTCAAAAGGGAGCTGTAGGTTCACATATATCAAGAATAGAAAAAAAACCCCACAATTTATTTAGTTAAATAGGTTTAATTGTGAGACTAGTAGAAAAAAAGTTTCCTTCCAGGGCTTCCCTGGTGGCGCAGTGGTAGAGAGTCCGCCTGCCGATGCAGGGGACATGGGTTCGTGCCCCGGTCCGGGAGGATCCCACGTGCTGCGGAGCGGCTGGACCCATGAGCCATGGCCGCTGAGCCTGTGCGTCCGGAGCCTGTGCTCTGCAACGGGAGAGGCCACAACAGTGAGAGGCCTGCGTACCGCAAAAACAGTTTCCTTCCAATTGTATTTAAGTAGAAATAGAAAAGCTCAAATTATTTAACAGAAATAATATTTGTGATGAGAGAAAACAAAGAACTTCATTAAGTAGAAAAGAAGACAGGTTGGGGAGAAAAGGATAAGTACAATTATAACATTAAGCAGCAGTCGGCTGTATTCAGCTTCTAGTTTTAAATACCATCTACTTAGCAGCGCTGAAACAGGCTTTCCCAACTTTTAATTAAAATGCCTTTAAAAAGACAGAAAAAATTAAAATTCACAACTCCCTAAGAAAACAGGACCAATGATCAACCTACTTCCGGATAGAATTGGGGAAACTGTCCTTCATGAAGCAATGAAACTGCAAGGAAATACACAATTGATGGCTCACTCGGGCTGGAAGCAGATAACATATCACTCCTTCCTTCACCCATATTCGCTCTCTGGTTCAAAGTACGTATCATCAGAAACCTGAGAAATAGCCCCTCTCCTGCAAGAATGCTGATTTTTGAGGCCATCCAAGTGCAATTCTTGAGGCCATCCAAGTGCAATTCCTCTTCCTCCAAGCTCTACCTCTCCCCGCCCAAATCAGGGGCTTTACAATATTCAGTCAGAACCTGTCACTCCCAGAAAACACCTGGTCCCAGGAAATGGGCTGGGCTGGTGGGAGAACAGTAGTACCATGCACCCTGGAAGGTAAATTCCCGGGGAGGGAGGCACACAGGAAGAGCTATTGGTGCAGTGCATTCTGGGAGCTGTAGGTAGGGCTTCACTTCCTACACCTTAGAACCTTAGGCTGTGGGAGAAAAAGGCCCCATCTCGACTAGCAGAACCTGCTTAGAGTACACCTGCCACACACTGATGACTGGTCTTAAGAGCTTCGTTCACTGAATTTCTGAGAAGCATGTCTGACCCAGTGCATAAGTGAACCCAGTAGGCAGTGCACATACCCAGCCATTAGTGGGAACCATGACTAAAAGCACCTTCCTCTGTCGAGGGTAAGTAAAGAGACATTACCAACACCATCACTAACATACTCTAAATAAGTAAATAATAAATAAAAAAACAACAGAAGACCTGGTGAAACAAAAACACAGAACAGGTAGGAAAAAATGTTACTATCTAGACTAAAAGGAGAAGCAAATCACCAAAATAAAGAAGGAAATTTTAGAAAACTTATTCAAGATAGAGCACTTCTGACCTCTATGACCTAGGAATGGAAAGCCAGGAAAAAAAGAAAAAAAAAAAAGACTGAAAGGAACACACAAAAAAATAAGAAGGAAACTAAATGAGATAAGAAAAACTTGCAGAGAAATCTGAAATGTCACTGGGCAAAGAGCATGACTGCTTTGTTCACCATTATATCACCAAGGACTAACACAGCACCTATACACTACCTGTCTACGTTCCAAAAGCTGCCAGAAGTCTAACCAAAGTACCAGAGGGCCATTATTTCACATCATAAATATTAGAATATGCTTCCCTTTCATGTAAAAATAGTTCTCTATTAGTAGGTTATATATCTTGATTTTTTCCAATACTCTGATGATGTATTCATAATCTATTGAATTAATAATCAACAGTTCACATTTCTGATAAATCAAATGCAATTGGGGAAATAAGATAATATACACAACAAGTCAATTAGATCAACACAGGATTGTAAAAAAAGTAATAATAAAAATAATGTCAATGAGATCACATAGAGTGTTGTAGACTGACTGTATCTCCCCAAAATTCGTATGTTAAAACCTAGTCTTAAGCATGATGGGTTTTGGAGGTGAGGCCTTTGGGAGGTGATTAGATCATGAGGGCAAAGGCGCCATAAATGGGATTAATGCCCTCATGAAAGAGACCCCAGAGAGCTCCCACCATGTGAGGTTGTTCTAAGAGGATGACTGTCTAAAACTAGGAAGCAGGCTTTTTCACCAGACACCAAATCTTCCAGTGCATTGATCTTGGACTTCCCAGTCTCCAGAACTATGAAAAGTAAATTTCTGTTGTTTATAAGCCACCAAGTTGATGGCTGTTTTTGTTATAGCAGCCCGAATGTTCTAGGATGTGGATGTCACTACAAGACTCTGGCCCTATTAGGGCTGTGCCCTACAGAGTTAAGTTAACGGCACATCTCCAAATTCAGAGAAACATTTAGGGCCACTTAAAACCATTAGGATCAGTGCCTTTTTTGGTTTGGATATATGTGCACTTGTCTTCCTCTTGTTCAAAATAACTCCCTGTGCTATCAATGTCTCTCCATCACATTGGTTAAGGGATGCAATAATTGTACAGTATTTTATCCTGCTCAATGTGTTTTCACATCCATTATGTCATTAGAGCTTTACAGCAACCCAGAGAGGATGTAGATCAGGTGTCCGCCTGTGTCCATGCCAAGGAGGTAAGTAGCAGGAGGAGAGAGAACACTGTGGCTTCCCAGGACACGGAGGGGAAAGGATGGTAGCTTCATATCTCCCATCACAACCCTTGGCTCCCCGTCCTGCCTCCACTTCTGCTCTCCGTCCAGCCTCTAGTAAACTTTGGGACGTTGTGCTCAACTCTAGCACCTGACTCCTGGAAACTGTAGTCGACAAGCAGACCAAGGATCTCCTCAAAAGAGCCTGGCTAAGAAACTTCTAGGATGACAGTGGCCAAGATCCTTAAAAACAAATCAAAACATAAGAGATATTGGTTACTTTGGGGGAGGAAGGCATACAAAGTGTATGAATGAGACTGTGGTTCTGAGTTGCTGTAGGTTCTAGTTCTTGGATATATTCAAATTGTGATAGTTCATTGTACCGTATGTAACCTTAAGATTTGTGCACTTTTCTGTATCAAGGTTATGGGTTCAATGAAAGTGGGAATTTTTAAAAGGCACAAATACCTTTCTAATTCCATGCTTGCCTTTTCTTCTCTTTGTGTCTCTCGGTGTTTAACATTCTTTTTCTCTTCTCTTCTAGGGTGAATCACCCTACTTGTTAAAATTGTACTACAGCACATGTTGGTAAATGATGTGCCTTGTGGTGGTGATTAAGTCAAATCAAACACATTTGTCACTGAAGAGATGGCCTCCAGCTGTTTATGTGGGAAATATAATTGAATACTAATGGGATAAACACTGTAAGTTGCCGGTTTTATTTTCTCTAAGGTGTAGGCTAAAGTATGAGAGGGTGAATTTCCCTAAGTTTAAAATACAAACAGAATTTTTAAAATACAACCTAAGTCTTCCAAAGAATTTAGCTCCGGTGATTTCATCCTCACTCCCACCAAAGAAGAATAAACACAGATACTCTTATTTACATGGTACAATTGGTACTTTAACTTCAAAGCTACTATGCTTGCTACTTGCATGAGAACTTATCAAGGCATTTCACATTGAGCTTGGCTCAATTTTCACTTCCCAGAAAAACCTGTTACATCTCTGCCCTCAAGCCACACTCACTATCCAATAGCAGTTATCAAGATTTGGACAGAAGTGATAAAAGCCTCTGAACATTTTTGTTACATGACTCAAAAAGTAGATGTGTGATGTAAAAGATGATGATATTGCAAATGGAAGAGATGAGTTGGAATAAAATTGTTTCAAAGAAAAAAACATGTTTGATGACTTTCTATAACACTTCTGAAATATTCTAAGCGCTCTCTGAACTGAACAAACTCGAGTCCCACACTGAGGAAGCCCGTGTCTCCGAGAGCTGAGATACACTCTGACAAAAACAGCAAACACAGACCCAATAAAGACAGCAAGACATCAGTGCAGGTCTTTTTAAACAAGCGCCTTTTGATAACGTGGTCTACCAAGCTGTGACCTTGTAAGGGTCTGCTGTCCCTTTTGAGGGAAGAAATCACTCACACAGAGAGCAACTAAGCAACATGCCCAAGATTTCAAAACTGGAACCCAGGATCCCAGGACTGTTTTGTGACGGTCCATGAAGATAGCTAGAAATAATACAGGTCAAGCATTAATAAATTACTCGGAAAGTGTAATAGGAAACAAAAGAAGCTTGTATTTGGGATGCTGACATAGACTTGGACTGTCTGTTGGGAGTGGACCTGACCAAGATCCAGGGGCCAAACAGACCGAAAATGGGGCAGGGGCAGTTGGAGGGGTAGGTAAGAGGCAGGCCATGCAGGTGGCAATCAGCGTCTTGGATGTCTGGCAATGGCTATCATCAGAGGCCATGTAGAAAGGCAGAGCCCAGGATAAGAGTCCATCAGCAGGCAATGGGGACCAACTTCCAAAAGGGCTACAGGTGCTGTGGGCACAAGAGACCTTGTAGGATTCCAGGACTGTCCACGGTCAGAGATCAGATAAATCCTATTACACACCTGCCTTCAGATGCTCACTTTTCTACTCTCTCTCATAAATCTTTGCATGTGGCCCAACGCCTCCCACTGTTGAGAAAGATTCCACCAAACAAGCTGACACCACACAGGGAGAGAGAGAAGACAATGGATCCTTGAGTTCATTTCCTTGACCACCCCTCCTGGGAGACAGCTCACCTCTGTCTCTCAGGTCAACATGACTCTAGTCACTGCTCAACATTTTCAGAAAATCTCCTTGAATTAGAACCAGGGAAATATACTGTTAATAGATATTTTTTGCTCCATCAAATCATTTTTCCCTTCTCCCCTCAACTATCTTTCCATTCAAAATTCTTTAAAATTACACACAAAGGGGGAAAAAAATGTAGGTCGGCACGCATGCTAATGACATTGTGTTCATTTCTCCTCTAGTGCAGCACGCCAGCAGAACCTTGTCACACTTTTGTTTTACTCTCCGTTCTATGCTGTAGCACACAGTTGTTCTGCTCTCGCCTGGCAGGTACAGCAGAATCAAGGGGATTATATACACTTAGCATCTGGAAATATTCCACCAGCATCGTAGACCAAAATCTATACTCATCCCTCCTGTGCCAAGTTAGGTAAAATAAGAAAAAGAGAAGGCTAGGTTTGCACACCCAGAGCAGTCCCATCAGAGGAAGTCAGCAGGCTAATGCAAATCTTGTATTCTAAGAGCCGGTGACTTGTTCTGGAAGTGAAACGTGCATGGGGCTTTTAAGCAAGGAGAAGACGTGGAAAGACTTAGGTGATAGGCTTTTAACACTGCCAGGAGTAACATTAAAATGCTCAAATTCGTGCATACTGCGCTCTCATAATATTTCTCCAGAAAATGGAGCCTAACTCCAGACTTTTCATGAAGCAGGCAAACAGAGACTAACAGAGCGCCGTTCGAACTCTGGGAAGTCAATTAGGCTCACTCATATCTGCTCCCACCACAGGTCCACACCGCATAGGTTTCCGATTCCTGCCCCCGCACAGATTTCGGGGAGTCACGGAGCTATGGGGCCACTAGAGGATAATCAAACCCCCCAAAGTGAAATTGTCACAGGAGAGATATTACTTTCATGGTTCTCAATCTTTGATGTGCATCAGAACCGCTTTTGGATGCCTGGACCCCACTGCAAACCTAACCCAATCAAAACCTCCGAGGATGGGACCCAGGCAGGCCTAACCGTTAATAGCACATAAATGACTTGGCTGTGCTCCCCTCAACCCCCCACCCACCCTGGCCCCACCTATCCCTGCTCAGAACCACGGCTCCTCAGCAAATATTGGTTTGCATGTTCATTTATTTTTAATCTCACTCTGCCATCTGTGACAATGAGTGGTTTCTTCTTTGGAGAGATATTCAGAAGAAATATTCCATGGGAGGACATCTAATTGTAAAATAAAAGGGAGAGAAAATACAAGGGTCTTATCGCCACACAGAATCCATTAGCTCTCTTACCAGACCCTTCCCACATCGGTTGACTCATCGCCAACACAGAAAAGGCTTTACCGGGGCTTTCCTGGTGGCACAGTGGCTGAGAATCCGCCTGCCACTGCAGGGGACATGGGTTTAAGCCCTGGTCCGGGAAGATCCCACATGCCATGGAGCAACTAAGCCCGTGTGCCACAACTACTGAGCCTGCGCTCTAGATCCCGCGAGCCACAACTACTGAAGCCCGTGCGCCTAGAGCCCGTGCTCCATAACAAGAGAAGCCACCGCAATGAGAAGCCCGCGCACCGCAAGAAGAGTAGCCCCCGCTGGCCGCAACTAGAGGAAGCCCGCGCGCAGCAATGAAGACCCAATGCAGCCAAAATAAATAAATACATTTATTTAACAAAAAAAGAAAAGGCTCTACCAAACCTAGTGTCGGGGTCTCAGGTGTTCAAATAAATAGAATGTTCCCTACAAAAGGGGAACCAAGATTGCAGGATCCTTGTGAAACATGCACAGGTGGGTCCAGGCCAAACGCAAATCATGCTCGGGCCCTGTTTGCAGAGCTGGCCGTGCAGGGAAAAGAGCCCCAGACAGGGAGTTCACAGACCTCAGCCTCTTCTGCCTCTGCCACTTAACAGCTTAGTAGGACTCTGGGCAAGTCGCCTCCTCCCGGAGCCTCAGCATCTTCACCATTTCCGAAATAGGGCTGTAACAAAAGGAGCTGGCGTTCCCTTACGTGAACATCCACACACTCACCTTCCCTCATCCCAGCCTTCACCTTCGAATCTGCTCCAACCTCAGCCCAGAGGTCTCAGCCAAGGGTATCGGAAGAACTCATGGGTGAGGCAGAACTTTGCTCCTGGTTACTGTTTACCCCAGTCTCTTGGCCTCATTTCTACCTCTCTGACATGACCTGCCCAGCCCCCATCTCTGCCACAGTCACAGAACTGAACTGGAGCAAGAAGGAGAACCAGGCCAGCACCCTGACATCCAGCGTTGAGTCCCATGTCCTGGGCTCCTCTGCTGTCCTTCTCTGGAGCCTATTCTGAAACCTAGACTAGAACCTGTTTCACCCATATCAGTATCTATCGGGAATCTCACCTCTTCATTTGTCTTCTGCTTCAGTCCAGCTCCTGGACACCTATTTCATATTCCAGATCCCGTCTTGGACTGAAGCCTTAAACTTGAACCCCAGCCTAGTCAGTGACTTGGCCTGCTTCCTACTGAGAGGCATTCCCGATACCAATAGTCTACAGGACTGTCCAACTAGGTGTGCCCCCCCCACTTCGTGGGAACCCCCCCCATTACTGCTCACTGCCCAACCGCCAGTGCTGCCTGAGCAGCAACCAGAGCTTGCCCCACCCTTTTTCCAACTGTCCCTACAGTCCCTGCAGCTGGGATGACTGCCCCAGAGCCTGGCTTACCCCAGGAGGTAGGCTTGGTGCCATGTTCCCCCCACTTCTGGCCTGGCTCATCATTCATATCCCTGGTAAATGAAGCCCCACCCCTCATCCTGAGCCTGGCCCTCCAACCTGCAACTCCATCCCCTTTGGAAAATGTATGCACTACCCTGACTTAGTGGGATACCCTTTCTACTACCAACCGTTCAACCAGTTCAGACAGTGGACCACTCCCTCCAACACCGACCACTTTATTCCCTTAGAGACTGTATTCATTTCCTTTTGATGCTATAACAAATTACCACAAACTGAGTGGTTTGAATGATCCAAATTTATTATCTTTATTAATAAATATTTATGATCTTGAGGTCAGAGTCTCACGGGGCTAAAATAAAGGTGTCAGCCAGTTCCCTCTGGAAGTTCTAGGGAGAATCCTTCCCTTGCCTGCTCCAGCTTCTAGAAGCAGGCCACATTCCTCGGTCTGTGGCCATCTTCCAGCTCAAAGCCAGCAACCACATCACTCTGACCTCTGCTTCCATCGTCACCTCTCTCACTCTCCCGCCTCACTCTTTCCTTATAAGGACCCCTGTGACTACACTGGGCCACCCAGAATAATCTCCCCATCTCCAAATCTTTAACTTAATCACATCTACAAAATCCCTTTTGCCACATAAGGAAACAAATACACAAGTTATGAGATTAGGATGTGGACATCAGGGGCCATTATTCTGCCAAGCTCAGAGACCAGGACATTTCTCTCTCCAGTTCTTTTTCTCTCTCTGACCACTCTGCCTCATTTTCCATCACTGGATCTTTAATCCCCAGTGACCTCTTAAATGTTAGTGCCCCCTCGATTTCGCTACGGTCCTGCTTCCACTACACACACTCCTGTGTACTCTCACCCACAGTCATGATTCAGGTCACACACCAATGAATTCCTAAACAGAGGTCTACAACCTCCTTTCTCCTGAGGTTCAGACCTCTACATCCAGCTGTCAGATGCTGGTACTCTGCCTGGGTACACCAGTGTTCCCAATGGGCAGTGGGCTCCAGAACAAAGTCAAGAAGTAACCAATGTCAAAGCCCCAGCAGGGGGACCTCTGGAGGTTGTATTATCCTCTTTGGTGCAATGATTGAAGAGACCAGCTTATTCTTGCAGAAGAAATAAACATGGGCAGGCAGAAGGAATAAACACAAACATCTTCAACTTATTCATCTTACATTCTTGATATGTAAAAAGTCCCACTTTCCACATTCTTGCTCTCCTAGAACCTTACCCGTAAGAGGGGGAAAAAAATAACTTAAAAATAATACAAGGAAGAAAGTTACACAGGATAACAATGCCAATGACACTCATTTATAGAGAACCTATCAGGCATTGTATTAAGCAAAGTACGTGAAATATTTCATCTCCTTTAATCCCCACGACAAGCCAGTGAGGTATTTTTAATACCGAAAGAAGAAAGTGTGTCTTGGGAGGTTGAGTAACTTGCCAAATTCACACAGTTAATAAGAGACAGAGCCTGGACTTGAACCAAGGTCTGCCTGACACCAGTATCCAGGTTATCCACACTTCTCTCTTACCTCCAACACACACTGTGTGGAGGTAAGAGAGAAGGCAGACGCCCACAGATAAAGATGAGCACATGAAAGCAAAGAAGAAATGGCTTCTCTTCTGCCATAAGGCAACGTGCATCCTTTCTGGTGTGATTTTTCTTCCCATGGTCATTCCAGAATTCTGCAGGCCTGGAGAGACAAATCTCAGTCTCCCTGCTAACACTAGCACACATGCCACCATTTCCCAGGCTCTGGGGTCAGATTATCCAGCCTGGCGGCCCCGAGAGGCTTGGAGTGATGAACGTGCCTCAGGGACAGACAGCCTGGGAACTGCCCGCCCAGTCGCCACAGGCCCCCATCACGCCTGTGTGTAATTTACACTGGTCAGAGGAAATCATTGCTGGGTATTGATTCTGGATGAAGACGAAGCAAAGGGAACAAATACAGCCCAGTAATAACCCAGTGAGGGGGAAAGCCAAGAGGAGAGACCGCAGGTTCACTTAACTCCTCTGTGGTCGATAGGCTGTTTATTGAGACGCATTACTCTTCCGCTCCCAGATCCCAAGAGCTCGGGCATCGCCTGGGAGCCTGTGGCTCTCGGGCTCCACACCCCCGCCACTTCTGTGCTTATCCTAATGGATGCAGACTGAGCTTTGTGCGCTGTTGGGATCCCCAAAAAACACAACGAAGGGAAGTAGTTCCATCCGATAATCCTCCAATGGGAGCAGATGTGCACTTTCTAACCTCCTGTCCTACCCCCCTTCCTCCTCCTCTCCATACCCCCTCTTCCTATTTATGACTTTCTTTACACAAGTGTTAAATCAGATGATTCATTCTGCTACAAAAATGTTAAGAATGAGAGAGAGACAGACATTGGGAAGGAAGAAGGGAGGGAAGGAGGGACAGCATCGCCTTCCTCTTTTTGGGGACAATATTTTTTCATTATCCCACCACCCACTGAAGTCTCTGAGTACCTTGTTACTGACAATAAGTAATCAGAATAAAGGACAAAAAATAGAAAATTGCTGAATTTGAAGCTATGTCTGCCACTCACGGAGAAGCTTTGGTTGTGAAGAAGCGACGATTCAGATTAAGATAAGAGTGTAGCTGTGAGGCTCAAGAAGTCCTTCTGTCTGAAAAGGAAAGATGTGGAGGTGAACAAGGTCAGAAGCGTCGACAGGAACAGGCTGAGGTATCCCAATGGTCAACTGCCAGATTTCAGTGCAAATCTGACCTCATCCATTGTAAGCACTGAGCAATTCCTCCCCACAGGCCATACTCTGATTCATTTCTTGATAGCTGTCTAGCAGCTCTTTAAATATGGGGTTCCAGAAAGATGCATGTCAAAAGGAAAATGCATGATTTCTTTCTTTTTCTCCATCTCTTTCTTTCCTTAGGTGAAGCAACACTTCTGTGGTTCTCATGCATGTTTTTTTTTTTTTACATTCAGTACAAATAATTGCTATTCCTGGCTGCTTATTCCAAAGGGATTCTTCCAGAAATACCTTGAAAAAAGCAAGGGCTAAGCTCACTACACATTCATTCATGAATACAAGAATTGGCTGAGTGCCCACTGTATGCCAGGCAAGTAAGACTGGAGACCAGTTCTCTAGATAAGAACAAATGGCATATTGTTGACCTTTTAATGACCTTCATGAGTGACCAAGTATTTCCAACCCATTCCCTGATGGTCCAGTGGTTAAGACTCAGCGCTCCCAATTCAGGGGGCCCGGGTTCAATCCCTGGTCAGGGAACTAGATCCTGCATGCCGCATCTAAGATCCAGCAAAGCCAAATAGATAAATAAATATTAAAAAAAAAAAAAAAAAAGAACTTCCACCCCATATCAGACCACTTGTCCTTTCAGGCTCATGCTCTGCAAGTGGCATCAAGGAACACTTGAAGAAGAACAGGGTGATTACAAACTCTACCTTCAACATTCTAAGTTCCCTCTAATAATGGGGTGACACCAGGCTGTTGCACACAGCGCGATGCCTGGCACACAAGAAGTCTCACTAGAAGAGACCAAGCATGGAAGACCGTGGAGGTAAATCATGGAAGACTACTGCGTGGGTTTAAAGGCAGTCATGTGCTCATACTCGATTACTTCCAAACCACTTGGAAAACAAAAACTAACATTGAGTGAACATGATTCTATGTGAGGCACTGTGAGATATACTTTACAGACATTATCTCCTCATAGCTCCCAATGGGCCCTGGAGGTAGGTCATTCTACCCATGAGCAAATGGGCACAGGAGGTGAAGGGACTCATCACAATCTCTGCTGCTCTCCTGCTCCCCTTGGAAGCAGCACTGATGCTCCACCCACCTTTGGGGAGAGCTGGGTGCACTGGAGAACGGTGGAGCCAAATCCTGAGAGAGAGAAGCACCAACGTGGTACCTAACTCTGCTCTTAGGAAACCCCTGAGTGCACATCCTGAAGAGGATTCAGGGGTGACTTCTCATCCAAACTAATGACACAATAAGGCCTACTTTGCCCCAACACTCCACCCAGCAGGGGCCCAAAGGATTCCTATAGTTCCCTCACCAGCCAACTGTAGTCAGTTAATTTTCATCATAAATGACCCAGACTCCTTGGTATATATAAAGAACCTACTTCCTACCATAGAAGACATAGTACTTGAGAGAGTGTTACAGACCCAAAGGCTCTTCAGTTTTTTTTAGTTCAGTTATTTTTTAATTTTATTAAGAGACTACCATGACCAGGGCAGTGCCAGGCACTAGAGAAGCAATGGTGGACACAACACACATGTGCTCTCCACCCTGGCAGTTTACAATCCAGCAGTCACTCCCTTTCAATAGAGACACTGCCAACCCAGAAAGTGTCCAGGAAGAAGGCAGGTGGGGAATAAGGTCAAGAAATCATGTGACAGGACTTCACAAAACAAAAAAAAAAACAAAAAAACCCTGGTGGCACAGTGGTTAAGAATCTGCCTGCCAATGCAGGGGACACGGGTTTGAGCCCTGGTCCAGGAAGATCCCACATCCCGCAGAGCAACTAAGCCCGTGCACCACAACTACTAAGCCTGTGCTCTAGAGCCCGCGAGCCACAACTACTGAGTCCCCACTCACCGCAACCAGAGAAAGCCCGCTCACAGCAACGAAAACCCAACGCAGCCCAATAAATAAATCAAATAAGTGGAAAAAAAAAAAAAGCGGGTGCATCTCTGGCCATGTATCAAGCAGAGGGTGGGATCATGTATTGAAAGCTTCAAGAGGGCCCTCCAACTATTACTTTGCCACTGTGCTGAGGATTTCAGAAGGCTTTTTGTATTTCCTCGTTGGTTCCTTCCTGGGGAGAAGCGGGGAGAGCGGGTCCTCCAGATAGGACTTTGGTTCCCACGTGTATATTGGGAGGAAAGAACCCCAAAATGAAAACAACTCCCCCCATTTAATGAACAGGAACACTCCACCATGCGCTTGCTGAGTTTATATGCATTATCTCACCAATTTTCATATAAACCTAATAAGCAAATACCATAATTATACCGAAACGGAGGCACGAAGAATGCAAGTGACATCCAGCTGACAAAAGATTCTTGGCAAGAATCTCAATACTAAACTTCAGCTGATGGAGAGAGCCCCATTCCTGGGTCAGTTTGTGCTCCTTTCCTTATTTAGAATTCTCTAGCACCCAAGGAAGCCAGCCCAAGACAGACACGGGCACTTAGGGAGTGGAAAGGAAAAATAAAGGCACCTGCAGAGCCAATTAGTGAGTTGAAATTCAACTCCAAAACCTAACTGTTGGTTCCCTGAGCTAAAGTCAAGAGCTTTGATCACTGTTACTAACTCTGCAGCAGTGCTGACTGGCCTCGGTTCCCCGCAGGGAAAGGTAAACATTCTTGTGGAAATGCAAACATATCACTTATGGTCTAAAATGGCCTGTAATGGAGGCATAATTTCTTTTGGAAACAAGCCCCCTATAAAGGTACAGGTGGTTGTTTTTAACCGCCTGGATGAATGATCTTTCCGACTGCAGCCAGGACTCTTCCTCTGGTATTGACAGCACCTGCAGGGCAGATGAAGCATGAAATATGCATTTTATTTCCCTACCAAACCCCTGCCGGCTCTGCTTTAAGGTGTCAGCACCTCCCCCTCTGGGGAGGTGGGTGTCACCCACTGTAGTTTTCCTCTGAAAGGGAGGGGGATAGGTGAGGTTGAGAAGGTATAATTATGCGTAGAGCCTGGAACATCTTGGATTGTGATACCCGGCCAGGCTTTCTCTGCAGAGTGCACCCCTGAAAGAACCTTCCCCTCCACCTTTATCAAAACCACTGTCGGGGGAGCACCCCTGTTATTAAATACCGTGTGGCATGTCTGCTTGGGAGGCGTAATCACAGGTGGTAGGCCTGGAGGGGAAGTTGTTCAAGGGGAGAACAGAAAGAAAACACAGGGATGAGCTGACTAAAACACAGGCATGAGCTGACTAAAATGAGGTGTAAACATTTTATTAGGGACCTAGGAAGGTGAGAAAAAATGAAGAAATGGAGGTGTCGGGGTGGGGGGGAACTCTGAACATATCTTTAGTTCTTGTGTGGATGGGTCAGAGCCCTTTTGTTTTTCAATCCTTGGTGGGGGAGGGCAGAAAATTCTAGAAAGGTGAGAAACATGGGAGAATGTGTGGTCCTGGCATGGCCACATTGCCCTGATGCACCTGCTCACTCATTTCAATGAAATAACAGAGTAATGGATCAAAAAACTAGAAAGCTATTGGCAGTGTACCTGACCCGGCTTTGGCACGTGCATCAAAACCGCAAATGACCTGAAAAGACCCAGGCATTAGGACGTTAAGGAGGGTTTGTGACCCCAGAGTCATTCTTGTGATGGGCCAGTGAACTAAAGGCAGTTCTCAGTCACCAAATAATAAGATTATCTTGGAGGAGTGGTTAGCAAACCCGACTGCCCATCGGAATCACCTGCGGGGCTTTAAAAGTAACTCAATGTCCAGGCCAGTTAAAGCAGAGTTTCAGGCGATGGGGCTCAGACATCCCTACTTCTTTTAAAGCTCTTCCCAATGATTCTAATGTCTAGCCAGGGTGGAGCCTCTACCTCAGAGGAAACAGGGCTCAGCTCTATGGCCAGGGACTATCCATCCCCACCTATCACCCCAGGAATACAGCCATTCCAGCCTGTATTGAGTGCAAGGTAATGAGTTAAGTGCTGAAGGCCACACAAATCAGAATAAGACGGCCTCTGCCCAGTTTACAAATGCAGTGAGGGAGAAAGCTTGTGTCTGGCACAGAGGGGAGCTCAATGAATATTTATGAAATAAAAGAACGAATGAATAAATAAGTGAATAGCTTAACAATAGTAAAACAGCAAATGAAATACATGAAAAAGAGAGGTACGCACAGAGTGAGGAATGGTCAAAGGGATGGGGTAGGGGGAGTCTTTATAAAGGTAGCGTTTGAATATAAAGGTAGCATTTGAATTGGGCTTTGAAGAATCGGCAGTAATAACATTTAACATTTGTTCAGAGCTTAAAGTTGATCAATGTTTTACATACATTAACTCATTTAGTGGATTTCAATTGCCCTTGAAGTTGGCATTTTAACCCCGACTGTAGAGGTTGAGGAAAGGTCAAATGGCCTAACTAAGGTCAGATGGCTAGTGAGGGAGGGAGCCACTGACCCTTTATGACACTGCTGATGACTCACTTCCTATGTCACTTAAGGGGAAGGACATTCTAGGCCAAGAAAAAGTATAAGAGAGACTCAGGTGCTCCAATTCTGAGCATGTGGCTTGCTTAGGGAAGGTTGGGTTTTTTAATAAAAGGTGTGTCTCCTTTAGGAAGAGAATTGTGAATGCGAGGAGGAGAGCGGACTGGAGAGCTGAGATATTGGTGAAGGTACCCTAGAGACCCCGGAAACCTCAGAGCAATTGGTGAACATTTCTCCTGAGGCCCTTAGCACGTTCCCCAGGGCATTCTTCTTGGGTGAACTTGTCTCATCTCCCCTCTTTTACAACAAGCTCTTTGGCCAGACACTGGCCATATTCATGTTTGAATTTCTCTGAAACCCAGCCAGGGGTGGATGTAGGTTTTCTGAATCCTGTAGTTTATACAATTCATGGGGACTTCATGAAGAAAAGTAATAAAATTATAAACACCAGATTAGGTACAAAGTGAATATGTGTTTAACATGAAGAAGAAACTCACAGCAAAATGCAAATTTTAAAAACTGACAAATATAACAAAACCCCCCAAATAGCATATATTTTTATTCCTCAACTGCCTGATATCCCTCTGTAATACTTCTTTAACCTCCAATTTTTTAACTGCATAATCTTTGCCTTTTCAAAGGATAAAAATTTTCTTATACCTTTTTCGAGAGCGAGTATGGTTGACCGAAACTTGTTTTGTGTTATCAAGAGTTTTGAAATGTTTATTTTAGCATCACAACTTGTCAATGGTAATGTTACATTTATCAAGTTATTTCCTATAGTAACTATAAGATTTGGGGACAAGTGTTCTTTTTCAGGGATACATCTCAGATTCTCTTGATTTGATGACCCTTGTTTACCAATGTGTCATAAATGTCCTCGTTGCAGGGGTGTGGTAAGTTTTATGTTATCTTACAGGAAGGAAACTCCATTTTGGATAGGAATCAATAGGAATGGATAGGAATGGATAGGAATGGGAATCAATGGATAGGATAGGAATCAATCCTTGCTAACAGTTTTACTTGTCTGATACTTGCAAGAATTTTCCTCAGGCTAGATTATGACTCTGTACATTTCAAATCTTCTTTCTCCCCCATTTCTTACTTGTTTCGGGTTCTGGGTTCTGGAGGATCCAATCATATTACTATATGACTTCTGGCCTTGTACCACTGTGTCAGGATACCAGGTAAGTCAGTACCATGGAGGTTAAGAGTATTCCTGGAAGCCATACCTACACCAGGAAGGCAAGAATCTGACTATACTTAGAAATGAGCAAATTACATCCATCCATGCCACTAAACCCAGTTGCAAATGCATGCCACCTCAACTTCCCCTTCAGAAGATGAAAAAAACAGATGACCACTCCTCTGGTGACACTCAAAACAAGTGGAAGGAAGTTGATAAATGGAATATTGCCTGCCATATCAGTAAACAAAGGATGTCACAGTCAGCAGCGATTGCAGACCTCCTACGTGAGCTGGTGAGCCCTGAGGGAACTCAGGAAGGAAAGAATACCTGCCATCTAGCAGCCATCAGACTGCAGCCACTCCCCATGGTGAGCCCTGAGGAAACTCTGGATATGAAAACACAGGATACTGGCCCCAGATAGCTGAGGGCATATCAAAGGAATGACTTCAGTGAGCCCAGACCCTTGCATTCTTCCCATATTAGAAAAGTGCTAAATTACTTAACTTGCACTTTCTGGTTTTCTTTAATTAACAATCATCTTTGATGTTCCGACTACTTGACCTTTGTTGCAAAATTCCTATATGTCCTAGCTCCCTGCTCACCTCCGCCTTGGAGCAGTTCTCTCAGGGTTACTTGAGATGCTGCTTCCCGGGCTTGAAGTCCTAAAAATTCCCACTGAATAAAACATAACCCTCAACTTTTAGGTTGTGAATATTTTTTAAGTCAACAAAGTGTAATGTCATGAAAGGGAGGTCAGAGCAGAAAGAGACAGCACTCTTAATCAATTCCACTTATAATAGCTTAGGTTTACAAATTAAGTAAAAACATACAACCGTCAAGACACACTGCCAGGGCTCATCAAGGTCTTAGAAGGGACCCAGGCAAGAGAAGAGTGGGAAGCTTCAGCTCCATCAGCTTCAAAGTAGATCTACCTCTGGACACATTCCTGTGCTTTTCAGAGAACAGGTGCTGAATGAATGAATGCCTTTTACACTAGGCTGGGAGCTGGGATCCCAGAACCCTCCAAACAAGTGGGAGGGACCTGCAGGGGCTCTCTCGTTCATTTGTGCCCCAGGGTGTCAGGTCTGGCTCAGAGCAATGCCCAGAATTGAGTGCAGTGTTTCAGGAGTGATCTGACCCGTGCAGGGCCGGCAGAGTAGACCCCTCACCTTGCTCAGGCCAGCTAATTTGCCTCTATTAATCCTAACAAAAGTTGCTTTATTGAGTTTTTTCCTTTCCTTCTCTTTTTGTCAAACTTCTCATGACATTGATGCACGCTGAGCTTATAGTCAACGAAAACCTTTTAATTGTTCACACTTGCTAAACCAGTTCTCCTCCAGGCTGTAACTGACCAATTTAAGGTGCGGTGATGGTTAATTTTATGTGTTAATTTGATTGAGTTAAGGGATGCTCAGAGAGCTAGTAAAACATTATTTCTGGGTGTGTCTGTGCAGATGTTTCTGGAAGAGGTTAGCATTTGAGTTGGCAGACTGCGTAAAGAAGACTGCCCTCACCAATGCCATGTGGGCATCATCCAGTCTATTGAGGGGCCCAAATAGAACAAAAAGGCAGTGGAAGGGTAAATTTGCTCTCTTTGCTTGTGATGGGATATCCATCTTCTCCTGCCCTCACACATCAGTGATCCTAGTTCTTGGGTCTTTGGACTTGGACTGAATTATACCACCGGGTTTACCTGTTTTCCAATTTGCAGACAACAGACTGCAGGACTTTTTGGCCTCCATAATTGCATGAGCCAAGTACTACAATCAATCAATCAATCAATCCTATTGATTCTTTTCCTCTAGAGGGCCCTGACTAATACAGTCCAAATGCATAGCTCCACAGTGATTCCAGTTAAATGCTATACTCTTATGTTTAGCCCACACTCTGGCCTCAGGAGACGGATCTGACTCTCCTGTGTGTCATCTAGCATACTAACAATTGCTACCTTTTCTATAATGTCCAAGGCACTGATTCTGAAACATAGACTGGGATGTGATCCTGAGGGGAGCTCTGTAGCTCAGCCTCCTGAACCTCCTCTCTGGCCTGACATTAATTTATCAACATTTTTTTTTTTTTTTTCAGTATGCGGGCCTCTCACTGTTGTGGCCTCTCCCGTTGCGGAGCACAGGCTCCGGACGCACAGGCTCAGCGGCCATGGCTCACGGGCCTAGCCGCTCCGCGGAATGTGGGATCTTCCTGGACCGGGGCACGAACCCATGTGCCCTGCATCGGCAGGCGGACTCTCAACCACTGTGCCACCAGGGAAGCCCAATTTATCAACATCTTTGGGGTCCATATGTTCAATCTATGTTTAATCCATCTGACTGTAATGGTACACAACCAAATTTCAAGTTCACAAGGATACCGAATGCCAGGGACTGGGAATCCACTTCCAAGACGGCGTCATTCACATGTGTGGTGCCTTGGTGCTCCTCGGACTCTCACTCCACAAGGTGTCACATCCTCCAGGGCCTCTCCACATGGCATGGACTTTGAACAGCCACGAAAGACGCACTTCTATGGCAGCTGGCTCCCAAGAGGGAGTAAGTGGAAGCTGCTGGGCCAGCAAAGAGCTATGCCTAGAACTGCCATACAGTCAACTCCACTGTACTCCATTTGCCACCGCTGTCACAGGGCCCACTCCAAGTCAAAGGGGTGGACACTCTTCACTGCTTGATGGAGTAGGACAGTCACATTGCAGAAGAGTATGCAGGATGAAAGACTGCTCTAGCTACCTTTCCCACAGACCAGAACTTTGATTTCTAGAACCCTATTCCCTTGTGTTTCTCACCAAATAATACTTCTTGATATGGCCCAAATATGAAGTGCACATACCCCCACCTTAGCAGAAGGTAAGAGCTTTATACACAGCTACACACATCCCCTGTATAATGTTTGTCCCCAAGAAAACAATTAAAACGCAGTGCCATCTTTAGCAATTACAAATTCACAAGTTGGTAGTAAATGTTTTTTTTTAAGCCAGTAAAACGTACATTCAGGATCAGCTCACTTGGGATTTGTAGTGATTTTAGAAATATGTCTGCCAATCCCCTTATCAATTCTAACAAAATTGGAAGGGGGATGTTTAATCTACTTAAGAAAATCAACTGTGGGTATTTGGCAATCACTTTATCAGAATCATTTTCACATAAACACTGTGCTTATTGATGATTCTTATCTAGTCATTAAAGCAGGCCTTGTATTTGGCGAAGCACTTGTCATAATTCCGCGATTCTCGCTCACTAGGGCTGGCCACCCTCCAAGATATTCCAATTAAGGGTTTATTACTCTGTCACACTTTCAGGTGCCTGAGTCGACATAAAGTTAAATTCTATCTAGAGGACATATCCCAGGCTACAGCTGTTGTGCTTCTGTGGGATTTTTTTTTTTGGTCTTGTTTTTCTAATGAAAATAATCTATGGATCCTGTTCATAAGAGGAGCACACAGCTCCAAATCATTACCTCCTGGCAGTGACTACTTTTTGAGTCCTCTCTGCTTCAGCACACTCCTTAATGGCAGTTGAATAAATATCTAAGATGCAGATTTCTCGGTCCTTTCTGAAGGATAGTATCTTCCAACAAGGGGGCGAAAAAAAAATTAAGAAAAGAATATTTACAGAGCATCAAACTATGTGTTGAACACCAAGCCTGGCACCCTCAGGGTCTCTGCCCTTAAGAAGCTCACAGCACAGCAGTGGAGACAGTACGAAGCCACTAAGGGTAATTCTGCACTGTCTGGGAAGGACCAGGGCTCTCACCCGCTCAAGTAACAGCTCACAGGACCAGGGATGGACATGTGACCCAAAGACAGCCAGTGTGACCTATGGCTGTGCTCGGGCAGATAAATGGGTCCAGTCTAATTCTCACCAGAATTTTCAGTAAAAGGCATAGAAGCTTTCGCCAACAGGAGTGATAAGCCCTGGAGCTGACAGGGCACACAGACTCAGGAACTGGGGCAGACATTTTTCCAGGAAAAGTCAGTCTGCAGAAGGAGTAGAACTGAGCAAACCAGCAGCAAGTGACCCCGGAGAGAGAAAGAGACAGAAAGAGAACAAAACCTCTGTTATCATTCTGGTTCCCAGCTAGAGTTCCTGAGAGGTTGGTTCTATTTGGATTTTTTTCTTGGATTCTGTGAGCTTTCTTTGCAATATAATAAACACCATTTGTGTTTGAGCTGGTTCAACAAGTTTCTGTACGTTGAAACTCAAAGGCCTGAAAGAATCTCATGTTTTTGTTTTTTTTTTTTAGATTTCACATATAAGTGAGATCATACAGTGTTTAGCTTTCTCTCTGACTTATTTCACCTAGCATAATGCCCTCAAGGTCCATCCACGTTGTCACAAATGGAAAGATTCCATTCTTTTTTATGGCTAAATAATATTTCATTATATTTACATATATATGTACATATATGTATATATATATGTATTATATATATACATATATAATCACATTTTTCTTATCCATTCATACGTTTATCTTTTTTTTGAAAATAATAATAGTAGTCTTTCACAGATAATCAACATAATAAATCAACTTTGGGTCAATAAATATTAAAAAAAAAAAAAACTAAAAAAACCAAATCAAATACAAAAGCAAAAAAGAAAGCTTTCTACTTTCCCTGCTCCGAGGTTTTGCTTTTGTTGCTCTACCTACCTCTTCATGACCCCTCCACTGCCCCCATTCCCCTCCCCGCCTGCACTACCCACCTGCTCTTCAGTCCTAGTGCAAGGGTCAGCTTTTTCTCTCCAAAGCACTCCAGGATTAATCCAACCCACTTCTCCCACCATGGCTATAGTTCATACAGACTGTTTGTCAGTTCTTCTACATCCCCAGCCCAACCCAGGGAAGCCCCAGCCTGTACCTCCTCTTGCCCCCTGTGCCGCTGTGATCTCAGCATACCTCCAAACTTAGCCTTCCTGAGCTACCATGGGGATGAAATGAAGTGAAGCTGAAAGGCAAGAGCACAGTCGTGATGGCACCTAGTGTGCACAAAAGGTGGATGGAATCTGAAGATTCACAGACAACAAATAAGACAACTGGGGTATAATCGAAAAGGTACTGACACTGAATACTTGCTCCACTGATTGAGGGATCATGGCCAAGTTTACTTAACCTTCTGAGCCTCAGTATCTGCATTGATAAAAAAAGAGGTAGTAACCTCTATCTCACAAGACCATTGAGAAGAATAAAGGAGACAATGTCTGTGAAAGAATCAGGCACTGTGTGGTCTGTAGGCCTAAAATTAACAGCAATTCCTTCTTGGCCTCAACCACTGACTGGTTCATTGTAATGCTATATAACTTTTCACGGGCAGATCATGCTTCCCTGGAGGTCAGAGACCGTGACCTACTTCTTCAAATTCCTAAACTTAATATTGATACACAGAAAGTTCCCAGTAAATATTAAATGATTTATTGAAAGCTGTATACTGAAGACTTTTATTAGCACACGCATAACAACATCATAAGACCCACGTTCCCATTCATCCAACTACATAAATCATTCACTGTGTTCCTGTAATCTTTTCAAAGAGCTAGTATAGTCAATTTCCAATTATCTGTGTCAGTGGGGAACAGGAATAGTCTGAATAATGAAACCCACAAATAATCCATACATTTAATTTTAGCAGCTGCTTCCAGCCAGTATGAAAATTTCCCGCTGTGAATGTCACTGTTCTTCCTGCCCCTCCTTTCTCTCTGGCAGGGCAGGTATTGCCAAAAGGCATCCTCATCAGAGGAGGGAAACCCACAGTCTAGACGATCTGCAGGCTAGCTAATCAGCCTTCGAATAATGAAGCCTGGCTCTGCGTCTTAGGAGGCATTGCCTGGTGCAGTGGCAAAGGACAAAGAGGAATTATAGGATCACACACTAAATTCCAACCCTAACATCACCCTGTCGCCCATGGTCACCAGCCATGCATGTCCTTTGGCTAAATCAGCCAATGTGGGTCTGACTCCTCATTCTGAAACAGAGACTCATAGGGCAAATAAAACAGGAATCACAGCACACAGTGACAGATCTACTTTATTCAGTTAGCAAATATTATTGAACGCCTACTCTGACATCTGCCAATAATACATGTGTGTGTTACATATATATATACACACACACACACACACACACACAAAACAATTACTGTGCCTTTGGAATACAAGACAGACTCAAGAAGAAATGGGCCTGATTTGAGAACCACTTCATAGGGCCACTGCTTACCAGAATCTTGAATGCAAATGTCATCTGAGTCTACTAATTTCAGATTATTCTAATAGCCAAAAGGCAGTTTGTTATCTTTGTAACCAAGCCTTAAAAGTTAATATGCTTTTTAAAAAAAGGCTCAATTTATGACCTCCAGTCTTTCCTGAGTTGGAAACTGTTCAACCTAAGTTTGCCAACAAGGGGCCTGAGGGCTGACTCTGGGCTCAAAAGTGTTTGGCTCTCCCATTGTGGGTGCTCTCCAGGGCCTCCTCCATCCTGTTTCTCCCCAACACTGAGGGCACATGACAACTGCCTTTGTCACCTGACACCCAACCTCTTCATTAACTTACATCATCCACCTGGCTTCTCCAGGCATTTCCTCTGTAGTCTATGGCCTGTTTTACTTTCTAAATTGCAGCAAAAATACCTCCCATCCTACAAGCTCTTCTTACAATGTGATTTCAGTATCCTTCTCATGAAGAGATGGGGTCTAGGTTTCTTCCTCTGAGTATGGGCATGTCTGTGGACTTCTGCAGAAGTGACCCTAAGTGACCCCCAAGGCCAGGACCATCTCCACCTGTGGGTGCTGGAGCTGGCTCATACCAACTGTGCACCTCTCTTCTGAACTCTGTGTTCAGTGGCTTAAAATGGGCCATGATGGGGGTCTTTACATCATGGAAATCAGCAAACATGACAAATAGGGCTTTTCCACCAAGAAAGCCAGGTGTTTCTTGTTTCCCAACACACTGCTTTACCTGGTTCTCTTCTGATGCTCACTCCTGGAATTCAGCCGTCATGCTGTGGGGAAGCCTGAGCAGCCCGAGAAGAGGCCCCCATGACAGGAAACCAAAGCCCCTGGCTCAGCCCCAGCTGACAGCCAGCACCAACTTGCCAGCCACATGAAGCCATCTGAGAGTAGATCCTCCAGCCCCCAGGCACATCACCCAGCTGACACCATGCAGAACAAAGACAGGCCTTTCCTACTAAACCATGTCTAACTGTGGGCAACTCATGAGCACCTAAAAAGGTTTGGGATGGCTTATGCAGCAGCAACAGTGACCAGAACCCAGTTCCTGGTAGCTTGGAATAGCCTGGCTCTGCCCCGCATGGGCCCTTTTACCTACAGTCACCAACACCACTCTTACTGACTGGCTCCCACTGTTTCACATCCCACGTGGATTCAGGCAGCCTTGGCCCTTTCCTTGCATCAGGGCTGACATCCTCCCCTCAGAGAATTCCAGAGTCTCCATCCCTAGGTGCTCACAGTCCGACTCATGGCAGCTGGAGCTGGAGCTGCTCTGAATCTGTTTTCCTGAATCTCTCGCTCTAGATATTCCGAATTTGAAAGTGGATGCTGCCTAGAAAGCTGAAAAATTAGGGAGTTCGGCTCTTCTGTACCCACTGCTGTCATCTGGATGCCTTGTCCCAGGGGTGGCCACACATCTGAAATTTTAGGCAGATTTGGAAAACATCCCTATTTGGTGCTACCTGAGTTACTGGCTCCACCTCACTTTCCCTGGCTCACTCTCAGGCATATGTCCTTATGGGGGCAGGACAGGTTTTCCTAACTTGCCATCTCATTCCTGCCCACGTGGGGGTTACACCGGGAGTGAAAGGCATGCAGTGAATAAGACTATCCTGGCCTGCAAGGGCTGCAGTCTACTGGATGTTTGCACTGAGGGAACTGGGGAAAACTTGATTTGGGTTTTAAAGTTTGAAGAAGAGTTTACTTGGCAGAAAGAAAGAGAGAGAGAAAGAGAGGAAGGAAGAGAGAGAAGGGAGGAGGGAGGGAGAGAGGGAGGGAGAAAAATTAAATAAATTCCAGGCAGAAGGGAAAATGTAGGTGGAGGCAGATTTGTCAAAGAGTGAGAATTTGAATGTATTTGGAGCAAAAGGTACACAGGCAGAGTTCAGAAGAGGACGTGGGGTCAGACGAAGCGTAAATTCGTTCCATGGGCAATGTGGAGTTACTGCAAGCAAGACCGAAATGACATGGTGTGATTTGCATTTTCTAAAAATAACACTCTTGGAGGCAGAGTGGAAAAGGGCTCAAAGGGGGACTTAACTGCCAATCAAAGGAGGCCAATCTGAAGGCTATTTCTAGGCAAGAGGTGATGAGGGCTCAAAAATGACATGGTGACAATTAGAAGAGAGAGAAAATACTTGTGGAATAGAAACCACAACTTTCGGTGAGTGCTTGCATCTGGAGGATGAGGGAAGGTGTCGAGGGGTTGGAGTGTATGGAATACAAGTATAGTAATAGCAGTAGTGGCAACAGCAAAAAGCATGGGCATTATTTTAAGAGTTTTGCTATATTAAGTCATTTAATCCTCACATCAATCTTATGAAGTAGATTTATTATTTTTTCATCTATCATTATTATGATGATGATCTTACTTTCTTTCACAGATGAGGAAACTGAGGCACCGTGAGATTCAGTCACTTACCCAAAGTCACGGAGCTGGGATATCAAATGCAGCTTTTAGTGATTAGCCATCACTGCCTCTCCAGGGACCAACTCTGAGGAGAGGATGCATAGGACAGTCATCAGAATACGAAGGGGTGGGTCTAGCACCAGAAATGGGGAGGAGAGGGAAACTCAAAGGTCTCTGAGAACAGAAAACAGATCTGGGTAACAGATTTAGTGTAAAGGACTCTGCTTCGTTTTACAGCCTCAGCTGCCCAGCTTTCAGGGCTAACGGCCCCACGAAGGCAAAGCTGAAGCTCTTGTTGGGGCTGGAGTCAGTTCTGAGGAAGTCAGGGCAGCCTCAGTAACCTCAGTGCTGCTGCCCTGCGAACTTAGCCTGAAGTCACTCTCCCAGTTCCAGACCCCGGGTCCTAGCCCCTGCCCCTTGTTCCCACTGACGCCAACTAGATCTGGATGCAGTCCCACATGGAAGCCCAAGGAGCAGCCTTGCCTTCCTCCCCCTCCCAATGCTCCCTTTCTGCAGACCCAGCCAGAGCCTGGGCCATAGGCTCTCACGCTGTCCTGCCTAAACCAACTGCCCCTGCTGCTGGGCAACCCTGACGGATGGGTTCTTAGAAGCTCACCCTTCTAGTGTTAGTGAGACTGGTGGATGCTTTCAGACATTGTGCTGGAACTAGATCAGCTCTCCCCCATGCCTGCCCTACCCTAGGTGGCTGCCCTGTGTGCCCAGCCTCCCTCCTTCCCCATCCCGGCTGACCCAGTATTGGGAAAGGCCATCAGTCCTCCGGATAAAGCTGTGCAGAACCAGAGCCACAGGAAGGGGGAAGGCGACGGCAGTGTCAGAGCTGGCAGTAAGGTTTCTAGCTTGGGAGGAGGAGTGACAACACTGGCAGAAGCAGAGTCGCTGGAAGGGCGTGAAGCCCTTTTGTGCCCTCTCTTCTGGGTGAGTGAGATCCCAGGCCCTGCCACTTACACTGTGCAGGCAGCTGTGCCCGTCAAACCATCTGCATCGCAAAACGCCACGTCAAGGGACTCACTCGGGGCTTGCAGCTGTTTAGGGGGTGGGGACACGAGGCTTCGGATGACTCCAGGGCTGCTACACAGCTCTGCTCCTTCCAGCATGCCTTTCCAAGGGGGCCAATTTTCCACTGCACAAAACCCATGAGCTGCCGATCTGTGGCCATTTGCGCGTCGTTTGTGCTCGCTAACGAAGACCAGTTGTCACTGAAGGCACCCCTGATTTCCACTGCTGACCGTTACGGCTGCATGCAACTAACTCTAAGTGAATTTCCACAAAGCCTAAAAGACACAGGACACTTCATTTCAAGACATTAGCTTCCAACCACATCAAGAATTCTTAAAGCATCCAGGACATGGCAGTAAAAGGCTCGGCTCTGTGGCCTCCCATGAGCGTCTGTTTTGGGTGTTTCTTAACAGTACCAGGGTTTTGACCTTTGCAGTTGCCATCCCACATGGAGAATGAATGCTCCTTCCTATACGCCTTCTTCAGAGCCCTGCCTTTCATCCTCATGGGAAAGTTTAGCAATGTATGGCCAATCCAGACTATTTTGCACAGCAGCAAACAGCAAGTCAAAGTTCATGAATAAAGAGCAAAGTGATAGTCTGTATGGGTATATAGGAGAGTGGGTAGGTGAATGATAGATCAAGAAATAGATGATAGATAGATAGATAGATAGACAGAAAAAATCTCCAATATGTCAGGACTTACCATTTGGGAAGGATAAAATAGGGTCACATTATAATGAATCCAAGCCCTGCAAGTTACTCAGGAAGATAACTAGCCCTTGTCAAAGGGTCCTCCAGTTATTTCTGGCAGCCCACAAGGTAGGGTACCTTGTCATGCTTGTTCAAGGGCTGTAATGTCAACAGTCCCTGTGTGGGAAACTAATGCAGTTCCAAGGGATGTTCCCGAATTTGCCATTCCTCAGCCTGGCCAGGAGTATCGGGTGCTATGCAGACGCCACCCCAACTCCACATTACTCACGGCCCCCACTTAACGATTAGAGACCAGTCCCTTCTCTAGAATCTCGCTGCTGAAGGTGTGGTCCATGGACCTGAAGCATCAGCATCACCTGGGAGCTTGTTGAAAATGCCCAGGCCCCCTCCCAGCGGTTCCTACCTAATGAGTATGGGGTTCAGCTAGCGTGCTGCTCAAGCTTTAACGGCTGAGGAGTCATGCAGGGACCCAGTTAAAATGCAGATTTCGATTCTCTGAACTCTCTGATGGGGTCTGAGATTCTGCATTTCTACAAACTCCAGGGCAGTGCCGATGCTCCTGGTCCCCAGGCTATGCTTTGAGGAGAATAGTTCTCTCGGCTCCAGTCTTAGCCCCTCCACCTAGTTCCTCTTTTTAAAAGCTCCCCTCACCCCCCGCCACAGAACCAAGAACATGTCTTACTTCTGCCAATTTTCTGAGACAGGAAAAAAGATTGGAATCCTGCCTCTAAACCCTAGAGGAGTCCAAAGAAATGCGCTTTATGTTGATCCAGGAAAGATTCTAGAAGAGATGGTTTCTGAGCACTTAAAAAAGGAAGCAGCAAGGATTCATTAAGAACTCGCCATGCCAGGTTAGCCTCGCATGTGGTTTCTCCACCGGCTACAGGACTCTTGAGATCACACACACTTGGCCTGTGGCATTGCAGCCTTTCTCCTCCACACATCTGAGTCTACTCCCTCCCCACCTGCTTGCCTCCCTATGCCAGTACGCAGGACCAAAGCTGCCCAAAGGTAAGAGCCTCACCTCCTGGGGCTCAGCACTGGGATGCTATTACAAATAATCTGTCCCTGAGCTCAGGCCCAAATTCAGATAGTTGCCCTTATCCCCTGTGTCTCAGTTCAGGGAGAAGGGCCTCAGTCCTTGACCTGAACACCTATGCTAGCAGGCTGCCCGGTACCCTGGATCCCTTGGCCTCAGGTCTTGCTTTGTTTTGGCTACCCTCTTCCTCAGAATAGAAGCCCTGAGTCTCAACCCTAAATCAACTATCAGGAATATGCAGAATGACAACCCCCAAACCAACCACCCTCCTACCCACCTGAACCCTCCGATCAGGACCCTCAATTTGCACCACCGTTGTAGTCTCCT
Source organism: Tursiops truncatus (assembly GCF_011762595.2). Lineage (NCBI taxonomy): Eukaryota > Metazoa > Chordata > Mammalia > Artiodactyla > Delphinidae > Tursiops > Tursiops truncatus. The sequence continues at coordinate 11,530,857 of NC_047048.1, forward strand.
CCTCATGGTGATCTGGGCATCCATTACTCACAACTTGCCTGGACCACAGTCATTAAGGAAGATGCTTCATGGGCCAGATGGAAACTTCCCTCAGCTCCTGTATATGGGTCTGTGCCTGATCATCACATCTGAGTCCTTCTCTACTCTACCAGCCCTTCAGTAAGTGACCAGGTCAGATCTAGCCAAAACCTGAGATGGGCAACAGATCAGGGAAATGTGGTCAACATAGGATACTAGCTTCAGCAAGATTTCTCATAAGGTCTTTCAATGGATTAAAAAGGCTACTTATTAAAACAAAAAGTAACTTCTGTGCTCATGGAATGAATATCAGAAGAGTATTTACTTTCTTAAACAGCTTTATTGAGATATAACTATTACACACAATTTACAGTTGAAGGTATACAATGCAGGGACTTCACTGGCGGCGTAGTGGTTAAGAATCCGCCTACCAATGCAGGGGACACGGGTTTGAGCCCTGGTCTGGGAAGATCCCACGTGCCACGGAGCAAATAAGCCCGTGTGCCACAACTACTGAGCCTGCGCTCTAGAGCCCGTGAGGCACAACTACTGAAGCCCACACGCCTAAAGCCTGTGCTCCACAACAAGAGAAGCCACTGCAATGAGAAGCCCACGCTCCGCAACGAAGAGCAGCCCCCACTCACCGGAACTAGAGAAAGCCTGCGTGCAGCAACGAAGACCCAGTGCAGCCAAAAAACAAAAAAACAATTTATAACAAAATAAAATAAAAAATAACGTATAAAATGCAATGGCTCTTAGAGTTGTATAACCATGACCACAATCAATCTTGGAACATTTTCATCATCCCAAAAAGAAACTCCATATCCATTAGCTGTCACTCCCGAACCCTGCCATCCCTTTCAGCCTAGGCAACCACTAATCTACCTTCTGTCTCTTTAGATTTCTCTGTCCTGGACATTTCATATGAATAGAATCATATAGTTGAAATCTTTTGTGATTAGCTTCTTTCACTTAATATTTTTGAGGGTCATCCATGTTGTAGCATGTATCAGTACTTCATTCCTTTTCATGGCTGACTAATATTGCACTGTGTCAGTATACCACATTTATGTATCCAGTCATCAGCTGATGGACATTTAGGTTGTTTTCTACTTTCTGGCTACTATGTATAATCTGCTATGAAGGGCTTCCCTGGTGGCACAGTGGTTAAGAGTCCTCCTGTCAATGCAGGGGACATGGGTTCGAGCCCTGCTCCGAGAAGATCCCACGTGCCACAGAGCATCTGAGCCCGTGTGCCACAACTACTGAGCCTGCGCTCTAGAGCCTGTGCTCTGCAACAAGAGAGGCCACCGCAATGAGAAGCCTGCTCACTGCAACTAGAGGAAGCCCTTGCGCAGCAACGAAGATCCAACACAGCCAAAAATAAATAAATAAAATAAATAATTTTTTAAAAAAATCTTCTATGAACACTCATGTATAAGCTTTTATAGGAACATGTATTTTCATTTCTCTTGGGTGTACACCTAGGAGTAGAATTGCTGAGTCATATGATAACTTTACATTCGACAATTCAAAGAGCTGCCAGACTGTGGAAGAAGATTTGCTTCTGCATAACTCTAGTGGTGCGCCACAGGGATCGGTCCTTGGCTTGTCTTATTCAAAGCTCTTAACCTAACCCGGCTGAGAACGTAGGTGGTGTCTTCATCAGTTCCCAAGGTTTTACTCTTCAGGAGTACCCCCGCCACATGCCAAACTCTACTGAAGAAAAATTATACCCACTTTGGACTGTGGTCTCTATCCACAACTGAGCCCACGACCCTACCTAATAGTTCATCTATTTTACACTACAGATTCTTCCTCTACTCCCTACTCTCCACCTCCCCGTCTCCTTTTAAGAGATGCCACTGCTTCCTAGTCCTGCTGAAAAATAGAATCCATCAGGTGAAACTTATTCACATCAATAGCCTTTGCCCTTTCCTCTCCATCTAAGTGGCTGAGCTCTCCCTCCCTCATATGAGGCTAATCCTACCATGTAATACCTGAATCTCCCACTCTCCTTCTTCCTCAGAGACTTCATCAATTGTCTTCTCAGTCTCCCAAAATACATGGTCCTCCCTCCCCATGGCCCATTTTCATTGATCTTAAATAAGTTCAAGTGTCTCCCATCTTTAAAAATTATGAGTATTATTTTTAAAGCTCTCCCTCCGACTATTGCTACTACCACATCTCTCTGCTTTCTTTCAGAGTAAAGGTTATTGAAAAAGATGTGCAGTAATTTCTCCATATTCTCACTTCCCACCTATAATCTTCAACCTACAACACCACTGAAACGTTCTGGCAAAGACGTCGCCACCGTCCTGTATTTTGCTAAAGCCAATGAATGTTCTTCAGTCCTCATTTAAACTGACCTCTCTTCTTAAAACCTGTCCTCATTGCTTTTTCTTAATTTTTTTTTTATTGAGGTAGAGTTGATTTACAGTGTTGTGTCAGTCTCTGCTGTACAGCAAGGTGACTTGGTTATACACATAGAGCCATTCTTTTTTTCATATTATTTTCCATTATGGTTTATCCCAGGAGACTGGATATAGCTCCCTGTGCTATACAGTAGGACCTTGTTGTTTATCCATTCTAAATGTAATAGTTTGCACCTACCAACCCCAAACTGCCAGTCCATCCCTGTCCACACCCCCTCCTTGGCAACCACAAGTCTGTTCTCTTCGTCTAAGTCCTCACTGGATTTTAACTCTCCTTCCAGTCTCCCTGATGAACCGCCTTCCCCTGTTTGTTCTCTTCTCCTCTCTCACCCTGGAAGTTTGCATCCACTCTCATGGCTTTGAATTCTGCCTAGGCATGATCACCACTTTTAAATTTGTCCCTCAGCTCCAGATTCATATCTCTAACTGCCTGCCCAACATCTTCATTTGAATGACGGAGAGAAAACTCAAACCTAACTTGACAAAAAGCAAACCATTTACTCCCACCTCCTACAAAAAGAAAAAAATCGCTCCATCCTCAAGGTTTGCCTATCTCAGCAAATAGCATCACCGCCATACAAAAGTGCATGCACAGGATTTAGGCATATCCTTGATTACTATAAGTATGTTTTTTCAGCTAAACTTCCAAAACCCCTATCGAATATGACCCTTTCTCCCACCTCCCCTGCGACTTCCCTAGTGAAACTACCACCATCTCTTGCCTGGACCACTAACAGTGACCTAATTGGTCTCCTGCCTTCACTTTGCCTGCCTAGAATACATCCTCCACGTGGCAGCAATGATGGTCTTTCAAAATCATAAATCAGATCACATTATATCACTAATGAAAATTCCCCCCAAATCTTCCCATCACAACCAGAATGGAATCTGAACTCTTTAGCAAGGTCTGTAAAATTCTACACGACCTACAATATACCTCCCCCACCTCTCTTCCACCGTCCCTCCCCCGCCTCCTTCCTCTTGCTTAGGACACTCCCCAGCTGTTGTGGCTTGTCTTGTGCATGAAGGCCAAGTTATTCCTGTCTCTGGAGCTTTACACCTGCTGTTTCTTAGTCACCTTGTGATCCTCCTCCAGATTGTCACATGGATGCCTCCTTCTTATTCAGGTCTCAACCAGAATGCCCCTCCTTTTTCCCTTAGCACCCTAGCTAAAGCAGCTTCACCTAGTCACTCTCTTCCACATTACCCTATTTTATCTTCTTTGTGCCACTGTGGATGCCTAAAGTTATCTCATTTTCTTATTTATTGTGTGTTTATTACCTGTCTCTCCCCATCACCACCAGAATATAAGCTCCTTGAGGACATCTATTACTGTCCTTGACCTATCAGAGGCTTGCTGGATGGATACGTGGATGGATGGATAGATGCTAACCTCGTAAGGCTCCATCTCAGCCTCTCTTTACTTCATACACTCTTCCTGAACATTTTCATCAACTCCATATTCAACTACTGTCTCCGGGCAGGTGATCCCCAAATCTTTACCTCTAGCCCAGCTCTCTCCAGACCCCATGGATGGATGTATTCAGCTGCCTTTTGGACATCTCTAACCAGATGTCTCAGTACATCAACCTCAAATGCCCAAACTGAAACCTATTCCTCTTCCTAATTTCTTATCCAAATGAAGATTGCCACTATGTACTCAGATGCCAAAGTTGGGATTCTGGGCATCAACCTTCACTCCTTCCTCCCAAACATTACCAAGACCTGTTGATCTGATCCCAGATCTATCACCCCCATCAGCCCTCAAAAGGAGCACTGTAACAGCTCCGGTGCCCTCTCCACCTCTAGATGTGCTCAGTCCCCTCCACTCACAGCCTCAGTGGTGTTTCTTCAACTCATTTTTCTGTTCCCTATCACCGTGAGGATGAAGTCCAAAGCCCTCGGTCTTTTATGATCTGGCCCACTATTCCCCACCATACATTATACTCCTAGGATTTGAAGCACTTGCAGGTTCTTCAATGTACATTCATGCTTTCTCTTGCCTCTTAGCCTTTGCCCTCTGCCTGAAATACCATCTATCCTATATCTTCTGCTTCTACTTTTTATACAGGACTTATTGAGGGTGCCACCCTTGGAAGGGAGCCTTCCCTCATGCTCCAGGCCATCATCCAGGTCTAGATTAGGGACTTTTTCCACCTGTTACCATAAAACCCAGTACCTCTTTTATTACACCGCAGACACTGTATTATATTTGCCTTTATACATATATGTGAGTTCTCTGAAGGCAGTGACAGAGCCTTAAACATCTCTAAATCCTCCATACTGAGAACAGAGCTGACACAGAAAAGGCATTCAAATATGTGTAGATTGATGGGTGGAAACTTGTGGGAGTACAGCGTATATTTTGGAAAATCTAATAAGGGCTCCAGGCATTTTTGACAGGATAGAGTGATGAGCTGGGTTTAACAAGATAAAATTTAATTGGAACAAATGTAAGGTTCTGCCCTTGGGTCCAAAAGGCACATATGTGGGAACAGGGAACAGTGTGCAGCTGCAGTTTATATGAAAAGCCTGGGGAGTTAGAGTTGTCAAGAAGCTCAGCGCGGGTCAATAGTGTGATCTGACTGCCAAAAAAATTAACACAACCTTAGCTTGCACTAAAAGTGTAGCTTCTAGAATGAGAGAGGAGCTACACACATGCCAGACAGACTATACCGTGGCTCTGGGTTTGTTCTGAACATCACACTTCAGGGGCCACACTCTAGCAGGCTCTGAGGGCAAAGACCAGTGTGGTGAGGGGACTTCAGGTAAAGTCAGATGAGAAACAGGTGGAGGATCAGGGTCTGCTTCACCTTCAGAAAGTGTGTAGGTACCTGCTAGTTACCTTGGAGCATCTAAAGATATGTGACCTATTATAAAGTATTACTTTTTAACCGATCAGGCTGTCCACAAATGGACAGGTAAGGGGTCTCCTGTCAATGGGTGCATTTCAAGATGCAACCGAAGCATCTTTACAAAATACAGATCTGATTATGTCTCTCTCTCTCTCTCTCTCTCTCACACACACACACACACACACACACACACACACACACACACACTCACAATCCCCTTTTCCCACACACATCTCTCCTACCATTCAACCCCTGCTTTAAAACCTTCTAAGATTTTCCAATGTCCTTAGGGTTCAAAAGCACAACTCTCCCTGCAGCCTATAAGGCTCTGCTCTTTCTGGCCTCACCCTTCTCTCTGCCCTCTTGTTCCCTCTGCCCCCTTGAGCACCTCTCACCAGACTCTCCTGCCTCAAGGCTTTTGCCCAGGCAGTTCCATTCACCTGGAAAGCTCTTCTCTCCCTTCTTGAACCTAATTCATGCTTTGCGTCCGTTAGCTCTTGAGAGGCTCAGGCTCCACCCCTTCAGAAAGCAGATCATTGCCCTACTCCAGGCTCTCCTAGCCCCAGAGGACTCCTTGTTTCATTGTTTGCTGTCTCCCCTACTAGACCATGAGCACCAGGTGGGCAGGGACTAAATCTGGGTTTGCTCACCATCTCACTGCCTCGTCAACACACAAGAGCTTCATCATAGACATGCTGAACAAGCCAATGAATGAAGAGATGAGATGACCAGAGACGATGACTATGTGGACATACCCTGAAGGGAAGTAAAAGCCTCCGGTCAGTGGTCAGACGAAATGTGCTTTCAGGTCTCTTTTTACGGCCAAAATATCTGCTCCTCACTATCAAAAATCCCCCCCATAATTCAAGGGAACCTCAAACATTAGCCTTTCCAATTTACCAAGGGCCTCTCATGAGTCCCCCACCCCTTTTTTAGTAACTCTTTTAGTGCACTTGCCATATTCCACCTAATCCTAAAGACACTGGTGATTTGTCTTAGCCCCTCCACTCAAGGAACTTAAAATCCACTTGGAGAGATGTCATATTCACCTGCATACCCCTCCCAGCACACCCCAACCTACAACCAGTGCTTGGTACATACTTGTGTTATATGCAGGTAAATGGGTAACATTGACTTGACATTTCACTATGCTGTGTTTCACTGTCTTGTTTTTCAATTATGTAAGTGTGTTTGCATATTAAGTGGCCTATAATACGAGTCAGAGCCCATCGTAAGAAGATGCACGAATACTTCTGACTACACCAGCATTCTGTTTTATCAAATAGTTTGAAATAGGGAGACAAGTAGGCATGGGATGTTTAGATCCCAGTTACGAAGGGATTCTGTTGCAACCCTTTCCTTGAATGTGACCTGTGTGTGCGTTAATGAATTTTTAAACTATCTTCCTTCAGGCTGCCAATTACAGTCAATTTTCACTCATCTAAAAATCATAAACAGTAAATTAAGCCGAACATTACTCATTTAATACTTCCCTGTGGGCTTTCTATTTTTCCCTTCCCAAACTTAAGGAGGCCCTCTTAAATATGTACGTATGAATTCACAAGCCATTTATTCAGAAGAGGACAAGAAAATTTAACTTTGTTTTTCTAAGCTGAACTTAATTTCCATCCCACAACCCCAGCTGAAAACTTTAGTCTTTCCAATACATGGCGAACTCAGTTAAATTCCGCATCTTCTTTTCTGTCTCCAGCCTGGCTCCCCGTTCTGGCGTTTAAGTTCTGGCCCTCCACTCTCAGTAGATTTATAAAGCTGTGTTTTGGGATGCTGCATTCTGTCAAGTCCTCAGGTCACCTCTCTCCAAGCTGACATTTGTTAAGGTGTCTCTGTCACTATCTGGTTTCAGGCATGGCCTGGTATCAGTTAGGATTGTGTTCCACTGCAAATACTTGTTGTCCTGACTTACGGTGAGTTAAATCAGTGTTTCTCAAAGTCTGGTCCCCAGACCAGCTGCATCAGAATCACGTGGGTCCTTGTTAGAAATACAGATCCTCGGGCTCCACTCCAGGCAACTGAATCAGAACCAGCAATCTGTGTTCTAATAAGCCTTCCAGGTGATTCCGATGCATACTCAAGCTTGGGAACCAAGAGGTTTATTTTCTTCACAAAAAAATGAAGTCTGGAAGTTAGTGGCTGTCGCTTGGTGACACCACGGCCACTCCCAGCTGCAGTGAAAGCTAAGGAAACACCGTTAACGCTTTGGGTCCCTGTAGTAGAAGGTGGCAGAGGAAATGCAGATGGAAATTGCAGCGGTTTCTGCCCCACAGCTGTTATGCTCTGCATGGCAGTGTCCCCTTTGTGTAATGATGAGCCTTTGGGTCCACCAACAGCCCTTGCTCAGCTACCTGCCACCCTGGCCTTGGAGCCCTCAAGCTTCTGCTGCCCTCACCTTGTTGGTTCAGGGCCATCAGGAACTTGGCTTCTCATCCCCCAGCCTAGACTCCTGCAGCAATTTCCGGACCACACCATGCAGAGCTCCTGCAAAGCAGCCATGCCCCCTAGGCTCAGGTGCTCACACTCATTGGGAAGTTCTGTCACCCACCTCCCTTTGGCAACAGGGCATCAGGAGAGCTGCGGAGAGGCAGGGTACAGCACTGGCAGGCCCCTTACCGCCTTACAAATCATCCCAACCCACCCCAGTGAGAGTCCCCTCTTTCAAAATCTCATCTGAAGTAGAAAAAAAATATATATATATACTGATTCTCCAAAATCTCTCTGATTTGCACCAGGATTGCATCTTAAAAGCCAAGCATTTGGGCTTCCCTGGTGGCGCCGTGGTTGAGACTCTGCCTGCTAATGCAGGCGACACGGGTTCGAGCCCTGGTCTGGGAAGATCCCACATGCCGTGGAGCAACTAGGCCCTTGAGCCACAACTACTGAGCCTGAGCGTCTGGAGCCTGTGCTCCGCAACGAGAAGCCGCGATAGTGAGAGGCGCGTGCACCGCGATGAAGAGTGGCCCCCGCTTGCCATAACTAGAGAAAGCCCTCGCACAGAAACGAAGACCCAACACAGCCAAAAATAAATAAATAAAAAGCCAAGCATTTGAAGCCCTTTTTCTCTGACTCTGTTCTTGAGGCAACGGAAGCCTCCAATAAAGGTCTGTAGGAGGTACTGGTGGAGGGAGTGGTCCAGAGGAAAAGGGAGAGGGAGGGGAGGCGGGAGGCACTGAATACTTGACAGCATCCTGTCAAATCCAGAGTGACTTCATAAACACTAGCTGCTGTTTTCAGAAAACATCTTTGGGAGGGGATATTATACAGATGTTGGAGTGTGTTGGCGGGGGTGTCTCCCTTAATGCTGTATCTACAAAGTCCAAAATAGCAGTATGCGACGAGATCTCTCTCAAACCCAGTTATTTTCAGAGGAAACCTAGTGGAGTGGAAGGAATAGCGGGGTAAGAATGGAAAGAACTGGGTTTTCTATCCAGATCTGTCACTTCCTAACTAGGTAATTACAGCCAAGTGACTTCATCTCTTTGAATCTTAGATTATATAACCTACAAAAGGGAAGTGAAAAGATCTGCCTGGTGCATACTTTCATACCCATTTTACAGATACTGGTTGTGAGGTCAAATGAACTCAGGCACACAAAAATACTTTTTTTTTAATTGAGGTATAATAGACATATAACATTATATTAGTTTCAGGTATACAACATAATGATTCAATATTTGTATATATTGTGGAATGATTGCAAGTCTAGTTAACATCTATCACTACAGTTACGAAAAATTTATTTCTTATGATTTTTTCTTGTGTTTTTCAAGGTCTACTCTCCTAGCAACTTTCAAATATGCCAGACAGTAATATTACCTATTGTCACCATGCTGTACATTACATCCCCAGGACTTATTTTATAACTGCAGGTTTGTACCTTTTGACCCCCTTCACCCATTTCGCCCACCTCTCATCGCCAACATAAAAGTACTTTGAAATAAAGCAGTGATTATACAAATGAAAGGTCATACAAGTACCATTATTTTCTGTCTTTATAAACCAAAGGTAGGATAATTATTCACTTTAATAGAACCAGGGTTTTTTTAAAAACCAAATTAAATTCCAATAGTTTCTAGATTTACCCTATGGTCGTCTCTTCAGCCATTTCAAAGAGGTTAGGGAAATAAGGACAACAGAAAAGTACGTTTTCCACGTAACACAGCAGGTTATTTTAGGCCAAGTATATCCTCACTGATCTTCTGCCTGCTTGATCTAAAAATTACTGCTGAAGTCTCTAGCTGCCAGAGCAGATTTGTCTACTTTTCCTGGTGGTTCTCTCCGTTTTTGCCTTGCATGTTTTGACAGTTTATTAGGCTCATACACACTTAGGATTACTATGTTTTCTTGGAGAATTCAAATTACACAATGTCTTCTTTATCCCTGATAGTTTTCCTCGTTCATAATGTCTGCTTTTGTATGAAATTAACATAGCTTTCTTCCAACTAGAGTTAGCAGGGCATTTCTTTCTCCATGCCATTACTTTTCATCTGAGTCTTTACACTTAAAGTGGGTTTCTTATAAACAACTTATACTTGGGTCTCTTTTTATATTTTAATCCACTCTGACAAACTGTCTTGTAATTGGTGTTTTTAGACCATTCACATTTTTTTTTCAGCAACAGACACCTTTATTTTCAAGGTTCTTGGAATATGTTACCACATTTTTCCCCCAAAGTGTTTTGACAATTAACACACCCAGCAGCAATTCAATATAAGTGCCTACAGTGAGCCAGTCCCTGGGAATAAATGGTTGGGTCCACATGTAAGCATCAGTTTTATCACATGCTTGCTAGCACGGGGTTTTAGTCTCAGTTTGCATCTCTCTAGCATGAGGAAAGCAGAACTCCCATGAATCTTTGCTTACTTATTGGAGCAACTCCCTGTTGTATGTATGGATTGTCCATTTACCTCTTTGGGGTGCATGTTTTTCTTACCAACTTGGATTCATTCCTTATATAGTAGAGATCATTGCGCTTTGTCATTTTTATGTCAGAGACTTTGAGGGCTGAGTGAGACCTGGAGTTTATTTGGCCTAAACCCCTTGTGGTGGGTTGAATGGTAACGCCCCCAAAAGATATGTCCATGACCTACCCCCACCCAGAACCTGTGAATATGACTTTATCTGGAAAAAGAGTCTTTGCAGATGCAATTCAGTTGAGGTAGCCCATTCCCATTTAAAGTGATAATTGATCAAGCTGGACTACTATCTCCCATGTCGATGACTGTTTTATTGTTTTCTGTTTGTTATATTTGTTCTCGGGGGGTGTTTCTCCCTCTTTTTCCGCCTGCTCTGGTTTTAACTGAGTGTTTTATATGATTCTATCTTATCTCCTCTCTTAGCATATCAATTATACTTCTTTTTAAAAAATTTTTGGTGATTGCCCTAGAGTTTCCAAGATGCATGTTTAACTAATCTAAGTCCACCTCAAATAAGACTGTACCACTTCACATGAAGCACAGGTATCTTATAACATTGTTCCCAATTTGTCCCTCCCACCCCTTATAACATCCCTGTCAATCACTCTCTCTATGCTGCAATCACCCAATGCAGGAGTTTCTCACTCTCAGGTGAGTCCACCCTCAGCCTCCAGCAATTCGTCAAGATTACCACGTAAGTGTTCCTATCTGCTTATGGCCCCAGTGGCTTCAGGTTCAGATAAACAAGCCTTGGCTGTGACTCTCTGGATTTGCCTGTCTCTCCAGACTTCAAGGTGGTGGTTTGCTTGTCAACCTCAGTTCTCTGAGGAGTCCAAGAAAAGTTACTGATTTTCAGTTTGTTCCCCTTCTTTTCATTGTCAGGGACAGGAGTGACAACTTCCAAGAGCGGAAGCCGAAAGAAGTCCAGCAGATTATTTTACATCATGGAGATTATAGTTGTGTTTGCTGATTTCCCAAAGTATCCAGTCCCTCAGCTCAGACCTGCTCTATCCCTCAGGCCAGGCCTGGACTAAAGAGAGAAAGCAGTTCCTAACTCAGATGCAAGAGATCACTCAATCTTCCAATCTGATCTGAGGACCCCTCCTGCCTAGTGTTATTTGCACAAGACAAGAACAGTTATGTTCCTGTCGTGTGCTACCTTACAACCTTAGTGGCACTGGTGTAATTGTCCCAGGATGTGGCTGCTGTGTTTTCAGTTCAGAAACCTCAACTTCAAGCACTGGAACATGTGAGCTCAGCTCCCAGATAATCAGTATTAATTATACTCTCATCCACCCCACAGCTCACCAGAATTAACCTGCTTTGTCCAAAAAAAAAAAACAAAAAAAGCTTTTTAAATCAAGCATTTGATTATAATATGTACTTTTAAAACACTTAGGCAAATTGTTGGTTTAAAAAAAAGAATTCTGATTTCCCCAGAACGCTACCAACCTGAACTCCTGACTGGCAGGGCCACACAATGAGAATGGGTGCTTGCACTGATGATCCTGCAGCACTACAAGATTCTGGAGAGCTTTTGAATCATCCAAGAAAGATTAAATTATGTTCAGTAGCACTTTAACGTTAAGTGCATCTTATACTGTATTCCACATCGATGGAATCTGATCATTCACATGAAGCACAAGGTGACTCTCTTCCTCGCCCAGAAGCCAATGCGTTTTAGTTCGATTTGAATTACAAGGGTCTGCTAAACACCTACTGCACCGGTACACACCAGAAGGCATATTCCATTTATTTGTGGGGCTCACAATTTCATGGTTAAGGAAAAACAAACAAGCAAGCGAACAAATAAGCAAAACAGACAAGACACACCGTATAACCCCAGCACCCAACACACGCACAAGTTAATTGAATGAGTGTTTGCTCAATGACCTGTAGACAAAGTGCCTCATAGGCACAGAAATGCAGGCAATCACAGAACGTGATGCAGGGAAGAGATATTCGAGCTCAGCTATGGAGGATGCTCGGGACGCTGGCAGTCTACAATGAAGTGGAGGGAAGTATGCTAGCCAAAGGGGAAGTGATGAGAACCTTCAGGGAATGGAGAAAAGTCTGGTGTTTCTGGAATGTGTGGGTGGAAAATGCCAGGAAATGTTGTCAAAAAAGTAAATCACAGAAGGCCTTGAATATCATGCTGAGAAATCTGAATGTTTTCCTGTAGGCAATGGGATGCTGTCAATGTTTTGAGCACACGTGTTTTGGTCAGATGTGCTTTAGGAAGATCACTCCAGAAGCACCTGGGAAGATGCATTGGGGTGCAAGGGGGAGACGGGAGACACAGAGGCCAGTTAGAAAGCCACTGCATAAGTTCAAACAAGAGAGAAGGGATTGCAGTGATGGAAAATGGAAATAGGTACATGGCTGAACAGATACTGCAGAGGTAGATTCAATAGCACTGGGCAACCAGTCCTCTGCCAAGAGGTAGGAGTTGAAGATTGCTCCAGAGTTGTTTGCAAAAAGAGCTACATTCCCCACCCCACCCTATATGCACACCCTTTGCAATGTAACAGCTCCTACCACCATCGAGAGGTGGAGTCTATTTCTCTACACTGTAAAACTGGATTCCAGCTCTATACCAACACTGAACAGTTAGGCTGATGTGGAGGGAGAGGATGCTGCTATAATAGAATACCATGGATCAGGTGGCTTTGACAACAAATACATATTTCTCACAGTTCTAGAGGCTGGGAAGTCCAAGATTAAGGCATCAGCAAATCCAGTGTCTGGTGAAGGCACTCTTTCTCATTTGCAAATGGCCGTCTTCTCCTTGTATCCTCACATGGCAAAGAGACGGATCTTTTGTCTTTTTCTCTTCTTAAAAGGCATTATTCCCATCATGGGAGCCCCACCCTCATGACCTCATCTCATCCTAATTTACCTCCCAAAGGTCCCACCTCCAAATGCCATCACGTTGGGGAATAAGGTTTCAACCTATGAACTGGGGGGAGGACACACACATTCAGTCCATAATTAGACCTCTCCTTGAACTCTAACCACCTTGGCTGGGTCCTGCCCTCCTTGCCTAACTCTTACCAGACCCATATTTCTGAAGTCAGAACCCTGCCCTGAAAGCTTTGGTACTGCCTAGACTCCTGCCAGGTGGGATCAGTCATTTATAACCAAAGCCCTGCTACTCAGCCAACTTCAAGAAATGTCACTCTCCAGAGGTTCCTCCTACAGCCCCACTGCCCCTGCACTGGGGGATTTTTGGAAACTACAGGCAGCTGAATGGAGCCGGAGTTCACCCGTGCCCCTTGGCTCTGTCATTTGAACAGCAGGCTCTCCTCTCCCCCATCCCCATACCGTTATGGGGCCAGTCCTGCAGTTGGATTCATACATCCCACTTCCTGACCTTCCATGGTTTCCACTGCTTCCCTCTCCAGTTTCGTGTGTTTGGCAGAGGAGCCAGTTTTTGTGCTTCATTTAACCACTTAGTCAATGGCCATAAGTACCTATCCTGTGCCAGGCATTGCTTGGGATTCAGAAGTGACTTAGAGAGCATGCTTTGTAGGTGCTCCCAACTCAGAAACCCCTCTCATCTGGAAAAGGCGGGAGAATGCACACAACAGAGCTTTCTTAATGGGAGGGCACTTGCCCGCAGGCTCCACTGCTGACTATTTAGCGGGCATAGGGCAACTGAGCCAGTATCCTCACCCAGCATAAAAATAAAAGGTAAAAGCCTTTCTACAGCCCAGGACTGTATGGGACGAAATGAAGGAGAAGACCAGACCTTGACTTAATAATGGTTCCCAGCTCACTGGTGGGTCCAGGTCCAAGGGTCCAGCTTTCTGGCATCCGGAACCTCAGGACCTCGAGGGGCACCGTCAGGGGGTAGCGTCCCCATGGCGAGGCTCTGGTGAAGTGTGTGCAGCATCAGAAAGCCCTTAAAATGCTCCGCTTGAGGAGCTGCCAGGTCTTATCTAAAGAGCCATGCACTTGGCACTAAGTCTGATTCATAAGGAACCCCTAAGAACTGTGGACAAGGGCATTTACGGACCGAGAAAACCCTGCCTGCTCTTTTTAATTTTTTTCTTCTCCCCTGAGAAAAGTAGGAGTTAAGAGATTTTGGGGGCCTCAGCCAGGCCTCCTCCCCCAAGGTCACTCTCCCAGGCATTCCCACTGGTTCTGATGCAGCCCTGATTCCCAACGACAGCCAAGGAGCCCAAGTGCAAGGCTCAGGAGGGAGAAGGCAACCAGACGCCAGGCTCCCTTGCCTGGGGAGAAAGAGCATTTCCCCTGAACACAAAGGCAGGCGATGGCCAGAAAATGTACAGCAGTTTCAAAAGCTACAAGCGGCAACTAGAGCACCATGCGTGCCCCAGACAAGCACTCCCACCAGGCTCCATTCCCCCCATCAAACCATCATAGCCCAGCCCCTGCCTCCGGGGGCTTGGGTTGGCTTAGCCTGTTCCTTCAGGTACTAGATTTCCCCACTTCCCCAGTTACTGTAACTCAATCCTTACAACCCCTCTACGAGGGATGTTTGATGACTCTGCTCCTTTCACAGATGTGGAAACTGAAGCACAGATCGGTTCTGGTCTTGCCCGATGTCACAGCACAATGAAAGGGTGGGGCAGGATTCAAGCCCCCGTGCACATCCGAGTAGGCACCCCTCTGCTCCTCCTCCATTCCCACGCCAGGCCTCTGTCCCCTGACCGCAGGAGAGTGACTCACAGGGCCCTTGCCTTGGATGCCAGCTGGTATGGGTCTGAGGGCTTTGGAGGGCTTACAAGATCCCCTCACTGAGCCCTCAGAGGCCCCGGGATGAAAGGGATTAGGCTAAGCATGAACATTTTTTCCTTGTTAGATTGTCCATTTTTTTCCTTTCACCACATTCCTCATTTCAATCATTCCTTTTCCCTTCCAGACCCCAGGAGCCAGAAATAAACACACACAGTCTTTGCATTGATGTAAATAACCATTGGCTTTATTGAACCCATCTGCTTGGGCTATTGGTTGAAATCACAGCTCTGGAGCATTTTCCAAGTACCCCCTAGGGCATCGGGAAGTTTAGCTGCTGCCCTGCCCAGGCAGGTTTGTTCTGCTCCCTTCAAGAAGGACCCTCACTATGGAAGCCATGTGTTCATTTTCTCGGTATCCTTAGAGCTCAAAGTCTAGCCATTTCTCCCCACAAACAATCAATTTCTCTCTCTCCTCTTCTCTCTCCCATCACCCCAAGAAGCTGCCTCCTGCCTCCCAGGCCCACAGACTGCATGGCCCCATCATTCTGTCCAGGGACCTTAGGTTTGAAGGCAACAGAGCCAATAGGTACCTCCCAGCCCCACCCCAGCCCCATGTAGCTGCCTCATGGTTTTCCAACTTCAACTGGGGCTCCCTTCTCTTCTAACAACAATAACAGTGACCGTTAAGTGTACCAGACACTTGTTATGTGCTAGGTACTGCTGTAAGCCTATGCAAGTATTATTTTTTTTATCTCATAACCACCCTTAGGAAACTGAGCCATATACAGAGTTGAAGTAACCTGTCCAAAATCATACAGCTAGTAGGAGGTAGAACCAGGATTTGAACCCCAGAAGTCTGGCTCTAGGGCTGGGCCTCTTAACTACTGCCAAAAACTCAGCTCTTCAAGCCCCACTTGTCTGGAAGCTCTGGGGATCAGAGCCCAAGTCTTCTGCTGTGCATGGTTGATCTTTTGTCTTCTGGTTGAGCCACTGTTTGTTTTCTGTTTTTTGGTTTTGTTTAGTTGTGTTTCATTTGCTTTGTTTGTGTCTTTCTCTTATTTTCTGTATCTCCTGAGTTTCCCTCATGACTTGAGCCTTTATTGTACTCAGTGGCCTCCTCCTTACTTCTCTCTTCTTTCTCTCTCTTGCTCTCCACATTCAAGCAGTAGCCAAGTCCTCTGAATTCTTTCATTTCAGAAAGGTTTCTTGAGCATCTCCTTCATGCCAAGCACACAGGAGGTGATCAAGATGGATGGAGTCCTTCTGCATGTGGCATTTTCAGTCCATTTCATTGGCCTCTCATCTCTCACACCTCCCATCCCCCATGCCCTGGTCCCAGTTCAGGCTGATTTTCACACCCACCTGTGCAATTGTTGCTCCCTCCCCTGTGTGTTTGCCTCACTCTGCACATGACTGATGAATAACTCTTAAATAAGCCTGCCTGGGCTTCCCTGGTGGCGCAGTGGTTAAGAATCTGCCTGCCAATGCAGGGGACACAGTTTCGAGCCCTGGCCTGGGAAGATCCCACATGCCATGGACCAGCTAAGCCCATGTGCCACAACTACTGAGCCCACGTGCCACAACTACTGAAGCCTGTGTGCCTAGAGCCCACATTCCGCAACAAGAGAAGACACGACAATGAGAAACCCACACACCGCAACAAAGAGTAGCCCCCGCTCACCGCAGCTAGAGAAAGCCCACCCACTCACAGAAACAAAGACCCAACACAGCCAAAAATAAATAAATTTATTTAAAAAAAAAAAAAAGGCTGCCTTAGATCAGGTCTTTGCTAGAGGCCTTTAATTGCAGCTCAGACTTGGAGCTCCAAGCCATCCAATAGTCCCTACGGGATAACATGCCAAATCCCCAGTCTGGTACTCTGGACTCAGACTGTTAGTTCCAACTCGACCAAACACACTTCCTACTGCATTCCCTTATTTAGCCCAAGACAACATTTCTTACAGGGCAACCCCACACTTGCATCACAATCACTCATGTGCCCATTAACATGCACCCTTCCCAACCTTCCAAATGAGAACTTCCAAAGCTGGGATCCAGGAATCTGCCTTTGAACAAACTGCTTGGTGACTGGCATGCACTCGATGGTCGGATACCCACCTGCCTAGGTGACAGCCTCTGAACTACGGGGTTCACTCTGTTCCACACACTAGGACCCACAATGCCAACCCCATCACCAGATCTCCATGTCTGATCCTACGCATTCTTCAAGGCCCATCTCAATGGCCCCTTCTCTGAATTACCTACTAGGAGTCCACCTTCTGTTACCCCAGCTGAAATCATGCTCTCTCTCCTCTTACAGTATTAGAGCCCTTGTAGAATCTGAGTGTCTTTCATTGCATTTGCTACTTTCTAGCTTGTATTATTGTTATGTATGTCAGTCTTATCACCATTACTAGGCTGTAAACATTTTAAAGACAAGAGCTACCTTTTAATCAACTGACCAGGATGTTATGAGGGTAGCAGCCAAAGCAATCCTTTAAAAAGTCTCAGTATGTCACTCTTCTACTCAAAACCCTCCAGTGGCTCCTCATGGCCTGGGAGTAAAGCCAAAGTTCTTGTGATGCTCCACAAGGCCCCGTGTGGTTTGGTTCCCTTTACCTTTGTGACCTCCCTTCCCACTACTCTGCCTCTCACTCCTCCCACTCCAGACACATTGCCTCCTAGACAGACCTCAAGTGTGCTCCTGCCTCAGGGCCTTTGCACTGGTTGCTGGATCTGCCTAAATGTCCTTCCCCCATATAGCAGCCCAGCCCATTCCCCCACCTCCTTTTAGAATTTGTTCAAATGTTACTTTCTCAATAAGGCCTACCCTGTCTACCCTATTTAAACCTGCAATTCACCCCTGCACTCCTGTTACCCCGCTATACTTTTTATTTTGTCCATAAGGATAAGCATTATTGATTTATTAAAAATGGATTTATTTATTATATTTACTGCATTGTCTTCTCCCTTCACTATACCATAAGCTCCAAGCTTCATTTTGCCTACTGACATATTCCACGCACCTAAAACATTGCCTGACACATAGAACATGCTCTATAAATATTTGCTGAATGAATGAATAAGTGAGTGAGGTGAGGAATGAATAAATGGAGGGAGATGGGGAAGCAAAAGTTGAATTACAGGCCTGGGTGGAGCCCACTCAGCATTTCTCACAAGTCCAGGCCAGGAGTCAGAAACACAGAACAAATTAAGTCAAGGGTGTAATATGAGCCATATATTTTCAATTCTGTCCTAACAGGGGAGACAGAATGAGGGCAGGCCAGGACCGGAAGTAGTGGAGATGGCTGTCACCATCACCTGAATCTGATGTCATTCGACCAGACAGCTACAAGGCCTCAGCAGCCTCTGGTTGACTTTCCTGGAGCTTGAGTACAGAAGAGAAAGCAGATGTAAAGAGTCAGCACTGGTGGGGACAGGCAGAGAGAGGCCTGGGCTCTAACTGTCAGGGTCCCGTCTGCATGTATGAGTTTCCTATCGCTGCTGTAACAAATTACCACAAACTTAGTGGCTTAAGACACCACAAATTTTAATCTCTTACAGGTGTGGAGATCAGAAGTCTGAATGAAATGATGCCATTTGCACCAACATGAATGGACCTAGCGATTATCATACTAAGTGAAGTAAATCAGACAAAGAAAGACAAATATATGATATTGCTTATATGTGGAGTCTAAAAAAAAAAAAAGATACAAATGAACTTATATACAAAACAAAAATAGACCCACAGACATAGAAAACATACTTATGGTTACCAAAGGGGAAAGGGTTGGAGGAGGGATAAATTAGGAGTTTGGGATTAAAATAGATACACTAGTAATATATAAAATAGATAACTGACAAGGACTTAATGTATAGTACAAGGAACTATACTCAATATTTGGTAATAACCTATAAGGAAAAAGAATCTAAAAAAGTGCATATATATATATATATATATATATATATATATATATATATATAGCTGAATCACTGTGCTGTATCCATGAAACTAACACAACATTATAAATCAACTATACTTCAATTTTTAAAAGTCAAAAAAAATAAGGGAGGCTGAAACTAGTCTCAGTGGACTAAAGTCAACATGTCTGTAGACCTGGTTCCTTTTGGAAGCTCTGAGAGAATTTTTTCCTTGACTTTTTCAGCCTCTAACAGTGACCTGCATTCCTTGAGCTGTAGCCCCTCCTCCATCTTCAAAAAGCATCCCTCTCTTCTGACTCTGACTCTGACCCGCAAGCCCCTCTCTTATAAGAACGCTTGCGATCATATCAGTCCGACCTGGATAATCGGAGAGAAGCTCCCCATCTCAAGATCTTTAACTTAATCACACCCACAAAGTCCCTTTTGCCATGTAAGGTAACATTCACAGGTTCTGGAGATTAGGCTGTAGAGTATTTGGGGGCCATATTCAGCTCCCACACCCTACATAGCGTCAAGGCAACCTCGTCATATAGTTGGGCCCACTCACCCCTTCCTAGGTGTATCTAGGAAATTCGTATCCAAGTGAACCCCTCCACTGGAGAGGAAGTGAGATCCCCAGGGAATCTGTCAACTAAGGGACCAGTGAGAGGGACCGCTGACAGCCCGGACCTCCCGCTCAGGTTTAGGAAACTCTCACACGTTCACTTTGCCTTCCTGCTTCAGAAAACCTTCTCTGGAAGGACTTTCAGTCCGTGTTCTGCACTGGCCGCCATGTGATCTCAATGGCCAACCAGCCACACCCTGATTCACATTGCAAGTGGAAAGCCTCTCTGCGGAGGTGATATTTGAAAAGACACATAAAGAGAGTGAACCAGTCATCAGAAGGACTCCAGAATGAGGGAATAAACATACAAAAGCTTAAGAAAGAGGGAACTTGACAAGTCTGAGGAAGAGGGAGAGGCTAGGATGGCTGAAGGTCGCGAGCAAGAGAATTTAAGATTGCAGATGCAGGCAGAAGGTAGATTACGCATGACCTTGGGAGCCATGAGAAGTCTGGAGTTTTCTAGGAGCAAGGATAAATTGATGAGAATAATAATGACCACAATAGCTAACCATTATATGCATAGTAACATGTATATGTATACCGAGACGAACATATATAGTACCAGGTACTATTTTAAGTACTTCATTTACATCAGTTTAATTCTCAAAAATCTGCATGAGTAGATGCCATTATCCCCATTTTACAGCTGAGGAAATTGAGGCATGGAAAGGTTAAGTAACTTGCCCAGCCCACACAGCCAGCAGGTGGTAGAAGCCGGAATTCAGACCCAGGTGATCTGGCTTCTCAGTGTGTGTTTTAAAGGGCTGCACTGACTTTCCTGCTGAGGACTTCACACAAAAAGATCATTCTGTGTGTGGTGGCGGAGGAGGGTGAATAGGAGCACAGAATATTTTCAGGGCAGTGAAAATACTCTGCATGATACTATATAATGGATACATGTCATTACACAGTTGACCCTTGAACAACATGGGGGTTAACTGGCATATAACTTAGAGTCAGCCCTCCGTATCTGCTGTTCCTGGGCATCCATGGATTCAACCAACCACGCACGGTGTAGGACTGTATTTCTTACTGAAAAAGACCCACGTGTAAGGGGACCCGCACAGTTCAAACGCACAATGTACAGGGTCAGCGGTACGTCTGTCCAAACCCCTAAAATGCACAACACCGAGAGTGAACCCTATGGGTGATAATGATCTGTCAATTAGGTTCATCAGTTGTAACAAATGCATTGCTCTGGCGGAAGATGCTGACAATGGGGGAGGCTGAGCACGTGTGGGGGCAGGGATGCCTTCATCTTAATTTTCCTGTGAACTTAAAACTGCTCTAAAAAATAAAGTCTTTTTTAAAGTTAGGTATAAACAAATCAAGTGATGCAGCTCTTCCATTCCTGGGATTTAATCAAGAGAAGTGAAAATACACGTCTACAGAAATGCTTGTATGTGAGCGTTCTTAGCAACATAGCAACTTATACATGAATGTCCTTATTTATTCGCTGTAACCAAACACGGGGAACAACCCAAATGTTCACCTTATGGGAAAAGATCAACAAAATGTGGTATACTCATATAATGGAATAACACTCAATAATACAAAGAAATGGACGATTGATAGACACAGTAAAAAAAATATGCACAATCTCAAAAAAAAATTAATTCTGACTTCAGCAAGAGCGTGGATTGTGGAGGGTGAGCAAGAGAACTGACAGACTACCTGCTGTATAGCACAGGGAGCTCAGCTCGGTGCTCTGTGATGGCCTCGTTGGGTGGATGGGGAGCGGGGGTGGAGGGAGGTCCAAGAGGGAGGGGATGTGTGTGTTCGTATGGCTGATTCACTTCACTGTGCGGCAGAAACTAACCCAACATTGTAAAGCAATTATACTCCAATAAAAAAAGAGAGAGAGAGAACTGAGAGACTAATTAAGAAAGTCTTGTAGCATCTAGGTTAGAGATGTTGGTGGCAGGCCCTGGGTGGAAGCAGCGAAAATAGAGAAAAATGAATAGACTTCAGATAGATTTGAGATCTGGGAGGAATCAAGGCTGACTCCTAGGTTTTCAGCTTGAGCAACTGAGTTGATGCCTTTACTGAAAAAGGAACAGGCTTGGTGGGGAGGGTCCCCAAGCCCAGTATCCCTGCCCTTGCGGAACCCCTGAGCCCTCGTCAACTCTCAGCCACATTTCTCAGCTAGAGAAAGCCCAGCACACAGATGCCAAGGTTAGCCTGCACTGGCGGGCCCATGCCAAGAACCACAAAAGCCTCATTTTATTTAAAACACAGGGTTTGGCAGAATTCCCTACCTAGATAGAGACAAGCCCATTACTTCATCTTGTGAGCTGCATTACAACCTCTGCTTTCGTGTATCTATTAGCAAGACCTCTCAGCCAAAACTCCAGCCAGCCCATCAATCATTCTTCCTGGAGGCCCACAGACCAGGCAGCTGAGGCTGGGAGCCCAGCAGACATCCATAGACATTTGCACAGGGGACTAAGCCCCAAAGGCTTTCCTGTTTGTGTACAGGGGGCCTTACTGCTTTCTATTTTTAATTAAAAGCAGATTTTTATCAATCCCCCCAAAAATCTATTGGGGGAACTGTAATTTTGCTTCCAATCTTCCTATTTAATACTCCCCTAATGCCCATAAAAAGCTTTGGAGTTTCAGTTCATGATTTGAATCTTTACAGATAATTAGCTGGTAGAACGACTTGGAGAGAGAAGCAGGTATATATTTTCACAGCTTGGTGGGGAGTGGGTGGGTGAGTTGTGGGAGAAGCATCCCCAGGCACACCTCCATTCCAGAAACATAAACACGCAATTCATTTAAACGTACATTCACTTAGGTTCTTTAATAGCTGCCTTAAAAAGTGCTTTTCTCTCTGACTGCTGGGGCACCCTATTTTCATGCCACTTGGCTCTTCCACCTTCGACCTCCCCCTCCAGGTCCTCAGACCCTCCATCATTAAACTTAACCTTCTCCCTGCCACCTTGGCCCCACCTACTTGCCTTATAGTCCAAGTCAGTCCCCTTGGACTTGGACAGGCCTTTCCTGTCGCCTCTTCGGCCCTCTGTTCTTCCTCCCTCCTGCTCAGCCCATCCTCACACTTCCCTCCCTCCCCTCCCTTCTCTCCTTCTCTTCTCCTTTCAGACTCAGCTTCTGTGACCACCTTCTGCATGAGTCGGAAATGGTGTCATATGTACTCACCTTTAAAAGCCCTATAGTAATCATGTGAAATAGTAGTGTTACATGCACACGCACACAGGCGCATGAGCACACAGTTCTTTAACATCTGAAGAACTGGAGGCTCCAAGAAGTCCAAAAATTTACTCAAACCCCACCTTCCCCTTTATTTTCTCTCCCTTTCCACTCTCCTTTGTCAGGTGATAGATACATATATACATACACACACAGATACACAGACAGACACCTAGACAGGTACATAGATGGACAGACTGACAAAAGGGCAAATACTCAATAGATAGTAGAAGAAAGACAGGTTGGTAGGTAGGTAGGTAGATATAGATAGACAGACAGACAGATGGTAGAGGAGGGGAGACTACAGCAGCTGGCAAAAATCAACCAAATACCTCATTCCACTATTTTGTCCCTTTTCTCAAGAAGCTCTCCCAAATCTTCTGCTACGAGGAATCGTCGCTCAGTGAAAACTCCATAAGGTAGATTTTAAAGGCTGAAAACAAGAAAGTAACGAAGAGGCTGTGTGGCTGCCCAGGTGTGAATCAGGACACATGAGGCAGTGGGTGTGAAGGCTCTTTCTTGATATACAGTTAATGTTCTCAAAGGTGAGAGGGGATCAGAGTCATCCCTAATTGAATAGAGTTCAAGGTCCAAGGGGAGGTGGCTTTTGACAGTGGTTCTCCACCTCACCATGCATTTGAGTCACCAGAGGGCTTCGTAAAACACAGATCCTTGCACTCCACCCAAGAGTTTCTGATTCATTAAGTCTGGGTGGGGCCTGAGAATTCAATTTCAAACAAGTTGCCAGATGATGCTATGCTGCCGGGCCAGGGACCTCACCTGGAGGACCACTGCTAGAGAGTAATGTTCAGAGGTTAACCTGGCTATTATGATGATATTAAATCAGGTCTCTTTTAATCAAATCATACTACCTGGCATATTTGAAAACAAAAGAAACAACACTGGTTTGATTGTTTTCAAGATTGGGTCAAGATTTCAGAGGATGACTGAACTTTGACCCACTGAACACCTCGCCCCATGTCTCCTGACGCTATCGGGACCGCCACCTCTGCCTACCATATTCCTACCCATCTGCCTCCTCCTGCATGAGAACAAAGACCGTGTCTGTCCTGTTTGCAATTAGAACCCCAAGGCCTAAAACTATATCTGGAATTGTGGATGTGTGTGTGTGTGTGTGTGTGTGCTTGTGTATCTGTATGTGTATGTATACGTGTATGTACACACACACACATAAAAATGCATACGTGTGTTTGTGTCTGGTGAATGAGCCAGTGAATGGATAGGCTGCCTATATAAAGGACTCTCTGAAACGGGCAGGAGGAGAAAAAAAAAAAAGGGAATTCCCTGGCGCTCCAGTGGTTAGGACTTGGTGCTTTCACTGCCACAGGCCCGGGTTCAGTCCCTGGTCAGGGAACTAAGATCCCCGCAGGCTGCGCGGCACAGCCAAAAAAATGAAATGGGCAGGAGAGTGGGCTCAGAGCTGGCCCACCTGGGTTTGAGGCCCAGCTCCAGGGCTCAGAGCGCTGAGCAGGAAATCTCTGAACTGTCACTGCTCCTGCCCTAACAAGGCCCCCTCCCCCAGGCAGTCCTGGGGGGCTGGCTCAGCTTCTCTAAGTACACTTATCTCCTAAACTGAAGACATCTGATCTCCCCAGCCCTGTTCTCACTGCTGGCATCAGTTCAAAACAGACCCACTGGAGGGGAAAAGTCCTTCCACCAGTACTAAAAATACTCGCATTGATCTCCTGCTCACTGTGGCATCCCTCTCTCTCCATTCCTGGTTTTTCTTGCTGTTTTCGTTCTACACAGGCCTCCAAATCAAGCACAAGATCATTTGGGCCTGGATCACGAGGTGGTCTGACCCTCCCCACAGTGTCACATCCAAAATCGTTCCTCCCATCCAGCACATCATTTGCAGGGCCCGGTGCAAAATGAAAATAAAGGGGCCTCTGTTTCAAAAATTATTAGGAATTTCAAGACAGTGACAGAGAGCATTAAACAACCCTGGACAACCGCACAGTGTGTACCCACCACAAGTTTCTGGACACAGTGGATAGACCCAACATTCTCCCCAAGCTCCAGGGAAGTTCTGCCCTCCTCTGACACTTTGTCCGTGGGATTAAGGGGTGGTTCTTGAGTCCACACTGCTCCTGGGAGTTCATCAGCTCCAAGTGCAAAAGGTCCTTGCCCTCTAGGCCCATGGGGTCCTTTGAAGTAGCTTCCCAATGGCCCTCCCTGACCTGATAGAATACTCAAACATGTGGGTAGAAGCCCCTTTAGGGAACTGCTCACACTCCCTCCCCCCTCCCCCGTTGATAGCTAACTCCTTGTAGAGACTGTGTGCATTCTCCCAAGCATTTTGAAATTGACACAAACTGAGTTGCTGCAGGTGCCCATGAAGATGGGCATTTCCTCTTTGAGCAAAGGAGACAGGGACATCTTAGGAACCACACCCTGTTTCTAAAAATGGGTCAGCTCATTATTGGCAAGCATTCTCAGAGGCCTCAAGGGCAAAATAAATCAAGTGCAAAATGACTATTAACTTCCTGAAGTTTCAAACCAGCTGGGGAAATTAGAAAAACGAATAGAAAAATAGATCTTAACACCCTGCAACTGAGGTAGCTGAAAAAAATATGTAAAGATGAGATCAATCACACGGGGAAGGGTCGTTTCCGCAGTACAGCATCTCTCTAGGGGGACTGAATTCGAAACTCCACTGGGGAGAGGTCAAGAAAATTAAAGGAAGTTCTGGAATTTGGGCTGCACATTAAAAATCACAGAGAGCGCTTTCAAATAGAAACAAAAGCAAAACTAAGCCCAGGCCCTACCGCAGGCAATTCAGTAAGAATTCTTTCTCTATAAATTGTTAAACTTGTTATATATTTTAAGAACACGCAACACAGACGGACATTATGCTGACCTCCCATGTACCACATCAACTCTCAGTAATTAACAGTTCAGGATCAATCTTGTTTCACCTCTGTCCCCACCCACCTCTCACCACCACCCCCAAATACAACTGTTTTGACGCAAATCCCACATGTCAAACTTCAGTATGTATCTCTGAAAGGTAAGGACTCCTTTTTTAAAAATAACTACGATACTATATCACACGTAATAATAAGGTATCTTTATAACAATAATTCCTCAAATCTATCAAAATCTAATCTCTCCTGCTGTTTGATATATTTTTAGGCATTTGTTACAGGTGGAATGCAAATAAGGTCTGTGTGTTATAATTTGTTGATGCAGCTCCTAAAATTCTTTTAATCTATAGGTTCTTGCTCTATCTCATTCTCTTTTATTACGAAATTTATTTTTTTAATGAAGAAATGAGGACAAGTGTCCTGTAGAGTTTCTCAGTGTCTGTATCTTGCTGTTTGAATCCCCATGGCATGGTTTAACATGTTCCCCTGTCCCCGTATTTCCTGTAAATTAGTCATTAGATGTGGAGGCCTAATAAAATTCAGATTTGAATTATTTGATAAGACTATTTCATAGGTAGTATTGTATGCTCCAATCAAAGATATTTAAAGTCTAGTTGCCTCTTTTTCATGATGTTAGTTGTTAATAATCATTACCCAGATTCATTAATTTTTTAGGGTTTTTTTAAAAATCTAGGGTTTCCAAATCTATGATTCCTTCTTTCAGCAGCTGCAATGTTTCTATAAAGAGAAACTTCCTTTTATCAGCCATGGGGTTACCTGAGAAACAGTTCAAATAGGAAAAGCAGCAGAAATGCTTGCTACTTTCTCTTTATTTACCAGTTTTTAAAATAAGGAGCTGGTTCCCTAGCATCCGCCAAACGTGACGAAACGTTCATAGTTGTTATTAAGAACTCATTAATATAAACATACTCAATGTGTTTCAATTTGTTATTCTAATTCTGTTCCAATTATCCTACCTTTGGTCGGTGGGAGCCTGTTTAATTTCTCTTCTGAGTCCTCCTGAGATAATCCTTGTCATCATTGACAGCTTCCTTGCACTCCTGTGACAAGGTGCTTCAGGCCCATAGGTACATTCCTGTCCCAAACTAGAATCATCCATTTTTCTAAGAGGTCCTGGCTTGGATTTATGCAAAACAGTATTTAGAGGCCACAATCCAGGTGCTAAGGGTGCTTGTTGCTACTGAGTTGGTGACTGTTTCTGGGCCTTTGCAGTGGATAAAGCTGGAAAATATTTTATGTTTTAAGGGGAAAAAGAGTTTATATCATGCTTTTGGGAGGAAGAGATATTGAATAATATCCTCCAAACTGAGAAGGAATTTTGAGACTGAAAACCGAAGCAGGGAACCCAAAGTGCAATTAGAAGTTTATTGCAGGTAACTTATATACAGGCAGGATCAGGCGGACGGCAATCCAGAGGCATTCACGGCTGCACTCCATGCATCAAAAAGGGGTACAGGGGGCTTCCCTGGTGGTGCAGTGGTTG
The DNA here is from genome assembly GCF_011762595.2 of Tursiops truncatus. Taxonomy (NCBI): domain Eukaryota; kingdom Metazoa; phylum Chordata; class Mammalia; order Artiodactyla; family Delphinidae; genus Tursiops; species Tursiops truncatus. Next base: position 11,557,947 of record NC_047048.1, read on the forward strand.
AGAGTCCGCCTGCCGATGCAGGGGACACAGGTTCGTACCCCGGTCTGGGAGGATCCCACGTGCCGTGGAGCGGCTGGGCCCGTGAGCCATGGCCGCTGAGCCTGCGCGTCCAGAGCCTGTGCTCTGCAATGGGAGAGGCCATAGCGGTGGGAGGCTCGCGTACCGCCAAAAAAAAAAAAAAGGGGTACAGGGGAGTTTTAAAGGATCTAAAAATAGATCTGACTACCAAGTGAGAAGCATGTCTGCACCAATGGGAACCAGGGGTTTTTCTTCCCCCTGGGGGGGTTCTCATGTCCATTAACCCATCTGCATCAGCAAAACTCATTTTTCCAGTTTTCATAGCGGATGAAGGCAAAGGTGAAAATTGCTAGGGATCTTATCTGGCTTGGCCGCATTTCTTGTGAGCAGGCTAAAGCTCAGTCATGCAGAAAGGGGAAGACGTAGGACTGGGGGCCTAAGATGGAGCTGACAAGACAGAGTCAGTGTGGTTCCGCCATACATCATACTCCAATTCAAATCCTGGACTACAGGGTTTTTACTGACCTCAGTGTTACATGTGTAACATCTTCCATTTTTTAAAATAATCCCAGTATCCGAGTTCATAATTATTAATTAGTTTTATCCCTTACCACACCCAACAGTCTCCAAATAACACTATCAACCACTAGCAACAATATGATTACTTAAATCAGTTTAAATTTTTCCCAGCCTTTCCTTGTTACAATTCACTGATAATCTCCTAAACTTCTAATCCAGAGGTGCCTGCTCTATCTCTTTCTTTGTCACTGTGCAAAAAATTAACCAAGAAATGTGGACTAGTGTCCTGTAGAGTTTCTCACCAGAAAACACACAGTCTCAAATAAACGTAGCAGAGACCACACACTTAGCTTTCTTTACTGACTTCTAGAGACTGCTCCCTCATGCTACATAGAGATCCTCGTCACTCCTTTTCACAGAGGCATGGTATTCTAGCGTGGGATGTGACATAGCGGTGTCTGGGCGACTTCCAGGTATTTTGCTATTACAAATAGAGCTGCAGTATAGAACCCTATGTGTATGACTACTTATATTTTCATGCTCTCTTGTGCCAAAGTTGAGAACTCCTGACCTACAGAAAAAAGCAGGTTGTTAAGAGACCCAAGTTCGAATCCCAGCTCTGCCCTTAACTTACTCCTTGTAAAATCTGGATAATAATATCTGGATAAAAATCTACCTCATAGATTTCTGGAGAGGATTAAATAAGCTAATATATGGAAGGTACTTAAATCAGATCTTAAGAGGAGTAAGTTGTTATTGTTGCTATGAATCTTTAAATTTCTTTTTTTTTAATTGAAGTATAGTTGATTTACAATATTGTGTTAGTTTCAGATGTACAGCAAAGTGATTCAGTTACACTTTTTTTTCAGATTCCTTTCCGTTATAGTTGTTACGAGATTTTGAATATAGTTCCCTGTGCTTTACAGTAAATCCTTTCTGTTTGTCTATTTTATATATAGTGGTGTGTACCTGTTAATCCCATACTCCTAATTTATCCCTCCTCCCCCACTTCCCCTTTGGTAACTATAAGTTTGTTTTCTATGTCTGTGAGTCTTTTTCTGTTTTGCAAATAAATTCATTTGTATTATTTTTTAGATTCCACATATATGTGATATCATATTTGTCTTTCTCTTGAAATTTTTTATTTAGCCTCCCTGCCTCAGTTTCCTCAGCTGTTCTATCTCAGGATGTTGTCACAACAAAATTAGATCATCACGGCGGGACTTCTCGAAATAGCTATCATCTCTGAAAATGTGGAGAAAGGGTATTATTTTCATCACCGTGATTATAGAATGTCTGGTTAGGAGAATCAACAGTATTCGTCTGGTGGGACTCTCATCTCTGGAAGCTGTCTATCTATATAGAGTTTCCTTACTGGACTGAGTCTGAAAGACAACCTGTCAATTCACTCAAACCACTAATTTAATTGATTTTTCAATTTTCTACTAAATTGACAAACTGAGTAAATTGACCAAATTGGCTGTTTTGATATCATTTAGACTCAGCTTGAGTGGAGCTAATTACGAAGGGGGAAATAATTGTCATTGACATTGCCACAGTGATCAAAGACACCCCTGGCGTGGCTGGTGGGGAGCACAGGACCCTTACCATGTCCACTGGCCTCATGCTCCACCCAACTAAGGCTCCGAGAACAAACACTGCCCGATCCACTGCACTGCATGACAGGGGGGAAAATTCTGAAAAGGATCAATCAATACGTAAGTGAGCATTATTGGCAAGACTCCATGTGCCCAATTCTGAGTGTAGTGAAGAGCTATCTAGGCTGAGGAGACTTAGATGGTCCCTGGGGTACAGTGAATAATGACCCCCAAAGATATCCCAATCTTAATCCCTGGAATCTGTGAATGTTACTTTACAAGGCACAAGGGACTTTGGAGATGTGATTAAATTAAGGATCCTTCAATACAGAGATTACACTGGTTTCTGCAGGTGGGTCCAATGTAATCACCAGGGTCCTCATAAGGGGGGGACCAGGAGAGATTTGACTACAGAAGGGAATAAGACATGTGAGGATGGAAGCAAGAGGATGCAGTGATGTGAGGAAGGGCCACAAGCCAAGCAATGCAGGCAGACTCGAGAAGCTAGAAAAGACAAGAAAACAGATTCTCCCCTACAGCCTCCAGAAGGACCCCACCCTGCCAACACCTTGCTCTAGCCCAGGGAAACTGACTGGACTTCTGGACTCCAGACTGCAAGAGAGCACACGTGTGTTGCTGCAAGCCACCACTTTCACAGCAGCCACAGGAGGCTAACACACTCCCACCAGCTGTCTTCCAGCCATAATCCTCAGTGGAGACACTTCAGGGAAAGAGGGGACATTAAATGGCTGTGAAGAGTGGCAGTCCTGTCCCCTGTTTCTGCTTCTAACGAAGCGGTTCTATTTTAAATGCGGGTTCCATGTATGATTTCACGGTGCGGGGAAGAAATGACTCTTCTGAAACGGGGGGAGGGAGCAAACTGAAATAGAGATAGTTGATATTTGTGGATCTCATACATGGAAAACACTTGGATCAGTGCCTGGCACATAGTGAACATAATAAGATGCAGTTGTGGTGGTGGTGATGGCAGTTATTATCTGCTCTGATTCCATCCAGCTCACTGCCGTTCAGGGACTTGCCCAATAGCATCCAGCTCCTAGTAGCAGAACCAACATTAGAACCCAGGTCTTTATAATCCTAGGGTCGACTGCAACCCGCAACCCGGATCTTCCCCCAAATAGGAAATGCCACCAGCTGACTGTGACTTACAATGAAATTAAACTTGCTGCATAAGGGCTGTTTGGATTTTATGTGTTTTGTCTGCAGTTCCAAGGAGGGCTGACCATGCTGGGTGTTCCCTGTGTTGCCCATAACTCTGGTGGGCCGCAGTGCCAGAGGTGATGGGATATCAGAAGGCGCTAGCTGCTTCTGGCTCCCCCAACCCCACCCCGCAACCGACAGCTGGAGAGAAGATTGCCGTGGAGATGGCGGGGCAGGCTGCGGCGATGGGCAGGGATGGTGAGGCAGCGGCAGAAGCAGCTGCCGGCTCGTTAAGGGCACTCGGGTGAAATCTGGACTGTACCAGGCCCAGCCACATGCTCAAATGCAAACCACAGCTGTTTGCAGGCGATTCTGTCCTCTAAACGGCAGCAGCAGAGACAACATATTCTCCCAGTTCTGGAGGCGGCTCCTCTTGCTGCTCCGTCACTTGCTTTGATGTCCCACTGAGGAGGTGTCCTGTTAGCCTAACATCAAGTCGAAGGGACAGAAGTTTTAGTCTAGCCAGTACTTTTCTGTAACTGCACTGTAGGAGAATTGGGGTGGGGGGAAGACACAGCAGATGAGCCAGGAAGACACAACCCTTTGGCATACACAGAGCTCTCATTGTCTTTACCTAACTAGAGCCATTCCTTCCTATCTGAATAAAGCTCCTCACCTGGGCTTACAAGGTTCCAACTATCTTGTGCCTACTCACCACTCCAAGGCCTTTTTCTATTCTTCTACTCACACCAAAAAGGATTACTCATGGACCCCCCCAGTATGCCATTCCATTAGAACACAAGCTTCAAGAGGGAAGGAACTCTATCTTTCCAATGCTGTGTCCTCCATATGTTTGACACACAGTGGGTCTCAGAAATATCTGTGAAGGAATGAATATGGCTTATTTTCAACACCTGCACGGTACTAAACACAGTGCTAGGCACTGACTGGCATGAGACTTAGCTATGTTTCTAAAACTCATTTACAGGATGTCTGTAAGGGTGAAAACAGAGACAAATATACAAAATGTCATCACGGACATGTTCAACCTGTTAAAATATAATTAATATTATCCATATTTCCATACCTGATGAACACCCTACATAAAATTGCGTAAATAATAAGTTCATAAGGTTGACGTGAGAATCAAAGGAGATAACATGTATGAAGTGTGCTCAGTCCCTGACTCAGAGTATAGCGCAAAAGATGTTGGCCAGGCCTTCCCTGGTGGCGTAGTGGTTAAGAATCCGCCTGCCAATGTGGGGGACATGGGTTGGAGACCTGGTCCGGGAATATCCCACATGCCTTGGAGCAACTGAGCCCATGCACCACATCTACTGAGCCTGCACCCTAGAGCCCCCGAGCCACGACTGCTGAGCCCGCATGTCATAACTACTGAAGCCCACACACCTAGAGCCCATGCTCTTCAACAAGAGAAGCCACTGCAATGAGAAGCCTGTGCACTGCAACGAAGAGTAGCCCCCACTCGCTGCAACTAGAGAAAGCCTGCACGCAACAACGAAGACCCAACACAGCCAAAAATAAATTAATTAATTTTTTTAAAAAATAGATGTTAGCCATTATTACCATGTTGCTATTTTCACAAAGATTAGTAAAATAGCAACAAATACAGGAGTAAATAATTACAGTGAAAAATGAGAGGTGCTGGCACAACAGTACAAAGTCCTGTGCAGCCCCAGAGGCTCTATCTTAAAAATGTATCTAGAAGCAGAACACTTTCACACCATTTCCACCAATACCATTTTAGTCCAAGCCACCCTCATTTCTCACTTAGTCTATTTCAGTTGCCTCCTAACTCTTCTCTCTGCCCTCACTTTGCCCTTCCCCCTCCTCCCTGCCCTAGTCTAGTCTCAACACAGCAGCGAGGGGTCCTGCTAGAACTTAAGTCAGCTCATGTCACTCCCATGTTCAAACCTCTCCAGTGGCTCCCCATCTCTCTCCAAGCAGAAGCCAGAACTACTATTGCCTACAGTGATGGTTAATTTTATGTGTCAACTTAACTGGGCCACAGGGTGCCCAGACATTTGGTCAAACACTATTTTGGGTGTGTCTGTGAGCGTGTTTCTGGATGAGATTAACACTGAAATCTGTAGACTGAGTAAAGCAGATTGCCCTACTTAATGTGGGTGGGCCTGGTCCGATCAGTTGAAGACCTGAATAGAACAAAAAGGCTGAGTAAGAGGGAACTTCTCCTATTTGACTGATGTGAACTGGGCCATTTGTCTTCTCTTTAAGGCTCAGACTGAAACATCAGCTCTTTTTGGGTCTCAAGCCCGCCAGCTCTCAGACTGGAATTATACCACTGGCTTCCTGAGTCTCCAGCTTGGAGACAGCAGGTCATGGGTCATCTCAGCCTCCATAACTGTGTGAGCCGATTCCTCATAATTCTCTTAATTACATAATAGTATATATAATAGTATATTATACATATATAATAATATACACATCTGGAGAACACTGCCTAATACACCTACAGGCCACCCACCCTAACCACAGTGCACTCCCATGCACCACCATTATTTCCTTAATTTCAACTCTTTCCACTTTCATTTCTCTCTCTTTGTTCCAGCCATGTTGGTCCCTAAACATGAGAAGCCCAGTTAAGCTTAAAGACCTCAGTGCCCACGATGCCCTCCACCTAGAATGCTCTTCTAAGTGCCTCACATCTTCACTTCTTTCAGATCTCTTTCCAAATGTTATATGACTGTGAAACTTTCCCAAACCTACTTATATGAAATCGTGTGACACACACACATACACACTTTCACTTTATCTCTTTTAAATTGCTTTAGTTTTCTCTACAGCACTTACAATTATCTGACATACTGTATCTTCACTTGTTTATTTGTTCAGTGTGTGTCTGTCTCTTCCAAACAGAATACAAATTCCTTGAGAGTAGGAGCTTTGTCTTGTTCACAGCTGTATTCCCAATACGTAGACTTGTACCTAGTCCTAGTACCTAGTTGTGCTCTATGCCTACCTGTTGACTGAATTAATGAATATATTAAAATTTTAAGTTCGATTCTAGAAGGAGAGAAAGGTATTATAGACAGGTGGCAATAAAGGATATACAGGCAATCACAGTAGAAGACTAGAGTCTGAGTGTTGGTTAAGAGTTAGGTAGCAAAGAATTCAGGGTTTTGCTCTCCAACAAGGACCTGGAGGACAGACACTCCACATTTGTGATTAAGAGCTGATCTTCATGCTTAAAAGCCAGCAGAGCAAAAAGCATGTTTGACATCCTTGCCTATAAATTAAGGAGCCCAACCAGGATATAAACTTGAGGTGAGATGACTAAGTAGCCCCATTCAGGGCCAAGATTCTCCTCAGAAAACAGCTCTGGGTCTGCTCCAACACTGAGATAAACTGGAGACAGAGACCCTAAAGTTCAGTGCCAATGAGAATAGCTGCAATATTTTTAGTTGGAAATAGCCCACCAGAGCCATAAAATCTCAATGAAGAAATCAAACACAGAAGGTCTAGTTTTAAGCAATGTGACATCCTGGTAAAATCTCCAAGAGAAGCAGGTGGTGAAATATTGCCCCTAGTAAGCAAATGAGTTGTCTTGCAATAAATGGTTGTCAGAAGAAAGAAGCTGAGAAGGCTAAAGTTGTCATGTACATCATGGTCAGGAAGAAGAGACCAGAGGCTGGAACCGGAGAGAGCTGGCTCTGTCTACACTAGAAGAGTAACCAAATGGGGGACCCAGTGCTTGCTAACTGTCCCTGCCCATGAGATAGCAAATTAACTGCTCTATCCTCTTTCATAGGGTAACCACAAGAGTCAAAGGAGGTTAAGTGTGAAGAGGTGACACTGTGAGATAATAGCAGTAGCTTATGAGCATTGAGTTTTAGATGAGATGTTCCATGGACGTAAGTTAAGTGGACAAAGCTTTCTAAAGAGGGCTAACTGCTACTTGGGAAAGAAGCCTAACTTAATTAATGCTATACCTATGACACAGCTTGCATCCCCCCAGCCATGAAAGAGCTTCCTTCCTTTCTGTCTCTCCTGCCCATCCCAGTCTTATTCCAATCAACACGGCGTTGCTGAGCTGGACACAGACAAGAACTTGTCTCTTTGACAAGCCACCTCTTAGAGGCCTGTTGACAGTTGTAATCAGCTGTTACTGATTATAAAAGTCATACATGTTTGAAATGACATATGTCCAAGGTTCTCCATCACAACATTGTTTATAACAAACAAACAAAAAGGATTCATAATAGTTTGTGCTGATTTTTTTAAAACTGAGATACTTGTGAAGAATGAAATTCTATGCAAGAATTCCTAAGAATCTAAGTTCTTTAAATACTGATATGACATCACTGCCAAGAAATATTACTAAGTTAAAAAAAAGGAACAGAATGGTGTACATATAGGTATGCTACTATTTATATAAGAAAGAGAGAGAAAAAAGATATCTATGTGGGGGGGGGGGGTTACTTGGTTTGCATAGAATAACTCCGAAAGTATGCCCATGAAACTAATAATACTGCTGCCTCCAGGGAGAAGAAGTAGGCAATTGAATGAATGAGTGAACAAATGAATGAGATAGAGATGTTTGCTATCTATCCTTATACCTTTTGAATTTGTCCCACATGAATTTATGTCCTTAAAACTTAAATTAAACATAAAAGGCCAATATAAAATATATTAGATATGCTCACTGCAGAAAAATTTCAAAACACAGCAAAATACAAACAGCAAATAAGTATGACTCCATTGTTTCATAACTAGAAATGATCATTATTAATGCTGATTTCTTTCCAGTTGTTTTCTTTGCATATTTTACATAACTAAGATCACAAGGTTTATAGATTTTTATGTCCTACCCTAACATAGTGCCATAAGCATTTTCCCACATCACTGAAATGTTAACAGAAAGATTATTTTAATGAATGATTTCTACTCCATCATATGAATGCACCACAGTTTAACTAGTACCCTTGATCACTTAAGCCGTTTCCAAATTTTTTGTAATTATTTTTGGGCATTGATCTCTGACTGAGTCTCTGATTATATCTGTAAGCTGAATTCCTAAAAATAGGCTTACTGGGTGAAAGGGTATGATTTTTTTTTCCAGTCTCTTGATACAGACTGCCAGAGTCCCTCCAGAAATCCTGTACCAATTTATATCCCTACCAACTGTGTATGAGAGCACCCTTTGCACTATAACCCAGGGCTGTTCTGATGTCACCACTGGGAGCCAAAATTCTAGTCATTCTCCAGCTTTGGATCAGAAATCAATAAACAGGACAGCCACTCTCAGAGCTGGCAGGCGTAAATGATACAAGTTTGATAACTGCTTTGTAAAAGCATCTTTTCTGGATTCCTGAGACAGTTATCCAGAATCGGTAGATACTAAAAGTACCATTATCATGAAGAATAACACTGTTCCAAGTATTCTTTGTCCCTCGCTGAGAGAAAACTCTATTTTATAAAGCAAATTTCTCTTACAACCAAGCACCCCAGGCTTTAAATTAAGCCACACAACAGTTCTGCAAAAGAATATCAACAGTACATAGATTCCAAGTTGGTTTCAGAAGCAAGACTTCTAGTCTGAACATGGCTACGTAAATAAGTAGGCTTCTCCTCATTTTACTCCTTCTCCCCCTAGAAGTCACACAAAAGCAAAAAGGAATTATAAACTACACAGACTGTGGTTTCCACAGAATTTGAAGATGAAGATAATCCAAAGTACATGTAAGGGTGCCCTAAACAGGCCGCGACTGGGCTGAGATTCAGTTAGGGGAAGTGAAGAGTAGAAGAAAAAAAAGAGACGGGAGAGTCCAGCAGGGACAGATTTCAGAAAGTGCCACCTAAATGACATGGCCTGAAGGTGAAGGCTCGTTGAATGTTTACAGGGACTAGGTGGACAGAACAGGTGACTTGGACCCTCTGGGACCCTATTGGCTCACAGCAGCAGTCTATCTTCATGGAGCACAGGAGGGAGCATCGGAGGCTGCCCAGGCCCGTCCCCACACAGGATCTCCCGCCCATGAGCTGGCTCAGAAAACTCAGCTCATTCCGTTATGAATAACACCACCACCACCAACAATGGCATTATCATCATTATTCATTGCTGGAATAAGAATAATAATAGCAGTAATCGTATATATAATATCACGTAACAGACTGCGAGAAAATATTTGCAAACAATGCAACCGACAAGGACTTAATTTCCAAAATACACAAACAGCTCATACAACTCAATAACAAAAAAGCAAACAACCCAATCAAAAAATGGGCAGAAGACCTACATAGACATTTCTCCAAGGAAGACATACAGACATACATGAAAAAATGCTCAACACCATTATTTTAGAGAAAAGCAAATCAAAACTACAATGAGATACGACTTCACACTGGTCAGAATGGCCATCATTAAAAAGTCTACAAATAACAAATGCTGGAGAGGATGTGGAGAAAAGGGAACCCCCCTACACTGTTGGTGAGAATGTAAATTGGTGCAGCCACTATAGAAAACAGTACAGAGGTTCCTTTAAAAACTAAAAATACAGTTGCCATATGATCCAGCAATCTGACTCCTGGGCATACATAACCGGAGAAAACTCTCATTCGAAAAGATACATGCACCCCAGTGTTCACAGCAGCACTATTTACAATAGCCAAGACATGGAAGCAACCTAAATCGGGGCCCCCCAACCCCCAGACCGCGGACCGGTACCAGTCCATGGCCTGTTAGGAACAAGGCCGCACAGAAGGAGGTGAGCGGCAGGCGAGCGAGCGAAGCTTCATCGGCCGCTCCCCATCGCTCCCCCATCACTCCCCATTGCTGGCGTTACCACCTGAACCATCCCCCCACCCCATCCGCAGAAAAACTGTCTTCCACAAAACTGGTTCCTGGTGCCAAAAATGTTGGGGACCGCTGACCTAAATGTCCATTGACAGATAAATGGGTAAAGAAGTGGTATACATAAACAGTGGAATACTACTCTGCCGTTAAAAAAAAGAATGAAATAACGCCATTTGTAGCAACATGGATGGACCTAGAGATTATCATACTAAGTGAAGTAAGTCAGACAGAGAAAGACAAATATAATATGATATCATGTTCTCTATGGCCATACCACCATGAATGAGCCTAATCTCCTCTGATATTACGTATAGGTGGAATCTAAAATATGATACAAATGAACTTATTTACAAGACAGAAACAGACTCACAGACATAGAAGACAAATTTATGGTTACCAAAAGGGAAAGGGGGTGGGGGAGGGATAAATTAGAAGTTTGGGATTAGCAGATATAAACTATTACATATAAAATAGGTAAACAACAAGGTCCTACTATATAGCACAGGGAACTATATTCAATATCCTGTAATAAACCATAATGAAAAAGAATATGAAAAAGATTATATATATATGTATATATATATCTGAATCACTTTGCTGTACACCAGAAACTAAAACAACGTTGTAGATCAACTATACTTCAATTTAAAAATGTTAATAGAAAAAAAGAATTTAGATAGAAAGGTTAAAAAATGTATACCATATAGATTATAGACAGATAACAACAACAGTAATAATAGAGATAACTGCTTCAGAACCAATGCAGAGAGTCTATAAGAAAAAATAAGGACAAAAGGTAGAAAAATTATTCATTTCAAAAATTTCACAATGAACTGTGGCTGGCAAAGCTCAAGGAAGAAGTAGAAATAAATAGTATAAACACCACAGAAATGAAAACAAAAGCATTAAGGTGTAAAATGCAGAATAGACACTGAAGAAAACAGAATAAGGGATATAGAGACAGGTATGTGAAACTTGAATAAAAGGACACAAATGAAATGAGTTACAGACATGAGAGGTAAAATTATAGAGGTGAAAGACACACGAAGGAGAACCAATACTAGACTCCCTTAAAATATAAAAAATAAAATGAACCAGAACAATAAAGGAAAACAAATACTTAACAATACAATTCAACCAGCCTGAAATGAAAGGCTTGATTTTACGTGTTGAAAAGGCCTCTCATGGTCAGGAAAACTGACCCAGAACATCAACACTGAGACACTGCCTGGCAAAGTTGCTGGACTTTAAAGATACAGAATCTTTTGATCCAGCATTTGAAAGTTCGATTACAAGAGAGAAAGATCAGGCTGACTTCAGATTTCTCCACATTCAACACTTCAAGACACTGGAGAGATGCCTAAAAATCCCCAAATATTCAACATCTGAGCCAAGAATTTTATATTTATCCAAATCATTCTCCAAGAGTAATGACTCTGAACAAACAGTTCTGAACCTGCAAAAACTCAAGGAACGTTACTCCACAGCAGTTCTTGAGGAAACTTCCAGAGGATAATCCACAGCAGTGTGAGAAATGCCTTGGGTTCTAGCGCAAGAGTCTTAAATACATTCACCTAGGAGCAAAAAATGAAACACAGACATAGGTTTGGATGATGGAAGAGAATGTAAGTGTTATATACCCTGACAATCCAGAAATAACAATAACAAAAGAAAAGTTTACAAAAACGGACCAGGGAAGACAGAGAAGGAAGGAGATACAGTAACTCTGCCATTTACCTCATCAGTAACAGATAAGAGTCCGAGATCATTATTTAAAGCTGACAAATCAAGTACCCGAGGTGTATGAGAAGAAAAAAAAGGCTTACTGACAGTTCAAATGTAAACTGCAAGCAAGATAATATTATGGACTAAATTTGGGAAACTAAGAAGGAAGGAAGGACAAAAGAACAGGAAACAGGGGAGTCCAACAGAGGTATTTTAGCTTAATGCTCATTACCTGGGAAGATGTCCCCTTGACCTGGAGGTGATCCCAGAGATGGGCCATTATGCATAATTAAAGCTTGTAGGCAACATCCCTTTAGTGATTAACTTGTAGTAGAACACAAAAGGTTCTTCCCTATTACACTAACACAGCTACTCTCACATGAAGGGAAAAATGGCCTGGATGATGCACATCTGTGGGAAACAAAGGAAGCACGCATTTATTGAGCAAATATTTTGTGCATTTTCTCACTTAATTTGATATTACTACCTCCATTTTATAGATGAAGCAATTGAGGCTTAGAGATCTCAAGTAACAGTAATGTTATAAAGCCAAGACTTAACTCTAACTTAGATTTTTCTGAATCCCAATCCAGTACTCTTTCCACTATACCTGAGTGCCTCCCAGTAATGATGAGAAAACATCATCCTAACCAATAGCTTTCCCTTCCATTTCATCTTCAGTACTTCAGATAGGCTACCTTCAGTTTGACCTTCGGCCCCAATCCTTCCTTCCCTCTGTATTGCCGAAATAGTCAAAGGGTTGGGAAGGCAACAAGTGAAGGGAAAAAGATTAGCCACACCACATTATTGATCCCTCGGTCCTCCAATATTGGCTGGTTTGGAGTCATGCTTCTGACCTACCTGCCATACCTGAAAGTTTTGATGTGCTTTCTGTACTATTTGGGGGTCAACGTCTCCCCAGCCCCTTTCTCTTGTTTCATAGTACATGTTTCCATCCTGTCCTGTCTGAAGGCTATATTGACGCTGAAGCAGTGATTCTCAAAGTGTGGTCCAGAGCCAGCAACGTCAGCATGACCCGGGAAGTGGTTAAAACTGCAGATTTTCAGGTCCCACCCCCAAACGCTGAATCAGAAACTCTGGGGGTGGTACCCAATAGCCGTCTGTCTTTTTTATTTTTTTAACATCTTTATTAGAGTATAATTGCTTTACAATGGTGTGTCAGTTTCTACTTTATAACAAACTGAATCAGTTATACATATACATATGTCCCCATATCTCTTCCCTCTTGCATCTCCCTCCCTCCCTCCCACCCTCCCTATCCCACCCCTCTAGGTGGTCACAAAGCACCAAGCTGACTAGCTATCTATTTTACATTTGATAGTGTATATATGTCCATGCCAGTCTCTCACTCTGTCACAGCTTACCCTTCCCCCTCCCCGTATCCTCAAGTCTATTCTCTAGTAGGTCTGCATCTTTATTCCCATCTTGCCCCTAGGTTCTTCTGACCATTTTCTATTTTTTTTTTTTTTTTAGATTCCATATATATGTGTTAGCATACGGTATTTGTTTTTCTCTTTCTGACTTACTTCACTCTGTATGACAGTCTCTAGGTCCATCCACCTCACTACAAATAACTCAGTTTCATCAAAAAAATCTACAAACAATAAATGCTGGAGAGGGTGTGGAGAAAAGGAAACCCTCTGGCACTGTTGGTGGGAACATAAATTGATACAGCCACTATGGAGAACAGTATGGAGGTTCCTTAAAAAACTAAACACAGAACTACCATACGACCCAGCAATCCCACTACTGGGCATATACCCTGAGAAAACCATAGTTCAAAAAGAGTCATGAACCAAAATGTTCATTGCAGCTCTATTTACAATAGCCAGGACATGGAAGCAACCTAAGTGTCCATCAACAGATGAATGGATAAAGAAGATGTGGCACATATATACAGTGGAATATTACTCAGCCATAAAAAGGAATTAAACTGAGCCATCTGTCTTTTAACAAGCCCTCCAGGTGATTCCCAAGCACTCTCGAGCTTGAGAACCCCAGCCGTTAAGACTCGTTCTCTTGCCCTCTGAATACAGCACCTCTTTCCAGCCCTTTTCCCATCTCTTCACTTCCCAGGACCCAATTTAAGAAAGGTGGCATTTCAGTGGCAGGTGAGATTTAAACTGACATTTTCCCTCCTTTCTAGCTCTGTTGGCTACCTGATTGCAATAATACTCCAGAGGCCCCACCCTCGGAAAATACCTATTCAAAATCAGAGCAGATTATTTTAAAATGCTTATTGGCACATTGATGCCACTGGCTGGTTTCTGCTGATTAATTAATCCTTATTTGACCTGAATTAATTCCTAATCTGTGTAAAATGACGGAGATTTGCTGGAATGCAGCAAATTTGGGACTCTAAAAACCAAAGGCATGCGGGATTCAGCATCAGGCTGCCATGAGGATTAAAGTACTTCTTCAATTGGTACATTATTTGAAGTTTGATTTTTCCTCCTTTCACCTCTCCACCCCCACCTCGTACCAGGAAAAGAAAAATTACCAGAAGACACGAGCATATTGTCTCCCCTTCTCCCAAATAAAGGTAAACTGACAGCGCTTTCAATGAAAGACTGCATGATTGGAATTAAATGTCAAATACAATTTTCTGTTGGCAATTCAAAGTGTTGGTGTCAAAACCATAACTGACAGTACGGCTGGAGATTAGTATCTGTCTGGATCTTAGCATCACACTGCGGGGAAGGTTTATGATTTAGTAGATTAACACAGCTCTCTTCACGCCACCACTTAAGAGCTAATTTGTTGAAGCAGGAGCCAATTAGATTGTGGTTGCCCCTGGGCAGGAGGCTCCCTCCCCTAAAGTTCTGTCAGGCCTTTGATAGCACACCCTGCTCCCTGTGGGGGTCTGCATCATGACGGTGACAGGCAGGCGAGGTGAGCAGGCCACAGCTGCCAACAGCCCGGCTGTCAGTAGCCACCAGTGATGTTTGCTGGCAATGTCTCAGGGAAAATGGATTTGCTATTGATCCAACCAATATGAAATGGCCTTCCAGGTTGGAGATTTGATTTATTTCGTTTCTGCTTCTCACATGGGATGGAGGGAGGAGGGGGACTTCCTGGCAAGTCATTGAATCATACACTCTACCACTAGATTTCTTCTAGCTCTAGGAAAAAGACGACGATCCCGGCTCAGAGAGGTTAGGGGACTTGCCAAGATCACAGCGTTTGGGAGGAGGGGGAGCTTGGGAGCTGGTATTGCTTGATACTCACAAAGTGATAGACACTGACTTCGGTACTTTGATCTCCAATGTCCTATGTAAGATTCTCAAAGTCTTTGATGTTATTATAAGGGCAGACGAGGTTAAGGGTGTAAGTAACTTGCATAAGCCAGAGCAAGTCCACAGCAGAGATGGGTTACAACTATGTTTCCTAATTCCCAATTCAGCATTCTCTGCGACATCTTGCAGAGTATCTCTAGAATAAATATTCCAACTGGGGAGGGGATAAAAGGGCTTTGAAAATTGTTCTTCTATCGTATACGCATGCCACTTCTGCCGAGTGACAGCCCACAGAACCCAGATAATAAAAGAAATAAAGTGGATGCTCTGTGTCTTGACCAGCCATAAATTGTCAGTGGCTCTCTGCAAGCCTGATTTAAGAGTTTCATCTTGCAGAAACTATATTTGTTCTTTCTTTTTTTTTCCCCTCTTGTCCCCACTTCTGGGGAAGAAGGAGAAACGATGAAAGCAGTTGGTTCCGTGTAGCATTTATATTACCCAACAATGCCAGGATGTGACAGCACAGGAGACTCACAAGATAGAGTTCAGACTCTGGTTTTAGAGTGTTTACTCTCTTCTGGGTGAACTCTGACATCCAAATGCATTAATGTGGTGCCATTTTCAACTCTCATGCCAATCTCCGTCCTTGTACGTATCGGAATTTTAATGCCCACTTCCCTGTTTGAGTTATGGTAATTTATTGTAATAGTACATTTTGACCTTTTCAGTATTTTGTATTTTTATTGGATAGCTGTTTCACCTCTTCCCTGGAGGGTCAGCCAGGCTGAAAATGAGAGAGAATGCTAAGACCAACCAATCAAAATACAGAATATTAAAAAGGTCAACACACAAGAGCAAACTACTAATTTGGAAAACACACATAGGCGAAAAGAATGAATGGTGACCAGAGCAAGAATAAGTGGACAGGAGAAGGCTAAGGGGTTCCTCTGAACCCACAGCACAGCAGTTAGCTCAACCACTGAATGTAAACTAGCCCATCATCAGAAACCAAAGGAGAGTAGAATCAGTGCAAACTCCAAAGGGTGTAAACTATACCGTTTCTGTTTTTACCTGGTCAATGCAAATGACAAAGAGAGGCAGAGGGGGGTTGAAAGGTCCCGGCTTGAAGATGCCAGGGCACTTTGGAATATGCAATAACCAGAGGATGCATCAAAGATATCATATGAGTTCAACCCTCTACCTGCAAGCAGATGAAAGTCTCCAGAATCTACAATTGATGCTCATCTATTTCTTTTTCGAAGCTCTCCAGGAAGGGAAATCCGCAAACCTCCCCCACTGACTCTTTCCAGTTGAACAATATTAATTAAGCCACAATAATAAGCATAGCTGGACAATCAAGATTAACAGAATCATAAAAGTAGTTCAAAGCATACTAATTCAAGTGGATGTTCAGGTCTTGTCTACTGAAGGTTATGGTCACCAAGTCACCGGGAAGCACACTGAGCGAGTAACCTGGGTGTAGCCCACTCACCCACTGAAACACACTACACTGGTTGTTAGCAATGCAGAACAACATACACAGAAGGTTTTGGACATCCCAGATGACTGGCACCAGGAAATGGAAAAGAGCTACTTTAAAAGAATACTTGTAAAACAGGGACCAAAATCTCAGTGTGAAGAGTGAAAAGATTTTGACTGCAACTTCATCTTGAAAAATAAAATGAGAATGTATGAAGAGATGATTTTGCTTTCTATTTAATAAACTATAGGTTAAAATTCTAATCATATTCTCAAAAGCAAAAAGGATTTAAGGGTTGACTGGGAAGTTTGGGCAAAATTTTCCCAACAATGTTTTATGTTAATATACATACATCACCCTTCACACCACCTTTGACACAATCACGAAAAGCGTAACTGATAAGATATTCAGAGGACCCAAGATAGGCGCTCCTCTAAATTCTTTGACATTCCAGTTTTTTCTATTTAATATCTTCATCTTTGTTTTCTATTATTAGCTTTGGTTGATTTCCTTTTATTCGATTGCTTGTGAGATCCTTATTTGTCAATAGATTTGAGAGAAATGAGCCATCCTACTATATCACATTCATCAACTTCATGAAATCCTATATTGTTTACAAAATTTGCAATTTCCATTTGCTTTATATTTAGCACCGCCAAGACATCTGAAAATCATCTGCAAACGGACCAAACACTTATGCCATACAGGTTTGTGTTAAATAGAGTCACGTTTGAATAGGGTCTAATTTTTAAAGTTTGTTAGCAAATATTTGACAACTCTTAATTCCCTGTGTAAACAAACTTTTAATTACAGGTACTCTAATAATGAAAACTCAAGCACATGGATCCCAGACTTATCTAAGTGCAAACCAGAATATCTTCAGCATAAAACATGCTATAACCGACATAAAAGTGATTGCTGGAATATATTCAACTATTAACACTTTCTAATCTGACTCTTATGAATAGCAGTCCAAGCAAGTTGCGTCATTGAATAAGAATTTAGGGTTAGAAACACTATGCAGATTGGTAATGACTGTTCTTTAAGAATATTCATATGTAATACACTCGTCGGTGGGGAGGGATAAATTGGGAGATTGGAATGGACATATACACACTACTATATATAAAATAGATAACTAATAAGGACCTACTGTATAGCACTCAGTACTCTGTAATGACCTACATGAGAAAATAATCTAAAAAAGTGTAGATATATGTATATACGTATAACTGATTCACTTTGCTGTACAGCAGAAACACAACATTGTAAATCAACTATACTCCAATAAAAATTTAAAAAATAAAAAAAATACTAAGATTACACAGTTAAATTAAAAAACACTTTTTAAAGTACCATATAGCACATGATCCCTGTTCTTAAAAAATTATCCTTTATTAAATATTTACTGGGTACCACGAACTGTACTTTATATGCAATATGTTACTTAATTCTTATAATAGCCCAAGAGGAAGGCATCAATACCTACAAGTTATAGATAATGGAATAATACACTGAAGTGAAGCAACTTGCTGGAGATAAAACACCTAATCAGTGGCAAAGTCAGGGCTCAAACCCAGGTCTTTATGACTCCAGGCCCTTGTTTCTAACCACTCTGTTGTAATATACAGAAAAGGCGTCTAGAAGAATTAAGATACTGCAGTAAGATTGCGGATGCTTTTATTCACTTCTTTGTATTTTTCTATCTTTTCTACATTTTCTGGATCAAAACTGATGACTCTTATAATCAGAGAAAAGAGAACTAATTTTTGAAAGAAGTTATGGTTAGAGATGGGAGATCATCTTGTTGCTTGTGGCTAATGGAAAGAACTTTCTTTTGTGGAGAAAACGGAGGTAAGACTCTGGCTGGTTACAGCTCAAGGGATGACTCCCAGCGGGCAAGGGGCCTCCAGAGGGAGGGTCTGGCACATCCTGTAGGTGCCGCTGACATGGATACTGCCCACCTGACCTACTGAGGAGCTGAAATCACTGTGTGCAGTGGAGGGAAGAACACTGACCACAGTCAGAGACAAGGACACCCACCATGTCCTCTGAATGCCTGTTTGGCTGCCCGTCCCCCACCCCACAGGCCCCATCTACAGCTCAATCCTCCCTTCTGCTTTGAGGCCAACTCTATCCCAAGTCAGGGCACTGAGCACCACTAGTGTCTCCAAGACCTCAGTTCCCCAAGAATGGGGCCCTACCTTCCCGCAGGACTCTCGGAGACATCCTCAGGGCTCTCCTACCTGTGCTCAGGCCTGGCCTAGCTCTTCTTGGGCTGCACCTCAAAGCACAGCCAGCCACATCTTCTTGGACCTCCTTGCCACTGACATCTTAACTGTCTGAGCCATCCTTGTTACAAGTCCACACAGCCTTTCACCCAAACTTCCCATCCACTGTCTGTCAAAGTCTCAACTTTTTTCCCAAATGCTTAACTTGGGCTTTGCATAGTGAGTTACAGCGAGCTGAGATGCTTACCTCCCAGCTGTCAGGGTAGCAGGTGGGCCTTGGACCCTACATCCCTGGCCCCAAGCAAGCTGAGTGTGCCCTATAAGTGTTACCATTTTGTGAAACTTGGGGCATGCAAAACTTGGGAAGCACCAACTGTGAACCACGCTGGTGGGTTTTCTTTGTCCCCATATACCACCCCACCCTTTTCTTTTTTGGCCACACCACGTGGCATACAGGACCTTAGTTCTCCGACCAGGGATTGAACCCGTGTGGAAGCACGGAGTCTTAACTACTAGACCACCAGGGAAGTCCCCTACCATCCCCTTCTAAACTGATCCATCTTACACCGACTGAGCTCCTGCTTTGTCTCTTGGTAATTTAAATAATTTGTGTACTGTGTGTCAGGTACTCTTCTTTCTAATTGCTTTACATTAATATGGCTATGACATGATTGACAAGTTCTCTGGGCCTCTTTCACTTCATCTGAAAAATGGGGACAGCGGTACTCTATCTGAGACCCCTTCCAGCCTTCTTTGGGAGTTCCAGGAATGAACACCAGTACCCACGCAGCCTCCTCTCAGTACATGGCTTAAGGACGTGGTACCTTGCAAGAAAAGGAGAGATCGATTTAGAGACAGAATGGAACACTTTTCTCTAAGATGATGTTTTCAAACCCTTAACCTAAAAAAAAAAAAGGTTGGAATTTCCAGTAGAAGTGGAATAATAGAAGAAAGAATCGGCAATTGGCTGGAGGAAGCAGGTTTGTGGTGAAATGGACCCCAAAAGTGATGGGTGGAATTGCAGGAGATGTGCCAGTTAGAAAATCAAGCCCGACAGTAAGAAATCAGCTTCCAGAGAACTGCAGTCCCAGGCTCAGGCCCAGAAACATGACTGGGGCTTTCCACACGGCTCTAACCAACAGCTAATATATAGTATTTACCCAAGGAAGATGGTTCCAGAGTGAGGAATGAGATTTAGTTAGTTACTGTAAAACACATTATTTCTTGGAGCTCCCAGTTGCCCTATGAGAAAAGCCATTCTTCTTTTTCAATATACGCCTCATTTTTGCAATCTCTCAGGCTATCATCAAATGGTTTCCATTTATTTCAAAAGACAATTTATCTGCCTTGAGGTTTTACCTACCAGAACTTGGTGCTAGTATCCCTCGCTGCAGTGTTACAGCATCCACCCAATTATGCACAGGGATAACAGACAGAGCCTGTTAACCTCACACAAAGGCAGCTTAAAATACCATATTCCCCTTTGCAGATATTGCTAAAACTATCATCAAAAATTAGATGAAAATCAAGAGTCCTCTCTCTGGTGGTTTACGGAGTCTTCCCTCATTTTTCCACGCTCAATCACTTGTGATTACTGTGTCTTTGCCTTGACTCCTCTGTGTAACAGATCATCAAATTCACTTTTGTTCTAGGAACTTATTTGTCAGCTAATTGATACTTCCAGGCTCAGAGGTACTGAGCTTGACACCAAAGGGCCTTTTGCTTTATATTAATATAGCATCTTTCTCAAGAGAGTAAGCATTTGCAAATACCAACTAATTATTTATTGCAGGGATTTCACTGAATTGGAAAGTTCCGAAGTAGATGAAAATTAAAAATCAACAACTCTTTCTTATATAATTACTGTCCGTGCAAAGCTTATGCTGTCCAGGCATTAGTCATACTCCAATCATGGTCTGAAGTAACTCCTGATGAACCGAGAGCTAGTAGTATAATTATAGGAGGTTTTAAACACAGTATGTGAAGGAAGACTAACAGACCAAGTGTCAGAAGACCTGGGGTCTATGACCTTGTACCCCACATCTCGGTTTCCTCATTTATAAAATGAGAAAGCTGTAGAACTATTAACTCAGCAACATTAGGCTTCTATTCTGAGTCATGTGGGCAACCTGCCCCACAGGCTGGCCCACGTCAGGAGTGGGGAAGATAGACAGACATGTCCTCTATGTAGAGAATTGGTCCCTGTTTCTCTTTCGCCCCTTGAAAATCGAATGCATCCTTCAAGGCCAATTTCAGTCTTTCCTTCTCTATGAAGACATTAGGCGCCATTGGTTTGCAGTGAACTTGCCCCAATTGAACACTGTTACCACTTTGCATTGGCAGGGATCATACACTGATGAGTATTGTCCTTATTGCTGTTTACATCTTGTCCAACAAACTAACTGGTAAGCACTTAATGGAAGAGATGTTTCTTATGTCCTGAACCCTGATCCCCTAAATCAGAGCATAAACATAGTAGGAAAGCAATCTTTTGCCATTTTATCTGTTTATGTTACTAGTATTAACTTACGAAGGGGACCCTTTCTGAAAATCTAGGAGCCCAGCACATGTATCTATGCCAATAGCCTCTCACTTATACTATGTAACTTATGTCTAAACTAAGACCTACTCCGAATCTCACTTTTTTCCCTTCCTTTTGTCTCCTTCTTGCTCTCTCCCACCACTTCCCTCTAAGTGTACCATCATTACCTCCATGATATTCTACCTTTCTTTGAAATTCCTCTGAAAACATCTCTATAAATAAGCAAGGGGCAAATAGTATTACCAAACTAATATGAAATTTCAGACTAGCTGTTCCAGCTGGGATGGAAGAGAGAAGAGTCACACATTAAAAATTGGGGTTGGAGAGAAAATAATGCTTTTGAAATTGCTTCTCTTCTAGGAGAAGAGCTCTACCTCCTTCTCACCAAGAAGATGGCAGATCACTGGGCATCCTTGAGGACTATGTTTTACTCTAGACCTCATCAAAAGGTGAGAAGGGAGCAGAGAGATGAGTAGGTATAGAATATGTAGAGAATTCTGCCTCTGGCAATATGATGCTTCAGATATTTTGAAACAGCCCCACAAAACAGTCAGATGATGGAAGAACTACAATAAATGTAAGTGCACTGCTGAGCTCACAAGAAAATAAGGAAAATTCCCACGCGCAAAAATAATGTTTTATAACATGAGACTCGTAAGTAAACACCAAAGTTGGGTAGCCTTGGGAAAACGCTAATTCCAAGACTCTAGAATTTTGGAGATTAATGGCCACACCTAAGGGAATAGGAGACCAGGCTCTGTGTCCAAGCAAAGCAGGGGAGAGAAACCTTAAAAACTCTGCGTTAAACACAGCATCCTAAGGACCACACTCTAAGTGAAAGGAAGGGTCAAGATGTAAAGAAAGATATAACGATATCAACAACACATTTCTCAAGTTAGGTTTAATGTATAAACACTGTTCTCTAGAACACATGGAATATTTACAAAAAATAAGTATGTGCTATTCCACAAACAATTCTCAAAGTATTTTCAAGAATTAAGTATCATGCACACATAGCATGTTCTCTTACTACAGCGCAACTGAGACAGAAATAAATTTTTAAATCAACTTTAAAAAATCAATACATTTGGAAATTTAAAACATATTTCTCCATAATTCATAAATCAACATAGAAATAACAGAAATGTTTAAACATTTATAATCAAATACAATATAACAAAAATACTATATATCAAAACTTGTGGCATACAGATAAAGGAATAGGTAAAAGGAAATTTACACTTCTAAATTCTGACATTAAAAAGGAAAAGCTAAAAATTAATGAGTTGCACATCCAACTTAAGAACTTGGATGGAATGGGGGGATAAACAGACAAGAATATAAATAGAGTAGAAGAAAGGAGATGATAAAGATAAGAACAGAAATTAATGCAATAGGAAACAAAAGTACAGTGGAAGAAATAAACAAATCCAAGAGTCGATTTTTTTTAAAGATCAATAAAATACCCAAATTTCTAATGAGATTCAATAAAGCATAAATAGAAAAGTCACAAATAAATAATAGCAGAAAATTTCAAATGAAACATAACTAAAGATAGAACAGAAGTTAAAATGATAATACAAGAATACTATGGAAGGACTTCCCTGATGGTACAGTGGTTAAGAATCCGCCTGCCAATGCAGGGGACACGGGTTCAAGCCCTGGTCCAGGAAGATCCCACATGCCGTGGAGCAACTAAGCCTGTGCACCACAACTACTGAGCCTGTGCTCTAGAGCCCATGAGCCACAATTACTGAGCCCGCATGCTGCAACGACTGAAGCCTGCGTGCCTAGAGCCCATGCTCCGCAACAAGAGAAGCCACCGCAATGAGAAGACTGTGCACCTCAACGAAGAGTAGCCCCTGTTCGCCGCAACTAGACAAAGCCCGCACACAGCAGCACAGACCCCACACAGCCAAAAAATAAATAAATAAATATATTAAAAAAGAATACTATGGAAAAGTATATGCTAATTAATTTGAAAACTTAAGTGAAATGAAAAAATTCTAGAATATAAATTACCAAAACTGACCCAAGAAGATACAGAAATTTTGAATGGTCTTATAATCATTAAAGTCAAATCATTGACTCTGTAATTAAAATTATTTTCCACATAGGTAAAGCCAGGCCCAGACGGATACGCAGTAGAGTTCGCCAAATATTCAAGGAAAATATTATTCTGATCTTATATAAACTCAGAGAATAGGCAACTTTTTAGGCTACTATAACTTGATACCAAAACCAGACAAAGATGATCTGGAAAATTACAGGTCAATTTCTCTCATGAATGTAGCTACAAAAATTGAAAACAACATATTAGCAAAATGAATCCAACAGTATCTAAAAATAATAATTTATAATGACTAGATTGGGGTTATGCCAGAAAGACAAAACTGATTCAATATTTTAAAATCTGTGTATGTTCATCTTCCCTCCTCATTCATTCAGATTAATTCAGAACAATTAATGCCTCAATATCATCTTAACACAGTTGCCTGGTTTCTTCCCTTTCCTTCTGAATCCACTCAACCCCGACCAAAGGAAGTGCATTCGAGGCCATGGTTTCTTTTTCAGCTTTCTCACAGACTGGTATATTTCCCACAGGAACATTAACACCTTCCAAATGTGATTATCCCAATCTCTTGAATGTCTGATCTTTCCAGGATTTCAGGGAATTATAAGGAAACACAATACAATAGCATGAGGCCCGTTTCCACAATATTTAGAAAAAGCACTTAATCCCCAAACCAAATATGACTGTTAGAGTAGTTTACAATCTTACGGTCAATTCCCAAGTGGATATAACATTTCCTAAACCCAACATCTTATGTAATCTAGATCCATGTTGTTATCACCAATCACAGATAAGGAGTTCATACTAGTTTAGTGAAGGGATTAGCTAAAAAAAAAAAAAAAAAAAAAAAGTAAAGGAGGAACCAAAAAGCCCACGTGGCTTCAGCTTTTCCACCACATCAGTCAGTCCTGCCTGGTATCCAAAGTCCACCACCTATAAGGTTAATACTCACTTGAAGAAGGGAATTTCATCAAAATACTAAGTTTGCTGTATCCTAAGAAAACAGCTCTTGGAAAGGGCAAAAAGAACCAGTCACCTCATCCTTCCTCAAGAGCTTTCCTTTAAGGTCCAGCCAATAAACCTTCGTATTTCCCGCAATAATTTGTGCATGATTCCCTCTCCAACCCTGCATACCTGACACGCTAAACTTCCGTGAATAGGGCTCTGCCCAGTAACACAGCAGCTATTCCATCAAAAATCTACAGGCTGGTACCCTCCCCTGACCCCAGGAGCATACCTTTGTCTGTATTTCTCCAAATCAGAAGGCTCTCAAGGCTTACTTATTTGCGCAACATTTCCATTTCTATAGCTGCTGCATCTTCCTTCCATTCAGATATGCCTTAGCTTTGTCCCATAATGTCTCCCTCCAAGGAGGACATCCTCTTTAGTTTCCATATTTGCCCCAGCTGGAGAAACCCACTTGAAAGATTTCTGAATCTCAGCTGCCTCTAGGGCATTTCCCAAACCTGCTCTCAGTGATAGCATGAGGTCTAAAATCCCATAACACCTGTCTTCTTTCAATACTTGAATTCCCCAAGCCTTGACAGCTTCAACACTACTTTCCCAGAACACAGCTTCAGATGCATTTTTAAACCTTCAACCTGCCCTTAGATGAGAGGTTCTTGTTCCTCCCGCCTCCCTCTGAGCTAAGACATTTTCAACCTCTCAACATCTTTCTCACCACCTGGTCCTCTTCCCAAAGGTGTCTCCGGGCCTAAAGGGTTGAAAAGTATTTTTAAGCTGATCCCATTTCTCTCTGAGTTACCTCCCAAGATCTGAGCATTATCTGCTCACATACCAATTCCCAAATAATCTCACTCACTTACTCTACAGTCATCCTTCAGTGTCTGCAGGGGATTGGTTCCAGGAACCGTCCCCCGGCAAAACACACATGTGGATACCAAAATCCACAGATGCTCAAGTCCCTTACGGTAGGTCTTCCTTACCCTCGGATACAGAAGTACTTTTTTACCTCCAATGAGCAAACTTGATTCCTAGCAAATAGGAAATTGTTTTGTTGTTGCTCTTTGCTTCCTTCTTAACAACTCACTTTCAGATAATTCCATTAAGTTGTTCCTGTGACTCAATCTAAAATTATATACCACCTGCATACAGAAGCCTCATCCCCATTCTGCTTTATCTGTTTTTGGACAAACACCACCAATTCCCAATGTTTGAACCCACCTTCTATGTATTTCTACGGAACATTTTCTCTGAATGGAAAAAAAAAAACCCAGAGAATACAATGAAATTTGAGTCCACTAATACTAAGTCAGTCCACAATCCAGATACTAAAGGCATTTTACACCAGAAGTCTACTTATTTTGAAGTCAGCTTTTTCAAGAACTCAGAAGTTTGCTCCCCTACCAAGCCCAGATTTCCTGCTAATCAGATTCAAGGCACAAACTCTCTCTCTGAGTTTTACTAATGAAAACCAGAGCTTCTCTTAACAATGCAAGTTTCTTCAGGAGGCTAAACCAAAATCCCCAACTTATGTGCATAAACTCACCTCTGCCTGAAGGACAACTGGTGTTAGTGATTGTAAAGGGTAGATGGACCAGACCCCAAACTCCTGACCAGCATTGGCCATGGCTGCCATCATTCCACCCCTGCTATGCTCCTAACGGAGTCCAGGGCTTAGAATCGCTATCTAGTCAAAAGTCTGGTGATCTAGACTGAGCCCTACATGGGATTCAAAAGGTCCTCCCATTTCTTTACCTTAAGATCTTTACCTTGGAGTACCATCTGCTTCACCTTCACATGGCAAAGAGAGACATACCAAGACAAACCCAGGGAGGAAGACTTGAACCTTTTTCCCTATTCCCCAATATCCTTGAGGTCTCCACTTTGTCTTGGACCCACAGTAGACCTCCCCCCACCCCGAAGTTCCCAATCACTCCCGGGATGAGACCATGCAGCCAACTTAACGCAGTTCTCACTTTAAGCATCAGAAAGCAAAAACAGTGGAATAAAACCTCTGACAGTCTTCCCCTCTCAGGAGTTCAAAGGAAATAAGAGATGAGATTACAGCCACTAGAATCTGTCTGGCTGATTATTGGTGCTGGTGGTGACATGCTGCTGTTTACTGATTCATGGAGTGATAAGGAGCAAAAGCAGAGAGTCTGAGAATGTACTATATATATTCCTGGAGCTGTGTTCTCTCTACGTAGCCACTTGAATCAAGCCATATGCACTGTGGGCTGACTTTGATTCTCAGCAACAACTGTTTTAAAAAGGACAGAGGCAAGGATTCCAGATTTGTTGACTTGTGTTGTTCTTGGGGAAGCAGGGGGAGTGAGGGCTCTGTTTCTAGCACTTCCCATGGGAGACTGTTTCCAAAGGAACACAAATCATTCGCTGGAGGCAGGGTATGTTAGTAGTAGTTTTGGGTTAGCAGCAACATATGCCAGGCCCTTCAAAGAGGTGTGGGCTTAAACAGAAGGATTTTTTTTTTTACTCATATTCACCAAAAACGAATTCCTCCTCCTGGCTTATTATACGAACTAACAGTACTCAGATGTGGTTATAACATATTCTGAAAGATTTATAACATCGCATGAGCACAAGAAGAATTTTTAGCTGAGAAATTCCAGAATAGGACCCTGATGCTGGTAAGATAAGCAATGCTGGAAGCTTAGGTTCTGATGAGAGTTTTTTTATTTCACTGAATCATATATTCAAACATTCATTCAACAGGCTTTATGTGCCAGGGCTGAACCGGATTCTGTAAGGACTGGGTGAGGGTAACCTGGCCGTGTCAAAGTCTTCCTTCAAAGTACGGGGGTGCTTCTGCAGATAGGACTGGTCGTCTGAGGGCTCCAGGTGCACATGCCCACCTTGATTCTAACTGTTCAAAGGAAGCCCATTCTTCTTGTGGTCAAGAGACCATCAATAAAAATAAAGTTCTAACAGAACTCCTCTGGGACTTCCCTGGCTGTCCAGTAGTTAAGAATCCACGCTTTCACTGCAGGGGGTGTGGATTCGATCCCTGGTTGGGGGACTAAGATCCCACATGCCATACGGCACAGACATAAATAAGTAAATAAATAAATAAATAAATAATAAATAAATAAAAAGTTCTTCAAAAGGAGTACTAGAGTTGATTCACTCCTATTCTAGAACCACCCCCACAGCCAAAATTACCAATCATCACATTTCAAAGTTAGAGGAACTCTGGTTCAACTATTCACCTGATGGCTGAGTCTCTCTACGATATCCCCAGCAAGGCAGCAGCAACCTGTGCTTAAACGCCTCCAGTGCCAGGGAACTTGCTACCTTATTGGAAGCACTTCTCAAGTTATCTGTCATTCCCAGGACTTGAGTTGAGCTCAATTCTGTCTCTCTGAAGCTTTCACCCATTGGGTTCTACCGTTTGGAGCCATGGAGACCAAGCCAAATCCCTCCTCCCCAAGATATCAAACGTGTGTCTTGAGTCCTCCTCCCTCCTAGCTGAGGACCAGCACTGCTTTGATCCGTTCATCACATAACAAGCCCATCTACTGAAGTTTACTGTGTATCACTGCAGTTGCTAGATGCATTCCCTCCATTACCTCATTTAATCCCCATAACCACTCTGTGAGGATTTTATGCCCATTTTATAGATGGGAAAGCCGAGGCTCAGAGATGTTAAGTGCTTGCAATAATGCCAGGTAAGATCACATTTACTTTTTTTTTAATATAAATTTATTTATATTTGGCTGCGTTAGGTCTTCATTGATGCACACAGGCTTTCTCTAGTTGTGTCGAGTGGGGGCTACTCTTCACTGTGGTGCATGGGCTTCTCATTGCAGTGGCTTCTCTTGTTGCAGAGCACAGGCTCTAGGCATTCGGGCTTCAGTAGTTGTGGCACACGGGCTCAGTAGTTGTGGCTCGCAGGCTCTAGAGCACAGGCTCAATAGTTGTGGCGCACGGGCTTAGTTGCTCCGCAGCATGTGGGATCTTCCCGGACGAGGGGTCAAACCCATTTTCCCCTGCATTGGCAGGTGGATTCTTAACTGCTGTGCCACCAGGGAAGTCCCACTTTTACTCTTTTTCCAGCCATATCACAGAGTTTATCTCAGCTAACACTCCTTTTCGTAGGAGGTGCGGTTAAGCCATGTCTTTCCAGCTGGGAGCAGTAGGACCTGTGTATGGGACCTGACACTTTTCCCAATGCATTGATCTGGTTAAATCTGGCCACCTCATCCTTTTGCTTACACCCTTCAGGATACTGATTTTTATCTCTAACATGCTTACTAGGCTTCCACCTTCATGTTGTACATTAATTTAATAAACCTCTTTCTAAACATTCATGCAAATCAAAGATTAAAAGGAAAAAATCAGGATGCAGGAGCAAAGCTTCAAAGCATGTCACCAGACACTTCCCATTGGATTAACATTTACTTTTAAATCAGTCCCTTTAAAAATAGAGCTCTTTAATCAGTAACGATTCCACTCACTCGTCCTTTTTCTTGCCAAACACCATGCTGACTTTCAGCATTCTGGATGAAGTTAATCACACAAAACTTGCTCGTGGCGAACCCACACTGGCTGCTAGGATCTACGGCTTCCTTTTCTAGGTGCTCACATGCCAGCCCTTTAATCTTCCATTAGACATTCTTAAAACCTATTTAGTTGCAGATTCCATCTCTTTCTTGGTTGGAAATCCAAGCTCCATTTGCTTGTCTCCAATTTTCCAAACCACTAACATTCTCCATGTTCACAAGGACCACCCATAGCAGTTTGGATGATCAAGTTTGACAGGTTTCTTCCAATAACATGGGGTGTAATTTTCCAGCCTAGAATACCACAATGTCTGTTTCATCATCTATAAAACAGAGACTATACTAGCTGTACTCCACAGGGTGGTTTGAAAATTAAACGGCATAATACACCCAAAGGACCACTAATACATAGGAAACACCCCACTCCCAAATGTATAACAAGCCACATCATTTCATTTCTTCCTGAATGTCATGTCAGCACCTCCATTCCATTTCAACTGGCCTAAAAACCCAACTCTTCTAAAATATGCCTTTTTGCCTAAGGTTCTTAATTCTATACACGGTGCCACTATTCTTGTAGTCACTAAAGCTTGACTCTCAGAGACTGCTTTGATTCATCACTTGCCTGCATCCCACATCAACCAATGTTAGGTCTGGTAGATTCCATTGCTGCAGTTCCTCAGACACCAACCCTTTACTTCCACCCCACAGTCACTGTTATGGACTGAATGTCTGTGTCCCCTCAAAGTACATATGCTGGAGCCCTAACCCTCAGTGTGACTCTATTTGTTGATAGGGCCTGCGAGAAGACAATAAAGGATAAATGAGGTCATAAGAGTGGGACCCTAATTCAATAGGGCTGGTGCCTTTAGAAGAAGAGGAATAGACCTAAGAACGTTCTCTCTCTACCATGTGAGGACACAGCAAGAAGGCAACCATCTACAAGCCAAGAGGAGAGTCTTCTCCGGGAACAAATTGGCTAGCACCTTGATCCGGGACTTCCCAGCCTCCAGAACTGTGGGAAATAAATTTCTGTTGTTTAAACCATCCAGGTTATGGTATTTTGTTACCATGTGTCTACTTTGCAGCCCAAGTAGACTAAGATAGCCACCACCTTACTTGAGGACTTCTTACCTGGTTTGAAGCAAAAGCCGTCTGACTTGTACCCCATCTCCTATCCCTCTCCACTCCAATCCATCTCTCTCACTAATGCCAGCTTACACTTCCCAAATTCTGGCCCCAAATTATCAGTAGCTTCTTACTGTTTACCAAACTGAGCATAAACTCACTCACTTTCAAGGTATTCCAGACAAGCCTCACATATAAACCTTGTTTATGATCCCAATCTATCCCCAAAAACTCATATCCCCCATTCTTGATATATCCACCATTCCAGTCAAAGGAAACTTTGCATGGTTCCTAAGAAACACCATCGATCATTTGCATTTGTTATTGATCTCTGCATTCAAATAGTGTGTTTTTCAGGAGTGTATTCAGCTGTAAGAAAGAGTAACTGACTAACAGTGATATAAACAATTAGGAATTTATTGTTGTCATATAACAAGTCCAGAGATGGGAAGCTGCTGCTGTTAGTTTAGTTGCTCAATAATGCCACCAGAGATCAGGAATTCTCCTTTTCCCTACCTCAAGATCAAAATGTGGTTGCCACACCACCAGACATCAAATCTAGGTTCAGTGCTTGAAAGTAGGAGAAAGAGAAGAGAAGGAGCATGGCAGCTAAGTCTGTCTCTTTTGCTGGAAAAAGTCAAAACATTCCCAGAGCTCCCCTTCCCCCAGCCTCACTGCAGACTCTCCCACTTACAACTCATTGGCCTGGATACTATCACATGGCCACTCCTACTTGCAAGGGAGGCTAGAAAGTGAACGTTTCATCTGAGCAAGGCACATGCAACAATACCCACAACAAAATTGGGACACTGTTAGCAAAAAAATAAGAAAGCAGTGGATACTGAGTGGGTAACTAGCATAGACACAAGCACCTGACACTCATTCCTGGTGGGAGGATTTTGTCCTTATTTCTCTTCAAACATCTACCAAAATTTCTTGCACATACTTTATGTTCAATACCATATACATACAGACTGGTTGTAGTATAGTTTATGATTGCCTACAAATGGCTCCACAATCAGTATTTGCCAGCCCCCATTAGGTATACTGGAAGGAGTAAAGGAAATTATATTTGTCCTCAAGTCAGAGAGGCAAAGTGACTGTTGCTAAATTACTTTCCTGAAACACAGTCATTTTTAGATCTGTTTCACATCCCCAGCACCAACATTCACATTTGCTCAGCAAAATCTTTCTTCACGGGACAGTAAACATAATAACCTTCGGCCTGGGCTTGGTCAAATTACTCTGACATCTATATTTCTCTGGCTTGACTGGACAAGCTTTTACTATAGATGTATTAAGAAAACTTGGTTATAGCAATAAAATTAAACATCATTGCATAAAGAACCATTAAAAGGCAGGAAGTAGCCATTAGCAATGATGCTACAGAATAACTAATGAAATATAAGCAAATATTTAAGTAAATGCAGACTGTAAAGCAGAGTGCAGAGTGTACCAATCCATAATCACTGATAAGATATATGGTGTGCAGGGGTGTTTATATATAGACAGGCCTGGAATTGGAATAAGTATACAAATGAAAACAAAGACAGAGAGGTTAAAAACATATATGTTTACCAAAATCTTGATAGTGGTCAACCCTGGGCACTGCATTATAGATGATTTTTATTTTTTGTTTTTGCTTGTCAGGATTCTCCAGGTTTTCCAGAATGAACCTGCATTGTTCTTATAATAAAAAGCAAAAGGGGTTTTGTTTTTCTTAACTTTCAGGAGTTTTAGGCGACAAGCCTGCCTTCTGATGCTTCAAGTGATGATCCAAATTTGATTAGACGAGACAAGGGCTGGTGAACTTAAGTGGCCACAAATTTAAAAGAGCCTCTATTTATGACACCAAAACCATCTGAAGAGCAGGAATGAATCACTAACTCTTCTTTGCAGCTTTAGAAATACAAGGAGCAAAATATAAAGACAGCTTGAACCTGAAAGGAGGGGGTGCACAACAGAAAATAATTTTCTGTGGAGGTTAACTTACACATTTCGTATCCTCAGAGTTTCCCATTCACTGTGAAGTGTGACCCCAAAACAATGAAATTGTTCAGCAGGGAGGAACTATCTTCAGTGCTATGAATGCTGCCACCTGTACTTCAAGCCTCCTTGAATAAATAAATGCTGGAAAGCTCATTGCTTTTTTTTTTTTTGCAGTACACGGACCTCTCACTGTTGTGGCCCCTCCCGTCGTGGAGCACAGGCTCCGGACACACAGGGTCAGTGGCCATGGCTCACGGGCCCAGTCACTCCGCGGCATGTGGGATCCTCCCGGACCGTGGCACGAACCCATGTCCCCTGCATCGGCAGGTGGACTCTCAACCACTGCGCCACCAGGGAAGCCCCGCTCTTCTTCTTTTGTTTTAGTAATGGAAAGGCTTTACACAGGATGGACTCACATCAATTTGATGACGATGACCATGACATCCAAGTGATTCCTATTTTACATGCAGTGCTGAGCTGAGTGCCTGCTGTATCTTACTATTCACATGACAAAGCAGCCGCTTATCAGTTACAACTGGAGCAGAAAAGGCTGGGAAGTCCTAGAGAGCATGGGATAAGGCTCGGGACTGCTGCTGAATCTGGTGTCCCAAAATTAACCCCTGGATATCTCAGAAAAATCATGACCTGCCCTCTAGAAGACTCTGGTTTCAACAAGTTACTCTTTCCACTATGAGGTGCTGTGATTAAGATTTACAAAATACGTTACTATAAAATAATGACACAGTTTGAAGTTATACTGGTATTTTTTATTTTAAGAAATGGAAAGGGGTCAGAAACAATATTTTGCCCTAAGAATATAGGATGATAGAGCCCAAGAAGTAAAAAAGGCCTTGAAGTTATAAAACACAACAGACCATAGTCATCTAGATTTGATTCCAGTGTCTGACTGGCTTTAGACATGTTCTAAGCTCAAGGGGGAAGAAATACAGGTGTCTTTGGAATTTCCTTTAGGTTGTCCTGCCTGGATTCCAAAACAGGGAAGGAGGCAGGGATTCAAGATAAATGCTTAGTCCAGAAATAAATTCAGTGCATTGGGCTGTGCCTCTCTGGAGAGTGAACTTTCCAGGAGGGCGAGGGTGTAATGCTGTAGAAAGGTCAACTTTCTATAGAATGGTCAACTATGAAAAGACTGTTGTCACCTCAGCACTACTAGTCCATTTGGAGGTCTCCTAACGTAAGCATCATTTTAAGAAAGCCAAGAACTGCATTTCCCAAAGTCCCCTTCCCCACATGTGGTGAGTTAGTGTCCACTGGAGATTTGGAAGGTAGAAGAAAAGCACATTATGCTCTGAAGGGAGATGAAACAAGACAGGGTCAAACAGGAGATCTGCTGTGACTTCCCAGTGAACACTTTTGAGCCCTTCATTTTGGTAGATCAGGCTAAAATCACTGATGAAAGATTACCACAAACTTCACTTCAGTCCCCTATGTCTTCCAATGTCTAAATAAAGCACTAAACCCCAGAGCACAGAGGATTTTTAGGGCAGTAGAAAAACTCTGTGTGATACTATAATGGTGGATACACATTATCATACATTTGTCAAAAGCTATAGATTGTACACCACCAAGAGTGAACCCTAACGTGAACTGTGGACTTTGGGTGACAATGTGTCCAGGTAGGTTCATCCACTGTAACAAATGTACCATCTGGTGTGGCATATGGATAGTGGGGGAGCATGTGGAGGTGGGGGATGGGGGGTATATGGGAACTCACTGCATTTTCTGCTCAATTTTGCTGTAAACCTAAAACAACTCTAAAAAAAATAATGTCTACTTTTTAAAAAATTCTTTGTACCCAGAATAGCTTCTATTTTCCTCACTAAACCTGAGGAACCTGTGGATTTGCCAATAGAAGTCTACTGGAAACCTTAGAAAGAACCATGCGAAGACCATGGTAAATGTGAAAACTCTATGAATGTAAACATTCAGATTGTGAGTGTAAGTATGAAACTTAAACCTCTTGTGAAGAGGATCTGGTTAGAGTGATTACCATATTCTCTCCAAATTTATAAAACAATTTTTTCTTTTTACTATTTTACAGTTTCTGTATTTTTTTCCTTTATTATGTTGTGTTAACGTTATGCTATGTTATAACGCTATGTTATGTTTTATGTTATTTTGGAATTCAGATAGATCTATATCTCCATTTTCTCCACAATCAAATCTTGCCAAATGTATATGAAGCCTCTAAGCACAGGTCCTGGTCCACAACAGGAGCTCAATCGATTTTCATGTCTGGTTCTCATTCAGTCCTGTTTTATTAAGCATCTCTCCTGTACCAAAGCTAAGGGATAATCCCTGCCTTCAAGGAGTCTGTAATCTTTTTAAGAAGACAATATAGAGATAACAAATGAAGAATAGAAATTTTCATAGTTTAACATAGCAATTCAGGAAAACATCCTAAGGTAATGTGTGGTTAACTGCCATAGAGAGGATGCTGGCAGTAGAACAATAGGAGTTAAGAGATGGTACCAACACTCCTGAATATTCATCATCTTGGAGAACCCCAGGCACTTTTGGAAGACCAGACAGTAAGAGGGAGCCAAGCAAATGCAAAAATCCTTTCCCTCCTCCACATTTTCTTCCACAATATTTTGCATCCAGTGAGATTCTTCAGGTTGAATGGAGCCAGATATCTAAGTGGATTAATTGTTCTTTATAACAACAGTTTGAACCATGAAGCATGGGTGACCTCCCATCACTCGCTCTCCACTAGCTAAATCGTGCAACTGTAATAAACAAATAAATGGAATTTGCCTCCCTGCCAAGGATGTGCTGCTGTCATCTTTCCACCACAGTCATCAATTAAAGGATTAAATAATGAATGAACTGGCAGAGTTCAACTATAATCTTCAGACTCAAACTCCAAAGATACTCCATGAACAGCAGTAGGGGATTTATGGTTTTCATTTTCCTTCACCTCATTCCATGAGGGTGCACACAGCCATAAACACACTCATTCACACACACGCACATGCACAAACACACACATTTGCACACCACATGCGCTCTCTCCCACGGCATCTCTTGCCATTTGCGTGGCTTTTTCAATTAGGTAATGAACTTATTTAACTCATGGAGGGAAACGTATTCATCTTGGAGGGAAGTTGCTTTGATCCTTTAGTTGAGAACAGAGCTCTGGTAAATTTGGCCAGAATCCCAACCTGGAGTGAGGCCAGGAGAGGACAGGCACTCAAAATCCCAAGCCAGCAGACACTCAGCTTGACATGTGGGACAGTAACTTGGAAGAGGGCTGCTGCTCACAGGGGCTTCCAGCTGCCCAGGAACACCCATCTGGGGTGCATTTTCTCCAAAGGCTAGTGAAGCTACAAGTATGCATGAGTTCAGCAAAGATTTAGATAAAGACATGATGCCCATCCATAATGCAATGCAGAGAGGTTGTTAGAGATACTGAGCAATCAGAGTGGTAACTTACATTTATAACTCCTCTACAATAGGACAGGCAGCATGCCAAATACTTTCCATGGATTATCTCATTTAAGCCTCACAATAACCCGGTAAGGTAAGTAAATGATTAACCTGGTCTTTGAAATGAGAGACCTGTGCTCAGGGAAGTT
This sequence comes from Tursiops truncatus, assembly GCF_011762595.2. Lineage (NCBI taxonomy): Eukaryota > Metazoa > Chordata > Mammalia > Artiodactyla > Delphinidae > Tursiops > Tursiops truncatus. The sequence continues at coordinate 11,593,586 of NC_047048.1, forward strand.
AAATAACAAAAAAATCACACAGCTGGTATGTGGAGTCGAACTGAGATTCAAACCGGTCAGATGGATTCCAGAGCCTACTCATATAATAGGTGCATGTCTAACTTCTTTTATATTTTTTAGCACGCCTAACTTTTGAGATTCATTGTATAGAATGACAATATCCATTATCATATTCTCCACAAATTCTCCCTTAATACCATAATGAGAAACAGACTACGCATACGCAGGCACAACTACACATGCACGCATATAAGCGTGTGCCCGTGCACACATGCAAACACTCACGTGTGGCCAAGGAGGGTGACTAACGGCCGTACAGAGAACACCCTTAATTCTCTCTTTCTGCCAACCAGGAAGGATGTGCAGATTGAATCAAACTCTCAGACACCAACTTGTCCAGCACCCCTGCTACACCTCAAACTCAACACTACACAGGTAACATCACCTGGGAGTCCTTAGCACCTTAGGAACATGAGAGTCCATGACAAAACATGAGCAGACTACATACAGCCCTAAAGCGGGCAAAAAAGTGTCCATCTGAGCCCACGAGTGAGTTATCAACCGTCAGCGTCCTCTCCCAGAACTAGTTCAAGGTAATAATGATCAGGTCTTGTGCTGGGCAAACACACAGGTTAGAGCTGACCCACTCAGGCCACATCAAGGTTGCTGCATGCCCCCAGCCCCATGCCCTTCTACTCTGACACCAGGGTACGGAGGCTCATGAGTCTGATCCACCTCCTTCTCTATCCTCCCTGCCACCTGTCCTCCTGAGACATCAGTCCTGCCTGATTTGCTCTTGTCGGCAGTGCTGGCTGAGGGTGGTCCTTGGCAGGGGGGACAGAGGGGAGCTTTATTCCTTCTTAGGAATGATCAGGACTCCCAAGGCCCAGGGGCAACCGTGTTCCCTTCAGCTCCTTACAGAACTTGTCCTTTGCCTTCCAAAGGCACATGTGATGTCTGGAAACATTCCTGTGTCTTGAAAGCCCCATCTGCTCCCTGATGGAAGCTGCCCACGCAAAGGCTAAACTTCCCTCTGTTGTTTTATAAAGAGCAGAGCCTTCTTCTCAAGTCTCCAAATAAAGTCCTTCCCTCCCAAACACAAACACTGACACCCAAATGTCTGGTTCTATTGGGTCTCTTATCTCAATTCACTCACTAAGGGAGCTGAGCCCAGCAGAGTGTTTTACCAAAGTCCTCCCTACCTTTTCAGGCACTGCTGAAAAGGAGCCCAGCTGCAGCCCCCACATTGCCTGTGGCCTAGCCAAGGTCAAGAGAACCAAGGAGAACGGTAACTCCTCCCAGAAGTTACATGGTCTGAAGGGGAGGAGATCACAGAACAACATGGCATTCTTGCAAATGCTAATGCATTCATGCAACTGGGCTACTGGGCAGAAATGGGCCTGGCCTTGAGGTCATAAAGGCAGGAATAAATCCTTCCAATGTTGTGATTTCCATCTCAACATTGAAAAATCACTGTATTTTATTTAAATCACAGGTCTCTGCTGAAGTTTGGGTCCCTTAGAGAAGAGAGGATGGGACAGTCTACCTGGAAAAGGCAGAAAGTTGACCAGGAGCAGACCTGACTGGACACGGGCGGAAGAAGTCCTTGGCACATCAGACTGGCCTCCTCTGCCAGGGAAGCCTTGTGCCAGCCCCAGCTCCAGCTAGAGGTCACTACCGGGGCAGAGGGGCCACAGGGACAACACTGCTCTGTGCTCTGACCTCTCCTCAATCCTTGGCTTGCTAAAGAGGCCCAATATTTCCTTTCTACTCACATTCCCTTTGTAGAGAACATCCCCTTACCCCACCCCAATCCTGAGCCTACAGAGGTCTTATATGCCACAACCCCAACTGGATATCTGACTCAAAACCACTTTCGGGGCCACAGCTAGTTAAATTCTACCCTTAAAGAAACTGTAGCTTCGGAATTCCTTGGCGGTCCAGTGGTTAGGACTCGGCGCGTTCACTGTCGTGGGCCCAGGTTTAATCCCTATTGGAGGAACTCAGATCCTGCAAGCCGTGCAGTGCGGGCAAAAAAAGAAACTTTATCTTAGAGATCCAGGTCTGTGGATAGGCAACTGATGCTGGGCACTAAGACAACAGACATGGATTTGAGTTCCAATTTTGATACACATTAGTTGTGCTGCTCTGGGCAATTACTTTTAACAACTCTAGGCTTCAGTTTCCTCACCTATGAAATGGAGACCTTGATAGTAACTACCCCATAGGGTTCTCACAAGAATTACTTCAGGCCAAGCACTTGGAACAGGACCTGGACAAGTGGCAAGCTCTCCATAGATAATAACGATTATTATCATTTTTACCACCATTTCTATTATCATAGTAACACAAAGCCACGGGTAAGCAGAAGTCATACCAGAGTAAAAATTAAGAGATTGAAGATGAAATCAGTCTGCCAAGTGAAGCCAAGACAAGAAACCATGTGGCCCCAGAGGAAGGGAACGAAAAAGGGAGGTAGAAAGGATATAACTCTGCTGCCTTTTCAGCTCCTTGAGACCCACTCTGAATTCACTATTAGATGCCTTGAGATTCCCCCATATCATGACTATAAAAACCCTCTCTCTTAGATATACAGATTGCCAACAAACACATGAAAGGATGCTCAACATCACTAATCATTAGAGAAATGCAAATCAAAACTACAATGAGGTATCACCTCATACCAGTCAGAATGGCCATCATCAGAAAATCTACAAACAATAAATGCTGGAGAGGGTGTGGAGAAAAGGGAACCCTCTTGCACTGTTGGTGGGAATGTAAGTTGATACAGCCACTATGGAGAACAGTACGGAGGTTCCTTAAAAAACTAAAAATAGAACTACCATATGACCCAGCAATCCCACTACTGGGCATATACCCTGAGAAAACCATAATTCAAAAACAGTCATGTACCACAATGTTCACTGCAGCACTACTTACAATAGCCAGGACATGGAAGCAAACTAAGTGTCTATCGACAGATGAGTGGATAAAGAAGATGTGGCACATAGATACAATGGAATATTACTCAGCCATAAAAAGAAACGAAATTGAGTTATTTGTAGTGAGGTGGATGGACCTAGAGACTGTCATACAGAGTGAAGTAAGTCAGAAAGAGAAAAACAAATACTGTATGCTAACACATATATATGGAATCTAAAAGAAAAAAATGGTTCTGATGAACCTAGAGGCAGGACAGGAATAAAGACACCGACATAGAGAATGGACTTGAGGACACGGGGAGGGGGAAGGTAAGCTAGGACAAAGTGAGAGAGTGGCATGGACATATATACACTAGCAAATGTAAAATAGATAGCTAGTGGGAAGCAGCCGCATAGCACAGGGAGATCAGCTTGGTGCTCTGTGATCACCTAGAGGGGTGGGATAGGGAGGGCGGGAGGGAGACGCAAGAGGGAGGAGATATGGGGATATATGTATAGTATAGCTGATTCACTTTGTTATAAAGCAGAAACTAACACACCATTGTAAAGCAATTATACTCCAATAAAGATGTTTAAAAAAAAAAAAAAAAAAAAAAACCTCTTTCTTACATTAGAATGTGTGGTGGTTTATGTTCCTGGCAAGTAAATAATCCCCAGCTAAGTCTCAGGACCTCCTCCACCATCCATGCCAGGTAGAATTAGTTCTGTCACCGACTCCTCTTATTTATTGGGGCAAACCCCACCTCCCCCTCCAGGACACATGTAGGACTGTCACCCCATAAAGACTGATGTCCTGTGACTCTTCTTTCTCAAGGGCCTGCCCTTACTACTTTACCCGCAGCCCTACCCCTTTCCATCAGTACTTCAATTTTCCCTGTCTCCTTGGTAGATCAGGACAAATTTGAACATAGCAAGTGACCAGAAAAAGAACAGCAGCCAGCCTGAAGTCAGCAGGTGGTCTGAATCACTTCCGTGCGAATTTCCCACAGCAAGGGCAATGAGAAAAGCCCGTTGAGCTCTGAGAGGGGCAGTAAGTCTTCAGTGATGGTATTCACCTTTCCAGGTATTACTCCAGTTTGCAAGTCTACCTACATGGCCTCAATTTTACACAAGTGTCCCCAAGGCCATGACTTGGGCTCAAGACACACAACCACAAGAGAGGGCGTCACTCAGGGGATGACCTCATTATATGCTTTCACCTTCTGCAAAAAAACTCACTATCCTGGGGACACAAGGTCATCCTGGGCAACAATGACAACCCTAGATGGGAAGAGGACCAGTGTGGAAGAAACACTTGCTCACCAGTTATTAAGCATGAAGGATTTCCAGATATGTCCTCCCACTTAATCCTTGCAGTGACCCTTCAAAATTGGTATGTGCTCTGGTTAATGATGCTGCATTACAAATCACTCCAAAACTTAGTGGTATAAAACAACAATTTGATTTTGCTCATGGTTTTATGAGTCAGGAATCTGCAAAGGGCTTGGCTGGGCAGTTCTCATCTGGGGCTTCTCACATAGTTGTGGTCAGACGTCGGCTATGCTGCGGTCATCTGAGGGCTCAACTAGACTGGACGTCCTAGATAGCTCAGACAGATGGCTGCCACTTGATACTGCTGTCAGCTGGTTGCTCAACAGGATCTACAGACGTGGCCCCGCCAGGGTAGTTGTACCTCTTACGCTAGAGTTGTCTCCCTGCCAGAATAAGTGTCCCAAGACACCAGGCAGAGACTGGATGGGAAGAGCCTCAGAAGCCACTCAGCATCACTTCTGCCATATTCTATTGACTGGAACAGCCACAAGATCCACCCAGATATGAGGGGAGGAGACATAGACACCCACCTTTCACTGGGAGGAGTATCAAAGAATTTGAGGCCAGTTTTTAATTGCCACTATGTGATTATTCCCAATATGAAGTCGGGGGAACTCAAAGAGGATTACTAAATTGTCAAAGTTCATATTCCTAAAAATTAATAGAATGGGAATTCAAACCCAGCCTTGTCTGACTCCAAATTAAGCACCCCTTTGGCTAGGTCACAAATGCCCAGTAAACTGAGGCAGTCCCGCTTTCTTTGCCTTGGTAATCAAAATGAGAGAGGGGACTATAAGTGCATGCTATCTATAGAAACTTTAGAAACTCTTTTTTTTTTTTTTTCTCTAAGCATCAACCTGGGTGCCTTGCCTCCCTGAGTTATTCCTAAACTAGGAGTCAAAATCTACCACCCCCACCTCCATGTTGGATCCCTTCCCCCAGGGCTGTAGAACAAAAGGAGGTGATGTCACCATGCTGAGGGCCAGAATGGAAGGGAGCTCTCCAACTTGTCACCAACTCTACCAGTCAATAGTGTCTTCCCAAAGGCTGAGGCCATATTGCTCTCTTGCTCTGAAAGGATGGACACAGCTATTGAATTAAGAGCTCCACTGTGTGTGAGAACCCTACAGGGTGAGAGGCTGCACGGTCACTACTCAGATTCCTACAATTGTTCATTCTGAAGACACTCAGAGATATCTCTTGCTCGTCCATCCAGAATGATAAGCACAGACACTATGAGTATCAAACATGGACACCTACATCATCTAAACTGCTCGTTGGGAAGAATTCTCATTTCCAAATGATCCTTCAGGTGATCATAACAGATTATAGGCTTAATTGCATCCTGTTCATAGCCACTGAATGTTTCAGCTGAGTGACTTCTGTTGTCAATCTTTCCCCCTGGAGGATGAAGTGTTCATGCCCTCCAGTTCTATACCAACTGCATCCAGCGAGTCCAGTGGCCAGGTAGTCCAGAAAAATCTCTCTAGCACAGCAGCTAAGCACTGGTTTTGAAGTTTTATAGTCCTGGATTCAAATCCTCGTTCTGCCATTTATTCAGCCTGTCTCTCAACCTCTTCAAGCCTCAGGTACGTGACTACCAAATGTAGATAATAAAAGCATCTTCTTCATTTGGGCTGTTATGAGATCATGTTAAGTGAGACTAAGTGGCATCATGCACTTAGCACAATGCCTCACACCCGGTAAGCACCAAACAACTACTAGCTGTTGTTATGATGCCAGAAATAACTAGAGCCTTCTGGGATAATACTGAAACTCAGGCTGGAAGGGAAGGGGACCAGTCAGGCTTTAGAGACCTCATAGGTACAGTAGTTTTAGGTAGGCAAGGAGACAAATCCCAGGAGATCAACTAAGGGAAAGAAAATGTAGAAAATCATGCAGAATCTGATATTTGGAAGATTAAAGAGTCCACAGGAACCATGTCATAAGCAAAGACCCTCTTATATTGTGCCAGAGGCCCTTGCCTCTCCTTAAACAATGCTCTGAAACACTGTGCAGGCCAACATCCACATAAAGAAAGGAAGACTTGTAAGGTCAAACAATAGCTCCTGTCTTAATATAGGCAGATACGGAAATTAAGGAGAAGTAGCATTTATTGAGCATCTACTATGTGGTAAGTATAGTAGAGTCACTTCTACACATATTGTATCATTGATTCCTCACATTACGCTGAAGAATTGGAATCCTTGCCTCTATTTTTTGAAAGGTAAAGAAACCGAGGCTCAAAGAAGTTAACATACTCAAGGTCATGGAGTTAGGACGTGGATGAGCTAGAAGGTGAAGCTCAGCTGACTCTGAAACTTGCATTCTTTCCACTCTATTTCACAAAGAAGTTTCAGAGAAGACCAGAGTGTGCTGACAGGCTTTGAGAGATGTCTGACTCCCCTACAGTAAGGAAGAAGAGGAGGGTTGTCCAAAGGTTCTCAGCCACAACTGAAATATCATCTTCTGCTTATTTTTTCCTTGGAAGTTCCATTCTCTGATTCCAGTTGTCTTTTCTTGCCAGAAAAGCAGAAACATTAGGACTTGACGTTGAATCTGTACTTTCCTGACCTTCGGCATTTACTCTCTCTGTAACCTTAATTTTGAATTTCCATTCAAGCACATTAAGAAATTGTTTGACCTTGGTTTAAGCGGTTTGTTCTCATAAGAAAGCTTTGCATTGGCAGCACCCAAAACAGAGGCCCTCGTCAATTAAGGAAGAAGGTTGGCAATTGTGCAAGAGATTTTGACAAATGGAAGCACAACCACAAATTGCTCTTGCATATCTTAACTTCCACACAATAAAGTATACACTAATGTAACCACTGAATAATGAAAACTAAGTCACAGTAATGATGTAGAAGTGACCTAAAAGCATGTCTTTACCACCACGCTGAGAAGCCAGTGGTGATTTTCTGTTTCAGAGAAGTGGCGTTGCTCTGCATTACACTCAGAACTGTGGTGTTTGCCTGATGGGAGTGCAGCTGAATCTCTTGTCCCCTGTACCTAAGACGTATGATGATGACAATGTTTATGCACACTCTCCATCCAGCCCTGTATATGGAATCAATCTGGAATTATTCTTTAAAGAGGATTTGAATTTAGCAACACATGGGAAATGCCTGTGTCAGGAATTCAAGAACATGTTAGTACACTATGTCAAAACAGCTGTACTAGTAAAACATTTCACATTGCACCATCAGAGAACAGTAGTCTGACATGAATGTCAGCATGTGTCACCTGGTAAAGTTTTCAGAAAATGTTGTGATCAACTTACCTGTATTAATTTTTTTTTCTTCTCCTATGTGAAAGACGGGAGTCACCAGTATTCTGGATTAGCTATTAAAATTTTTTTTCTTTGAGTACTTTTCCCAAAGAAACAGGAAAAAATACCTGCTTTGAGTATGATCATATAATGCCAGAAAGAAACTTGCCTATTTAACCCAAGTACTGCCTTCCTTGACTCATGACATGGATGCCCAGGGAATGTAAACCACATACACAAATCTACCTAGACAGGGAGTAGGAGAATAAAGTTTAGAACCAGCTGACTTACAGATAAACGTTTTGGCGAGGCAAATATTCAGATAAGGCAGGGCATAATTCCAGGTGAGAAAATGAAAGTTAAGATTTCATCTGGTTTAATTTGGATGGGGGAAAAAAGCGTTTCTCTTACTTAAAAATAAACCATTTTAAGTAGGCAAGAAAAGTAGTACGCTCTTGGGGACAGGAGAGAAATCCCTGATTTTATACCAGCTCAACATACAAAATTTCAGATTGAAATATTATGAAGAAATATCTAGTGACACATAATTACCTGAACATTCACATTTGTAAGATTTTAAATGTTTAAATGACAAATTATAAACATATTAATATCATACGATTTTGAGCATCTTATATATATTCTGATGACAAATTATATCTTGACACTTGCTGCAATGGAAAAGCCTCTGGAATAGAAGTCAACAGACTTTGGTTTGAGTCCTATATTAGCCACTAACAAGCTGGGGGGCCAGGGGAAAGTTGCTTCATAGTTCTGGGTCTCAGTGTCTTCAACTGTAAAATTAAAATGTTCGATTATATAATCACCATGGCCCTTTGTTAATCCAAAGTGCAGGATTTGATTTTCGTTTTTCTTAGAAGACTGAGAACAACAGAGACAATGATGAATATGATCATAGCCCTAAGGTTGCTAGAAGTCGTTGCTCAAAGGACTTCAAACAGCAAGGAGTCCCACAAAGTCACCCTGGGAATCAACTTCTTTGTCATTCTCCTACCCTCATCTTTCCTAACATCTCCACCCCTTTGGGGAATTCCATGCACTGCAGAAGTTAAAAGATTGGCAACCTATGCTCCCCCTTTAAAAGTCTGTGCTCTCAGCAAAGGAAACTATAAACAAGACGAAAAGACAACCCTCAGAATGGGAGAAAATATTTGCAAATGAAGCAACTGACAAAGGATTAATCTCCAAAATATATAAGCAGCTCATATAGCTCAAAATCAAAAAAACAAACAACCCAACCCAAACATGGGCAGAGGACCTAAATAGACATTTCTCCAAAGAAGATATACAGACTGCCAACAAACACATGAAAGGATGCTCAACATCACTAATCATTAGAGAAATGCAAATCAAGACTACAATGAGGTATCACCCACCTCACACCAGTCAGAATGGCCATCCTCAAAAACTCTACAAACCAGAAATGCTGGAGAGGGTGTGGAGAAAAGGGAACACTCTAGCACTGTTGGTGGGAATGTAAATTGATACAGCCACTATGGAGAATAGTATGGAGGTTCCTTAAAAAACTAAAAATAGTTTTTTAGTTAGAACTACCATACGACCCAGCAATCCCACTACTGGGCATATACCCTGAGAAAACCATAATTCAAAAAGAGTCATGTACCACAGTGTTCATTGCAGCTCTATTTACAATAGGCAGGACATGGAAGCAACCTAAGTATCCATCGACAGATGAATGGATAAAGAAGATGTGGCACATAGATACAATGGAATATTACTCAGCCATAAAAAGAAACAAAATTGAGTTATTTGTAGTGAGGTGGATAGACCTAGAGTCTGTCATACAGAGTGAAGTAAGTCAAAAAGAGAAAAACAAATACTGTATGATAACACATATATATGGAATCTAAAAAAAAAAAAAATGGTTCTGAGGAACCTAGGTGCAGGACAGGAATAAAGACGTAGATGCAGAGAATGGACTTGAGGACACGGGGAGGGGGATGGGTAAACTGGGACAAAGTGAGAGAGTGGCATGGACATACACACACTACCAAATATAAAATAGATAGCAAGTGGGAAGCAACCACATAGCACAGGGAGATCAGCTCAGTGCTTTGTGACCACCTAGAGGGGTGGGATAAGGAGGGTGCGAGGGAGATGCAAAAGGGAGGAGATATGGTGATATATGTATACATATAGCTGATTCACTTTGTTATACAGAAGAAACTAACACAATATTGTAAAGCAATTATACTCCAATAAAGATGTTAAAAAAAAAGTCTGTGCTCTTTCCCAAGACATTTCATTTTTCATTTACTATCACAGGGTCTCTCTACTTTCACTAGTTGTAATTTCGGGAACATCTCAGCATAAACACCATTCAGGGAAAACACACATTCAGTGTTGTAAAGGGAAAAAAGTAGAAAATCAAATTCCAAAATCAGAACTTCACCTTATGAAAATGTTATAAAATTTAAGAGAATAACTGAAGTTCAGCTGAAAGTTGACAACAGGTATACGTAAACAATGTGTGATAACTCCAGCCCTGCTTGGATGGGTGGGAGGTGTAACGGGAGACTCTGTTCTTTTCTTTAGGGGATCCCAGCACTTCACACCAGCATTTGACTTCCATCCAATCGTCTAGGTTAGGAATTTACGTGACTATAAAAACAGAGTTTTCGCTTCTTAAATTGATGTGTATTTTGGGCAGTTAGCTCTAGTTCACTTTCCCTGTTTCTTAAGTAGATCGTCCCTATTTGTCTCTCAATATATTCTTTCTCCTACCTCTTCAACTCTCCCAAGCACTATTCAGTGCTTTGACATTTACTGCTAATAAAAATAATACTACTTATCATCTGAAAGTTAGTAGTATCGTTTCAAAGTTTTATGTACATTTATTTTTCCTTGGATTTATGTCACTCTCTCCTCCAAGAAAAGAATAAATAAATAAAAGCACTTTATCAAATTTATAACCTACTCAAATTCAGAGATTTCTGAATAGGAAACAGACCAGGGACAGTTTGCCAAGATTAACTTAACTAGAAAACCAAAACCTCGCACATGGTGCTTTGAAGAAAGATGTTAGTCTTTAAAGATTGTGTCCACACATGAAATGTGAAGTGGATAACTAGGGCAATTACCTCTATAGCTGAGGCCTTCTAGCTTTACCTTTTCCCAGAAATGCTCAGGTAACAAAGGCAAACGGAGTTTTCTGGTCTCAATTACATCCTAATAATTGTTTCAATTCTCTGCTTCCTTTTGAGTGTGAAGATCCAGGCTAAAAGGCTTTAAAAAACAGGCTGAAAAGGTTTCCCAGACGTGAGATAGATTTTACAAAAGAAACTTCTGGCAAGCTTAATGTAAGTAAATCAGAAGCATATGGACTATGTTTCCCTCAAAATACCCATGGGCTTGAAAGCCCAGAAAACACATAAAAAGTAAAGGGAAGCTGTTTTCCGAAGCTGAGCTTATTGGAGAAACTGCACGCTGTAACAGAGAGCCTGGCTCAGCTCCCCCGAAAGCAGGGGATGGAGCCGGTGGTCAGGCAGCCCATCAGCTCCTGCCCTCACGCTTATGTTGACAGTCCTTATTTCTGAGGATGATGTGATTGATGGTGCCTTGACCTGTGCCGACGGGTGTGACTGAGAAAACCATTGCTCAGTGCTTCCCATACTGAAGACATGACTTCATTGCTCCTTTGCAACCATCTGTAGTGAATGTTTACACAGCCTGTTTCTGTTCTTAGGGCCTCTCATGCTAAACAATCAGGCTGGTGGTGAACATACATGTACCGGACACAGCGTGTACCCCGTGGGGAGGGATAGAAAAGAAATAATCATATGCCACCCCAGGAGATGAATTATAGACTCAGACTTGGAAGAGGCTTTAAGATTCCTGAGTTCCTCCTTCCACCCAGTGTGGGAATTCTGGCTACAGCTTGCAGTCCAGATAGTGGAAGGAAAACTCAAAAAATACCTCAAAGGGAGAGAGCACAGTTTGGAGACTCAGAGGACCTGATACCCGGTCCCTGCAATGCCATGACCGTAGACCTGTCCTTGGACCCCTCAGAGTCTCAGTTTCCTCCTCAGTTAAATGAGAATAATGGTCAAATCATCTATTGGGGTTGCAAAGGGCACCTCAATAAATATTATGTCTTTTCACCACCCAAGCCCTGAATAAGTAGAAAAACAAGACAAAAAAGAAGACAAAGACTAGAATTTTTACCTTTATTCCTGAGAGAGGGCAGGTTGAAAGACAGAGTAAAATGAGAGACAAATGGCCTTGCCACCTGAACCCCAGAATGAAGCAGATAGCTCATTTAGTCCCAGGCCAGGCTGAGCTAGGACAGGCTGTCAGGGGCCAGCGCGATTTTGAAGGAAGGCTTAGAGCTTGAGGAGTACAAGGTACCTCAGACTCTGGGTGCATAGCTCACTCCCAAAAGGAAATAGCATGTCCAGATTACTCTTTTCAGACTACCAATCAGATAGACCCCCCCTGCTCCCATGAAGAGGAGTGATGAATATGCCGAGAACAGCCAAAGGTGGCTCATAAGATGTGCTCTCTCCACCTAAAATGGAAATACCAGGAAAAGCCAGCTGAGCAAGACAAAGCAAGTGAAAGCCCTCACATACACTATGAAGCATTGTGTGCATTTTATGCTTGTGCTATACCCGTCTGCATTTGTTGAACATCTACTATGTGCTCAGTCATGTCACTCACTTCCAGGGATTTTAGGTTGAATAAGACATTGTTCCCTTACTTAAGATTACAGTCTAGGGACTTCCCTGGTGGCACAGTGGTTAAGAATCGCCTGCCAATTCAGGGGACATGGGTTCAAACCCTGGTCTGGGAAGATCCCACATGCCGCAGGACAACTAAGCCCATGCACCACAACTTCTGAGCCTGCGCTCTAGAGCCCACGAGCCACAACTACTGAGCCCATGTGCCCCAACTACTGAAGCCCATGCACCTACAGCCTGTGCTCTGCAACAAGAGAAGCCACCGCAATGAGAAGCCTGTGCACCACAATGAAGAGTAACCCCAGCTCACCACAACTAGAGAAAGCCTGCGTGCAGCAATGAAGTCTTAACACATCCAAAAAATAAATAATTTTTTTTAAAAAAATGATTACACTCTAGTAGGAGAAACAGACAAGGAAGCCGAAAATTACAGTATACCATGAGCACACTAAGATTCTGAAGTCTGTACAATGTATAACAAAAACGCAGAGAAGGGACATCTAATTGAATGGATGGCTATGTAAGCCTTCTTTGTGGAAATATTTGAGAGCAAGGTTTGAAGAACACAAAAGAACTAAGTGGTAACAGAAATCGGAGGGACTTTCAAGGCAGAGAGAAGTCCAGAAGAAGGCACAAAGGAAAAGGATGGGACATTTCAGAGATGTGAAAGTCATTCTGCATGATTACAGAAGAAATAATTTTAGTGTTATGGAGAATAATCAGAAAAGAGCACTACGATCTAAAACAGTACGACAGAGTGTCAGTGTAAGAACACCCAGAGTACGGGAACACAGTAAGTCCACTACATATGAACCTTCAAGTTGTGAACTTTCAAAGATGTGAACATATTATAAACCTATTACAGGGGCTTCCCTGGTGGCGCAGTGGTTGAGAATCCACCTGCTAGTGCAGGGTACATGGGTTCGAGCCCTGGTCCGGGAAGATTCCACATTCCATGGAGCAACTAAGCCCATGTGCCACAACTACTGAGCCTGCGCTCTAGAGCCTGTGAGCCACAACTACTGAAGTCCACGTGCCTAGAGCCCATGCTCCGCAACAAGAGAAGTCACCACAATGAGAAGCCCATGCACCACAACATAGAGTAGCCTCTGGGCTTCCCTGGTGGCACAGTGGTTGAGAGTCCGCCTGCTGATGCAGGGGACAAGAGTTCATGCCCTGGTCTGGGAAGATCCCACATGCCATGGAGCAGCTGGGCCCTTGAGCCATGGCCGCTGAGCCTGCGCGTCTGGAGCCTGTGCTCTGCAACGGGAGAGGCCACAACAGTGAGAGGTCCGTGTACCACAAAAAAAAAGAGTAGCCCCTGTTCACCGCAACTAAAGAAAGCCTGTGCACGACAATGAGGACCCAACACAGCCAAAAATAAATAAATAAATACATTAATTAAAAAAAATAAAACCTATTACAGTACAGTACTATATAGCCGATTGTGTTAGTTGGATGCCTAGTCTAAGTCTGTTAGACTTACAATCAAATAAGCCTTACGAATGCACTCTCGGAATGGAACTCGTTCTTATGTAGGGGACTGACTGTAACCCAGAGAAGGTGAATAGTAAGTCATTGCTCACATGTGGCAAAGGACAAAGGCAGAAATAAGACCAAACAAGGAGAGAAATTTTCTATTTTACGTGAAACAAAAAGGGGATTATTTTAAAAAGGAGTGTGTGTGTGTGTGTGTGTGTGTGTGTGTGTGTCTGTGTGCGTTGTAAGACTGGAAGGACAGGGGAGACCTTCAAGATGGTGGAGGAGTAAGACGTGGAGATCACCTTCCTCCCCACAAATACATCAGAAATACATCTACACGTAGAACAACTCCTACAGAACACCTACTGAACGCTGGCAGAAGACCTCAGACCTCCCAAAAGGCAAGAAACTCACCACTTGCCTGGGTAGGGCAAAAGAAAAAAGAAAAAACAGAGACAAAAGAATAGGGACGGGATCTGCACCTCTGGGAAGGAGCTGTGGAGGAGGAAAAGTTTCCACACACTAGGAAGCCCCTTCACTGGCAGAGACAGGGGGTGGGTGGATGGGAAGCTTCAGAGCCACGGAGAAGAGCACAGCAACAGGGGTGCAGAGGGCAAAGCAGAGAGATTCCCGCACAGAGGATCGGTGCCGACCAGCACTCACCAGCCCGAGAGGTTTGTCTGCTCACCCACCAGGAAGGGTGGGGGCTGGGAGCTGAGGCTCGGGCTTCAGAGGTCAGATCCCAGGGAAAAGACTGGGGTTAGCTGTGTGAACACAGCCTGATGGGGGCTACTGTGCCACAGCTAGCCAGGAGGGAGTCTGGGAAAAAGTCTGGACCTGCTTAAGAGGCAAGAGACCATTGTTTCGGGGTATGTGAGGAGAGAGGATTCAGTGCACCCCCTAAACAAGCTCCAGAGGTGGGCGCAAGCCGCAGCTATCAGCACAGACACCAGAGACGGGCATGAAATGCTAAGACTGCTGCTGCAGCATCCAAGAAGCCTGTGTGCAAGAACAGGTCACTATCCACACCTCTCCTCCCAGGAGCCTGTGCAGCCCGCCCCGCCAGGGTCCCGTGATCCAGGAACAATGTCCCCGGGAAAACACAAGGTGCCCCTCAGGCTGTTGCAACGTCATGCTGCCCTCTGCCGCCGCAGGCTCGCCCCGCATTCTGTAACCCTCCCTCCCCATGTCCTGAGTGAGCCAGAGCCCCCGAATCAGCTGGTACTTTAACCCCATCCTCTCTGGGTGGGAACAGACGCCCTCAGGCGACCTAAACACAGAGGTGGGGCCAAATCCAAAGCTGAACCCCAGGAGCTATGCGAACAAAGAGAAAGGGAAATTTCTCCCAGCAGCCTCAGGAGCAGCGGATTAAATCTCCACAATCAACTTGATGTACCTGCATCTGTGGAATACCTAAATAGACAAGGAATCATCCCAAAATTGAGGTGGAGGACCTTGGGAACAACTGTAGACATGGGGTTTCCTTTCTGCATCTAATTTGTTTCTGGTTTTATGTTTACTTAGTTTAGTATTTAGACTTTATTATCATTGGTAGATTTTGCTTACTGATTTGGTTGCTCTCTTTTTTCTTTTTTAATAGATAATTTTTTTTTTCCTTTTTCTCTTTTTGTGAGTGTGTACATATACGCTTCTCTTTGTGATTTTGTCTGTATAGCTTTGCTTTTACCATTTGTCCTAGGGTTCTGTCTGTCTGCTTTTGTTTTTTGTTTTGTTTTCTTTTATTAGTATAGTTTTTAGCACGTCTTATCATTGGTGGATTTGTTTTTTGGTTTGGTGCTCTCTTTTTTCTTATTACTTTTAAATTTTTTCAATAATTTTTTTCTTCATTTTAATAACTATTTTATTTATTTATTTTTCTTTCTTTCTTTCTTTTATTCACCGTTTTCTTCTGAGCCAGGTGGCTGACAGGGTCTTGGTGCTCCAGCAGGGTTTCAGGCCTGTGCCTCTGAGGAGGGAGAGCTGAGTTCAGGACATTGGTCCACCAGAACCTCCTGGCTCCACATAATATGAAACCGCAAAAACTCTCGCACAGATCTCCATATCAATGCTAAGATCCAGCTCCACTCAACAACCAGCAAGATATAGTGCTGGACACCCTATTCCAAACAACTAGCAAGACAGGAACACAACCCCACCCATTAGCAGAGAGGCTGCCTAAAATCATAATAAGGTCACAGACACCCCAAAACACACAACTGGATGCCATCCTGCCCACCAGAAAGACAAGATCCAGCCTCATCCACCAGAATACAGGCACCAGTCCCCTCCACCAGGAAGCCTATACAACACACTGACCTAACCTCACCCACTGGGGGCAGACACCAAAAACAACGGGAACTACACACCAGCAGTCTGTGAAAAGGAGACCACAAACACAGTAAGTTAAGCAAAATGAGAAGACAGAGAAACACACAACAGATGAAGGAGCAAGGCAAAACCCACCAGACCAAACAAATAAGGAGGAAATAGGCAGTCTACCTGAAAAAGAATTCAGAATATGATAGTAAAGATGATCCAAAATCTTGGAAATAGAACAGAGAAAATACAAGAAACATTTAACAAGGACCTCGAAGAACTAAAGAGCAAACAGACAATGATGAACAACACAATAAATGAAATTTAAAATTTTCTAGAAGGAATCAATAGCACAATAACTGAGGCAGAAGAACGGATAAGTGACCTGGAAAATAAAATAGTGGAAATAACTACCACAGCGCAGAAGAAAAAAGGATGAAAAGGATTGAGGGGCTTCCCTGGTGGCGCAGTGGTTGAGAGTCCGCCTGCCGATGCAGGGGACACGGGTTCGTGACCTGGTCCAGGAAGATCCCACATGCCGCAGAGCGGCTGGGCCTGCGAGCCATGGCCGCTGAGCCTGCGCGTCCGGAGCCTGTGCTCGCAACAGGAGAGGCCACAACAGTGAGAGGCCCGCGTACCGCAAAAAAAAAAAAAAAAATTGAGGACAGTCTCAGAGACCTCTGGGACAACATTAAACACACCAACATTCGAACTGTAGGCTTCTCAAAAGAAGAAGAGAAAAAGAAAGGGACTGAGAAAATATTTGAAGAGATTATAGTTGAAAACTTCCCTAATATGGGAAAGGAAATAGTTAATCAAGTCCAGGAAGTGCAGAGAGTCCCAAACAGGATAAATCCAAGGAGAAACATGCCAAGACACATACTAATCAAGCTATCAAAAATTAAATACAAAAAAAAAAAATATTAAAAGCAGCAAGGGAAAAACAACAATATACAGGGAATCTCCATAAGGTTAACAGCTGATCTTTCAGCAGAAACTCTGCAAGCCAAAAGGGAGTGGCAAGACATATTTAAAGTGATGAAAGGGAAAAGGTACAACCAAGATTACTCTACCCAGCAAGAATCTCATTCAGATTCAATGGAGAAATGAAAACCTTTACAGACAAGCAAAAGCTAAGAGAATTCAGCACCACCAAACCATCTCTACAACAAATGCTAAAGAAACTTCTCTAGGCAGGAAACACAAGAGAAGGAAAAGACCTACAATGACAAACCCAAAACAATTAAGAAAATGGTAATAGGAACATACATATCGATAACTACATTAAGTGTAAATGGATTAAATGCTCCAACCAAAAGACACAGACTGGCTGAATGGATATAAAAACAAGACCCATATATATGCTGTCTACAAGAGACCCACTTCAGACCTACGGACACATACAGACTGAAAGTGAGGGGATGGAAAAAGATATTCCATGCAAATGGAAATCAGAAGAAAGCTAGAGAAGCAATTCTCCTATCAGACAAAATAGACTTTAAAACAAAGACTACTACAAGAGACAAAGAAGGACACTACATAATGATGAAGGGATCAATCCAAGAAGAAGATATAACAACTGTAAATATTTATGCACCCAACATAGAAGAACCTCAATACTTAAGGCAAATGCTAGCAGCCATAAAAGGGGAAATCAGCAGTAACACAATCATAGTAGGGGACTTTTACGCCCCACTTTCACCAATGGACAGATCATCCAAAATGAAAATAAATAAGGAAACACAAGCTTTAAATGATACATTAAACAAGATGGGCTTAATTGATATTTATAGGACATTACATCCAAAAACAACAGAATACACTTTCTTCTCAAGTGCTAATGGAACATTCTCCAGGATAGATCATATCTTGGGTCACAAATCAAGCCTTAGTAAATTTAAGAAAATTGAAATCATATCAAGTATCTTTTCTGACCACAACACTATGAGACTAGATATCAATTACAGGAAAAAAAATCTGTAAAAAACAAAAACACATGGAGGCTAAACAATACACTAATAAATAACCAAGAGATCACTGAAGAGAGCAAAGAGGAACTCAAAAAATACCTAGAAACAAATGACAATGAAAACATGACGACCCAAAACCTATGGGATGCAGCAAAAGCAGTTCTAAGAGGGAAGTTTATAGTGATACAATCCTACCTCAAGAAACAAGAAACATCTCAAATAAACAACTTAACATTACACATAAAGCAATTAGAGAAAGAAGAACAAAAAACCCCCAAAGTTCACAGAAAGAAAGAAATCATAAAGATCAGATCAGAAATAAATGAAACAGAAAAGAAGGAAATAATAGCAAAGATCAAAATAACTAAAAGCTGGTCTTTGAGAAGTTAAACAAAAATTGATAAACTATTAGCCAGACTCATCAAGAAAAAAAGGGAGAAGACTCAAATCAATAGAATTAGAAATGAAAAAGGAGAAATAACAAATGACACTGCAGAAATACATAGGATCATGAGAGATTACTACAAGCAACTATATGCCAATGTATTTCACAACCTAGAAGAAATGGACAAAATCTTAGAAAAGCACAACCTTCTGAGACTTAACCAGGAAGAAATAGAAAATATAAACAGACCAATCACAAGCACTGAAATTGAGACTGTGATTAAAAATCTTCCAACAAACAAAAGCCCAGGACCAGATGGCTTCACAGGTGAATTCTATCAAACATTTAGAGAAGAGCTAACACCTATCCTTCTCAAACTCTTCCAAAATATAGCAGAGGGAGGAACACTCCCAAACTCATTCTACGAGGCCACCATCACCCTGATACCAAAACCAGACAGAGATGTCACAAAGAAAGAAAACTACAGGCCAATATCACTGATGAACATAGATGCAAAAATTCTCAACAAAATATTAGTGAACAGAATCCAGCAGCTCATTAAAAGGATCATACACCATGATCAAGTGGGGTTTATCCCAGGAATTCAAGGATTCTTCAATATACACAAATCAATCAATGTGATACACCATATTAACAAATTGAATGAGAAAAACCATATGATCATCTCTACAGACACAGAAAAAGCTTTTCACAAAATTCAACACCAATTTATGATAAAAACCCTCCCAAAAGTAGGCATAGAGGGAACTTACCTCAACATGATAAAGGCCATATGTGACAAACCGACAGCCAATATCATTCTCAATGGTGGAAAATTGAAACCGTTTCCTCTAAGGTGAGGAACAAGACAAGGTTGCCCACTCTCACCATTATTATTCAACATAGTTTTGGAAGTTGTAGCCACAGCAATCAGAGGAGAAGAAGAAATAAAAGGAATCCAAATCAGAAAAGAAGAAATAAAGCTGTCACTGTTTGCAGATGACATGATACTATACATAGCGGATCCTAAAGATGCTACCAGAAAACTACTAGAGCTCATCAATGAATTTGGTAAAGTTGCAGGATACAAAATTAATGCACAGAAATCTCTTGCATTCCTATACACTAATGATGAAAAATCTGAAAGAGAAATTAAGGAAACACTCCCATTTACCATTTCAACAAAAGAATAAAATACCTAGGCATAAACCTACCTAAGGAGACAAAAGACCTGTATGCAGAAAACTATAAGACACTGATGAAAGAAATTAAAGATGATACAAACAGATGGAGAGATATACCATGTTCTTGGATTGGAAGAAACAACATTGTGAAAATGACTATACTACCCAAAGCAATCTACAGATTCAATGCAATGCCTATCAAACTACCAATAGCATTTTTCACAAAACTAGAACAAAAAATTACACAATTTGTATGGAAACACAAAAGACCCCAAATAGCCAAAGCAATCTTGAGAAACAAACACAGAACTGAAGGAATCAGGCTCCCTGACTTCAGACTATACTACAAAGGTACAGTAATCAAGACAGTATGGTATTGCACAAAAACAGAAATACAGATCAATGGAACAGGATACAAAGCCCAGAGATAAACCCACACACATATGGTCAACTTATCTTTGATAAAGGAGATAACAATTTACAATGGAGAAAAGATAGCCTCTTCAGTAAATGGTGCTGGGAAAATTGGACAGCTACATGTAAAAGAATGAAATTAGAACACTCCCTAACACCATACACAAAAACAAACTCCAAATGGATTAAAGGCCTAAATGTAAGGCCAGGCACTATCAAACTCTTAGAGGAAAACATAGGAAGAACACCCTATGACATAAATCACAGCAAGATCCCTTTTGATCCACCTTCTAGAGAAATGGAAATAAAAACAAATTAAATAAAAGGGACCTAATGAAACTTAAAAGCTTTTGCACAGCAAAGGAAACTATAAACAAGATGTAAAGACAACCCTCAGAATGGGAGAAACTATTTGCAAATGAAGCAACTGACAAAGGATTAATCTCCAAAATATACAAGAGGCTCATGCAGCTCAATATCAAAAAATCAAACAACCCAATCCAAAAATGGGCAGAAGATCTAAATAGACATTTCTCCGAAGAAGATATACAGATTGCCAACAAACACATGAAAGGATGCTCAACATCACTAATCATTAGAGGAATGCAAATCAAAACTACAATGAGGTATCACCTCATACCGGTCAGAATGGCCATCTTCAAAAAATCTACAAACAATAAATGCTAGAGAGGGTGTGGAGAAAAGGGAACCCTCTTGCACTGTTGGTGGGAATGTAAGTTGATACGGCCACTATGGAGAACAGTACAGAGGTTCCTTAAAAAACTAAAAATAGAACTACCATATGACCCAGCAATCCCACTGCTGGGGAAAACCATTTCTCTAATGATTAATGATGTTGCGCATACTTTCATGTGTTTGTTGGCAATCTGTATATCTTCTTTGGAGAAATGTCTGTTTAGGTCTTCTGCCCATTTTTGGATTGGGCTGTTTGTTTTTTTAATATTGAGCTGCATGAGCTGCTTGTAAATTTTGGAGACTAATCCTTATACCCTGAGAAAACCATAATTCAAAAAGAGTCATGTACCACAGTGTTCATTGCAGCACTATTTACAATAGCCAGAACATGGAAGCAACCTAAGTGCCCATCAACAGATGAATGGATAAAGAAGATGTGGCACATAGATACAATGGAATATTACTCAGCCATAAAAAGAAATAAAATTGAGTTATTTGTAGTGAGGTGGATGGACCTGGAGTCTGTCATACAGAGTGAAGTAAGTCAGAAAGAGAAAAACCAATACTGTATGCTAACACATATATATGGAATCTAAAAAAAAAAAAAAAAATGGTTCTGAAGAACTTAGGGGCAGGACAGGAATAAAGACACAGACATAAAGAATGGACTTGAGGACACGGGGATGGGGAAGGGTAAGCTGGGACAAAGTGAGAGAGTGGCATGGACATATATACACTACCTAATGTAAAATAGATAGCTAGTGGGAAGCAGCCACATAGCACAGGGAGATCAGCTTGGTGCTTTGTGACCACCTAGAAGGGTGGGATAAGGAGGGTGGGAGGGAGACCCAAGAGGGAGGAGATATGGGGATATATGTATATGTATAGCTGATTCGCTTTGTTATACAGCAGAAACTAACACACCATTGTAAAGCAATTATACTCCAATAAAGATGTTAAAAAAAAAGCCTGGAAGGACACATCCAAAAAGTCTACAGTGGCTCTAGCTGGCTAGTGGGATTACTAACTATTATTGTTTGCTTATCTTTATTCTCTATTATAAACATTTATATTTCTTTATAAAGTAACTAATAAAACTGACCTGATTACAGGAGGTGTTCTATGTAAATTACCCTTTCAAGTGGTGCCAAGTATTAAGTTCCCTTGTATGATATTGCTGGCTCTTTCCAGGAATCAATTACCAGGTCACCTGGCCCCAGGTTATACGTGTCCTAGTTGTGCTTCTCCCCCATTGCAACTGCGATCTTCCAAAACACTTTCAGTGAACATTAGGTGAATACAGTGATACACTAACTCCCTGGTTCCTGCTGGGAGGATTCATTCCGTTGCAAGCTCAGGAAAAACGTCAAGTTTCCTCATTCATTCATTCATGTATTCATTCAACAGTGTTTACTAAGACAAGCCCTGTCCTAGGTGCTGAGAGTGGAACAAAACAGACTCAACCTGACCTCATGTAATTTACTGGAAAAGAGAGCTATAGAAGACCCTTGTTTCACACCTACAGTGAAGGCTACATATTATTACACATTTCTGCTAACACTGTGGTCCCATTTTGTTCCTTTTGTGTTTCCACGGTTAAATATGTCTGGGTTAGCCCAAAGTATTTTTTAGATATGTGAATGAATTTTTTCTTTTTATTTAATAAAAATACTATACATACAATGCAACCTATATGCATTCTTCTCCACTTGAATCTTTCACTTAAAAATGTATCTTGAAAATGACATATCATCAGTAAACACTTTATTTTGCATATGAGCAAGCACAAAGACGTTTCTAAAAGTAAAATGTGCGTTCCAGATTTCGACAGACTTTACTAATTTGCTCTCCACAAATGTTGGTCCAATTTACTCTCCCTGCTGACCCCCACCCCCAGTGCATGCTGTCCAGTATCCTCCTGAACCCACCATGGTATAAAACTTTTTTTTTTTTAATTTATTTTTGGCTGCTTTGGGTCTTCATTGCTACGCGCGGGCTTTCTCTGGTTGTGGTGAGTGGGAGCTACTCTGTTGCGGTGCACAGACTTCTCATTGTGGTGTCTTCTCTTGCTGTGGAGCATGGGCTCTAGGTGCGCGGGCTTCAGTAGTTGTGGTGCGCAGGCTCTAGAGTGCAGGCTCAGTAGTTGTGGCATGCAGGCTCAGTAGTTGTGGCTCGAGGGCTCGAGAGTGCAGGTTTAGTAGTTGTGGCGCACGGGCTTAGTTGCTCCACGGCATGTGGGATCTTCCCAGACCAGGGCTCGAATCCATGTCCCCTGCATTGGCAGGTGGATTCTTAACCACTGCGCCACCAGGGAAGTCCAGTATCAGACTCTTGATCTTTGCCCAAACAAGAGGTAAAAGGTCATATCTCATTTAAGTTTTCATCTGCATTTCTATTGTGAGGGCAGAATATGCTTGATCAGGATTAAAGAGCCATTTTGCTAAAAGCCTATTTACTGCCACCAAACACAATCTCTTTAAGAGACAAGGACTGCAAACTCTCCAGGGAAAAGAAACAAAAAACGCAACAGCAGGCAGTATAAATCTGTTCTCAACCACTACTGTGAAGCAATTGACTGTGCTTTCCACATATAACCTGAGCATTCAAAAGCTGCTTTCTAGACCACAGTAGAGAAATCACAGAGGAGACAGAAACCAACATGTGAGTGCTTACTCTACACCAGGCACCAAGCTCTATATACACTCTCATTTAATCCTCCTAACACTTTTAATACATGAGGCTCTGAGAGGTTAAGTACCTACTCAAATTCATATAGATTATAAATGGCAGAGGAGAAACCGAACCCAGATCTAAATTCCAACATCCATATTTTACACACTACACCACAGGCCTCCTGCTATGTCAAGATGTTTGAAGCCCACTGACCTGCATCCTGAGATTCATATGCTAAGAAGCTGTCTTCTGACTTTAATCAGGACCCTGTAAGCAGAAATATACTATAGGAACTTCCCTGGTGGCATAGTGGTTAAGAATCCGCCTGCCAATACAGGGGACACAGGTTCAAGCCCTGGTCCGGGAAGACCCCACATGCCACGGAGCAACTAAGCCCGCGTGCCTAGAGCCTGTGCTCTGCAACAAGAGAAGCCACCGCAGTGAGAAGCCCGTGCACCGCAACGAGGAGTAGTCCCCGCTCGCTGCAACTAGAGAAAGCCTGTGTGCAGCAATGAAGACCCAACACAGCCAAAAATAAATAAATAAATTTATAAAAAAAAAGAAAAGAAATATACTATAGTATTGCCTATCTGTGGAGCCCAAATACAGGCCTTGGTAAGATTTCCCATGATCCCAGCTTCTCTTAAGACTTACCTGCCACTTAAGACTCAACATCAAATTAACTTGTAGAGTTACTGAAGGCATCCAATCCTCAGCACCAGGAATTGTGCAGAGATTTAAATATTATCAATAAGACCAAAAAAGTTGGCTGGAAATTGGTATATATATTGCAGAGCTGCACCACTTAGCTCAGCAAGGTGGCCCGGAGGATGTTTTTAGATAGCATGTTGGTTGGGAATGAATACAACAACACCCTACAACAGTATATTGAGAGAACCAAATCTGACAACTGCAAAGCTCCACATGAGAATTCTAGCCAATGATAATTCATTACTCACATCAGGGTTCTTAACACAAACATGATCCAGAACAACAGGAAGACAGCCTCTTACCCAGAAGCTGGGTAATAGCTGGATATCAGTTCAGGCAATCCAATCCCCGCCTACAGTATGAGGAGTCAAGAGTCAGGAAGAAGGAAAGTTTTCTTGAGAGAAAGTATCTTACACAAAAATCTTTTATGTTTCCAAGCAACCCGCCCCCACATGTGGTGCTCCAGACAGGGGTGTTACGCAGGGTGTGGTCTGGGGACCATGTGCTCCTGGGCCACAAGGAGATAATTATAGAAATTGGGAATAAGCATTTAGAGACTTTTTATGGCAATTTGGCAGAGTAATTTTATGTCTGCTGAATCTAATAATAAAAAAAAATGGGGGCTTGTAAAAAAATTTTATTAAAGCCATTAAAATGAAGAAGTATTTTGACATGTGACAAGTGTTCACAGGACAGGGTCGCAATTACTCAGGATAAGGAAGCCGAGGTGTTTTATAACATAATGAAGGATTTCCAGGAGCCCCTACATGGCCAGGAGTATATGACGCAGGGCACCTTCATGGTGGATCAATACCACCATGTACCACAATTCAAAAGTTGAAACCACCACCATGATTACCATCGCACAGTTGTTGTAATTGGAAGTTGCGTTAAAAATGTGCAAAGTGGCTCCTTTGGAGAGAAACTTCTGCTTACCATTTCAAGAGTGGGCAGAGCAAAAGCCTATGAGAAAATACTTGAAGAATTATGTCACATACTCCAGAAATCTGCAGCCAAGACACTGGGATAGCCAGATGCCAGGGTGCTGGCGAGAATTCCCAAGGATATGCTAAGCGAAATAAGCCAGACACAAAAGGATAAATATATGTGATTCCACTTCTATGAGGTACCTAAGACTAGGTAAATTCAGTGACAGAAAGTACAATGGTGGTTGCCAGGGGCTGGAGGGAGAGAGGATGGGGAGTTAATGTTTCATGGGGACATAGTTTCTGTTTGGGATGATGACAAAGTTCTGGAAATGGATGGTGGTGATAGCGGCATGACATTGTGAACGTACTTAATGCTGCTGGATTGTATGCTTAAAAATGGTTAAAACTGTAAATTTTTATAAATTTTAGCATAATAAATAAATAAGAATTCCCAATGTACTTTCTGAGTACTAATTGCTTATTTAAAAAACAACAATAACTACAGAACAGCTGCCAATAAACCGGCCTCTTTCTGAGGCTGGATGGACACCAAAAATAAATTAGTTAATTAACGCATAAGGGTCATCCCACGTGGATCCAGAAATATACCTTTTGCTCATAGGGAAAAACTAGGGAGTAAATATATATATATATATATATATATATACACACACACACACACACACACACACACACACACACACACACACATTATTTTTTAAAAAGCAATCAAGAATTCTACCAGTATTAAAAACCCAGTGATTGACACTCCTAATCCGCCCATCTTATTGGAATTTCCCCACTCCCATGCAAAGTCTTTCTCGTTGCCTATTGTCCGAGCTCACTCAGCTGATCAGGTTGTCTGGGTGAAACCACCAGGCTTCAAATGCAAACTTGCAAACACCCTGCACATAGCTAAAGAGGGTATCATCACATGAAGACAAATTCTATTTTTCATTTAGGATATGTAAGTAAGAGTTCCCTTTGAGAGTCTCCAAACAATCTCTCAACAAACTCTTCTCCGTAAATTTCAATGGTTTTATATTCTTCTGGGACTCTTACATCCTTCCGCATCCCTCGGGCTCACAGTTAGACTAGACATTCTCCAAGTACCCATTCACCAGCATCTGCCTGTCTCTGTATATTCTCTCTTGGCAATCCCATCTACCCCCTCAACTTCAGCAAGCCTAGTCTTTCTCACTATGATTCTGACCTTCATATCCCTACAGCATCAAGTCTCCATTTTGACAGCCTCCTGAACAATTCCACAATGATGTCCCACAAACACTTCAAGCTCAGCATGATCAAACATGTATCATCTTATCTCCCAAACTTGATCCTCTTTCCGTCTTAGACACGTCTACAAATGCAACACCATCATCCTCCTAGTAAACCAAACACAGAATCTCCCTTGACTTCTGTGATTCCCTCTATGTTTCCCCCCTACCTTCTGGTTTTCCTTCCCTCAATCCATCTGGCACATTCCCTGATTAAATCACTCCTCAACCCATCTGAAGTGTCAGAAGCCAGAGCAATAGTTGATCATTCTCTGCAAATACTAGAAAGTTTCAAGGATCTCAAATCACCACAAGCCAGGGGTTAGTGAAAGCACAGATACAGGAAGCTGTAAATTGCCTAGAATTCAATAATGGGCACCCAGAAGCTGGAGACACCCCACTTTTCCACCAAACCTAAAGGTATTACCCCTATTACTTAGAGGGGGAGTGGCAATTACCATACATCCTTCCAGCATTATGAGACAGAAGTCAGCACTGGCATCAGAAGAAGCTGGAGAAGGGAGTTCCCTGGCGGGCCAGTGGTGAGGATTCCGGGCTTTCACTGCCAGGGTCCTGGGTTAGATCCCTGGTCAGGGAACTAAGATCCCACAAGCTGGTGTGGGAAAAGAAAAGGAAAGAAAAGAAAAGGGGACGGGAGGGGAGGGGAAGGGGAGGGGGTAGGGGAGGGGGAGGGGAGGGGAGGGGAGGGGAGGGGAGGGGAGGGGAGGGGAGGCAAGGCTGAAGGAGTTGTAGACTTCACAGGATAGGAAGGAGACAGCTATTCAATCTCTCATCACATACGGCATCATTTATGTGCCATTTATGTGCCAAGCACTGTACTAGGAAGCCAGAGACACTGAGAACCAAGCCATGGTCTTTCAAGGAATTCCCAGTCCAAAGAGGAGACAAAAAATTGCAATAAAGGGTGATCTTGCTTTATTAGAGATACACACAGGACACAGGAAGGCACAGAAAAAAACTCTCAATACTGTTAGGAGCTTGTGTGAAGTGGTAGAGATTGTGGAAGATTTCACAGAGGCTGCTACCTCTGAGGTCTCAGCTGGGATTTAAGCAATAAAGAAAGAGTGCCTTAAAGGAGAGGGACCTTACAGGATGAGGAACCACATGGACAGAGTTGTGAGGGCAGAAGGAAACATGGGCTTTTAGGAAATAGCCAGTGTTATAGCATGGCCGTGAAAAGCAGTGGCAGGAAATGATGCCAGAGAGGCATTTGGGTCCACAATCACGCAGAACTTTGTACAGGAAGCTAATCCAGACTCTTACCCTTTTCCCGTGGCCTGAGAAGCAAGGATTACAAATCACAAACAATTAGCCCTTAGAGGTGGTTGTGAACTTACACATCATCTAGTCGGTCCTTTCATTTCATAAGCCAGGAAGGAAGGTACAGGGAGAGGATGCAACTTGCCCAGGGCCTTTGGATGTCTTGCATACTACACCTTCTCATGAAATTAAAAAAATGCACACACGGAGTCTCTGTTAAGAGCTAACCATGTAAAACAGATTCAGTGGCATGAGAGGAGTGAGGATGCATCCAGGCACCTGCTCCAGGGCACTCCTCTTGAAAGCAAGTCTGAAGGGAGAAATCGTCAAGTGCAGAAAGCATAGATTGCACACAGACTTAACAAGGAAAAATAAACACCTTTCAAAGGCAAGCCGAACACTCCCCGTGCGTCATCCCAAGCCAGATGTGCCAAACCCCAGAATGTGCTAGCAGCACTTATGGTGCTAATAGCCTTAACCATTCATAAGATAAACAATTAGCCTTAGACATAATCAAGAACAAATGGTCAAGTACAAGCATATAACCTCTAATCTCAAAATTTTAAAGGGTCACTCTTTTTTTTGTTTGTATGTTTCAGCAGCAGCAGCAAAGGGGGTTCTTAGCGCTTTGTGAAGGTTTGTGGATGCAGGAAACTTACACTAGCTATATAAAGACAGTGGGGGTACAATCAAGCACGAACTTTGGATCTACATGGAGCAAGGTTTGAATGGCAACTCATTCACTTACTAAGTATGACTTTGAGCCAACTTCTTACCTCTCTAAGCCTCTCTAAATTGCCTGGCACACTGCCAGGCACAAAGTAAGGGCTCAGATATTCATGGTTTCCCTTTCCACTTGTCATGCTCCTGCGGGAGAGTGTCGGCCAAAAGAGCCACAATAATTCACATGTCTATGTCCCTTCCCACATGGACTCGGGGGCTTGCCAGGTGACTTGTCTGACAAATGACAAATGTAACACAAGCAGAAACCTGAAAAGTATTTGTGCATTGGAGTTTTTCCCTTTTTTGTTATTCCTGGGATCTTTTAACCACCACCGTATGAATAAGCCTGAGCTAGCCTCCTGGATGATGACAGACATGTGGCCAAATCATTTTATTATCCCAACTGACAACAAGCCAACCACCAGACACGTGAGAATGGCCATCATAGACCACCCGGCCTCAGCAAGGCCAGCCCACTCCAGAAGCCCCACCCAGCCAAACCATGAATCAGGAGGAGACAACACATGCTGGTGGTTCTAAGTCTCTACATTTGGAGTGTTTTGTTACACAGTAAAAGCTGACAAATGCCTTCCTTAAATGTTAGGAGCTCCTGGTTTACGGCCTCGGGTGTCTCCTTACTCAACATAGGAAATGGATACATTAACGTCAAAGTGATGAATCTCAAAGCTGTAGGCCCAGAAAAGTCTCTCTTGCCTATGGAAATTTCATCATGTATCTTTTAGGTACCTCAAGTCAAGGGTCAACACTAAATTCATTATATTCCCCACAAAACAAAATAAAAATGTTCCTCTTCTTGCTCTGTTCCCAACATAGGAGACATGAAGACTGTTCTCAACTCTTCCCTCTTCCTCATCTTCTATATCCAATCAGCCACCAAGGCTGGTCAACTCAATCTCTTAAACCCCTACTGGCTCCTTCCCCTCCTCTTTATCCCCATTATTTCTACCCCTTAGAAACCTCTTACCCTGCTTTACAAACTATTGCAATAACCCCTGGACAATATCCTGCCTTCAAAATGTTTCCTCTCCTGTACAGCCTCCACCTGAGCCTGCTACTTCCCTGCAGAAAGCTCTTCAATATGTCCCCATTGTTTATGGGATGACGTTCCAATGCCTTAATCTAGCACCTAAGTCCTCTTCCAAGCTGGCCTCTCCACTGTTGTTTCCATCTTCTATCGGTTCTCCCAGCCTACCAGGCTGCTTCATGTCCCAGGGCCTTTGCACGTGTTGTTCACACAGTCATGAACTCTGTCCTCTTAGGTCTCTTTTTGAATTTCTACTCACCATAAGAGTCAACTCAGAAGTCACATCTTACATATAAAGCACCCTCCACCCTACCCGAGAAGAAGTTCATCTCTTCTCCCATGTTATCATTGTGCTTTGTACATTCCTTGAATGTTGCAGTTAACACCCTCTATACATTATAGTGGTATGTTGATAATTCCTCTCCCACCACCCAAAACCTTTCTATGACCTTCCTATTGCAGCATCTGGAACAGTACCTAGCATATAATAAGCATTCAAAATAAGTTTGTCTCTTTTTTTTTAGATTAGTAGCCCCCGGTGAATTGTAATTATGTACCCTGGCTCTCTAAGGCCATGTACACCTTAGGTCCAAAGCAAGAAGTTCTAAGAATAAGGAGTTTGATGACTTCTATAGAAAATCTTACATTCTGAGGAAAGTTCCAGTTGAAGAGAGGAATAAGAGATGTGAAGGTAAGCAGTAGATTCCTGATTAAGGAAAATAGCATCAAACTCTGGAAGGTCTCTCTTGCCTATGGAAATTTCATCATGTATATATGAAATATCCTAAATCCCAGTAGGGCGATGTCCTGGCAAGGGCATGAACATAAGAGTAAACAGGGTTTAATTCAAGTCCATGAAGCTATAGACCTCTATGTCCACTAGCAAGGCTCATAACTTCTCTTTCCTCATCCGTAAAATGAGAGAATGGGACCAAATTATTTCAAAATCCTATTAAGTTCCATAACTCTATGTCTATGACATATGATTCCTAAACCTGCCTGTGTAACAATGTCACTTGGGAAACTTTATAAATCCACAGCTCCCGAGACCTCCTTTCCACCAATCTTAAGAGAAGTGTGGGAATTTTATAGTTTTAGAAAACCCCAATGGGTAGTTCTGATGCAAAGCCCCATTGGGGAGCTGAGCCATCCTATAGAAACTTCATCTGCTATTCAGCTACATTTACCACTTACAGAATAATATTTTCCAATGGGAATACGTCTCCAATTGCATAATAATGGTTAAAGGGAATTTAGGGTTTATTTTACATAAAGTCACCTATGGGCACTTTGCTGGAACACATCTATTGCTCAAATGTGGAAATTGCCTATAGAGTTTTATATTTCAACATTTGTATTATCTATTTTAAGCATGTGATTTGGTATAATCTTGGGCAAAGTATTTTCCCTATAAACTTATCTTAGGGCTTCCCTGGTGGCGCAGTGGTTGAAAGTCCGCCTGCCAATGCAGGGGACACGGGTTCGTGCCCCAGTCCGGGAAGATCCCACATGCCGCGGAGCGGCTAGGCCCGTGAGCCATGGCCGCTGAGCTTGCGCATCTAGAGCCTGTGCTCCGCAACGGGAGAGACCACAACAGTGAGAGGCCCACATACCGCCAAAAAAAACAACTTATCTTAGTTTATTTAATGAAAATCAGTGAAAAAAATTATTATTTAATGTATAAATATTTATAGCCACTACCCAGGGACATACATATACTGTAGAGTAAGATGTACATCTGTGGCACAAACCAAGAGCAGGATAAAAAGGTACCATCTACAGACAGACATACACTGTAGTTGCCTACGAACCCTCAGTGCTTTTCTCACTAGCAGGACCTATCCATTTCCAGGCAATGAATCGTGATGAGTCTAAGTCAGTTGTGGACAATCCTATTTGCTTTGACAAAATACTGATTTTTGCAGCCCATCTTGCAGCTAGGAATAGCCATGTGATCAAGCACTAGACAATGAGATTTGAGAGCCAATGTGTTGGTGAACTTCATGGAAATATTCTTTTGCTCCTCAATAAAGGGACGATCTTTTTTGTCACTCAGATCCCTGCTTCCTTCCTTGAATATAAAAGGCTACGGCAGCCACATGGTGACCATGAGGCTTTAAGCGTGAGGTCCCAGTGTCCATACCCAGAGATGACAGAGTGGAAAATGAGAAAGAGCCTTGATGGCATTTGGAAGCCACTGCTCCAACCACAGAACTCCTAACAGCAGACTTCTTGTTATGTGAGACAACTATCTTTGTTGTTCAAGCCACTGTGAGCCTCATTTTTGATTACTTGCAGCCAAAAATACATCTTTATTCAATCAATTTCTAGGCAGGGTTAAGAATAATCTACAGGAGGCAACTAGGCATATTTGGAGTTGGAATTCCATGACATCATGGGGTAGGGAAATAGCTGTCACCAAGGAAGAGGCATTTCAATAAGCGCTTGAAGGTTGGGCAACAGATGGGAGGGAGAGGTGAAGGCAGTAATAGCTTTTGTAGAGAAAGCTTGAAAACAAGAGAAAGGAATAAGAAAGCTTCACGTTTGTCATCTGACACTCTAGGAGGGGAGTCTTTACAATGAAAATGTAGAAGGATTTTTTTTTTCCAAAAAAGTCTAAGTCAAAAAATTGCAGGACTCACCGACACCTGCTTCACACATTCGACAGCTTTCATCGTTCTTACTCACTACCCATCCTGAAGGCTCTGTCTGTGACTGTGTGTCCCGTCCAATGGCTCCACCCCAGAAGATGCTTCATCTCAGGTCATACAGACTCATTCTGGTACTGAGGTTGGCTCTTGGTCACAAGAGCCAGGTCACAAGCCTGGACCCCTTTGACTTCAGTGGTGCTCACTACAAGGCAGCCTATAGAGAGTGCCCCCCGTGATTCTGAAAGCCACGTTATCATAAGAAACCAGTTCACGTCTGGAACTGGTTTCTGGGAAACATCAAGAAATGCAACCCACATCTTATCCCCTCTCTCTCATTCTCTCTCACTCACTCTCATTCTCTCTGTAACACTTGAGGAAATTAAAAAAGAACCTATTGGTGTATAGCACATTGGTACATCAAAGTCCCCGAAGGAAAATATTTGAATTTCTTCCATCTATTTTCCTCTCCTGTTCTTTATGCTTCTCAATGAGAAGAAAGGTAGAGCTTACATTTTATGTCAACACAAAAGGCCTCCGTTTGTGTGCATTACTTATTAAAGTACTCAGCGATTCAATGTCAAGGTATGTATTATACATACTTTTTTTTTCTAGGCCATTATCAGCTTTCTTACAACACTATTATTCTTCAGCCCAGCTAATGCTTCTGTCAAAGATTTAGCAACAAGCATGGAAAATGTCAAACAGTGGGGAAGAAACCTAGCTGTTTCCACAACTGCACAAAAGGCACGAGTTGTCTTTTATAGAAAAGCAGCATAATTCAAAAGCCAACGGATGTTTTATCGGGGGACAGAGTAGTGGGATGCTTTATTTGTTTTTCTCTGCACACCTGAGTCCATCTCCTCTGAATAGGTTTCCTTTCTTCTCTTGCCAATATACTTAATAAAACAGGGCCTACGTTGTTATCACCGCACCCTCTCCCCAGGTGGTATCTGGCTTGGAACGTGACAGAAATCAGCCTAGAGAGTCAGCCCTGTTCTGTCTGCAGAACAGTGTGAAAGATTTAATAAGGAGCACTAAAAGTCTCCTCTAGAGAAAAATATTTTCCCAACCTGCTTACCAGGGTGCCTGAAATTACAACCCTTCTGCTTTAAGGCATTGAGAGCCTCCATTAAAATGCAAATATGTTAGGTGAGTTATTTTATCAAACTTTCACATCTTAGCTTGAATTTGTTTATGGCTTAATTCAAAACCCTAAAGTGATGGGACACAGTTCGGATGAGAGAATAGATGATATGGAAGTTCAGGGTTTAAAATGTGTTGCCCAGGGTGCAGGCCCAGGTAGCAGGACAAAGTGGGAGAGCACCAAAGGCACCAAAAATGAGGTCCAGAGTTAATACACACATGCGGATGCTATCAACAATCCTGGATGAGCAACAGGCTGGACCATGTGGTCAAGAAGTTGTCATGTTCACACTTCAAAAAAATAAACTCAAGGAAGCATCAATGTGCATATGGGTTATTTTCTCCCCCCTGGATTGGCATCCTCAGTTGGATTTACTTACCATTTCTTCCGTCTGAGTGTGCTCAGGCCTCTTACCCACTCCCTCCCCAGCAGTTTCAGAGGTTGCCTAGAGCCTATGGCAGACACTCCCTGTGTTCTCCAATATTTCCATTTCTCCCCCATCCTGCCGCCTTGAAGTTCATCATGGCCATATGACCAACTTTGGTCAATGAAATATAAGCAGAAATGGTATGTGTCACCATTTCTGCTTCCAGGCAGAAGCATTTCAGCACTTAATCATGGTTCTCCATGCTCCCTTCCTCTGCCAGGGTGAACTCTGAAGCATGGTGAACTTGAGAAAAGACGCTACAATGTCAAAGCAGCCGAGAATGGTGGACAGAGAGAACAGCTACCTGGAAACCTGCTGAGACCTGAAGATGACCATAATTAAGCAGGAATAAGCTCCTATTGTGTAAACCACTGATATTCTGGTGTTATTCCTTCAGCATAACCTAGCCTACCCTGGCTGATCCATACCCCACAAATAGCACTCAGGAAGTCTCGTCTGGCCCTCTCCATTACCATACACTCATCATTCAGTAAATACTTATTGAGCACCTACTACGTGCCAGATAATATTATAGGTACCAGGGATTTAGTAGTAACAGTGAAGTTACCAACAGTAAAGGACCAAGTAAAGTCCCTGGACTCGTGAAGGTTACATTCTAGTCAAGGAAGAAAGATTATAAATAAGTTTGTTAGGAATAGGCTTGGTTGAGTATAGCAGAAAACCCAAATAATATCAACTGAAGCAAATTAGAGGTCTAGTTTCCCTCACATAAAATAAACCTGGGGGTTGGCAATTCAAAACTCATAGGGTGGCTCTACAACGTCGTGGGTAATACAGACTCTGCCAATCTTTCTGATCTACCATTCTTAGCATGTGGCTTCCTTCTTTCAGAGCACCTCGTATTCCAAAATGGCTGCCACAGCGCCATTCCTTTAACAGTCTAGCAGGAAGAAAGAGAAAAAGGAAAATGCAAAAGGAGGTGCCTCCCCACTAAGTCAGGCCCCTTTAAAGAGCCTTCCCTGAAGCCCTAGCCCATATGTAATATGTAAAATGTACTGGCTACTCCTACCTTCAAGGGAGGTTGGAAGGGAAATATAATCCCAGCTGGATATATTTTGCCACAAAGAAAATAAAGTTCTGTTAGTAAAGAAAAGAATAAGCATTTAACAGTCTCTGTCACAAGAGGTAGACAAGTAACGATTTCATCTGGTGATAATATTTTGAAGGAAAAAAATATGATAAAAAATGGAGAGAGAGTAACTTTACCCACGGTGGGGGACGGGGAGAGAGGCCTTTCTAAACAGACAGCATTGAATAGTGGAAAGAAGTCCCCCATGGGGATATCTGGGGAAGGGAGCCCCAGGCAGCGGGTACAATGAGTGCCAAGGCCTGAAGTACTAAGGAACAGAAAACCCCGCCGTGAGTGGAGTGGAGTAAGGGAGAATATAGGGGAAGATGAGGGCAAAGAGGCAGGAAGAAACTATGTCAGGAAGGACCTTGTGAATTTCATTCTCAGTGTGATAGGAAGCAAGTGGGGGGCTGAGGAGTAAGCAGGGAGGGACATCATATGCTCTTTAATTCTGGGTGCTGTTGGGAACTGGTTTGTAGGGGGAAAAGAATGGTGACCAGTTAGGAGGCTGATTCAGGCATCCAGACAAGAGATAACAGCTCTGTACCTATAGTAGGATGGATTGGATGGGCAGTGCTAAGGATGCAGCTGCGATCAGCAATCATGATTTTTTTATAAACCCCACTGGCCTTGATGGGTAACTTTTTCTACCAGAGTTTGGCTGCTCATCTCTGGGGCTTGGAGAAAGTTCATAGACAGTTGGGTTTTTTCCAGAATTGGAGCCTTGCTGGGAGAATATGATTGACTGGGGCTGAGAGAAGCTAGGAAGGAAGGCTGTTGTTGAAACAAGTCACTGAAATGAGAGACTCTTAGCAGGATGGGGAGGGAAGTGACAGAAGGCAGAGGCTGAGGACGTGAAGACCCCACCCCCCGCCCCCAAGGGTCTGCCAATTCCTGTTTCCCACCTGTAGCTAATGCTTATAGCTTCTGCCTCTCTGCCCAGCTTTAGCAGGTGGACACATGGCTGGACTATCTTCCTGGCACCTGGTGACCAATACCACCCAGGCCCCATTTGTCCCATATGCTGCTGCTCATTGGTTGGTCCTGCCTCACCCTTATGCAACCCAAGTGCTGGGCTCCCAAGTGTCCTGGAAGAAAGAGCAAACTCTACTTCTATAGTGGAGTGGTTAAGCATAACAGCTGAAGTTAGGCTGTGGGTTCAAATCCAAGCTCCCCCACCTTCCAGCCGTGTCACTGTGAACAGTTACTTAACTTTCATCTGTAAAACGAGGTTATTAATAAGCCCCGCAGGGCTATTATAAAAATCTAATGAATTAATGAAAAACACTCAGAAGAGTACACAGCACACAGTAAAGCTCTCAATTACATGTTATTATTTATCATCTTCCTGCATTACTCAGATCGAATCTCACTCCCTCCTAAAACCTCCCCTCCACACCCCAGCCTTCATTTATCTCCTTTCTCTAACTCATTTTATACTTACTATTCATAACATACAATCTTCATCTTACAACGTGCCGTCCTGTTCTCTAATTGTTGGTATCACTCAATCTGGCACTTGAATCCACACTAATTACTGTATGCTAATATATAAAATCACACCTTGTCCTAATTCTTCATGCATGTGCCTTATCTCTTCTCTCCAACTATATATACCAGAAGACCCCCATAAGCCGATTTTATACTTCTCTCACATCTTCACAGTGGAGAATGCAGTGCTGGACATGTAACACAGAGGCACTAAGTACTAAGGTCCTTTCCTCTGGAGAACTCTAGAAATCCTGTGCATTAGGGAACCAAACAGAAGTGGAAACATGCTTCAGAACTGGAACTGATTTCTATAAACCTCTAGTTAAGCCAACTGTTCTTTGGGCAGTGCCTATGCTGTCCTGGGGAGAATACTGTCACCTATTCTAAAAGGTCTCCAAAATACTTCAAGAAATAGTCTGACTTATTCAAGATTAACAACTCCCACTGAAGCCTGATCCTCAGGCCTCCTGGGCCAGCTGGCCCTCAAAAGAAATAAGCTCTTCCAAATCGTTAGCCCAGGGCCTCTCCAGCTAGAGAGAGAAAACCTGTAAGCAGAACTGTGAGTCTGCAGAGAAGCTACCCTGCACTGAACCCACTCTCCGTGGCTTTGGCAGGGGCGGGTGCTGGCTAAGGTGAAGAAATAGTCACACACAGCACCACTGAAAACTTTTGCAATGCACAGTAGACTGGTTTGCCCATCACACACAGCCTCTCGGCACATCCTTTTAATACAGCTACTACTGCTGAGGACAAGTGAGGGCTGGGGTAAAGGGCCAGAAACTGCAGCCAGGTGACCAGAATTCAAACCACTGCTCTGCCACTCACTGGCTGCATGGCTTTGAGCTACTTTAACCAATCTGTGCCTCAATTCCTTCATCTGAAAGTAGTAGTTCTAACAGCCCCTGATTCTTCTGGTTGTTATGAGGATTAAAAGCTTTTCAATTGTTACAGTGCTAAGGACAGCACCTGGTTGTAAGCATTATGCAAGCGTCTGTTAAATAATTTTTAAATTGTATTTATATGTGTGTGTGATTACCCCTGCCCAGGGGTAACAGGAAAGGCTACTCAAAGCTGGCAGCTGTAATTGAGTAAGACTCAAGGTGCAAGGGAGAGTCCTTTACAATAGCGGTTCTCAACTTACCTTGCGTTTAAATCACCTGGAAAGTTGTTAAAAACCCAGATTCCTAGGCCTCACCTCCAGCATTTCTGATTCAGTAGGTATGGTTGGGAACTGAGAAACTATCAACACATTTCCAGTAAGTTCCCAGGTGATGCTGATGCTGGCCCAGAAACCCACTTTGAGAACCACTGCCTTTCAGAATCAGAGAGAAGCAGGTGCAGAGATGCGGGAATATAAAACAACCCGGCCTGCTCAGTGGAGAGAAAGTAATCTAACACAACTGGATCAGAGAGTGGTGATGGAAAATGGCAAAAGAGGAGGTGGGATGAGGCGGCAGGAGCTGACCCCAGAGTGAAGACACCTGGCACAGATACTGTGCACTTGGAGGCCCTTTGGGAGTTTACAGCTTAAGTAACATGAACAGTTTGTTTCCAAAACCATCATTTTTGCATTAATGTGAAGAATGGACTGGAACAGGGGGGATTATAGAGAAAGGGATAAAAATTAGAAGAAACCAGAGGAGAAATAATGAGCTCAGAGCTGGCGCAAGAGCAGCGAGATAAGAAGAAAGAAACAGCGAAATCTTAGGGCACAGATTTGAACAGATGTGCAGAGACCTGTATGGGATGGGAGAGAGAAGAAAGGGTTAAGGGTTACTCCAAGCTGGCCATCTCTGATGCCGGGATGGAGGAGGTCCTGTCAACTGAGAAAGGAATCCAGGGAACAAAAGAGATGTGGGGGGAAAAGAACATTATAAATCCAATTTACAAGGGTTCGGAGGCATCCATGATGCCCATTAGGCAGCTAGAAATCCAGGTCTGGAGTTGCCCAAAGAAATCACAAATGGAAATAAAGAGCTGGGTACCCCCATAAGCAGGTCCAGGTTAGAATCAAGGCTGTGGGTAAGGTGGCCAAAGGAGAGAGAACTGACTAGGGAAAGAGCCCAGACAGAAACTTGACTTAACTTTTTAAAATGGGCTCAGCGATCAAAAGTGAGAACAGAGACAGGGAGAATGAGAAAAGGGTAGAGAAGCTGAGGCCCGTAGGACAAAGCAAAGCTATGACAGCATCCTGGTGCTGGGGTTGTCATCTTACTAGCATTACAAACCCTTCTGACCTCACCTGGGTTGAAGGGAAAGTGTCTGTGCTGGTCACTGTCCATTCTTGAGTCCACTGGCTGCCCTTCCCTGTTCAGCCTGACTCCCTGCAAACTGCATTTCTCAGGCTCCTTTGCCAACTGGCTTCTGGTTAATTTCTGCCAAAGAGAGGCACTGGGAGGAGACTGGGGAGAGGAGGGGAGTAAAACCCAGGTTACCCTCCCCATTTTCTTTCTCCGTCCCCAGCCCCAGCTCCGCCTTGTGTGGCTTCTCAGCAGACATGTGCTTCTGGCTCCCTGGGGTCGGGGAACATTCCCTCCTAATTCTTCAGTCCCTCCAGGTGTGTGTGGGTGGGGATCTCTACGTCAATCCACCAGCCCACTTGGCTTTTCAGTGCTTCCAGCACCCCCTAACCAGCTCCCGTATGAATTCCCTCTACTGAAATGGCTGGTGCAGTTCTCTCTGGTCCTTGCTGGTCCCTGATTGATAAGCACACAATGATAATACATCAGTTTCTCTCCCCACAACTTATTTCAGTCTTCATAAAACTATTCAGGCTGGGATTATCCAAATTGATATTAACAAAGCCTTCTATTTAAAAATTACAGGGAGGACTTCCCTGGTGGCGCAGTGGTTGAGAGTCCGCCTGCCGATGCAGACACGGGTTCGTGCCCCGGTCCGGGAGGATCCCACATGCCGCGGAGCAGCTAGGCCTGTGAGCCATGGCCGCTGAGCCTGCGCGTCCGGAGCCTGTGCTCCGCAACGGGACAGGCCTCAACAGTGAGGGGCCCACATACGGCAAAAAAAAAAAAAAAAAAAAAAAAAAATTACAGGGAAAAGTAATTTTAAAAGAGGCAGTAAATGAAGATAAAAGCTGAAATAAATACATTGTAAAACATAAAGCTGTAGAATGATAAATTAGTTCAAATAGTGGTTTTTTTGATAAGACTACTAAAATAAACAAACCTCTGTCAAATATAATTAAGGGAACATTTTTAATTAGAAATGAGAAAGGAGACAGGACAAAATACAGAAAATAGATTTTTTTCCTCCAAATCCAAAGAGAATGTTATGCACACTTGCAGGCTAATAAACTGAAATCTTCAATGAAATGAATAATTTCTAGAAAGATATAGATTACTAAAAATAACTCAAGAAATATAAATCTAAACAGAATAACCGAAGAAGAAGTTGAAGAAATAATTTGATAACAACTAAAAAAAATGCAGTTTGTCCCAATGTTTCCACCAGAACAATTTTCATACTTTTAAGAAACAGATGGTTTCAATGTTGCATAAAATATCCAGAGCACAAAAAGAGATAAGAGTACGTTTATGTCCATTAGGCAAAGCATGATCTTCTTCCTAAAATCTGATAATGATAAAATACACAAAAAGAAAATTACAGGCACATATCACAAGTGAATATGGATAGGAAAAGCTTAAATAAAATCCTCACTCTAAAAAGAAACTTGTCTTACTTTAACTCTTTAGTTGGTTTTTCTTTTTTTCTGGTTAACAGCTTCATTGAGATATAATTCTTATGCCATAAAAAATATAAAACACTTTATGAATTTATCCTTGCACAGGGGCCAGACTAATCTTCTCTATGCCGTTCCAATTTTAGCATAGGTGCTGCTAAACAGAGCACAAGAGATGATAACTTCATAAGTTAAGTTGAAATAAATTATGAAGGATGGTCCGTTTGTACATTATAGAAATAAATAACCATTGGACAAAACTAATGTAACTCAAATCAAAGGGAAAATATCATCTGGAGAAAACATTCACAGCAAATATAACAAAGGGTTCATGTCTATGTTATGTAAAGAACTTATACATATTGATGCCAAAACATTAAGTCCCCAATACGTAAACTAGCCAAAAACTAGAGAAGACAATTCATAAAAACAGAAATACTACTAGTAAACAAGCATCTGGGAAAACATTCAACTTCTCTTGTAATCAAAGAAGTGCCCCCTCAAATAATGTGGTAGCATATTACACTCACTACATTAGAGGAACTTTAGAAACTATCCAGAATTACAACACTGCAGTAAAACCAGTCCCCACACATGCCATATAAATTGATATCAACTCTTGGCGATACATATCAGGAACCATCTTAAAAGTCCATAATATCCCTTTATCCTAAGGATATTTTAAAGAATAAAAATTAAAGCTACATGAGATGTTCATTGCAATGTCACTTTAACAGCCAAAATAAATAAATGAAAGACCACCTAAATCCAACAACAAGAAGATTATTAATGAAAGGCTAAAAATGACTGTTTAGGGCTTCCCTCGTGGCACAGCAGTTAAGAATCCGCCTGCCAATGCAGGGGACATGGGTTCGAGTCCTGGGCTGGGAAGATCCCACATGCCGTGGAGCAACTAAGCCCGTGCGCCACAACTACTGAGCCTGCACTTTAGAGCCCATGAGCCTCATCTACTGAAACCCGCACGCCTAGAGCCCGTGCTCCGCAACAAGAGAAGCCACCACAATGAGACGCCCGAGCGCCACAATAAAGAGGAGCCCCCGCTAGCCGCAACTAGAGAAGGCCTGCGTGCAGCCACAAAGACCCAACTCAGCCAAAAATAAATAAATAAATTTATTTTAAAAATAAAAATAAAAATTACTGTTTAGAACTATAATAAAAACTACACTTTATCAAGCACCCTCATATACGCAACTCCTTTCAGTCCTCAAGGGTGCCAGGAGGTGGGAAGGAATCACACTAACCGAGACTCAGAAAAATTAAGTGATTTGCACAAGTGACTCTCAAACACTTGCTACCAAATTCCAGGCTCTCTCAATGTTAAAGTGGGTGGTTGTGAATATCTGCTCTGAGCCTCAGTTTTCTTGTCCAGCAAATAGGGCTAATAAGAATACCTAAAGAGTAGTTAAGAGAATCCAATGAAGCTCTTAAATGGCTGTGAACTCTTAGCACAGGGTATGGTACACAGTAGCACTCAGTAAATTTTAAGAATAATGATAATACAAAGTTGTATCAATTCAGTACGATTACAGCAATGTAAATATGTCTGCAAGCACATGAGGACCAGAAAGAGGAAGGAATAATGCAAATGCATGCTGCAAAAGCAAGGCAAGAGCAAAAGAATCACTTTTCTTTTTGGAATTATTTTGGTTTTAGTACAATAAGTCGAAATCTGGAGAGAAAAAGAATATACCAAAATCTCCTAAAAAGGAATTGGCATCTTTGGAGGAGCCGCATATTAAATCTGGGATCACTGCCTCTAGGACACTTGAAATAATAAACTCAGCATATATGCCCCCTGGAGACGTCACATGGTGTGAGGAACTGGCCAGCGGATGGCGCTGTTTCACTTACCCAAGAGACCAAGGAAGCATTTATTGGCCTCAATAATATATTAGTGCTAGTTGTTCGGTCTTCCTTAAAGATTAATTCTTTTTTTTTTCCTTTTTTTCCTTCTTAAAACTGAGACTCAGAAGCATCTCAAACAAATCTCCATGTAGTTGGGAAATAGATCCAAGTCCACTCCTGATGAACAGCAACATCCCAGGAGAGATGCTTTGCAGTAAGGAAGGTCATCTGCAGGGCCAAGGAGAATGTCGTTACCTCTCCCTTTGGTCCTGTGACTAGAAGCTACCATCAGTGTTCAGCAAAGACTTAGCTGGTGTTAGCCCCCCAGGTTTTTAACCTACAAACTGGGAACAATTCAAACCACCAGAGAGATAGTTTTCAGAGTAATGAGGGAAAAAGCTAGAGGTGTCCCTTGGCTTTTCCTCCCAAAAGTCAGCAAGGCCTGAAAATCTCTACTACAAGGGCATAGGTAGAAAGTAACTCCACTCTCAGTGTCTACATTGTGACAGGCTTGTAAAGGACAGGTAGGAACTGGTGTAGCTGTGGTATAGAAATGAAGTCGATCCAGGCTGTGGTCTTGATCTTGAATCGTCAGCAACTGCCTACATGAGTCAGAACTTATGCAGTTGGTATATGAGCTCCAATAAAGGAAGTGACAGCTCAGCAAAGGATATAAATTCAGAAGAGAAATGTCAGGGGATGACACAGAACCCAGCATGACCAGAGGCTGAATCACACAGAGCTCAGACTCAGGTCCAAACAACACTCCCCTACTTGGGATGTCAAATAGGCATCTCAAATTTAGTATGTCAAACACCAAGCTCCAAGTCTTTGCCCTCACCTGCTCTGCCCACAGCCTTCCTGTCTCAGGTAACAGCAATGCCATCCTTCCAAACCCTCAGCTGGAGTCTCATTAACTCCTCTTTTTCTCTCATATCTCACATCCAATCCATCAGAAAATGCCATGGGCTCTATCTTCAAGATACACCCAAATCCCTCCTCTTCTCATCACCTCCACTACCACCCCCGCTGCAATCCAAACCACCATCACCTCTTGCTGGTCTTCTCGTTATAGCCTCTTAACTGGTCTCCCCACTTCCACCTTTGCCCACCATTCACTTTCTTCTCAACACAGCAGCCAGAGGGATCCTTTTAAAATCAAAGTAGGAGGACATCTTAAAAAAACGAACCCATTAAAGAGCTAATAAATTGGTTTTCATCAAAATTAAAGCGACTCTCTAGAAAAGTACTACAACAAGAATGAACCTTGCTAAGTGAAATAAGCCCGTCACACAAAGACAAAACTGCATTATTTCAGTGCTATGAGATACCTAGGGTAGTCAAAATCAGTCAGGAAACAGAATGGTGGTTGCCAGTGTCTGGGGGGGAAGGGAGAATGGGGAGTTTTTGTATAATGGGTGTAGAGTTTTCGTTTTGCAAGGTGATACTGGTCACACGACAATGTGAATAATCTTAATATTTATGAACTATACACTTAAAAATGGCTAAGATGGTAAATTTTATTTTATGTGTATTATATCATAATTAA
Organism: Tursiops truncatus; assembly: GCF_011762595.2. Classification (NCBI taxonomy): domain Eukaryota; kingdom Metazoa; phylum Chordata; class Mammalia; order Artiodactyla; family Delphinidae; genus Tursiops; species Tursiops truncatus. Next base: position 11,636,829 of record NC_047048.1, read on the forward strand.
AACTTTTTTAATTCTCAAATTGCACATTTTAAATATGTATAGTTTACTGTTTGTCACTTTACCTCAATAAAGCTGTTTTTTAAAATTTTTTAATTACATTTTTTAAAACTAAGTAGGATCATATCCCTTCTCTGCTCCATGTCTTCCATGAGCTTCCCATCTCATTCAGAGAAAAAGCCCAAGTTCTCGGAATGACCTACGAGGCCCTACACAATCTGGCTCTGAAACCAGTGTGCCCTCATTCCCATTTCTCTCCCATTCACCCCACTCCAGCTACACCGGACTCCTTGCTGTTTCTCAAACACACCAGGTGCACTCCGGGGGCACTGACATGTCCTGTCTGCTTTGCCTGGAAAGTTTTCCCCCCAGGTAACTTTGTGGCTCACTTCCTTACCTCTTCCAAATCTTTACATGAATGTCACCCTCTTAGAGGGGCCTTTCCTGACATGGTATTTAAAACCGAAATACTTCCCCACCCCCTGAGTCCCCATCCCCCCTCTCTGCTTTATTTTTCTACATAGCACTTATCACGGTCTAATATACCACATTTTTCTTATTTATTTTGCCTGTTTCTAACCACTAGAATTAAGCCAGAAATACAGGAATCATATTGTTTTGTTCACTAATTATACCCTCAGCAACTGGTACAGTGCCTGGCACATAGCAGGTGCTTGAAAAATATTTGTTGAATAAATGAATGAGTAAGTGAATAAACGAATGAAGGAACATTTATCTGACCCTGACAAACAAGTGTAAGGATCCTTTTTGAAGATACCCCAACCCAGTCTATATAGCTGGATGTCTATCAAGCCCTCATGAAAGTACTGTGATACGATGCCGTCAGCACTCCCTTTCTATATTATCAGTGGAGGCTCAAGATCGCACAGGCCACAAATGGCAGAGCCAGCACTTAAACCAAGAATTTGTCATCGGCTTCCAAGTCCCACCATGCCACCCTGAGTACCTAAACTTTTTTCAACTTTCGTATCCTTTCATTTCATTCATAATGGCATTGCTGACAGATCTTAGTTGAGCAATTAACCCTCGTGCCATAAATTTCTATTTGTCACACCCAAAACTCAATATATTAGAAGGCTACCCTTCTGGTTTTTAAAATGGAAATTGATGACACTGTATGCAGGAGCACAGGGGCTGCAAATCCTCACCCGAATCTCTCCATCTACCTGAAGGCAAAAATAGAAAAGTCGGAAGCACTCAGAGCTGCAGGCCCTCCCCGCTGGAGATATAATACCACCATTCCAGGCCCAGGTACCCCACACTTAGGAGGTCCAGGGTTTGGTTTAGCAGCTGGGGCGTACAAAGAAAGAGGTGCAGCTGGAGCCACCCATGCAAGGACAGCACTCTCCCCCTCAGCCCTCGAGGCGGCCTGACATCTCTGAGCATCCAGAAAAGAACACAAATAGACAGGTTTTTATGAGGGCTGTAACCCAATTGACAAAGGCGAGCTCTCTCAGCCTGGAAATGTCCCTACTCTGAACCAGTTGCCTTGCCAACAAGCCACATGTTTCTACTCTGCAGAATCCAATTTCTGAGCAATGTGACAGTGACAGGTCCAGAGACATGATACAATTCCAAGGTGCCTTTGAACACCTGCTGAATAGCTAAGAACAATGTGGATCCCTGGATGTACTTAGCAACATGGGAGGCACGCTAGGCAAAGGCAGGTCGTGCCCAGTTTATGCAACAGCCCCCCACTTACTCCACCCCATCCCAGCATTTTACAAACTAGAGGTAACATGTAGCCTTGTCCTTTATCACCACCATCATTATAATCTTTGTAAATACTTGCATGGGACTCACTCTTTAAATGTATTAAGTTATTTAACAGTCATGACAACCCTATGAGGTAGGTATTATTAGTATCCCATTTCAGATGATAATTTGAATAATTGCTAATCATTTGAAAAATTGATAACTTACCCTAATTCACATAGCCAGAGAAATGTAGAGCCAGGATTTGAAACTGAACAGTCTGCCTCCAGAATCCATCCCCTTAAACACTTTGCTATACTATCAATCTCCAATATTCCCTAAATGGTAAAACCAAGAGACTGTTCTAGTTATCATTACTGCATAACAAAGCACCCCAAACTTCATAAAGTAAAATACCCATTTTATTATGCTCATGGACAGTGTGGGTCAGGAATTTGGACATGACACACTGGGGGCACCTTGTCTCTGTCCACAAAGTCTATCTGGGGTATCAGCGAAAAAGATTTGAAGCTGAGACTGACTCAACAGCTGGGGATCAGTATCGTCTGACGGCATCTTCATGCCTGGCAGGTGATGCTTGAGATCCACTGGGACCTCAGTTGGGTCTGTCAGCACCTACCTGTGGTCTCTCCGTGTGGCCTGGGCTTCCTGTCAGCATGGTGGCTGGGCTCCAAAGCAAGTGCCCCAAGACACAGAAAATAGAGCTGTCATCTTTTTTTTTTTTTTTTTTTAAACAAGTAGGTTGTTTGTTTGGGGTTTTTTGTTTTTGTTTTACATTTTTAAAATTTTTTACCGCATCACGTGGCATGTGGAATCTTAGTTCCCCAACCAGGGACTGCACCTGCACCCCCTGCACCGGCAGCATGGATTCTTAACCACTGGGCCACCAGGGAAGTCCCCAGCTGTCAGCTTCTTAAGGCTAAGACCCAAAAACTGGCACAGTGTCATTTCCACCATATTCTATTGGTTAGGAAGTCACGAAGTCCACATTCAAGGGGAGGGGACACAGACTCCAGCTCTCAAAGAATCTTGGAGTTATTTGTTTAAACCACCAATGAGACCGTTTAGTCCAACCCCTTCAAGTTCTAGCTGAACAGCTGAAGTTCAGAGAAGTTAAATGATTTGTCCAAGACCATATAACGTGTGCTAGTGGCAGACAGAAGCCAAGTGCCCCTGTGCCCTGTCTCATACTCTACGCCACTGCTTCTCACTTGGCTGCACCTTGGAGTTGCCTAAGGAACTTTTAAAAGCGCTGATGCCTGGGACATCCCTGGTGGTCCAGTGGTTAAGACTCCGCTCTTCCAGTGCAGGGAGTGCAGGTTCGATTCCTGGTGGGGAAACTAGGATCCCACAAGCTGCGTGATCAATTAATTAATTAATTTAATTAAAATGCGGACGCCTGGGTCTCACCTGCAGAGGTCCTAATTTGTTTAGAGTGCGACCTGTTTGGAGGGCATGGAAATTTGTAAAATCTCCCCAGGGTCTGTAATGTGCAGCAGCGTGAGAGCCATGCTCTGTGCAATTTCCCACGATGGTTCCATGCAGGCGACACAGGCCACTGTTTCACTGTGGCTCAGCATTCGCAGAGGTCCTAGCCTGCCATGGGGACAAGCCCCACTAGGAACAGATTTCTGACACCTTCCTCTGGATCACAGACTCCATCCTGAACCATTCTCCTTTCTGAGATACCTCTCCTCAGCTCCTTCCCCTCCCCACCTCCCAGGTGCCCCTCAGAAGCCAGACTCCTTTCACACTCAACTCCTTAACTATGAGTCAAGTCCACGTTTTGGCCACCACCTGCCAACTCCAGGAATTCAGTTCTACCTTTGGGACCCTCAAGAGTAGAGACCCAAAGGCCACGTCCTCCTGCTCCATCCACCTCGCCCCCTGGATGACCGCTAAGCCCATATTTGGAGCCCCCTCCAGCTCCGAATATGTCTTCCTTCCTCCTACTGGGCCATACAGCACCGGTGTAAGAGTGCTGTCTAAATCATGCTTTAAAAGGTTGCTTCTGTGAAACCACTGGTCAATTTGCTGGGAAACTAAAACTATCAACTTGGCTATTTCACTGAAATAATTGGTCAGTTGCATCATATGTCATGCATTATAACAAACTGGCCAGAAGCATTGGCCTAAACAAATATTTTCAGTGTTTCTCCTCAGATTTAAATTCTCATGAGGCTGGATTTAAAACAACAACAACAACAACAAAAAACATACCAGTGGAGAAGCAGTCTTTCTGATTTTGCTATTCTACTGGATTTACTGATTTATATTAGGTCAGGAGAAGATCTCCTGAGAATAATTTTATAAAATATATTTACTCTTCACTTCACACAAAGATGAACCTTTCTAAACTTCCCAGGGAATTATTTTTTTGTAAATTGAACTCTGCTGTAAATGTTCCAAAGAAGAGGCATTTAAAGGAACGCTTTATCAAGGATCATTATACTACTTTCTCCAATTCTGTGTTTGCTTGAAAATTTCTATAATAAGATTAAAAAGGAAGGAAGGGAGAGAGGAAAGGAGAGTGGGGGTGAGTGGGGAGGGAGGGAGGAGAGCTGGTCACCCTCAGGGGATTCTATGGTAAAGTGAAAAATCTCTGTGTAAGGTAATGTAAATAATACCCTCCCTGCCCAGAAAACAACAACAAAAAACCCCAAACCTGCATTATTATTTCTGTGTGAGTATGTATATGTGTGTGTTTTCAAGCTGTATATATGTATACGTCAACACATATAAAACATACATATGATTTTTAGCATATATATGATATATATCATATACATTTTATAAATTCTAACTTCTCTAGTCTAAAAATCTAAAATAATTATTCTTATAAAGCATTCATCTCCATCAGTCTTCATTTCTCTCTCTCTCTATTTAGGTCTCACTGCTGGGCAAGTGAGAGGCTCACATCCAGCTTGGCTTACAAGAATCCCATCTGCTTTACACATGCGTATATACTATAAGACATAGTCGCTCTTTGGGTGGACAGAGCAACATTCCATGCAGGCTGCAATCACTTCTTCCATGTGCCCTTTCATCTGCCTTGGTTTTCCTCTGTAAATTCTTAGTCCCACTCCAGTCCACGATAGAGTTCGTCAATTCTTCCTCAGTGCCCCATTCACTGACATAAACTCTGAAAGGCACTGCTTTGCAGATCAAAGGGCTTACGAGGTGCTCATCTAATGTGGATTCCAAGGGATTGGACAGACAACAAAGGGAAGCCAATAAGAGCCCGAAGACCTGTGGGTCCCCGCAGCCCCAGGAGAAGGAGCATACGCAGTGCCAGAAACTAGGGCACGGCAACGCCTTAAGGACGTCCTGGAGAGCCAAGGTGGATTCTCACTCCTGCTGTTATATTTTTATTTCCATCCTTCTCTCTGCGCACATAGCCTGGCAGGCACTTAAATGCCCAGTCATCAAAATTAAACAGCGGATGACATGATTCCCTGACTCCTGACTTAGGTTCCCCTGACAGAATTCTTTCCATCAAGAACATGAGCTAAAAGACCCAAAGGCGATGCTGAATCCTTGGTCCCTAAACGTATTTTCCTCAGAATACACTTCAGTCAAAGAGAATCCAGTCCTCTTCTACTCCTTGTAGACCCTTCAAAGGAGAAACTGCTAATGATAATTCCCAAACGGGAGAACTGTGCCATGTGAACCTGACACAGTATCTTAGTCTTTTTTCAAATTTCTCCTTTCCACCAGATGTATCATTGCTGGTATCACCACATCCCTTCACCCATTCTTAAGTATTAAAATAGGGAATTTTTTTTAAAATCAGTCAACAAATGTGCATAAAATAATTTCCAGCAAAATCTTTCCAGCAGAAAAAGATATAACTATAAATGCTGAAGTTGTAAGATGGTCATGGGATGGTCATTTTTATATATGTAAAATGGTATGGGATGGTCATTTTTATATATGGTAAAATGGTAAAATGGTATATTTTTATATATGTAAGATGGTCATGGGATGGTCATTTTTATATATAAATACATAACAATATATTCCATGAAGGGTAGAGACCAGCCATTGGCTGATATATTAAAAGCCAGTGTTTAAGCTGATAAAAATTATATGAGGGGCTGACCAATGTCTAAGTTAACAAAAATTATAGAAAATACTAACTGGGATGGTTTTCTTCAAAATGGAAACAATGTTGAAATTCTCAGTTCTTTCTTTCCAAACTCTTTATTTATTACTCTCCCAAGAGGAAACCTTTGAATGAATGCCTCCTATCAGCCTGTGGCAAATTGTGTTGTCTAAAAATTGTCTCCGTAACACTGCTTATCTCACATGCACTTTGTACAATGTGATTTCTGAACCCCTCTCATTGAGATGTGGGGATGTGGTTTCTCCTCCTGAATCTGGGAGGGCTTGTGACTGGAGTAAGTGATGTATTGCAACTTCCAAGGCTAGGTCGAAAGATGTGGCTCTCTTGATATGCTTAATCTGAAATGGAGTCCTCATGCTGTGGGGAAGCCCAGGCAGAGGCCACATGTAGTTGTTCCAGTCAACAGCAATAACCACCACACAGACATGTCCTGAGGGAGCCTTTGAGATGACTCCAGCCCCAGCTGAAACCATATGGGAGACCCTGAGCAAGAACCATCTAGCTGAGCCCAGTCAACCTCCAGAACCACGAGAGATAATAATAAAATAGTTACTGTCATTTTAAGTCACTAAGTTTTCGGGTAGTTCATCATGTAGCAGTAGGTAACTGGAACATGTTGTAAACCATCAGCCACAACACAACTGAACAGTATGCATACAATGACAGTATTAGAAGAAAACTTAATTTCATCAAAACCAGTGGTCCATCCAATGACGAGCCTCTTCAAATAAAACCATCGTCCTGGGACTGCCCTGGTGGCACAGTGGTTAAGAATCCACCTGCCAATGCAGGGGACACGGGTTCGATCCCTGGCCCAGGAAGATTCCACACGCCGCAGAGCAACTAAGCCCGTGCGCCACAACTACTGTAGCCCATGCGGCTAGAGTCCGTGCTCTGCAACAAGAAGAGCCACCGCAATGAGGAGCCCGCACACTGCAACGAAGAGTAGCCCCCGCTCACCGCAGCCAGAGAAAGCCTGCATGCAGCAATGAAGACCCAACACAGCCAAAAATAAATAAATTAAATTAAATTTTTAAAAAACCTTCATCCTCTGCAGTATTCAGAGCAACCACATATGCATCTGCTATTTTGATCCTGAAGAGTTATAACAAGCATAATAATTAAGAGTTTAGACTCCAGAGCCAGACAGACCTGGACTGGAGTCCCAACTTTGCCAATTTCTAACTGTGTGAACTTGGGCAAGTCACTCCAATTCTCTGTTTTCTCACATGTAAAACGGGTTAATGATAGTACTTATCTCATATGGTTATTATAAGTGTCAAATGAGATGTGTGCAAAGTATGGTGCCTAACACAGAGTAAGTGTCCAATAAATGAGGTCCCATTATTGTGGTAGTTGATGATGATGTTATTACCAATATTTTTCAACATCAGCCTGCAAATATATTTCACATCATATACCTTCCATAATCCTGAAAAGTAGGACTTATTATTATTATTCACAATTAAAGAAACCAGTTCAGAAAGGTCACCTGACTTGCCCAACATCATCACACAGCCTGAGGACTGTCTCCCAGTTCACTTCCCCCTTTCACCACAGCAGCCTCTCTAAGTGGCTTTCCAGCCTATGATGAAGCACTTTCAATGGTGGGGAACTCACCACCCACTTAGGCAGCCCTAGTAATCCATCTTCTAGTAGCACGTTTATCCTACTGAGCTGGAATCTATCTGCATGCAACGTCCACCCATTGGGCTAACTACCCTGTAAGGATCAAATCTGCTCTCTCTTTCACATAGTGGCCCCTGAACTTCCAAAGACTCAATAGTGCAACCCCCACCAAGTCCTCTTTCCTCCAGCCCAACATCCCCAGCTTCTTTAGCCATTCCTCCTCTGGCACATGATGACGAATCTCCTTCCCATCAAGGCCTCCTTCTCTGCCTCAGGCTTGACAAGAGGCATATACTATTGATGATGGAAAAGCTTTCATCCTGCCCCTGGAGGCTTGTAATACATTTATGCTTTCTCAGGATGACACATACTCCAGGAGTACTAAGAATTACTGTCAATCTCTGTGGCATTGTAAAGGATTCTGGCATTTCACCATATAATCTTTTTTCTTTTCTCCCAAGGGTCTGCCCGCTTGAGAAAACTGTCATATTCTATAGCCAAGAGGAGCCAAAGGGTTCTGAGGCAGATAAGCATACCTCTGCCATGTAGTTTCTTCCAAACACTTTCCTGATGCATCAGCTGTGGGAAAGGAGCTAAAATAACCTGCAGTCACAGATACTGCAGGCCTCAACAGCCTCAGAAAGAAGGAAGTGTCTTTGTCTAGGTTATGCTGCAGTAACAAAGAGCCCTACAGTCTCTGTAGCTTAACAATAAGATTCCACTTTTTATTCAGGCAAAGTTCGCTGCGGATCTGGCAACACCCCAAGGCAGACTCACGGATTCAGAAGGTTTGCATTTTATAGCTGCACATCTGGAAGACGTGGCTTCCAGGACACTGTGGCAAGGGAAGAGCCAGCTCTTAATTGCTTCAACCTAGAACTGACATAGATTACTTTTGCTGATAGCCCAGGGGCCAGAACTAGTCACATGGCTGTGGGTGAGCCCATGGATACATATTCAAGGAGCAGTAAGTACTCTACCACACAATCTTAGAGGCCCTTTGACCCTGAAACATCTCCTGCATATCTGGTTAATCATCATGACACCAAGCTTCCCCACACCCCCTTCTGATGACTCACAGGCTCCTCAGCAGCCAGTGTTTGACGGCTGCTGTCACCGTGTCACCCTCGGAGCCCATGCATGCGGATTTCTATTGGTAGCTACAGACAGCTCCCTCCAATCTCTCTCTGCTGCCACTGACTTCCTTGAGGCCCTCATCATTTCTTTTCTGAATCTATCATCATAGTGTTCTTAACTGGTTTCCATCCCTCTCTCTGCAACACCACCCTCTATTATCTTTTATAAATTCTAATCTGAGTATACCCTTATTCTGCTTCAAATCTTGCCATAGCCACTGTGCCAAAAGGACAGATCCAATTTCCCTAGAACTGAGTGAAAAACCTTTTATAGTCTGGTTCCAAAGTCCCTTCCAGCCTCAGCACCCAGTGCCTGGCTCCTGTGTTCCGTGTGCTCAAGTCAACACAAACTCATGCCCACTCCTCTAGGTGCTACAGCACTGCCCAGAGTGCTCCTTCCAATCTGTAGCAGCTGAAGAAACTCTATTGATCCTATAATACCCAGCTCAAGTATCCCACCCTCTATGAAAACCTCTCCAATACTCCCCAACAGAGTTAGCTACCCCCTGCTCTGGGTTCCAGATACCCTGTTAACGTGCCTCAATTGCGCTTCTCTGTGGCACATTCATCTCTTCCGCTTGGTGGATCTCTTACTGGCAGTGGCTGTGCCTTATTCATCCCTGTATCTCCAGGGGATAGAATGTTTCCTGGCCCAGGGTATGTATCAATAAATGTTGAATAAGCCCATGTTACAAATTGCTCCATTCTATCTAATACTGCTGAGAAAGAAGTTATTCCTTCATACACTGCTAGATTTTTATTCCAAAACAGGAAATGGAGAAGATAATAATTTTCTAGCTCAGAGCCTGGGCTAAGGGTTTGAAAGGACAGCGTTAAACTCCCAGGAATTCTCCCAGCATCATGAAGACCAGAAGCACCAGGGCTACCACTTTGACTTTCTGGATTGTTCTAAAGTGGACTCTCTACTCCATTTGGGAAATCCTATGAAGATGGACTGAAAATAAATAGCTTTTTGATTAGCCCCATATTGCACCAGATCAATGCATTCCCCCATGCCCTGAAATGAAAGGAAAGCAGGTATAAAAGCCCTGGTTATTCCGAGGAGGGGTAGGAAAGACTTAAAAACTCTCCAGAAAGCCTTCAGCACTGTAACTAAATGTTAATGTTTAAAGATATACCAATATTTCAGGAAGCCATTGGTAGTGCCACACTAAAGCTCATTCTAGTTTTGAAGAGAAATATTTGAGTTGGAGGGACGGACCCCATGCTGGCTCCAAGATAAACTTTCCTAGCTCTCTCAGGCCAATTTTAATGCTAAGAGCAGCTCCACTGGAGTAAAAGTTCATTTTTGAGAGCCAAGCTGTGAATTATGCTACAGGCTGAGCTGAGCAGTTGGTCTTCTGCTGATGATGGCAGAAGCCTGAATATGATACAGAAGTAGAGGAGGGAGCCAGGGACATCCGAGGGGGATTATCACAGAAGGTCAGACTAATTAAATCGAGAGGAATCACCAGAGAGCCAGAGCTCCCACACACATCATCTTCAAATGCTCTGACACATGCAGGGTTTGATAAAAGAGGGTTGAATTGCCACTTTCATCTGCCTGAAAGGACAACAGTCAACCAAATAAAACTTTTTAGTATTGGTTTAAGCCCAGGTGGAGAGGGAAGAATTGAAAGTGCTGCCAATTCCTAATTACGCAGTTGAATCACAGACAGAGAGGGTGGAGAGAGGTGAAGTACAATTACTTGTTAGCCATTTAACGCACGCTTGTTGAGCACCTACTATGTGCCAGGCAGAGCTCTGGGTGCGAGGGATAAGAAAAATAAATGTTCCTTTTCCCCCCAAGGAGCTCACAATAGATAAACATTTATGTAACATTATTATGCAGTGTGATCAATGCTCCAATAGAGCTATCTAAAGACTGCAAGGAGCACTTTAGGGGGAGTCTAACTGCCCAAGTGGTGCCAGGGTTGGTACCTTAAAGGAGGCAACACATGAGCAAGGCCTTAAGACTAAGAATTCTACAGGTGGTGAGTGGAAGAAAGGCAAGCAAGGCAGAGGTCACAGCACTTGCAAAGGTCAGGAGGCTTGACACTGGGCATTCTGAGTGGTTTGGAAGTGCAGATCAGATGGGACACAGAATCCATGTCAAAGAATGCTGGAGGTGAAATGGATAAGGCAGTTGGTTATCTGACGCTGAAGGACCCCGTATGCCATGCAAAAGCATCTAGAACTCATCTTGTAGGCAACAGGGAACTACTGAAGATTTTAAACGGTGCCATGATCCAAAATGTATCTGAAAGATTCCTTGGCCACAGATGGAAGATGGGAAAGACACCTGGCAGAGGATCTCTTTCCAAAGGTGGTAACAACAAATGCCCCCGGTGGTGCATACCTCACCACCCTTTTCCTGCTCATCCTCACAGGGAGGAAGCTGCTGATAAGCAATTCCTGAGAACCTACTGTGTGTTCCCAGCACTGTGCTATCTGCACTCAGAGCCATGAGAGTGTGCTGAAGCCAGCTCCTACTGGCTTATACTGGCTCATACCAGTTCATACTGGCTAATGAGAGCCAATTATGCCCCTCTCTTTTTGGCTTCAGTGACATCCCATTGGTAGCCTGAAATCAGCCATGGTGCAAGGCTTTTTCCACCTTAGAAATCTGCAAACGCTACAAACCAGGGCTTTTTTTCTTTTCCAGAGAGCCATTTATGAAACATTTACCAGCACACCCCTTGAAAAGACCCAGTTCCAGCCCTCCATGAGAGCAATATCTACTTAAAGAGAACAAACTAATACATATGAAAGGATGCAAGAACAATTCAGTTCAGCATTTGTACCCACTAAAGAAGGAATCACGAAGCATGCACGGGCAGGTGGTGCGGGGTGGTGGGCAGAGAGAAATAAAAGCCCGACAAGCCCATGTTCTCCGCATCCCTTGCCCGGCCACTCTCACCCAAGCTGGAGCTTAATCAATTAGGGCCCATCTGGTGTTAGTTATCATGACTAGTGATCTCCAACTATAGTTCTCAGAGGTGACATGTGACCTCAAAACTAAGCATGCTGTCAGAGATCTACAGATGTAGAAGGAGCCTCAGAGAGAGAATCCAGCCAAAACCCCACTTCATTCATCCATAAAACGGGGCATCATATGGCAGTGATTCACCTAAGTCCTCAAAACAGTTAACAGTGAAATGGAAACTTGAATACAGTCCTCCTCTCAGCTCAACCTGTGCTCCAGTGCCCACGTCATTTTTACATTTGTAAACAAGTGTCCCACCATGACAGCCTACCCTTTCCATGGACCCTCAGAGAACACATTTTTACAGTATTGTCCAAGACTGGCATAATCTTCCTGTCCTCAGCACTCCTGGGGAGGCCTGGTAGCCAGGAAAGGCATCTTAGATACTGTTAACTGAATGGAAATCTACTCAACAACATATCAAAGCATCAAATCAGAAAATATGTGTGCAGACTGTCTTCTGAGGCTCCATGATAAGTTTGGCCATGGGTCCTGGGCTCAGGTTCTAGGGCCTAGGAGCAGGCTGAGAGCACATGAAAGGAGGGGGCTCTCAAGATCAGCATGCAGGGATGACGGCAGAATCAAGAACCAAGTGGGTGGTTAAAGGGCCAGAAGAGGAAGACAGGTAGACAGGGAAGAACAAGATGATCTGGAATGGAGGGGAGGTAGGGAGGGACAGCCTCAAGAGTGGCCTGAGCCACATCCACTGATGTTTTCACTAAATACCGAGAGCTTCAACTGTGGCTCCCCAGAATTTGGACCTCATGCTCCAAAACATTTTCCTAAAAAGATTTTTGGAGCTAAAAGAGAATTGCCAACTTTCTCCTTTGACAAAGCAAGAACAACAACAAAAACCTCACTAGCACCATTTCATGAAATAATAGATATTTAAACCACCAAAGTTTAGAAAGAACAAATTCTCAGAATCAAGGACATTTATTTAAATTGACGACATATAGCTTTATGAAAAACACTAGCCATGACTTTGTTCACTGTACCATGGACGGCTGCACTAGATCAGGTGGGAGGAAGTGCCGAGCCAGCCTAGACATATGTGCAAATCACCCAGTTTCTATATGTGCATGTCCCTTATCTCAATTACGGTAGCTGAAGAGGGGGAGCATTCTCTTGGGTTATTTTCTCCAGCACCAGGTGGTAAGCACCATTGCTAGTCTTTCCAGAATCCCTTAGGCCTCTTCCATTTACAGTATCTTGAGCCTGGCTCCCAGCTTTGCTGTGATATTCACTGCTCACACCTTACAACCTAATATGAGAAGAGAGAAGAAACCCTAGTTCCTTTGCCTTGTGTAAGACCATCTTTGCACCTCTCTCACCCAGGTATTACAGATTTCAAAGGACAAACTAAGCCCAAAGTTAAGAGAAGGAAGGAAATAACAAAGAGCAGAGAAGAAATAAATTAAAGAGACCAGAAAAACAATAGAAAAAATCAACAAAACTAAGAGCTGATTTTTAGAAAAGATAAACAAAATTGATACACCTTTAGCTAGTCTAAGAAAAAAAGAGACTCAAATAAAATCGGAAATTAAAGAGAAGCCATAACAACTAATACCACAGAAGTACAGAGGATCATAAGGGATTACTATGAACTATTCTATACCAACAAATTGGATAATCTAGAAGAAATGGGTAAATTCCTAGAAATATACAACCTTCCAAGAGTGAATCATAAAGAAACAGAAAATCTGACCAGACCAGTAATGAGTAAGAAGATCAAATCAGGAATCGAAAAATCTCCCAACAAAGAGAAGCCTAGGACCAGATGGTTTCCCTGGTGAATACTACCAAACATTTTAAGAATAATTATCACCAATCCTTGTCAAACTCTTCCAGAAAACTGAAGAGGAGGGAACACTTTCAAACTCATTTTATGAGGCCAGCATTATCCTGATACCAAAACCAGATAAAGACACTACAAGAAAAAATTACAGGCCAATATCCCTGATGAAAAAAAAATTTTAATTCTCAACAGAATATTAGCAAACTGAATTGAACAGTACATTAAAAGAATCATACACCATGATCAAGTGGTATTTATTCCTGAATGTAAGGATGGTTCAACATACACAAATAATTAATGTGATATATCACATGAATAGAAAAAAGCTATAAAACATATGATCATCTCAATAGATGCAGAAAAAGCATTTGACAAAATACTTCTTTTCATAATAAAAACTCTCAAGAGGGGATTCCCTGGCAGTCCAGTGGTTAGGACTCTGGCTCTCACAGCTGAGGGCCCAGGTTCTTCCCTGGTCAGGGAACTAAGAACCCATAAGCTGCACGGTGCGGCAAAAGGAAAAAAAAAAAAGAAACACTTTCAAGAAACTAGGTACAGAAGGAATGTACTGCAACATAATAAAGGATATATATGACAAGCCCACAGCTAACATTATACTCAATGGTGAAAGGCTGAAAGCTTTTTTCTAAGAAAAAGGCATTATGTTAAGGGAAATAAATCAGGCAGAGAAAGATAAATACTATGTGGTCTCACTTAAATGTGGAATCTAAAAAAAAAATAAACCCATAGAAACAAATAGTAGAATGGTGGTTGCTAGGGGCGGAGGGGTGGGTAAAATGGGGAGATGCTGGTCAAAGTGTCTAAACTGGATATGAGATATAAATTCTGGGGGCTAATGTACAGCATGGGTGACTATAGTTACAATACTCTATTATATATACTGTATTATACACTTGAAAGTTGCTAAGAAATTAAATCTTAAATGTTCTCAACACAAAAAAGAAACGACAGTTGTATGAGATGACAGAGGTGTTAACTAACCCTACTGTGGTAATCGTTTGGTGGCATGTAGATATATCAATTCATCACATTGTACACCTTAAACTTACACAATGTTAAATGTCAATTATATCTCAATCAATCTGGGGGAAAACAGTGCTAGAGATTTCATAAACAGAAAGACATTCGTTGGCTCTCTACATTTAGATGTACTAAATTCATAAAACATGACCTCAAAGCTCAAAAGGTTTCTAAAGCTTTAACTCTGCGCTGTGCTGGCCCTTGAGTTTAAAATTCAGACTGATGTTTTACGTCTCCCCAGTCCTGGAGAGAAGGGGGAAAAATGGCACGTGAACATAATGACCCATTCTAGGTCCACAGTTGTTGGTAAGTTACAGAACCCTAAAATGTCAGTTAGAAAAGAGGTCTTTTGAATTACCTAACCCAGGACTCACAGACTGGTTTCACTGCACATATATATATATCATCTGAGAAGGAGTGGCTGCCTGGGGTGCTGGGGAGAAATGAGGCTACATCTGAGCCCAAAGGGGAAAAAAGGCTGTGACTGAATTTATCACATCCGCCATGGGCTCTGGAAGAAGAAAGGCAGCACTCACCAGGAACTCAGGCAAACTCCCTTTGTACAATTAGAGAAACCAAGGCAACAAAGGGTTGCAGCCAGTACATCCCGCTCGCCAGGGTCCGACCCTTCTCAGTTCTTGTTTGCTCATCAATTCCCACACCTGAACCCTGTGTGACACCTGCCAGCAATTCCCCCTTCCTGGTCCTCCCCCTTCCAGGACTTGCTTTCTCCTTCTAAAACAAGCTGAAAATTCAGAGTCTACAGTGTTCTACCTGCTCCATGGGGCCCCACAGGGAGTTCTGTTTCTGGAAGTTTCCACCTGTCCTACTTGAGCCATTCTTGGGTTGGCAGGGTTTTGATGTGACACACCTCATCTCCTTAACCTGAGTCCCAATGTAGGTAAAGTGCCCTTACCTAGATTGGCACTTACCACACCTGACTTAACTAGTGTTTGGGTCGTAGCTATTCCTGTATTTCTAAGCCATAAGGTCCTTTAGAGAAGGGGCTGGATCTTTGTATTCTGCACAGTGCATAACATAGGGCAGGGACTTCCCTGGTGGCTCAGTGGTTAAGAATCCGCCTGCCGGGCTTCCCTGGTGGCGCAGTGGTTGAGAGTCCACCTGCCGATGCAGGGGATACAGGTTCATGTCCCGGTCCGGGAAGATCCCACATGCCCCGGAGCAACTAAGACTGTGTGCCACAACTACTGAGCCCACGTGCTACAACTACTGAAGCCCACGCACCTAGAGCCCGTGCTCCGCAACAAGAGAAGCCATGACAACGAGAAGCCTGCGCACCGCAACGAAGAGTAGCCCCTGCTCACCACAACTAGAGAAAGCCCACGCACAGCAACGAAGACACAACGCAGCCAAAAATAAATTAATAAATATATGTGAAATGAGAACATGAGAGGCTATAACTAAGTCTCTTGTTACTCTTTTGTACTTCAGAGCTTCGAGACCAAAGTACACGTTTTTAAATCTGACAGAGCAATGCATCTCACCTCCTTCCTTCTGTACAACACACCTCACCCACACCACTGAAGCTCCCGAATTATTTTTCCAGGTAGTCACCATGCTTGCCTTACAGCCCTTCACTCTTTTTTTGCTTAGTGCAGTAGTTTTCCAATTTTATTTTAGCAGCAGAACTCTTGGGTCAACTCTTTGGTGAAACACTTCACCAAACCCCAAAGATAAAATGGCAAAAAGCAGTGCAGTGAGGGTGCCCTGCTCACATCTCCCTTGCTCCTTTCAGCATCCCCACGGCACTCCCAGGGCCCCCAGATCACTAGAGTTCAGAGCATCTCTCACCAGCTTGTACCATTCTCTCCAGTACCCTATCCCCTAGCCCAGCCTCTACTTAGCTGCCAGCCTAATATTAACACTGGTCTAAGCTTAACACCCCTTTCAACCTGCCATCAAGTTCAAACCCTTCCTGCTGGTTCCTCGGCAAAAACTTAACCGGACACACCTTCAACCTATGCCCCCACTTCCCTCCTCTACTTACGTCCCTCTGGCTTCAGCGGAATCTCCTATACACACCATGCTGCTTTCACTCACGAGACTTCCTTCCAGATCCAGAGCCCCCTCCTTGCCGAGACCCACCCCCCCACTCCGCCTTCAAGTAGCCCATTATCCTCCCCACCCCCAGCCTCTTTCAGATTCCACTGCTTGACACCACCCTTCACTCACACCAAAATCCAGGGAGTCACCCTAAATCCTCCCTCTCCCCGACCCTGCACATCCAATGAATCACCAGTGTTGGGATCTGGCCTTGTGAATATAACTTAAACCCATACCCCTCTCCCTCCTCACTGCCATGGCCTCATTCTTAGACTCTCTTACCTCTCTTAGGGATTCTTGGAAAAGCTTCCGGTGGGTCTCCCTGCCTTGCCAATTCACCCTGTCCTAAGCCTAAGGTCATCCATCCAAATTATAGTCCCCTTCCACTGGCCCCCTTGTTTAAAATCCTTCAACGGCTCCCACCGGCTTTGCGTTAAGGTCCAAGCTCTAAGCTGAGTATAAAAGGCTATATTCATCCTCTGGTCCCCATCTACCTTTCTGACCCCACCTACCATGCCCCCAGGCTCAGCCAGCAGTTCAGCCATCCCAAATCATCACCATTTTTCCATAGGGCCCCTTCTTTCTCACCTCAGAGAAAGTTGACGTTCCACCAATACTCACCGGGACAGACTTAGCTGTTAAATACAGAAAGACTTTTGAACAGGTTGGTAAACAGCCACTGCCCCAAACCCCCAAGTGCCTCCTGCTGTTCCAGCCATTCCACCCCCACCTCCAGCAATCCCAGGGTGAACGTCTGGACCAACAAGGAGGAAAGTTGTTAAACACCTTGGCTCTCACCCCTGCCTGGGGGCCTTTGCATGTACCCTCTGCCTGAACCACCCTTTACCCCAGCCCCTGGTATCCCCTACTTCTCCCCCATGACATCCCTGTCCCCCACCCCCAGGGAGAGGCAGGAGACTCCTCCAGTCTCACTGTGTCACCCCCTCCTCTGTCCCCTCATGGAGCCTTCTTTGTGCTTCTGTTATACAACCTGCCCTGTTATACTGCGACTTCTTACTCATCTCTCCCTCTCCCACTCAACCAAGAAGCTCCCTGGGAGCTACGGCCACGTCTCATCCACATCAGAGATGCTCAATATGTGTTTGGTGAACTAGGCCTCCTAGCAATTTAGAAAAGCCCCACCTCCTTACAGCTCTCTACCTCCTCTCCTTCACGTAATCCCAGACTCACATCTCTAGCACCACCCCAGGGCTTACTCTGTGTGGAGCTAAGCACACAGAAGGTGCTCCATAAATACTATTTCTAAGGCTGATATGTATGTACCTCCCCCCTCCAAAATGAGGACATAACAGCCCTGCTTAGCTGAAATCAAGAGATCCAGCTGGGGCCAAGTGAGCCGGGAACTAGCTGCCAGAAACAGCTAAGCACACGCGTCCACGCAGCTGGCGGAGCCAAGAGTCACTCGTTCCAGCTCCTCCTTGTGAAGGAGGAGCACTTTGCCCAGCACCCCCTCCCCAACCCGAGCTTTTCCTCCTGCCCTCAGTTGAGATCCCAAATAAGGCAGCCCAAAGCTGGGTTACAGAAAGATAAAGGAGGGGCTCAAACAAGCCTCTGGTTTCAGCTGCATGGTGCTGTGTGTTTTTAAAGGAGAGAGAAAACAGAATCAAAAGAATGTCTTTTCTCTTTCAGAGACAACCACAGGCAAAATCACCCAGGCTTTCCCACCTTCAGCAGATTTTTTCCTAACAGGACTTAGAACACAGGAAGAGGGTGGGTGTTGTCTCATGGGCTTGGAGCAGCGAAATCTGATAAACAGAAGTGTCATCAGTGCTTCCTGGGCAGGCTGGGGAGGAGGGGAAGAAGGAAGGAAAGGAGGGAGGGAGGGAGAGAAGAAGGAAGGAAGGGAGGGAGGGAGGGAAGGAAGGAAGGGGGAGGGAGGGAGGGGGGAGGGAAGGGAGGACACATGTAATCAGCAGCTACCACAGGCCAGGCACTATGCCAAGCGCTTTGCACGTGTCCTCTCCCTGAACCATGAAAACAACCCTCTGAGCTTGGTATTATTCCTATTTTAAAGCAGAGGGAACTGAGGCTTGGGGAAGTCCTTTGATGTGCCCAAGGGTAGAGGGCTAGCAAGTGGCAGGGCTGAAATCATAAGCCAACATATCTGACTGTGATTCTAACACGCTCTCTGCAGCACTGGCCCCTCTGCCTTCCTTTGAGTTTTCCCAAATCTCCAACAGGATCAAGCTTTGCTTGACATCACTCTCCCCGCTTTCTGCTTGACGGAGCAGGTCTACACCTGCTGTGGCTTCTCAACATCAGGGGAATTTACTCAACACCCACATGCATGCATGTGCTTTTCACAAGGTCAGAGCTAAAGATTAATAGTGGATGGGGGATTAAGGACAGCACTGTTTCCACATGCCCAAGGAAAGTGGAGCACTAGAATCGCCCCTTATTTGAGCATCTATTCAAAGTATCACCTACGCTGCAGGCCTTCCTTGGCTCCCTATCTAGTGTTCTTCTTACCCATCCCCCACTTCCCCCGCTATTACAACACACATAGTTTCTCCTTTCCCCTTACCACAGTGTGGAATTACTCTTACCCACGTTTCCTTGTCCAGTATCTATCTGCCCACTAGAATGTGAAGTCCAGCTATGACAGAGGCAAAGCATGCTGTCCAGGAGTTCTGAGTCAGACCAGAACCCCAACGTGGTTTATTCCACAGGCCAAACCACTCTACCTGGTAGGTCTCCCCACCACTCAATTCACTCAATTTACCTGGCCTGAAAGAGCTGTATGTAATGTACTACCTAACATGAAGCTGGTCTCCAGCTGGATGTAGAGTCTCAACTCTGCTGGCTTCTATCTCTAAGAGATTCTTCCAGCAGCATCAGACTAGATCTCTCCTAGATCTTAGAAGAGCCACTGCAAAATGAGACAAGGGGTCCTCCTGAAGGACGCCTTGCTCTGGCTGCCCACACCTTGCATCAGGTTGACGGAAGCACTACCCCATTTTCCCATGAACTGCTTGTTTGCCAGTCATAGGTATTTGGCTGTAAGTTTACAGCAGTTCCTGAAATGCCAGCCAAATGCAGATTCCAGGGTCCTGAACTTCTGATTCTGGTATGTTGTAACTTCAAATCTTTCCTTCTTACTAGACTCCTGGAGAAAGAGAAGAGAGATTGACCCCGTCTCTACACTTGTTACCTGTGGACAAGCCATCAGCACTGATAACTCAGAGTTCATTCATACAAATAATGGCTGGTCCAACGATACTTTAAAACTCTTGCACTAGTGATTTTGGAGAGACCAACAGTTCAGTCACTCACCTCCACTAAGGGGACAATGTCACACAGCAATAGGTTCCCACCCATCCCCAGTCCTTCAGGCAACTTGCTATTTCTGAGCACGGTCAAGATTTCCTTCTCCACTTGAAGCTCCAAAATCTGTGTGTGGATGGGGCTAAACAGTTACACTCAGTGGAGAAATCAGATCAGGCTGATAGCTACTGCTCCTGTCACTTATCTCCAGGAAGCTCTTTAGGACGAAGACCTTGAAATATCACTCAGAAAAATCTCACCCAGCCTGTCCCTTTGCAAAGACCAAAAGCTCTGGTCTGGGGAGAAAGCATCGCCACAACAAGGTCTCTCCAGCCCCACACACGATCATATGCCTGACTTCTGCTGCTCCACTTCACACACTTGTTTCTCTCCAAGTGGGGAAGCTGGGTGGTACAACCGCTGTACAAAATCACCCCTGGCACAGTCGCACTTGAGAGAGAAGCCGAAGAAGCCATAAGCCACAATCACCCATTCCAAAATCCCAAACCTAAGAGAAGCCAAAGACTAAACCCTTGTGACATCACAAAACTGATCACACAGGTGCCACGGAACCTGGCTCATTGATAAGCACAGTGTGGATTCCCAGCAACTATGTTCAGAAGAGATCCCTGGTTCAAGGCTTCCTCCCACAGTGGAAGCACCTCCTCTTCCCAGATGGCTCCCATGACTCCACTCCATTCATAAACCAGAGTCTGAGCTTATGAATGAGCTCACACACAGAGCTGAGAAGTCTTACAGAGAATATGACTCCTGTCCCACCACAATTTAATTCATCAAGTATGGTTATTGGTTTCAAGTCTACTTTTAAGTTAATTTTGCATATACTACTTCCCACTCCAAAGTAGAAAAGAACTGGAGTGCTACCCAGTTAGAGGAAACAACTCGTGGAAGTCTTTCTTAGAGTTAATCAAAGGTACTCTTGTTTCTCATACAAAATATGCAAAATTAAGCAAATTATACCAAGATTGCTCTTTATTCTTTTCATTTCATCATAGGTTTGGGGTGTCACCAGAATGGCACTATATTTCTAAATGGCATTTCTCTCCCCAGCACAAGAGCTATTTTGTCTAGCTTATACAACTGCCAGCCACAGCAGTGTCATACACTTGGCATTTCCACTCCTTTGAGTTTCACCTTCCCAGCCAAGAACTCTGGCCTTCTGTACCTGCTCCCCACTAAAAACACTCTCTTGAATGTAACTTGACAACCCAATTCAATTCAATCCACAAGCATTATACTTCCATTCAGTAAATTTGTACCTCTCAGTCCGCAATTAAGAAGGAAATATGGTCCATGTACCCCGTACATCTTACAGCAGGAAGAAAAATGTATGTATCTGGCTTAAATGAAAACTCCCAGCAAGCTAAGATTCAAAACTCAGATCCCGAGTAAAGGGTTTGCCCTTCTCTAAGTGGTTTCTGAACTAGCCAAGTGTTCCTTCCCCCTGTCGCTCACATGGGGGACCTTCCCAGCCATCTACCTTCTTAAGGGGAAATTCAAGGTCCAGAAGTAAGCAGTGGGTATGACTTAGTTGCAACCCTGAGCCCTAACTCCAAGACACGACCTGTCCAAATATGTTACTGCCATCCGTGCATTTACCCAGAGGCTGGTCTCCATCAATAGTTCTTTTGTTTGGAGTTTTGCAAACTCTACTGTCAAAGGCAGCTACCATCGGCAGATGTGAACAACAGCAGTGTTGGCTAGTGTTTCTCTGACCTAACCAACCTGCCAATTCCTCCTGCTTATAGGAAGTGCCTGAATGACACCTCCACTGGCCAGCAATCTGCTGGGCCTCTTCTTCCAATCCTCTCCTTCCCCCACCCCCTTGTCTGGGTCATGTTTCAAGTGTTTTTGGTTACTGTGGCATGTTGCCTGTGAATGTTAAATGTTCAGCAATCTGTGGGCTCCTTAGTGCTTTTGTGCAAATAGGTTGGCTTTGAAAAAAAAAAAAAAAAACTGATCTCAACGAAAGAGAGCAACACAGCAAGTCAACAGTTCAAACGAAGTTACAAAGGAAGAAGGCTGCCTATTCAAGAAGAGGTACACAGCACAACACAGCACAGCATGGCGAGGAACTAGGATGTATCTTCTGAGGAGGCAGGATGCATGGGGGAGTAATGACTGCCTGCCAGGAAATGAATCCTGCAAGGCCTTGGGGAAATATGAGAATCCCTGGATCTTGGTGTCCTCAAAAATGGAGAGATTTGTACCAATCTGATGGCGCTGTTTGTGAAGATTTCATGAGGGGAGACATGTGCTTGGCTCAGTAACTGTGAGATCAGATTAGTAACTAAAACACACTGCTGAGGGGAAACCTGAAAATTATCCAAAGTAAGTCTCCATCTGCAGATATTTCAAATCTGGATGTTCAAAAAGGGATGCATATGTTTTGTGCACACACACACACAGGGTTAGCCTGTATTCTTTTTGTATTCTTTGGAATAAACAATGATTACCATAATAATGGTAATATGGCTACCACTAATTGAACACTTACTACTTGCCAGGCACAGGCACTTTATCTACACTCCTTTCATCTTCAGAACAGCCTTTCTGGGGATGACTAGGGTCCCAGTTCAGACTTGAGACTCAGAGAGAAGTAACAGACCTCTGAGTATACAAGTAGTTAGTGGCAGATCCCAGAGTTCACCTTCTGGACTGCCTGACACCCATGTCCAGGTTCTTCTCACTACACTGTAAAACCTCTCTTCTTATGGAAAAAAGGCTGCTAAGTATAAGAAGGAAATGTCCAGCCAGCGGGGCCTCCTGTTCCCCAGATGCCGGGAATTATGGAAAAACTGCTAAAGCAAGCTTCGGTTCAGAGAGAGGTGGATTTCTCCTTGTTCGAGCTGCCAGTCTGTGCTGACAACCAACATGTTCCAACAGAATTACCCAAATCCCTGTCCTACCCAGTGAATCCCCCTCCCCCGTGTGGCAGCCCCAACAAACAGCCCAGGGTTGCCTAGTTCAAGGGCGTGACCTCTCTCCAGTTTGCAGAGACAGCAAACGTACCCAGGGAGCACGGGACACTCTCAAAGCACAGACACACGCCAGGCCTAATTAGCTTATTTTTACCTATGCTGCTCCTCCCAGCAGGGTCCAATCCCTGCAGCCAAAAGGCTAAGAACCCTGCTGCCAGCATCTCTGCAGCGGCTTCTCAGAGCCTGTTCATAATTAATTTTATAAAGGGCCTTGGCTCCCCATCCCCATTCCATGTGCCTGATTCAGGTGAGATCATGACAGTAATCGTTGCCAAAGCTCTGTCCAGTGGAATATGTGCCCACTGGTATGTGTGTGTGCATGTGTGTGTGTGTGAGAGAGAGAGACAGAGACGGGGGTGGGGGCAGATTCTTCAACACACCAAGAAGCTAACAAACGATGTTCTCATGCTTTTCAAATCTAGGACTGGTCTGAAATTCAGGAATTTATCCAACTAATTGGGTGCTTTTGTGTGTGTCAGACACTGCCCTCAGCACTGGGGATGTAGAAATGACTGAGACATAGGATCTCTGTCCCCAAGGAACTTACCATGAATTAGAGCATCTACACATGTCAATGACAAGACAGGTAGTCAGTGCTGTGAGAGGCATCAGGACAAGCTGCTACAAGACCACAGAGAGGGAACATCTCACTCAGTGTTAGGAGGTCCAGGAAGACTTCCCGAAAGCCATCAAAAACTCAGAACCGGGCTTCCCTGGTGGCGCAGTGGTTAAGAATCCGCCTGCCAATGCAGGGGACACGGGTTCAAGCCCTGGTCCGGTAAGATCCCACATGACACGGAGCAACTAAGCCTGTGCACCACAACTACTGAACCTGCGCTCTAGAGCCCGCGAGCCACAACTACTGAAGCCCGCGCGCCTAGAGCCCGAGCTCTGCAACAAGAGAAGCCACGGCAATGAGAAGCCCGCGCAACCGCAACGAAGAGTAGCCCCCACTCGCCGCAACTAGAGAAAGCCGCGTGCAGCAACAAAGACCCAATGCAGCCAAAAATAAATAATAAATAAATGAATATATTTTAAAAAAGCAATATGCACCTGTTCCAGGAAAAAAAAAAAAAAAAACAACTCAGAAGCTAGCACAGACCCTGGCACGATAAAGGCACTCAACAAATACTTTTGTATCAAATAAAGTGTCTTCTCTATTGACTGAAAGTTTCTCTATACTGACTCCCTGGAAACCTAATAAGAATTAGCTAGGCATATTTGTATCAGCTAGGAATGCTTTCGCCTACCTCAAGTAGTTTAAACAATTAGGGGGTTACTTTTTCACATAATAAGAAATCCAGACATAAGTGGCAGTTGGTATTGGTCCAGCATCTCAATGATGTCAGAAATGACATCTCAGTGATTCTCTTGACCTTTCCCACATGGTCACAAGATGATTTCCATAGCTCCAAACATCACATCTCACACCAAAGCACAAAAAGAGAAGGAAGCATGGCACCAAGTTGGCTTCTCTTTTTAAAGAAAATCTTTCTTCCAAAATCCGCTCCCCCCGCGCCATAGGTTTCTGATCACTCCTTGGCCAGACCTTGCTAAATGGCTACTCCCAGTTTCAGAGAACCCAAGAAAGTCACAGGTTTTAGGCTCCATAGTGAAGACAAGCAGTATCTTTTTGCATCTGGCTTATTTCACTTAGCATAATGTCCATTTTGTAACATGGGTCAGAATTTCCTTGCTTTTTAAGGCTGAATAATATCCTGTTGTATGTATGTACCATATTTTATTTATCCATTCATCTGTTGATGGACATCAAGTCCTACCTTTTTTTTTTTTTTCTTTTTTGCGGTACGCAGGCCTCTCACTGCTGTGGCCTCTCCCGTTGCGGAGCACAGGCTCCGGACGCACAGGCTCAGCGGCCGCTCCGCGGCATGTGGGATCCTCCCGGACCGGGGCACGAACCCGTGTCCCCTGCATCGGCAGGTGGACTCTCAACCACTGCGCCACCAGGGAAGCCCTCTACCTATTTTTTATGCCCCCGAAATAATGCTTTCTCCCATAACCAGAACATTCTAGCCCTCAGTAACCTTTCTTAGTGTATTCACCATCTCTGTGAGAAATAAACACCTATTTTGTTTAAGCTGCATTTTCTATTAATCAAAGTCAAATCTGTTCTTTATTAATATACCTCATTTGTCAAATGAATATATTCACAGTACCCACCTCTGAGGGCTGATAATCATATGGTATGTAACTGTGTGACCGTACCAGTTGTTAAAATACTTCCACACCAGGACTTCCCTGGTGGTCCGGTGGTTAGGACACCATGCTTCCATTGCAGGGGGCGCAGCTTCAATCCCTGGTCAGGGAACTAAGATCCCACGTGCCATGCAGTGCAACCAAAAATTTTTTTAAATTTCCATATCAATAAACAGAAGTCACCTCAACACCCGGGGAAAAAAAACATGAAAAATTAGGAATTGATTTAGGACTCACTGATTTTGCTTCAACTTTATAAATAGTTACAGTTAGTGGTTTGTTTTTTGTTTTTTTGTTTTTTCTTTCAGTAAGAACTTTTTCTCACCTCTCCCAGGACATCCATGTGCTTGTGTGCACTTTGTAGTACAATGTTTAATTTTATCCATCAGCAATACTAATCCTGCTCACTTGTTTGCCTAAGTAATGCCAAAACCATGGGCTTGGTTCAATGTTTCCCTCTCAGTCAGTGGTCTTGATGTTTTCCCCACCCCTGTCTTTCAGAACAAGGATTCAGCCTATGTGTCCCAAAAAAGACATTGAATTCAAACTTGAGTTCACTTGGATTCATCTTTGCTGAAACTGTGGCTTTCACACCTTTCTCTCTCTCTCTCTGTGCTGCTGATTACAATCTTAAAATTTCCCCCAAGATGTAAGTCAAATCGGTAGGAGAAGAAATGTTACAGAAATGATTTGGGGTGGGGAGTTTGTCAGGAGGTCTGACCAACCAAAAATGCTACATGCCAGTGAACGCATGAGGGTGGCCTCGGTGTAATAAGAACAGAGAACCTTGGGCCTAAGGGTGCTGGCTCTGCTCCCCACAGCAGTAGGCATATAAGTACAGTGGCTGATAAAAGAACAGGGAGCCTAAAATGACCTGATAAGGAGCTGGTCCCACCACAGAATCTTAAACAGAGCAGGAGCATGATCAGAATAGAGATGGGGACTCCGCTGCATGGTGTGGTGGATTGGAGAGGAGAGAAGCAGAAGAAAGGACAGCCAGGGCAGACACTGCAGCAATCAGCTAAGAAGAGGATGGATCCTACCTATGCTGGGTGACAGGAGGAAGAGGTGCGGCTGGGAGTCTGCAAAGGAGAAACTGCAGGGAAGGACAAGGATTTGATGACTGTCTGAATGTGGCGTACGGAAGTCACAGGAATCAGAACTGCCAGAAGTGTCCCCCTTAGGAACAAAGAAAGTGGTGGGGCCCAAATTCGGGCTCTTGGAAAACAACTGAATGGAAAGGGCTAAAGCCTGACATTCAAGAAAAGAAGCAGAGAAGCTCTCTGAACTCAGGTTAGTAGTAAAATAGTCTACTGTTTAAGTCTAGAGCAGCAAATCTAGCCCAACCCCAGGATATAATAACAGCCTACAAGGTGATGGAACAAAAAATGGGTAAAGGTGGCCAAGACTTGCCTTAAAGTTATTGGGGTCCTGTAACCAGCTCTTACCAGAAATGCTGTACAGCCTTTCTTAAAAAATAAATTATATAAATTTACAATTAATTAAACGATATTAAAAACAAAGGTGATGAGGGACTTCCCTGGTGGTGCAGATGATAAGACTCCACGCTCCCAATGCAGGGGGCCGGGGTTTGATCTCTGGTCAGGGAACTAGATCCCACATGCACGCCGCAACTAAGAGTTTGCATGCCACAACTACGGAGCCCGCCTTCCACAGCTAAGACCCCACACAACCAAATAAATAATTTTTTTTTTTAAAAAAAGGTGACGAATATTTAAAACTCATCACTTCCTAATTATTTTACCACATTTTACTGTTACTACAGTCTATGCTCTTGAGGTTATTTACATGTGTTGTATCAACACTGTGGAAATACTATGGAATGGTGGGCTACTGCACATATCCGCCGGTGGGCTACTGCACATATCCACCAGACTCTGGGTTTGGTGATGTCACATGAGTAGTCTTCAATCAGAAACGCTCGGATTATTTACACCATGGAAATTGGCAAGTGCTATGTACCAGCTCTTCCAGGTCAGGGTTCTGGAAAGCAGCCTTCCACTAGGGTGAAAGCTGGTGTCTCTCATTCAAGTAGGGGCACTTGACTTTGCAGTGCCTTCCCTCACCAAGGCAATACTCAGTCCTTGGAAGCCTCTTCCATCTATCTGCCTTACATCCTCTGGCTTTTGGGGTGCCAGGCTTGGGATGGCACCTAGACCTTAAATGGCCTGCATTAAAGCTTTTGGTGTTTTCAGGATCTCTAAACTCTATCCAAGTCTCTCGTTTGTTGTTTAAGAACCCTTCTTTAGGGCAGCAGTACATTCTCTGCTCTTACCCAGGCACCTACAAAGATGTAGCCTCTGGGTTAAATTAAGTTCCCAGAGATATGTTGCCAGGGCCTGCCAATCTCCTGCAGGACACTCCCCCACTACTATGCCTTGTCCGTTCACACCAAATGGTTTTTTGTCAAGAAACCTTGTTATCTATAATAGAAGAACAAAGAAAGTCACCAAAAGGCAGCTTAATGGGACTTTTTAAAAGTTAGGTGGAGCTGTTCCAGCCATGCAAGAGGGTTCTGGAATCCAAGCCCCTCTCCCCAGCCCCCACCATCACTACCACCCCTTCCATTCACACCCTTTATCATCCCTGCTGCTCCGTTTCTGTAACAAACAGCTAGCTCATCTCCCTGATGCTGTTTAGTGCCCTTCTGCCCACTTCATCTGTTCTCCACATGGCAGACACCAGTCCTTCCTAGATGTGAACATGATAGGAGGCCACTGCCTTCGGCTCACACCCCGTGGCCGGGATGATCTGGTCTCCATAACCTCTCCAGCCTCCCTTCTCAGCAGCCTCCCCTGCTCCCCTCACTCCTTCCTAGAGCACCATCCCCTGGCTCCCCTGGCCTTTCTGCAAGTAGACTGCTCTCTCCATAAGGCCTCTACCCACTCCTAGCCTTTGGCCCGTCTTCAGGACTCAGCTCAAGGGGTCATCCTCATCCCAAGACTGGGTTGGGGGTCTCTCTTTGGGACCCCCAGCTTCCTAGGCTTCCTGCCATCATGGTACTGACCACGTGGTATTGCCACAATACCTTCTCATGCTGAAGCCATCAAACCCAACACCACACGCCCCACAGCCAGAATAGCATCTTATTTATGGTAAGACCTTATTCTGGGCATTTGGCTTGGCCTGGCACACAGTAAGCATTCAGTAAGTGTTTGAATGAATAGATGGATGACATCAGAGCCTTGGTGTGCTGGCACCTACAAGTATGCCATCTCAAGGGCGGAAAGGTCGGTTGTTTAAGAACACATGCTCTAGAGGGACTTGGATGCACATTCCAATCATGCCTCCCACTCACTGAGTGACCTTGGGACCATTCCTGATGTGAGTGCTTATAAGAATTCTCTATGTATTAACTCATTTAATCCTCATAATCACTCTACGAGGAACACACTGTTGTAGTTATTACTATGATTACTTTTTTAATAATAGTAATAACTATTAGTTATTAATAGTAATAACTATTACTACTAATAACAGAAGAGAAAGCTGAGGCATGAAGAACTTGCTAAGTGGGAAAATCAGCATTTGAAACCTCACACTTATCCCCTAGGCTTCACTGCACATCAGCAGCTTAGAACAAGGCCAGACACCTGGTAAGTGCTCAAGAAATGTGAGCCTCCCCGAGACCACAGCTTTGGGGAACTCCAGAACTCCAGTCAGTTTCCCGTATCTAGGAGAGCACTCTCTCTGCCTGATCAATCTGTTGCTATCATCCAGGACCAAATCTTCTAACATTTGTGCCATTTGGTTCCCAGCGCCGGCATCGTTGGGAAGGTTTCTGTCCCACAAGGGAAGCAGTGTGGGCCATAAAAATGACCCTGAACTAAGAAGACAGGGCAAGGCAAACTTCACATTTCTAAAGCTCAATTTCCTCATCTGTAAAATGGAGTGGAAATACAGTTGTCAACAACTTCACAGGGTTGTCCTTAAATTTAAATGGGGTATAAAATGCAAAGTATTTTATAAATCATGGAAGCTATAAAAGACATAAGTTATTAGTCACAGGGGAAGACCAAGGGGGTAGAGTGGTGGTTCAGGTGTGGGTGGGAGTGATTGTGGGGTTGTTCAGAAAGAATGACTCCTTTTCATACCCCTCTCTTCTCTCCTCCCTTGAGCCTGAGCATGGGCAGAACAGCAGCCTGCAGGTCTGTTGCTACATACAGATAAAACAGAATTTCCGTGTTGGGAGTTGCTATAGACTGAACACTTGTATCCCCCTCAAAATTTGTATGCTGCTTTCTAGTCTCCAGTGTGATGGTATTAGGAGGTGGAAACTTTGGACGATGATTAGATCACAAGGGCAGAGCCCTCATGAATGGGATTAGTGCCCTTATAAAGAGGCCCCAGAGACGTCCTTTATGCTCTCCACCATGCAAGTTTATAGCGAGAAGACAGCCATCTATGAACCAGGAGGTGGACTCACACCAGACACTGAATCTGTCGGTGGCTTGATCTTGGACTTCCCAGACTCCAGAATCCTGAGAAACAAATTCCTATTGTTTACAAGCCATCCAGTCTGTGGTATTCTGTAATAGCAGCCCAAATAGACTTAAGAAAGGAGTTTTGTACAAATTGTTTTGAATTGACATGATTTCCAAAAGCAGATCTGCCATATAACTATTTTAGCCTCGACATCATGAAAAAAAAAGAGCTCCAAAACAACAGTCATAACACAAACACACACACACACACACACACACACACACACACACACACACACCTCAAACCATTATTTGTAACTGGAAAAAATTTCTTGATGAAGTCCAATTCATACTCATTCCGTATAGGGTTTTGTTTGTTTATTTGCAATGCAAACCATTAGTTGCTTGTTTTATAGGGTTTGAATTACTAGAAAAGCTATTACCAGCAAATAGGATTGGCAGCCTGACTTCACCAGGCAGACCTGAACATTTGCATTTTCTGGCTTTTGTATGCTTAAGTTCACAAACTAAAGTCCTCATCAACAAGCTTTTTACATTTGAATAGATTACAAAGTGTTTATAGGTCCGGGGTCCTTCCAAGACAGTAGTTAATTGGACTCACAAACAACAGCAGGAGAGTCTCATTATCCTGATTTAATGAAGGAAGACACTTCATCCAGAGAAGTTAAGGGACTGGATCCAGGCCTGAGCACTGAGTCTAATCATCATTGTCATCAGCATCATTACCATAGTCACTAATTTTTAACATGCTAAGAGGGCACTCCAACAATCTGTCCTTGTCCTCCAGGAGCTCAGAGATTAATAGACCTTTGATGTAACCATTTCTCAAAGAGCTAAGTAGGTAATAAAACATAAATTGAGAGTCATGTATTGAGAGTCATATTCTGATGCCTCAGACCTCCATTCTTCATTAGAAGAAGTCAAAGGAACCAACTCCAAAACCATGGGGCGGTCAGTGCTCTGCTGGGTCTCGGTTTCCCCATCTGCAGTAGAGAATCAGTACCCCTGATCATGACTTCTTTTCCTAAGGATCACCTGGCACACTTGTTAAACACTCAGATCCCCAGGCCCCTACATTGCAGGTATGGAATGGACCCAGAATCAGAGTCTAGGGAAAATACTGTTTTAACTAAGGATGCAATAGAGGACAGGACGAAAGCTTTGGGGCTAAATGTGTCCAAGGCACTGTCATTGTTCAGTGCCGCCCTCACAGCTGCTGACCCAGAAATATGGTTTATTTTTGAAGTTTAGACAAACCCAGAGCCTAAGAGATCACTTATCTCCATAGTACATAGAATTGAGTTCAGCTAAGAACGCTGAATGGCGATGATCACCCAAGTAGGACCATGATGAGGTGCCTTTTCCACAGGACACAGTCTATCCAAGAGTAGTCAGGAGGGCATAAAAATGAGGAATGGTCCAAGTCAAAGAGTTTGGGCTCCAAGTGACCTGGAACAAGCTCCTTACCTTCCTTGAGCCTCAGTTCCCTCAGTGGTAAAGTGCGATTAATATACAGCATAGGGCTTCCCTGGTGGCACAGTGGGGAAGAATCCGCCTGCCAATGCAGGGGACACAGGTTCAAGCCCCGGTCCGGGAAGATCCCACATGCCATGGAGCAAATAAGCTGGTGCGCCACAACTACTGAGTCTGCGCTCTAGAGCCCACGAGCCACAGCTACGAAGCCCAGAAGCCCACGCACCTAGAGCCCGTGCTCCGCAACAAGAGAAGCCACCGCGATGGAAGCCGGCGCACCACAATGAAGAGTAGCCCTGGCTCCCCACAACTAGAGAAAGCCCGCGTGCAGCAACGAAGATCCAACGTAGCCAAAAATAAATAAATGTTCTTTAAATATATATATATATATATATATATACACACACACACACACAGCATAGATAAACCTTGAAAACATTATGCTAAGTGAAAGCCGCCATTCGCAAAAGACTACATATTGTATGATTCCATTTATATGAAATGTCCGGAGTAGGCAAATCCATAGAGGCGTAAAGCACATTAGTGGTGCCAGGGGCTGGGGAGAATGGGGAATGACTGCTTCACGGGTACAGGGTTTCCTTTGGGGGTGATGAAAATGTCCCAGAACTAGAGAGGGGTGACTGGCTGCACAACATTGTGAATGTAATGAATTCCAGTGAATTGTACGTTTTAAAATAGTGAATTATATATTCTGTGTATTTTACCACAATCTTTTAAGAATGCAAATGACAATAACTTGCCTCCACACTCTCTCCCCAACTAGCAGTTAGGAAGTCAGTGACAACAGAAGGGACACCCAGCCAGGCAGGCTGGAGCTACTGTGTCCTCCTCCTCATAAGCATCTTAGAACCAGACTGATTGCCTATATGCCCATGAGGATACTTCCTTCTATAACCCAATTCTCCACGTGCATTACCATTCAGTCTTTTAATCTTCTAAACTGCCATACAGGAAAGCGAGGCTCAGAGCATCTAAGAGCTTGTAAGTGGGTGACGTAGTCAAATTCGAATCCAGGTCAGTCTGAGACCAAAACCTGAGCTCTTTCGATTATAATACACTGTCTCCCAAGAGCAATGATATTAATTTTTTATAAACATACACATACTTTGTATACTTTTTATACTTTACAAAAGGCTTTCATTCAAACTCTTTGCCTTTATTCTCCTCATAACCCTGTGGAGTAGGTACTACCTCCATTTTACAGATAAGGCAAAGTAATGTGTTCTGCCCAAAGTTACTGGCCAGATCCCAAGAATCTGCTCCTCTTCTTCCCCTGAGAGCAATTTCCATGCAGAGAAATTAGATTACAAACAGAAATAGGGTAGGTCCCGTGAGAACTTTCTAGATCAAGGGTATGGGGGAAAAAAAAGAAAGTTTTTTGTTTGGGGTTTGCTTTGTTTTTGTAAACCTTGTATTGCTAGTCATCTATTTTCCCATCAGATATGGAAATGCTGACCCTCCTGAGTCCCCAACTGAACTAATGTACATTAGCTCAGTTAAATGCACATTTCTTCCCTAAGAAAAATGCCAGGGGAGGAAATATGTTTAATTTGTTGCTTCTAGCATCTGAAAAAGAGCAGAAGGAAAAAAGGCAATAGACAAGAAACTCATAGAAGCATGATGTATTGACTCCTTTCATTAAACTAAAATTTATTGAGCATCTACTATGTCCCAAGCATGGTTCTAGGCAGATTTGGGACTTCCCTGGCAGTCCAGTGGTTAAGACTCTGCGCTTCCAGTACTGGGGGCTAAGATTCTGCATGTGCCTTGCGCACAGCCAAAAAAAAAAGATACAATGGTAGACAGGGTGGATACCTGACCTCTGACCGCTGTAGTATTTTCAATCCAACGCAGTATTACATAAACCAAACGGATCACCTAGAGAGCTATTTTAAAAACAGATTCCATGGGATTCCCTGGTGGTGCAGTGGTTAAGAATCTGCCTGCCAATTCAGGGGACACGGGTTCAAGCCCTGGTCCGGGAAGATCCCACATGCCACAGAGCAACTAAGCCTGTGCGCCACAACTACTGAGCCTGCACTCTGGAGCCAGTGAGCCACAGCTACTGAAGCCCACGTGCCTAGAGCCCGTGCTCCGCAATGAGAGAAGCCACAGCAATGAGAAGCCCACACACCGCAACAAAGAGTAGCCCCCACCCGCCACAACTAGAGAAGGCCCGCACACAGCAATGAAGACTCAACACAGCCAAAAATAAATAAATAAAATAAAATTTTAAAACATAAATAAAAATTAAAAAAAATAAAAACAGATTCCAGGGCCCTGTCCCCAGAGATATTAAGGGAAGCCTAGGAACCTGGATTTTGAAAAGCTTTCTCAGTGATCAGAAGCAAGAGCCAAATCTGAGAACCTAGACTAGTCCTTCCAAAACTTGCCCAGTCATAGACGTACCTGCAGTACTGGATGAACATACAGATTCCCAGGCCTTTCTCCTAGGATGGAGCCCTAGACTCAGAATGTTTAAAACAAGCACATCGGGTAATTCATGGGATCCAGCACGCTTGGGAAACAATGTTCTGGCAGGGTTAGAAACACCACATAACCCAAATCTCATCCCCCCAAGCACTAATCACTTCATACAGGAAGAGTAACAGTCCCACAAGGCATTATGGAGCCCCCATTATAAAATGAAACCAGTTGTCTATACCATTTGGGAAGCACTCCCTTCTCATAAGATTCTGCCCCTTTCAACAAAAATTCAAAAAGAAAGAAGACACACCTTCTATGTGTTTGTGCTATAAACCATTACCATCAAATCAACTTGAAAGAATTCTGATTTCAAATAAATTGTGCCTCTGTGCTAAGCCCTGCGATGCCAAGTTAACCAGAAGGCATTTCTCTTGTAAGGCCATGAACCTGAGTGTACCTCTAATACCTTATAAATAAATAATGGACGTTAAAAATAGCAATAATGAACTCAGAAAAATACTAGCTAATTTACACCATAATAGAAATACCCAGGGATCTTTAACTGAAGGACGGATGCCAGCCTCCCTAGTAAGTACACCAAACCGTAATATTCCACATGTAAGTGTAATTTCTAAATTGCAGTGTATAATTCAGAAGGGTGTATGTTCTCTGAAAGGCAAAAAAGTATTTATATGAATGCTATTACTCAGCTGCATCATCCCCTGATGAGAAAAATCAAAGAAATTACTGGAACAATGTATTCCTTGAGACCCAGGAGCAAAATGTCTCAGAAAAAGGCTATCATTAATCTTTATACAGTCGTGGAGATAAACCAGTGCTCCGTGGCACATGAAGCACTCAGACCTGTGAGCCTTTGTGTGAGTGGCTTCACTCCTTATACCCCCAGAGGGCTAAGAGAGCTGCCACTGCTCAGCATCTGTGTCCCCAGAAAAGCCCTGTACCAAGACCGGCCACTGACTGACAACAAGAATGATGGGGTCAGCTGATGGGGTCACCACACACCAGAGTCAATTTCCCAAAACCCAAATCTGATGTCCTTTGATAAAACCTAAGTTCCTAATTTTGGCCTATGGGATCCCACCAAAATCAGCCTCTACCTGCCTCTGCAGCTGTATCTTTAGTCATTTTCACTCCTCTTCCCCTGCCCTTTATTTCCTTACTTCACGTCTTACACTCCAACAATTTTAGAATATTTTGAGTTTTCTGAACATACAATGGTACAGTGGTTCCCAAAGAGGGGCAATTTTACACCACACACACAGTACATCTGGAAACTCTGAAGACATTTCTGATTGTCACAAGCAGAGCTATTCCAAGCATCTGCAGGTGGAAGTTGGGATGCTGCTAAACGTCCTACAGTGCACAGGACACCCTCCCACAGAAAGTAATAATCCAGTCCAAAATGTCAATACTGTCACTGTTGAGAAACTCTTCCTTGGTAAACTGAATTAATGGCCCCAAATCTTCACCTGTCCTTGTATCTATACCCTCAGCCCTTTAAGTTTGCAGTCCTCACCCATCATGGGCAGGGCTTTGTTCCCCACCCCTTGACTCTGGACTCTGCCACATGACTTGCTTTTGCCAACTGAATGTAGCAGAATTGATAGAGTACACGTTTCCACTTGGAGCCAGTTCCCAACTAAGCACAGGCTAAATCCACCATTGTACAGGAAAACCCATGAGAAATAATGATTATCATTTGACACCACTGAGTTTCTCAGTGATTTGTTACACAGTGATAGCTAACTATTACACACATGCTGCTTCATGCCTTTGTATACGCCATTCCCTCTGCTTAGGAAGTCCTCTACCCTCATGCTTATTTTACTTGAAAAACTGTTACTAATCTCTCAAAATCCAACCTGGAGATCTCCTTTTCTAGAAAGTCTTCTCGGATTCCCTGCAGAAAAGTAATCTGTCCCTTTTCTTTGACACATTTTTACTGTTGTACTGTACTATGCATATTAACTTGTCTTTCTCTTTTACTAAATAGTGAAGTCCTTCAGGGCAGAGACTTTGTTTCAACTCTCTGGTCTTAAGGCAGCACAGCAGTTAGAGTGGACATTCAGGAAATATTTATGAAATGCAAAGAGATGGATTGGAAGTTTGGGGGAAGGTGATTATCAAGGACATTTATCAGCTTTGCCTCTCACACTGGAATGGTGCCTGGAACATGGCCCAATCCTTGTGACAAAAGAAGAGACTGTTTGGCTCCAGCCTGCAGTCTGGATTTCCCTGCCAATCAAAGTTGTCATGGAGAGGAGCAACCTCTGCCATTACAGTTTAGCACAATGAAACTGTTTAGAGGAGAGCCTTACCTTCAGGAAATTCCAATGAGCCTGTTTTATTGTTAGCCTCCAACAGTGATGACTCCTATGGGATTAAACAGAGTGTAAAGTAATTGCTAAAACATCCCCCGCTGTGGACAGAGAAGGCTGAACAAGACATAATGCTTCCACTTCACTTGGGATGGAGGGAACTGGCTCATGGAAACTAAGAGTGTTATTGGAGCTTTACAGGGTAGGAAGAGGTAACCAAGAGAGGAGAAGATGCATGGTGATGCAAAGGAAAGAGTCCAAACTTTGGAAATGGACCAGCTCAGGGTGAAACCCCAACCACACCTCCCATCACTTCATGACTCTGTATCTTGATTTGCTCATCTGTAAAACAGGGATATAAAACACTTCTCCTCTAAAGAGTGTGATGATAAAAGAGATAATACACATGAAAATGCCTGATGCAAAGGGGCTCAATAATTTTAGTTCCCTTTCCTCCTGTGGAAATTTGGAGTAAAAACATATCAGAACAAATATGCCAAAATTATGGGACCCAGACCAAGAAAACATAAGCTCCAAAGAGATAGTCTTACTAGAAAACTGAGTAGGAAACAACTCAGCAGGAATTGTTAGACACTAGAAACCTCCTTCCCCACCAACAGAGAACCATGTGGCTGGATTCTGGCCAGAAGGCAGCAACTCTCATCTGCCTCTCTCTTGCAAGGATGGCTTCATGAACAAATGACTTGAACAGTCATACAGGGTCCCCTGCTCAGAGGAGCCTCACACTTGGTTTAATGGTCTGTTGTTACTGTCTTGAAATTCTTTACAATTTTTGAACAAGGGGTGCCAGATTTTTATTTTGCACTGAGCCTTGCAATTAGGAAGCCAGCCCTGGGGCTTCCTTGGTGGTGCAGTGATTAAGAATCCGCCTGCCAATGCAGGGGACATGGGTCCGAGCCCCAGTCTAGGAAGATCCCACACGTTGCAGAGCAACTAAGCCTGTGTGCCACAACTACTGAGCCCACGTGCCACAACTACTGAAGCCCACACGCCTAGAGCCCATGCTCTGCAATAAGAGAAGCCACCACAGTGAGAAGCCCAAGCACCACGATGAAGACTAGCCCCCGCTTGCCTCAACTAGAGAAAGCCCACACTCAGCAATGAAGACCCAACTCAGCCCCCAAAAATGAATAAATAAAATAAAGAAAATTTTAAAAATATTTAAAAAAAGAAGAAGAAGCCAGCCTTGCTCTCTTGTTCTTCATTCCCTATGAATAAGGGACAGCCTAGCTTTTCTCCAGGAACTCCTGTCTGCTAAAGATATGTGTACCTCACAGGACCCAGCCCACTGGGAAATTCTAGCCTGAAAATTCATAGAGTCATCACTAGCAGAAATCCCTAGGAGAGGACTCTCAGGGGTGGAAGGTTGGGGAGGATGCAGACTCCTGCAGACCAGGACTATCAGATAGGGTGGCTTCAGCTGCAAGTAACAGAATATGGGACCAAGAGTGGTGATAGAGACATGTAATTAGCTCATCTAAATAGAAACCTGGAAAGAAGCTCTACCAGGGTGTTTCAGCATCTCTGTGACTCTCCTTGCCATGACTTCATCATCACAATGTGACTGCAGCCATTCTAAAAATAGGTCTTCCCACAACACCACTCAGAGGATGGGAAGGAAGGGAGCCTCTTCCCATACCTATTTTTATTAGAAGAAATTATC
Source organism: Tursiops truncatus (assembly GCF_011762595.2). Classification (NCBI taxonomy): domain Eukaryota; kingdom Metazoa; phylum Chordata; class Mammalia; order Artiodactyla; family Delphinidae; genus Tursiops; species Tursiops truncatus. Next base: position 11,674,257 of record NC_047048.1, read on the forward strand.
TTTTCCAGAAGTCCCCCAGCAGACTGTCCAGTAGGTCTCATTGTCCAAAACTGGGACAGATGGTCACAGCTAGTTGTAAGGAGAGCTGTTAGGCAATACAGATCTACCATAGGGGAATGAGATGACCACAGCTGCCTTATGCCATCTGAACAAGGGTGGGTCCTGTTATCAAGGAGGAAGGAGGAATGTCAGTGGACAAATGACCTTGGATTTGGTGTCATCCCAGTCCCATACCTACTCCTCCTCTGAGGAGCTGATGGAAGCCTGCCTTCCCATCTCTTGCCAAAACTGTTCATGGTTGCCCAAAGCCCCCTGCGTAGGTGTGGCAGAGGGAGTAAGGACAGTTCATCCTCTCATGTGGACCACTCAACTAGTTTCAGAAACATTCAGAAGCTCTCTCATTTACCACCAGATCCATATTCTTAGGTAATTTCTATACACCAAGCTTCAGTTTTCTCTCCTGTAAAATGGGAATAATAATGCATGCTATATAAAGGTGTGGACAGGACTAAATGAGATCACTGTATAAAACACTCAGTAAATGTTACTTCTACCTTCCCCATGTGTTACAAGTGAAGATAGTGAGCCCCAGAGGAGTTAAAAAAACTTAATGAAGTGGGACTTCCCTGGCGGCACAGCGGTTAAGAATCTGCCTGCCAATGCAGGGGACACAGGTTCGAGCCCTGGTCCCAGAAGATCCTACATGCCACGGAGCAACTAAGCCCATGAACCACAACTACTGAGCCTGTGTTCTAGAGCCCACAAGCCACAACTACTGAGCCCACATGCTACAACTACTGAAGTCTGTGTGCCTGGAGCCCGTGCTCCATAACAAGAGAAGCCACCACAGTGAGAAGCCCGTGTACCTCAAAAAAGAGTCCTTACCACAACTAGAGAAAGCCCGTGCGCAGCAATGAAGACCCAATGCAGCCAAAAATAAATAAATAAAATAAAGTTATTGGGGAAAAAAATCAAAAACAAACTTACCAAAGCTTACAAAGCCAGAGGGCAGCAGAACTAAAACTTGAACCCAGGCCTTGCTGATATTGGGTCTGTGCCACCTCTTTGCTCCTGGGGCATTTTTCCACCCAGCACATTCCAACCCTTGCCTTTGCACCTGGATGACTTTTAGGTGTTCAAGAGTTTCTTGCTAAAATGCAAATGCCCTTGGGAAAGGTGTCACTATTATGAGCCATTTCTTCCTGGAAGATGGCTGTTCTCCTGACAAAGGAAGGTCTTGTGGGAGCTAAAGGCCAAGTGGGAAACAGAAAGAGTAAGAAACAGGCTGAGAGGCCCCACAGGCATGTTTTCCACCTTTGCAACCTTGTTTCCAAAAATCACACCCAAAGAAGTCAGGCAATAACCCCGGGTGTCACCACCTCAAACATGGTTGTATTTTCTTTGAGCTGACAGAACAAGGATAGAAATGTAATATAGAATTGTGTTAAGTCATATTAAATTAGGGCACTATTCAGATCCTGGCATGGAACTTTAGATAATAACAGTTTATTGATTTGTAAATTACATTCAGTCAGAATTAGGTCTGTCAGCATAAAGCTGGATTTTGGTAATGCAATTATTTTCAGCAACACAGCATTTGGATATCAATAACATTTAACTTTAGAGAAGAAAAAAATAAACACCTACTACCATGACCATTAAGAACTATGAACCTCCCTATATAAGGCATTAAGTGGGAAGGTCCCACAGGCCGTGGCCCCCGAAGCCTGGAACATCCATCCACGGGGAAAATACAGACTCACTGATTCAGTGTCTGGTGAGAACCCACTTCCTGGTTCATAGATGGCTGTCTTCTCACTGTATCCCCACATGGTGGAAGGGGTAAGGGAGCTTTCTGGGGTCTCTTTTATAAGGACACTGATCCCATTCATGAGGGTTCTACCCCCATGACCTAATTACCTTCCAAAGTCCATGCCTCCTAATATAAACACACTGGATACTAGAATGTAGCATATGAATTTGGGGGGCGGGGGGGGGGACACAAACATTCTGCTATAGCACCCCTCATCTGCCTTCACCATGATACAAGTAGTAAGAAACCCACAAGCTGTGATTTGAAGAAGCTTAAGAGACCAGTTCCTCAAACTTCATTCTCCCCTGACATCAAGCCTGGAATTCAACCCTTGATGCTGTATTCACTCATTGGTGGCACAAATATTCTGTTCCAACCCTAACTGGTTACTGCAATTCAATTCTGGCACTACCACCTGCAGCTTGCACAGATGCACAAGTTAAAGGCTCAGTGCTCTGTAAGACTCTCCTCACTTCAGATGCTAACTGTGCTTCAGGGTGTCTCAGACTACCTATGCTTTTGACTGACTATAAATTTGAAGGTTCCCATGACAGGCTTGACAATTTGTTAGAATTACTCACAGAACTCCAGAAAGTGTTATACTTATGATGACAATTTTATTACAAAGGATACAAATCCGAACCAGCCAAATGAAGAGACACACAGGATGAGGTATGGGAGGGTCCCCAATGCAAATCTTCCATACCCTCTCCAAGTGGAATCAGGGCATTTCATCCTCCCAGTACGTGGATGTGTTCAACAACCAGGAAGCTCCACTGAGCTCTGGTGTCCAGAGTTTTTATTGGGGTTTCACTGTGTCAACACGATTGATTAAATCACTAGCCATGTGATTAAACTCAATCTCCAATCCCCCTGCTGCCTAGAGGTCAAGCTGGCTCAAAGTCAAACCCTCTAGTCATATGGTCAGCCTTTCTGGGGACCAGCTCCCATCCTGAAGCTATCCAGGGGCTAACTAGGAGTCATCTTATTAGCATAAACTCAGGTGTGACAGGGGGTTCATGAATAAAAAAGACACTCTTGGGCTTCCCTGGTGGCACGGTGGGTAAGAATCCGCCTGTCAATGCAGGGGATATGGGTTCGAGCCCTGGTCTGGGAGGATCCCACATGCCGCGGAGCAGCTGGGCCCGTGCACCACAACTGCTGAGCCTGTGCTCTAGAGCCCATGGTCCGCAACAAGAGAAGCCACTGCAATGGGAAGCCCGCACACCACAATGAAGAGTGGTCCCCGCTCACTGCAGCTAGAGAAAGCCCATGCACAGCAACGAAGACCCAACGCAGCCAAAAATTAATTAATTAATTATTTTTTTAAAAAAGATACTCTTTTCATTTGGGAAATTCCAATTTTAGAAGCTCTGTGCCAGGAACCTGAGACAAAAACAGACAAATTCTTTATTATCCAACGCACATGAGCTGCCTTTGCCAGCATAAATATAGCAAGGCAGGTAAGCCGTGGGGCCCCTGAGTCTGTCATTTCCCTTTTAAGAGGAGACACAAAAAGAGCTAGTTACCTTGGCTTTTTGTTTTTGTCATATTTATTTCTGTTTATTTTTCTGAACTGATATTTCTTTTCCTGATACCCTAAACCAAATTCTGGACCGCTGAAATTCTGCCTGCCCAAAGTACCAAAGTAGGACCCCTCCTCACCCCCAGATCCAACCTCCTACCACAAACACATCAGCATCAACCACTAAGTATTGTTTCAATGATACTATAAACCCACAGAAATTTTTAAATAGGATACTCATTTTGTATTCCTCACAGCCAGCACATATTAAACTGCCAAGAACTTATCTGGTGCTCAATAAACACTTGTTCAGTTTAATTAGCTGATTAATTTGAATATTAGCTATAACATATCCAACTCAGAAAACCACAAACATTTAATGAACACAAACTGTAATCCAAGCTCTTGAGAAATAACAATGAATAAAGCATAGTCCCTAGTCCCAAGGAGCTGACTATGGCATAGAGAAGACAAAAAATGACAATAATAATTTCATTATAACATTTAAATTCTGTAATAGAATCAAAGTACTATAGGAACCTTAGTAATGATTATTATTTGAGTAGCAATGTGTGTGTTGTGGCATTGGAAGGTAAGAATGCAAAAGAAGGAATTCACAGAAGAGAAGATGTTTGAGCCATCTTTCATTGGAAGAGTCAGACACCAGTAGAGGAGCACAGGCAAATTTTAGGCAAAGTAAAACTGTGGAGTGGGTGAGAAGGGGGCTACAAAGGGGAAGCAAAGAGTAATTTAAGGGTGATAGCATTATTCTGTATGGAACTAGGGTAGATACATTTTTCTGTGCATTTGTCAAAAACCGTAGAGCTTTACATCACAAACGGTGAACTGCAATGTATGCAGATTTTTTTTCTTTAAATATCAACCAGGAGATGGAAGGATCACAGGATGAAACACAGACTGTGACAAAATAATTGAAATGTTTTACAGATATAAGAACAGGGTTGGAGAAAAGAATCACTCATCTAAGTAACTTTGGAAAATGTAAGGCAAGAGACAAATGGAAATCTACATAAATATGGTACTCTAGTTGGTAAAGTTGTTTCTCACAGGGTTACAGGTTAAAAATTCTGAAACCATTTCACATGTACACTGGGACTGAACTAATGGGTAAACAGATGGTGGACTGTGGGAGCCAGGTTTATCACTATCGGTGAGGGAAATTACAGATAAGCAGGAGGGAAAGGCTAGAATAAACCACTGGGTGCTAAATTCTGAGACATTATCCTGAATTCCCTTTTAGCGTATTATAGACACAAGTAGACAGAAATCATTACAGATATGTGTGTAGTCATGAGTTAGTATACACACACATATTTCTTGGCTCTGTCAGCTGGGAGGGCCTAGAAGCAATGACATTCCAGTAGCAATGAGCACACCACGTACCCACATCTTAATTTCTAACACCATTCCCCAATAAAAGGAACCAGGGCTCCTTGGAATATGGCTGAGTCTGAGGCTAGGGCAGGGAAGATACAAAATGAGCCCAGAACATCTTGTACTGCCAAAAAAATTAAGTACTCAAAAAACAAAAAGATAGGGACATTTAAAACAAAAAAAAAGAATGCAGGAGCCAATCTGAAAGATCTTCAGTGGTCAAAGCTGTAATAATTTAGTGTAGTATTGGATGTTAACCCAAAGTATACAATAAACATTCATGAGTCCATACCGATATAAACAAATGACCTAATAAATAAATCTAGGCTTAGAGACAAGGTTTCCTTACAGAAGAATTCCAAATAATTTATATAGATACTCTCCCTTCCAGGAAATGCAGCTTTGCAGCTTTATCTCCTACACACACACACACACACACACACACACACACACACACACACACTTCTTGAGTGTATGACGCACTTAGTGACTTGCATCTAAAGAAAAGAGGATACAAAGGGAAAAAAATAGAAGTAACTTTACAGTGAAGAAATCTGGCAAACACTTCCTTAACCAAATGACCAAAGTTAACATCAGTAAACCATGTTAATAGTTTATACCTTTGATGTGATGTGATGAGAATGGTGCTTCACTTCTACAGTCTTCTTCCCAAAAACCCATAGCACAGCCTAACCAGGAGAAAAACATCTGAAAAACCCAAACTGAGAGAATTCTACAGAACACATTCAACAGCAGCATTCCTCAAAACTGTCAAGGTTATCAAAAACAAGACTTGAAAAACTGTCACAGACCAGAGAAGACTAAGGAGAGATGACATCTAATATAATGTGGTATCCTGGATGGAACCCTTGAGTAGAAAGAAGACATTAGTGGGGAAAAAAAAAACAAACCCAAAATACAATAAAATCTGAAGTTTAGCTAATAGTCATATGCCAATGTTGGTTTCTTAGTTGTGACAAGGGGGCCAATCAGTCAGGTAGTCATAGAAATGAGGGTAAACAGACTAGAGACAATCTGAGCTAGAAACAATAGCACTTAGTATGTAGATAGGCTAATTAGGTTGGTTTGGGACAATCAGGGAAATCAAAGATTACTGAGTATTTTTATCTTAAATAACTGAAAGGTTGGTTATGCTACAAACCAAACAGGGATTTCGGAGAAGATTAAGGGGACAGATCATGAGCGTGGTTTGAGCCTGCTGAGTGTAGAGTACCTCTAGTAGACCCAGGTGCAAACATACAGCAAGAAAAATGAAGTCCAGACCTGACCTCAGAAGGAGGTTGAGGCTGTACAGGAAGCAGTGGTCACCAACACACCAAGTGCTCTCCAGCGTAGTCCGATTCAAAGTGCCCTGGAATGGCAGTCTCCCCATTTCTACATTCAGTTCGAAACCATTTCAAACATGATGATAGATTTCTCTCAAGACAAAGCTCTTTTTAAAAATGATTATGTAAAAAAAAATGTTTAAAAATAAAAATGATTACGTGACCTTCAAGAAATTCCATCCACCTCTCATTTCAGCCTTGAAATCCGAGTATGTTCCCTCCAAACGAACTTTACATGTCCAAGGTAAAATTGACACCATGGGCTAACGATCTTATAATTTTACTCTTAAATGATGGCTGAGCAAAGCTATGTAGTATAAGTTAGTGTAAACATGAAAACTAATTAGAAATCATTTGAAGAGGCAATATAACATGGTGGTTATAAAGACAGGCATTGACAAATGAGACTAGGTATGGATTGCGGTTTCAACACTGACTAGCAGTGTAATCTTGGGCAATTTACCAAACCTCTTACAACCTCTATTTCCTCATCTGTAAAATGAGGTTTAAAAACAAGGGTTTAGATATAGTTCCCCACAATAGGATAATAGTGAGAAATGAATGACACGCCTGGCATATACTAAGTCCTTGAATAAATGTTAACTTATAGTGGTAAAAGTACAGTAATAGTAGTAGTAACGTTTGCCTACTCAGTTTCATGTGTATAGTAATTTGGTATCATGCTAACTTTCTTGAATTATTGTAAGAATGTTTTCAGTTATATAGTCACTCATCAACTTGTTAAGACTGTAATATTTTACGGTAAATGAGTAATAAAACATTGGATCAATTCATTTTGTCACTGGTTTACAACTTTAGGAAAAAGGAGGCTGGTTTAAAAGAGGGGAAAAAAGTGAGTCAGTTTTATCTTTTTATTTATAGTTTGTTTCAGATGGCTGGCATTTTGAAATCCTCATTTTGAGAGGAAAAGTCAGTCTCACAGCTGTGATTTTTTCCCATCTTCGTAGAAAAACATGCCTTTCCTAATACCTGGAAGGACTCCAGAAGGAAGCTAAGGTGATACCCGTTGTGATGCCACAGACTTTCTGCAAAAACTTGATGAACATGCCAGGCCAAACAGAAAGGAACGTTGTAGGCAAGATTACAAGGTTTGTAAAACAACAGCAAAAACAAATCCCACCTATTTAAAGGACGACATTTGATGGAAGTACAATGGAATTAGCTCTCTTTGTGACAAAAATTTAAGCACAGTTACCTTGCAAGGAAAGAAAGAAAATGTAATTAATTAATGCCAGTGATGGTTGACCATAATGGAAAAGACATAATGTGCCACCATTGAGCTCATCTGCATTCGATTCAGAGGACACTTCTAATGCAAATGCATCCATTTTATTTTAAGTTATTAGTTAGGTGATAGACTGAAACCAGGAATCTTGAACATAGCAAAGAACATTTTCTTCTAGTCCTTTTCTTTTTCTTTTTGCGGTACGAGGGCCTCTCACTGTTGTGGCCTCTCCCATTGTGGAGCACAGGCTCCAGACGTGCAGGCTCAGTGGCCACAGCTCATGGGCCCAGCCGCTCTGCGGCATGTGGGATCTTCCCGGACCGGGACACGAACCCATGTCCCCTGCATCAGCAGGCGGACTCTCAACCACTGCGCCACCAGGGAAGCCCTCTTCTGGTCCTTTTTATACATGCCCAGCGTGGTGTCTTACACCTTGTGGGCAGCTAAGAACTGTTGAAAATTTTGACCTTGAGATCAGTAATTAGAAGAGAAATTAATTCTAAATCTTGAGTGTCAACAAATAATTTTAAATCTTGTAATTGATTTCAGACACCGAGGACAAAACAGAGCAGGGATTAAAAGCCACTCAATAGGGACTTCCCTAGTGGCTCTGTGGTTAAGAATCCGCCTGCCAGTGCAGGGGACACGGGTTCAAGCCCTGGTCCAGGAAGATCCCACATGCCACAGAGCAACTAAGCCCTTGCACCACAACTACTGAGCCTGCACTCTGGAGCCTGTGAGCCACAACTACCGAAGCCCGCATGCCTAGAGCCCGTGCTCTGCAACAAGAGAAGCCACTGCAACGAGAAGCCCGCACACCGCAACGAAGAGGAGCCCCCGCTCACCACAACTAGAGAAAGCCTGCATGCAGCAATGAAAACCCAAAGTAGCCAAATAAATAAATAAATTTATTTTTTTAAAAAAGCCACTCAATAGCTGTGAAGTTGTGGGCGACTGAGTCTCAGGTTCATTATCTGCAAAGCGGGAATATAATGGCAGGGCCTACCCCATAAACTCGATCTGAGGATTAGGAGAGAGGACAGCTATCACACTCAGCACAGGGCCTACAGAGATGTCAGACATCAGTAACTAGTCCTCTTTGTAAATAATTAGCACTAGGGGAGGTATAATTTCTCCTCTACCCTTGTAGGGTCTCTGGCTGGGCCTAAGAATTAAATTGACATAAAACAGATCAACAGGATAAAAGCATACACATTTACTTAGTAATTTTTACATATACATGGGAGCCTTCACGAGAAAAATGAAGACCCAAAGAAGTAGTTATGGCCCAAAGCTTATATACTAGGTTGGAAAAGAGTGGTGAACAGTGAAAATATGACAAGACAAGGGGTGTGGGCTAGCACAGTTAATTGTGGAAAAGTAACTAAAAAAAGACTTATTTAACAAGGTTTGTTTGTACAGATTTGTCTCTGCCTTGATTCCCTGTCTCTGGTGATAATCTTTCTTTCCTCCTAATACAGGAAGGGCACCTTGCACAGGGGCGTTTTACCTCCTGCTTTCAAGAAGAGAAAGGAAGGTCAGCGTGCCCTTTTTGCCACTTCTTCAAAGTGCCTTTAAAGTAATCAATATGCCCAAATGGTATGTTCTGGGGTGACATATTCTGACATCCTACACTGCCTTTACACACTAGGGGCACAACCCAAATCCAAGGCAATAAAATGAGAAGTACTATCTATTTCACTGACGAGGAAACTGAGGTGCAGAGAGTTGACTTGCCCAAGGGCACACAGAGCCAGAATTGAACCCAAATTCCTTTAACTTTAGAGCAGCTCTTCACAGTATTCAATGACTGCCTCTCTGAAAAGGGTACGAAGGTCATCGGAACACATGCTTTTTACCACCCACAAAACTTCCAAGGCAACGAAGAAGAGGTGAGTTTGGGAAAGGAACAGAGTATCAGAAGACATTTCAGAACCCTCTCCACAAAAGCAGCTGATATGATGATCCCCATGGAATCAAAGACTCCCAATCCCAAAGATCAAATGACCCTCAACCCCAAAGATGCACCAACAGCAATGCTTCAGAAGCTGCCCAGGACAGAGTGGAGAAGGGAGGCCCAGGAGAGGAGAACCCGGGCTGTCTGGTACTCAGCCTACTTCAAGCCTAAAGATGGAGGGAAGGATAGTATTTCACATTGGAATAATCATTATAATACATGAATTTCATTAAAGATTTTTCTCAAGCCTTTTTTTTAATCTGGTTACAAAAGTAATACATATTCATTAAAATAGACTTGGAAAAAATACAAGTAAAGGGAAGAAAACAAGTCACAATACTACTACCAGACACAACCACACTTAACAGTCTGATACATTAATTTATTTTATGTAAATATGCATATTTTAATAGCAAAAAAGGACATCATCCTGTTCTTGCTATTTTGTAATCTGCTTTTCAGTAATATTTCATCCACCTTTTCCCAAAGCATAAGTTTTCCCCTCCAAGTCCCCTGATAGCTCATTTAATGGCTGATACTCTCCTTTGTGCATTTATTAGAACTTATTCAAACAGTCTCCAATTCTGAGATGTCAAGGTGGTTTCTAGCTTATTGCTACTACAAACCATGCTTTTTGTGCAAACATATTTAGCCCAGTCATGATGATCTCCCTAGTATAAATTCCTAGATGTAACTATTAGGCCAAATTATGTGCTTATTTTTAAGGCTTTTAATGAATGTTAACAAAATGACCTCCATAAAGGATGCACTGATTTATACTCCCACTAGCAATGTATGAGGACCCTCTCGTCAAAAACAAAGAACAGGGCTTCCCTGGTGGCGCAGTGGTTGAGAGTCCGCCTGCCGATGCAGGGGACACGGGTTCGTGCCCCGGTCCGGGAAGATCCCACATGCCACGGAGCGGCTGGGCCCGTGAGCCATGGCCACTGAGCCTGCGCGTCCGGAGCGTGTGCTCCGCAACGGGAGAGGCCACAACAGTGAGAGGCCCACGTACGGCAAAAAAAAAAAAAGCAAAAAACAAAGAACAGGGACTTCCCTGGTGCCACAGTGGTTAGGAATCTGCCTGCCAATGCAGGGGACATGGGTTCGAGCCCTGGTCTGGGAGGATCCCACATGCCGCAGAGCAACTAATCCCGTGTGCCACAACTACTGAGCCTGTGCTCTACAGCCTGCGAGCCACAACTACTGAGCCCACATGTCACAACTACTGAAGCCCGTGCTCCTAGAGCCCGTGCTCCGCAACAAGAGAAGCTACTGCAATGAGAAGCCCCACGCACCGCAAAGAAGAGTAGCCCCCGCTCGCCGCAACTAGAGAAAGTCCGCGCACAGCAACGAAGACCCAATGCAGCCAAAAATAAATAAATAAATACCAAAAAAAAAAAAAAAGAACAAAAAGCTGCTCAATTATTGAATGCAAACAGTTCTGTTAATACATTTTAACATTCAAAATATAACTAAATAAGAGCAAGAATAAGTTTATTTTGTCCTCTCTACAGGGGCCTACTCCCCCTTCCAGGAACTCCCCATCCTCCGTCTATCCTCAGCACTTCAAGAGAACAGCCCTAACTCTGTCACTGGCTTATCCAGGAAACAATGGTGCCCACTCCCTATATATATTCCTGGATACTGCTGAGGTAATCCATTGACCAGATTTTATCTAACTTTGCAAATTCTTATCCTTTTAAAGACAGGATTACTTTCTGGGTTGCTGACTCAAGGGAACATTCCTTTGAAGGTAAAAGATCTATTAACATATAAAAGAACAGTACACCTTGGCAAATCACCCATCACCTCAGATAATCTGTCTTCCAGGAAAACCACTTAACACTATGTAAAAGTTCACTTCTCAAATCCCAATGGTTTTGACCTATTTGGGTTCCTTTAGTCATAAGGAAAGCTCATTGATCCTGAAAACCTAAAAAGCCTAGTAAGTAAACGAGAAAGATTGGAAGCTACTGATAAAATAAGTAGTTACTGGAGTTCAGGATCAATTCACTTCCAGTCTGTTGGAAAAAAGCTAATTTATGGCAGAAAACCATGATTAATCTTAGAATAAACAATATTATGATGCAAGTGAGTTATGAGTTACTGGAGATAGGAAGAATATTTAGTAGAACATGACTTATTCAGACATGTAATTCTTTCCTTAGCTTAGTAAAGCTGTGTGGCAAAAATGCCAAAAACAGCTTTGCAACTGGAATATGCAATTTAAAATAAGTAAAGATTACTCCCAGGTAGTTTATTGCTTTAACTACATCGAGCCATGTCCCTGTAACAGACTGCATAATGACTCTCATTTCATTTTTTGGTTTGTGCCAAATATCTTCAGTTAGTTTTGCTTTATTGGCTTCACGCAATTTATTGCAGCACTAGAATGTGATTGTAATGCAACTAGTATTTTAGTTTTAAAATATTTTTAAAATACCTTTTTATCTTCCACTGGTAATTTTTCTTCTTTATGGTGACTATACTGTCTGCATTAATACAAGCCATAGAAATTATACAGTGTGGAACCTTGTTTTCAGCAGCTCCTTTTCTCACGAAGAGCAAAATCTTAAGAGCCAACTCCCATCACATGGATGAGAGCCAAGTATGTGCCCGGGGAGAAGCAACAACATAAATAACAGAATTTACAACTCAGTAAAGTGATTGATTTGACTACAAATTACTAGAAAGCCTAATTTTCCCATTGATTAGAGAAGAGGTGAAATGTCCTTTAAGATCTTCTATTTATAAGTAGTCTTCAAATAAATCCCTGAAATGCAGACCCAGTATCCAAAGTGGTAGCTTTTGGAGAAGACTAGAACCCTTTAGATACTCTTCGAAAATATATATAGTTAGCCTGGTTTGTATTCATTAATTTGACCAACTTCCCAACACGACTGTAATCTGCTAAGAAATTTTTAAATTATTTCCAATTTCCTGAAAGTTGGCTAAGTAATGTGCTAAATATGATTTTACTTATAGTTAAACCCAATCAATAATATACAGCATTACCTTAGTGGTGGTTTTGTAGGACAGGAAGAAAGAGGACTGTATCTTCCAGTTCTAAGAGCTCCTTATTCTAGGCACCTTTGCAGAGCTGTACCAGAAAAGAAACAAATCAAGTGAGATTAGTGACTTAGGTTCAGCTGAAAACATATTTCTCAACCATTTCCTTGTATCCTGCCTAAACTTTGCTGTGAATAATTTATCCCATAGACTAAGGTATCCCACAGACTCTTTAAACAGTCTCTTGTTAAAATTCAGAATTCCAGGGAGAGGTAGCATAGCAGACTATTATCAGTCATTACTTCTTAATAAAATGAGTTTATTAAATTGATATATAAACACAGCAGAGTCATAATGGAATAGCATACAGGATGGTTATATTTTGAAGGAGAAAGGGAAAGTTCAAAATATGAGTTCTGCACACAGTAATCTCAGCTCACACACTGCAATAGGGGCCAAGGGGCAGCCAGAAAAGAGCCCAGAATACTGGGCAGCGAAGGACAGGAGTGCCAGGAAATCACAGGAGAGCACAGAAAGTGAAAATAAAAAGGCTTCATTAAGAACTAAGAGTAATTCAAAAATAATAACAAGCATTGGCAACTATTTGAAGAAATTGAAATCTTCACACATTACTGGTGGGAATGTAGAGTGGCACAGCCATTGTGGAAAACAGTCTGACAGTTCCTCAAAAAGACCCAGCAGGGCTTCCCTGGTGGCGCAGTGGTTGAGAGTCTGCCTGCCAGTGCAGGGGACACGGGTTCGAGCCCTAGTCTGGGAGGATCCCACATGCCGCGGAGCAACTACGCCCGCAAGCCACAACTACTGAGCCTACTGGAGCCTATGCTCCGCAACAAGAGAGGCCGCGATAGTGAGAGGCCTGAGCACCACGATGAAGAGTGGCCCCCGCTTGCCGCAACTAGAGAAAGCCCTCGCACAGAAACGAAGACCCAACACAGCCAAAAATAAATATATTAAAAAAAAAAAAATTTAGTCATCCTCATTTAAAAAAAAAAAAAAAGACCCAGCAATTCCATTCCTAAGTATACAGGAGAATCAAAAATACATGTCCACACCAAAGTTTCTATGTGAATGTTCACAGCAGTATTATTCATAACAGCTAAAAAGTGGAAACAACCCAAATATTCATCAACTGATGAATGGATAACCAAATGTGGTATAATATATTCATACAGTGTAATATTATTTAGTAACAAAATGAATGAAGTACTGATATATGCTACAACATGGAAGAACCTTGAAAACGTTATGCTAAGTAAAAGAAGCTAGTCACAAAAGAGCACATATTGTAAAATTCCATTTATATGAAATGTTCAGAATAGACAAACCTATAGATATACAAAGTAGGTTAGCAGTTGCCTAGGGCTGGGGGTTCAGCAGGTAGGGAGTGTCTACTAATGGGCTTGAGGCTTCTTTTGGGCAGTTGAAAATGTTCTAAAATTAGATTACGGTGATGATAGCACAACCCTGTGAATATACTAGAGAACAATGAACTAATAAGGACCTACTGTATAGCACAGGGAACTCTACTCAATACTCTGTAATGGTCTATATGGGAAAGAATTTAAAAAAGTGGAGATATATATATGTATAACTGATTCACTTTACTGTACACCTGAAACTGACACATTGTAAATCAACTATACTCAATAAAATTTTTTTAAATGAACTGTATACTTGAAATGAATAAATTAAATGTTATGTATATCTCAATATACCTATTTAAAAAACTAATTATACCTGGAGTTGACCCAAGTTCCTCATCCAGTCCTATTACCTATATTTCTAATTAACTTCTAACTAACTTATTCTGAAAGAGCATAGAAATGGATAACCCAACAATTAAAAATGTAAAGAATGTGAACCCCAAACCAAATAGAACTGGATTGGAATCTAAGCTTCACGAACACTTTTTGGACCCCTGAGGTAGATAAGTTTGTCTGGACCATGACTGGTTGCTCTTGCCCTGATCAAACACTGAGTACAAGCCCCCCAACCTATTTGCCATCCTATCTTGCTAAGTAAACAACTATATTTTCAAAATAAATTCCAGATTTTGAGTTTTCATCAATAACATTCAAGGGTACAAAAGTTTTAAAAAATAATAATAAAACTCAATTGCTCATTAGAGGCAGTTTAATTAAACATATTCTTGAGTGTCTTCCAACCCATGTGAACCACCAGGAGAATGATGACCTGGCCTCTTAGTTGGAATGCCAGGGAAGAAAAAAATACAACCTTGACATAATTATGTGATTGAGATCACGACTGGAACACACAGGAAGCTACATAGAAATTCAAGCTCAAAGCCTCTCGTAAACAATTTCACTTGCCAAAATTTTACTTTTAATGAAATTTGGATTTAGCCTTAATAGATTTGGTGGCATAGCTGTCCACAACATGACTTCTGCAAGGAACTGTAGAAAAACAAGTAAGTACTGACCACTGAAAGAGTTAGTCTTTTGGAGCTTACAGTCTGAAGATGAACTCTCTAGATTTCACAGAATCCAGAATGCTCTGTATCTGCTATAGGAAACTCCTCCATAACAACATATCTCATTATCTTTAAGACAAAGTGTAGGTGTTTACCCCAGCCCTTAACAAAAATTTTACACAAAATGACTCTTCGGATTACAGATTCCCTCAGACTGAACATAGAGTTTACCCCATCTTTGAAAAAAGCTTTCTGTCATCCAGCAAATGTTATAGACTCCTTAACTTGACAGATTTATTCTCAGAATTCCATATCGTCTTTCTGCTCAGCAAGCCTCTGAACCAAGCATCTTGCGTGAAGAGCAAAAAAGCTTTTGGGTACAACTTGTCCACGGGTACAACTCTACACTCTGCTTCTTACATGTGATAAATCTTCTTGAGGAGTTAGCTATGAACAACGAAGACTTCATACCACCCTTATTAGTCTATCCTCAGCCTTCGATTCTATGGACAGGGACTGTCTTTGCACTAAACAAAATTCCAATTTTAGACAGAATAAAAGAGGGCTTTCTGAGTCCTACTTCATTTTAGCATGTACATAGTAGGTAACTTTATTCCTATTTCAGACACATGGGATGCCTGCCCTCCCACCATTGTTAATAGGAAGATGGATGAGTACTCTAGGGTGAAGCTTTTCAACAGGAAGAGCCTTAAGACCCAATTCAAACTGTAGGCTAATCACTGTCAAAAAAAATCAGTTCAAATTCAACTGTGCCAAAGAGAAATGACTGATTTGGGTAGGAATCTGTCAACGTTCAAATAGACTAATACTACAGAGTTTCATCCATCAAGTTACCACATGTGCTGTAGTTTAAGGGTGTGATTTTTTTTTTTTTAATAAATTTATTTATTTATTTATTTTTGGCAGTGTTGGGTCTTCACTGCTGCGCGCAGGCTTTCTCCTGTTGTGGCGTGCAGGGGCTACTCTTCATTGCAGGGCACAGGCTTCTCATTGCCATGGCTTCTCTTGCTGCGGAACACAGGCATGCAGGCTCAGTCACGGTAGCTCGCGGGCTCTAGAGCGCAGGCTCAGTAGTTGTGGTGCACGGGCTTGGTTGCTCCGAGGCATGTGGGATCTTCCACAGGCTCAAACCCGTGTCCCCTGCATTGGCAGGCAGATTCTTAACCACTGCGCCACCAGGGAACCCCAAGGGTGTGATTCTTAAATAATTCATCCTGGTGGGATATCAGAGGACTGTGTGAGATTTCAGCAGGGACTCCCCACAGGTCACTTCGTGTCCAGGAAGCCAACTAGAACCAGGGCCTTCCAATTTTTCTTGCCAAAATGCTCCTTTCCTGGCTCTGTGATATAGAATTACAGGGCCTCAAATAAAAACCTCTCTAGGCATTCAAATTGCTAGCTGCATTTTGAGGGAATTTTTTTCTTGTGTACAGGCTCCGCTGTAGCTTACCACCTTGCAAACTTGAGATAACCCTTGCTTCAGGACAAAAACACAGGCTTTTACAACTTCTTTCCTGAATACGAAAGGCATCTTTATGCAAGGGGATCTATTGCTTCCCTGGATAACATTACAATAGACCATCCTTGAAAGCTCATACACTGAAGCTGACTATGTTCAATCGGAAAAGGAGGGACTTTCTGTTTGTTTGCTTGAGGGGTTGTCTGTTATTTTATGGATAAAGGGTAGTTCATACACTCACCAAGGTATGGAGAACCAGGTTTGAGGTTCAGCTTTCAGGAACAATGCCCAAAATCACACCACAGAACTGAGTTAGTGAGGACACCGTTAACACTGGCCCTGTGCTCTGGACACCTCAATTGGCCTGTCCGCCTCTTTCACACCAGGAGCACCACTCTGCCACCACTGCTGCTGCCTCTTGTACTGAGAAAGCACCACATCCCTGCCTTCTTGTAACTGTGGCACCAAGTGTCGCCGACCCTTTCGAGTGGGACCTCAATGAGACCAAATTCAGTTCAGACACAAGGGAAAATTTTAGCCTTTGATCAAAGAACGGAGAGGCGGGAGCTTATGCTCTAAAGTACACGTTCTCCCCGACCGGTGGTTGGCGGGGTTCGTTTACAGAGTGTGGAGGGAGGGGCAGAGTTCTCGCGGGTCCTCCGCAGGCCTGTTGCACACAGGTCTTCTCCACCCGGCCCAGCGCACCAAGCTGAAGTGTGCGGCGCACGCAGGCTGGAAACTCTAATCCTAAATGTTAGGTGCAAGTACTCTGCACACGGCCCCCTGTAGGCAAGTGAAACTAGAGTAGGCACAAAAGGAGTCAGACATTATTACTGACCTTTTCAAGTCGGGCTACAACAAGGGTCTTCCTGCCTGGTGTCGTTGGAGCCAATAAAATGAGAACGCGTTCGCTTCGGACGCAAAGGAAAGTTTTATTCTTTCATTAAAGAAGGGAGAAGTACAACCTCCCGCTCTAGAGCACATACTCTCCCGACAGGCTGTGGGCAGCGGGGCTACTTTATAGGAATCTCGTCAGCGGGGCGGAGAGCGGGCAGAGTGCTCGCGAGACCGGCGCAGCTGTGCGGCTCATGCTTGCACTCTCCCAACAGGCTGTGGGCAGCCGGGCTGCTTTATAGGAATCTCGTCAGCGGGGAGGAGAGAGGGCAGAGTGCTCGCGAGACTGGCGCAGCTGTGCGGCTCACGCTCGCTCCACATCTTAGTGCCGGGCACAGAGCTTCTGCACGTGGCCCGCCGCCGCCATCTTGAACTGAGGTATCGTGCGCTGCGCTTCTGCAGACGGCCCCGCCTGGCCAGCTGAGGCGTCTGTGCAGCCTGTTTGCACTCTGGGAACTCCGGTCTGAAGGGCCGGGTGCGAGGCGTCTGCCAGCTGAACCCGATGAGCGAGTGAAACCAGACTAAGCCCAAAGGAAAAAAAAAAGGTTAGACTTTATTTTATTACCCAGATTCTGCTGTTATTTCTTGGGAATTGTTAATGGGCTTTGCCAGTGACAAACCCCTCCTCTACCTTTTGTCCCGCTCAGGTGAGGCCTATCAGCTCTGCATTTTGGGCAGAAGGCCCTGGGGGTCGGCTTCCTGCTTCTGTGACTTGAGTGGGAGGTTACTGTTTCCTGCCAGCCTTTTTCCCTCTCACAGAACGGCTCCCATCCGTGAACCATTCCTCTTCGGGCGTTTGGGAGAGGCTTACTTTCTCGGTCAGATGTGAGTGGAATAGACAAGGTCTGTGGTTTCCATGCAGTCATGCTCCAGGGGCCCTGTTTCTGTGGGTAACAGGGTGGCAGGATTCAGCTTGTGATAGGTTTTTATGGTAGCTACTGGGTTGTCTAAGAGCATAACCTGGGTTGAAACAACCTTCTGGGGGATAGCCAGCCTGTTCCCTTAGAACTCACTAAAGCCTGAACCAGGTGTGGAGTCCATATAGTGACTGGCTGACCAAACATTAACGTTTTAGCCTCTTAGCAGGGTGGGAGTAGCTGCTACTGCCCGTAGGCAAAGAGGCCATGCAACCACTCGAGTAAGGGAGTCCCAGTGTTTGTGCTAACACCCCAGTGGCAATCCCCCTTTTCTCATGTATGTAAAGGTCCAAGGGTTTAGCTACATCTGGGAGGGCCAGGGCAGGGACCTGAAGTAATAGCTTTTCCAATTCTTTTTTTTTTTTTTTTGGCCACTCAGTTGCCCCACCAGGGCTTGAACCCCGGCCACGGCAGTGAAAGCCCAGAATCCTAACCACTAGACCACCAGGGAACTCCCTTGCTTTCCCAAGTCTTGAAAGGCCCCTTCACATTCTGAATTCCACTGAAAAGGATCATTATCCTTTCCTTTAACTTTTCGTATAGAGGCCTAGCTATTAGACAAGGAAGTTAGGGATCTGGAGGCAGCAAAACCCAGCCATTCCCAGGAAATCCCTAAGCTGCCTTCTAGTTTTAGGAGGGGTGAGGCTCTGTGAGGGGTGAGGCTGCAAATGGCTTCTTTCCTTTCCTGGGATAGGTTTCCCTGACCTTCTGTGAGAATGAAGCCTAGTTAGGTCACCCTAGATTGTGATATTTGAAACTTTTTCTTGGGCACCTTAAATCCTTTATCGGCTAGATGGTTCACAGTGGTTACAGTATTTTTGCCAGAGGCCTCCTTAGTAGGGCTGGTGATCAGAACGTCATTTACATACTGGAGGAGCGTTCCTTCCTCCAGATGTAGATCTTTTAGGTCTTTAGCTAAAGTTTCGCCAGAGATGGTGGGGGAATTTTTTGAACCCTTGGACCAGGACTGTCCAGCAGTGTTATTGTTGCATATTTGGGTCCTGACACACAAAAGCAAACATCTCTTGTGACTCTGGGGCTAATGGAATACAGAAGAAGGCATGTTTTCAATCTAATACAGAATGCCAGGTCCTGGTGGACAGTAGAGTGGTCAGCAGGGTGTAGAGATTAGGGACTACTGGATGTATATCCTCGGTGGCTTCATTGGCTGCCCTGAGGTCTTGCACCTCTGGTATTACCCACTGAGTATCTTTGTGGGGAGATTGGGGGTGTTACAGGCTGATTGATATGGTCTAATAAGGCCCTGGTCAGTTAGGTCCTATATAACAGGGACAGTGCCCAACAAGGCCTCTCGAGGAAGAGGGTACTGTTTTCTATTGGGCCATATATGTCCAGGTTTTAGGGGGACTATCACGGGCCTGGCTCCTACAGCTCATCCCACCCATCCCTGAGCCCAGACCTCAGGATTTACTCCAGGGAGGTCAACTTGCTATGTCCTGGGAGATTTGGTCTTAGCCATTAACAATATCATTTTGTGCCCTTTGTCTAAGGGGACACCAGTCTCCAGTTTGTCTCCCACTAGGTGGACAGTAGCCCCCAGTTAATGTAAGATATCTCTTCGTAGCAGGGGTATAGGGCATTTGGAGACATACAGGAAGGAATGGAGTGAACATGTGTTCATCCAGTTTACTTTTTTTTTTTTTTTTTTGGGGCTGTGTCGGGTCTTCATTGCTGCACGCAGGCTTTCTCTAGTTGCGGTGATTGGGTACTACTCTTCGTTGTGGTGCGTGAGCTTCTCATTGCTGTGGGTTCTGTTGTTGCGGAGCGCAGGCTCTAGGCGCGTGGGCCTCAGTAGTTGCGACACACAGGCTCAGTAGTTGTGGTGCACAGGCCCAGTTGCCCTGCGGCATGAGGGATCCCTCCAAGACCGGGGGTCAAACCCGTGTCCCCTGCACCAGCAGGCGGATTCCTAACCAATGCACCACCAGGGAAGTCCCCAGTTTACATTTTACATTCTTGGGCCTTCCCATAATTGTACAACTCTTGTGACTGAGTTTGCCTGATCTGGTGTTCAGAACTAAGTGGCACGGGTGTCTACTAAGAATTCAACAGGCTTTCCCCCCATGTCCAATGTCAGCTGGAGCTTCTCGGGGGTCAGTTGTAGTGCCAGCTTAGGAACCCTCTGGCCCCATCATTCTTTATCTGTTTGGACCATCTGCCTTCGAGGGTAGTAGCCTGGATCTGTCATTTCCATCCCCCTTCGTGGGCAGCGAGAGCATTCCCTCTTCCAGTGTTCCTCTTATTTTACATGTGGTGCACTGATTGGGTCCTAGTTTCCTTGGCTTGCTATCCCTCAGTGGGGGCCGGGGGTCCCTCACTAGAGTCCAGGGTCTCCGTGGGCGATTATTCCAGTTTCCTGTGCCAATGGGTGGACATTGGAGGGCAATAGCCAGTAGGTGGGCTTGTCTCTGGACCTTTTTATCTTCTGACTTTTTCTCCTCTACATCTCTGTTATTAAACACCTAGTAGGCAACCTCGACCAGGAGAGAGGTAATGGTATCTGGTTCTATTTCCAGTTTCTGAAGTTTACGCCTGATGTCAGGGGCACTTTTGGAAATGAAATATGACCTCAGGATTGCATTCCCTTCCAAGGACTCAGGGTCAGTGATAGTATAGATTTGGAGGCATCCCCTAAGGTGCTCCAGGAATCCAGAAGGGTTTCCCTTGGCTCCTGATTGATTTCCTTTATCTTATTCCAATAGACGGGTTTCTTTCCTGCTGCCTGAATTCCCTTTAGGATCATATTTTTATAATGGATCAGCCTCTGTCTTCTTCCCCCTTCTCCATTGTCTCTGGGTCCGAGTTAGGTTCCTTATCTGGGACTGCTTGAATCCCTCGTCTGAAAATAGCATGACCCACCCACGTTGTTTCTGTTCTCTTTGCTTAGTCTCGGACTTTTTGAAAAGACCTTTTCTCCCCCTGTTAGGAGTACATTGAGGAGGCTCTGGATGTCAGCCCAGGTGGGGTCATGGGTCTGAAAGATTCCCCTAATCAGATTCAGAAACCCCTCTGGATCTTCCCAGAACTGTTTACTATGACTTTTCCAGTTAGACAGATCAGAAGTGGTAAATGGGATGTGTGCCTGGATGAGCCCTCCTTCTCCATCGGGGACCTGCCTCAAAGGGATTACTTTTCCTAGTGGGTCCTTAGACCTTGGCTGGTAATTAGTCCCACTTCATGTACATGCTGGACTGTGTTCAGGGGGAAGGGGCTGGTATGGAGGGGGCCCTCATGCCTGTGGCCCAAATCAGGACATATGAAGGAAGCGGGTAGGGAGAGAGAGTAGGAGGAGGGTTAGGGAGGAGATCAAGAAGATCCTCAGAGGGAGGGTCAAGGACTGGTGTTACCTCAGTGGAGGAGAGCTCACATCTCTTTTGAAGACCTTTGTTCTGATGTAAGGCCATAAAAAACTGGACATAGGGAATTTCACCCCATTTATTTTGTCTCTCACATAGCAGGTCCAATCATAAAATGGTGTTATAATTTAGAGACTCAGTAATGGGTCAACTTTCCCCATCTCCCAGCTGATATTGAGGCCAGGCTGTATTACATAGGAAGACAGACACATGAGTTTCAGTCTCTGATCCCAGCGATGCCACAGTATGTTCCCCTCAAGGGGGCTCAGTCCAGATGACTCTGGGGGCTACACTGTGAGCACCACATCCAGGTATTGGGTTGCTAGGCAGAGTTGCTCTGAATTCCCCCAAAGGCTGCAGAGTTCTACCGCATCAGAGTGGCCTCAAAGACCAAGAGTCAATCATTCCCTTGTGAACCTCCCAAAGCCCCCACTATCCTCCTGCTGGTGCTGTGGTTGAGCCCGTTGTCTAGCGGATAGGTGCAGGCAAAAAGGCCACTGACTTGTTAATGGGCTTTGCTGGTGACATTATCACTAGATTCCATCTTACTTTTCCCGGGACCCCATAGGCTTTGCTGGTGACACAGGGTTAAAGTGTGACATGCGTATAACTGATTGGCAGAACTTATATCCCCTGCCTGAGTCCTAGCTTCAAGGGATACTAAGAAAACAAATACAGAATATTTTAGGGTCTATACAGGATAGTTTTTGCCCCAAACCAAGACTCAAAAAAAATGAGGAGTTTCCTAAGCAAAGAAAGGGATTCACTTGCAACCTAGCCATAATGAATGACAAATATCTACTACAACTAGCATTCAGTACCGTACTTCCAAAAGTATCATTATAATAACTAGTATTTAAGATTAAGAATTTATGCAAAGAGTAAGCTAGCTATTCTTTTAGGTAAACAATGGCAGTGGTTCCAAAACCTAATTTTTCATCAGAATGATTAGGAGAACTTTGTTCAGTTCCCATGTGTGGAGATTCTGATTCAGTAGACTGGAATCAGGGCCTTGGAATCTGTATTTTAAACAAATTCCCAGGTAATTTAACTGCAATCAGTCTTCAGTCATTTGGAAACTATTTGTTGAAACCTTGTCCTTGTACTCCTAGCCCTCGGAAAACAAACACCGGCCTACGTTAGTTTTGCTCCTAAGGTCCAAGAAGTGGCTGCATAAAGAATCCATCCTCATTTTTTTTTTTTTTTTTTTTTTGGTACGCGGGCCTCTCACTGTTGTGGCCTCTCCTGTTCCGGAGCACAGGCTCCAGATGTGCAGGCTCGGCGGCCATGGCTCACGGGCCCAGCCACTCTGCGGCATGTGGGATCTTCCCAGACCGGACCGGGGCACGAACCCATGTCCCCTGCATCGGCAGGCGGACTCTCAACAACTGCGCCACCGGGGAAGCCCAATCCTCATATTTTATAAGTGACTAAGAAAGACACTAAATTCAAGGAAGATTAATAGGTAATGATTAAATGTGGTTATCTATATGATGAAATGTTAGGCAGAATTTTTTAATGTTTATTACAAAGAACTTTTAATGGCATGGGAAACACCTATTATACAATATCTAGAGAAGAAAACATAATACTTAATATTATGTTGTGTATGCATGTGTGTATAATGTGCTCTCAACCATGTAAAATAAATGTTCCAATAAGTGACAAAAGTAAGATATAATGTGTGTGTTCCACACCTCCCGATCTCCACCCACTAATGGAAGAGAGGCTGGGAAAACTAGGAGGGAGATTTAAGCAAAGAAACTAAATCTGTCAACATAATTAAGAGCTGGGGGAGAGAGAGAAAAGACTCCAGTTACAAAAGAGGAAGTATCCTTTGAGAAGGGTGACTGTCACTTACTACACGGGTCCAATCAGGACCTTTTCAGGGTATTCTGGAACTTAGATTATTCTCTTTTCTCTGCTAGACATAGAAGAGGAAGCATGTAGGCCAGGAACAGGATTTCCCAACCTCAGCACTACTGACATTTTAGGCTGAATAATTGTTGTGGGGAGCTGTCTGTCCTGTATATTCCTGGCCTCTACCTCCTAGACACCAGTAGCATCCTGCCCCTTCTACCCAGTTGTATCATCCAAAAATGTCTCCTGACATTGCCACATGTCCCCTAGGGGGCAAAATTACCCCCAGTTGAGACCCACTGTCCTGGAGGTAGATCAGTGCTAACTTGGGCAACCTTGTAGCAAACACTCCTGAGAAAAGAACCAACTCTGGGCAAGCAGAACTGAGAAATGGAGACAGGAATAGTAGTGGGTCACATTGTTTGTGCCCAGAAAAAGACTCCCATGAGACCAAACTTAACCCCAGCCTCTACAGGAGCTTATATGTCTCCCCCTTTTGTGTTTTTGTTAAACTCACTTACGTTGACTTTTTTGTTGTTTGCATGAGAAATCACCCACTCTGGGACGTCACTGGTGGTGCAGTGGTTAAGAATCCACCTGCCAATGCAGGGGACACAGGTTTGATCCCTGGTCCGGGAAGATCCCGCATGCCACGGAGCAACTAAGTCTGTGCACCACAACTACTGAAGCCCGCGCACCTAGAGCCTGTGTTCCGTGACAAGAGAAACCACTGCAATGAGAAGCCCGCACACCGCAACAAAGAGTAGCCCCTGCTCGCCGCAACTAGAGAAAGCCCGCGCACAGCAGTGAAGACCCAACACTGCCAAAAAATAAAAAAGAAATCACCCACTCTAATGCCCTTAAAGTTTTTCAAGAGAATTAAGGTTAGTGGAGAAATAAGATAAAAGAATTGGAATCCCTCAAAACATCTTCAGCTGGTTGGAGGGATCTATCATCTACCTAGAGTTCCAGATGTTAAAATGGTCACCTGATAGAAAACAAAATCTCAAGCTGGTGCCATTTGCAGCAGGGGAGCCCAAGTCCACAACCACTCACAGGATGAGGAACCACATACTGAAAATTCAATATATCCACTAGCCTGGAACTCATGAAATTTGAAGGGCAAACATGGGACCATCCTGTTGGGACACTTTTGAAACCCAAGGCCAAAGGTCACACAAAGAAAATCCATTCCCATTCAAGACGTGCACTCAGTAAAAAATTATTTAACAAGTTAAGATCCTATGTTGATAGATACAGGGTTCCAAAGTAAGTTATGAGGCAGCTTTCCATGGAGAAATTTCAAAGGAGGTGGTCAAGAACTAGTTAGATGACTCTTAAAACCCTCACCCAAATCAAGAAGGGGACTTGGATATTAGTGAACAGTTGTTTTGGAGAGAGTTACTGGTGTGTCAAGACTCACTTCACACAATGAGGAGAGAGAGAGAGAGGAAGGTAAGGTCTGACAGCATGGACTACTGTCTGACTCCCACCTGAGAAATCCAACGTGCAAGAAGCAGTCTGGTGGACTTCTCTGTGGACTGATGCTCTGGGATCAGCCTTCCCTTCAGAATGTGTTGAGGCAAAAGATGCATGTGTGTTTCCAGTGTCCTGGATGTGGAACACGTGGAAGAGAGAGCTGATGTAAGATTCACCAAGGAGTATGACCAAGTCTCAGTAGAGAGCAACTGAAGGTAACACCAGACTCCAGAAGCTGTGATAAAAGCAGAAGACAGCTGAAGGTCCTCTCCATCACCCAGGTGAGGGGAACATGAGACAGCTGGGAAGGGAAGTCTTGGAAGAATCCACAAACATGTCCAAGGAAAATAAGTCAACTTTAAACACTTGCCAGGCTCAGGTAGCACAAGGCCATCTAATGACAGTACCAATTAGTTAAGAACATTCCCCTCCCCTCCAGCGGCAGAGAGCTAACATTCTCATTGAACTGGCAGAAAATAACTAGGGAAAGAAAGAATCCAACCATAACCCCTTTTCCAGGATAAACTGCTGCAGCAGAAGGGCAAGGTCATGGCCTTTTAATGAAAATTGAAGCGCCGATTATTACATGGGATTGGACATACATATTTGAGACTGTGATTTCAGTGTAAAGTAACTGTAGAACCTTTTATTTCCTAAAAGTGAAAAATTGGCATGGGCCCTGCACAAGCTTACATCCAAAGGCAGTGGAAAAACTAATCCAACTGAGAAAAATTTAAAGGGTGGCAGAAGTAAAAGTAAAACTGCTTTTTGATTACGTACTGTCCAAAGTACCAGTAATCTTCACAATTTAGCTGACGAAACTAGTTCCCATAAGAGAGAGAGACAACAAAGGCAACAAATTGCAGAACATACATACTTAAGTAATTTAGATGGTGGATCAATCTTTTTTTAAAAACCCTTAAAATAACAGTGTTTTAATTTTTAAATATAAAGGAATAGAATTCATTAGGCAAGACTACATTATATTGAAAATAACAGGAACACTTGAAAAAACTTAGGCAAATAGAAGTTTGAAAA